>NC_070570.1:1219813-1829719 GCF_026914185.1 Puccinia triticina | reverse complement strand
TCTCAATGCCGGGGGGTAATCGTCGCGCTTATCTGAGATGGCAGAAGAAAGATGGCTAGTAATCTGGTCGATGAAGACAACAATGTCGGCAATTCGAGCAGCTCCACGCATTGAGACCTGGAGAGTAATGTCATAAAAAGGTTGAAGAACCTCAACGAGGTCACGCGCTAAGTCGAGATCCTCCCGGTGGATGTGATATTGTCGCGCTGGACCGTGGCGTTTGTCTTTCTGCCACTCAAGGCTTGAATTTGAATAGTATCAATCAGCACTGACAGTTGAGGTTGCGAGTAGGAAAAAAAAATCGACTCACATTGCTGCTGAGCATCGCAGTATATCTTTCAATTGTTCCAGAGTTGCATTCCACCGGGTCCGAATGTCACGCCCAACATTATGTGGTGTTGAACACTCACAATCCTGACAGATCTCTTTGAAGAGAGTTTTTGAATTTGGAGACTTATTCAACTTCCTGGAAATGGCTCAAAACTTCATTTATTATCTTCAGTAATTGATTGATCAAATTATTAATGAGTTAGAGATGGTCGCTTACCTTGGCTAAGGTCTCCTTGCACGATTTGGAAGTGTATCGATCATCCTCCTCCTCGTCGCTCAACTCAATCACATCGATGTCCTCCAGTTCAATCTCATCTTCACCGGTGAGCTCAGCGGCCAAGATATGGTTGTCCTCGCCTTCGTCGCGGTTGTCATCATAGTCATGATCTGATTCATCAGTAGTAAACCTAAGTGTAAATGTGTAAAAATAAGTCACAGTACCGATGTCGCAGAGAGCTTATAATCAGATTAAAACTTACAGTTTTATTTGTTCTTCTGGATCTTCATATTCCTCATTATCGTCAGATTCTTGGTCCTCATCATCAAGTGAGCTTGCCGCAGTACAATTGCTTTTGTGGCTTCCAAATGGTCGCAAGATCACCTGAGCAATCAAGTTCAGGATGTGAGCAAAGCAGCGGATCCATTGACCTTCACCTTTGATCCTGGGCCATTTGAAAGATTTGATCGCTTCAATCATAGTCTGGTTGTTTGAAGCGTTGTTGGTCACGATCCCAAAAATCTATTAATCGTAAAAATAACTGATTGATTGGCAAAACAAAATTGAATAAAAACGAGATCAATCAAAAATCTAACCTTATCCTTCACATCAAATTTCTCAACGATAAGCTGTACTATTTCAGCCAGATAGAAACCCGTGTGGCTTTGTTGCAGCTTGACAAAGTCGAGAGGCATTGCCTCCAAGTGATATCCACCAGCGTCTTCTTCAACTAGACGATATATCACTGTACCTAGTATATCAAAACCATTCGGGGACTGCCACACATCTAGCCCCAAGTACATTGCACCGTGATGGTTCTAGATTAAGAAAAGAGTGGGTATTTAATGAGGAGAGGATTCAAGTACATAGACCATTAAGGAAACTTACCCGAAGTGATTCTATTATTGTCTCCTGCACGGCGGTATATAATTGAGCTATGTCCTCCGAAACAGTTCTGCGTGCCGGTAGATTCTTGTGGACCACCGGGTGCAATAAGCGTCGATGAGCTTCGTCTCCAAGAGCTGAAAAAGGTCGGGCAGCTTCAGCACACCAAACGGCACACAGCTGGGGTACCTGGAAATCAATTCAGACTCAGTGACAACTTGCTGAAATTCTCGGGAAGGGAAAGGGAAAAAATTGGCTCACTTCTCGCGGATCAATATCACCTGTCCCAGATATCCCCATGGAAGCCAGTTTTTGGTTATGACTTGCCTCCCGTTCTTTCTTGGAGCAGCTCGCTACATGTTTAGATAAATTTGATGGGGAAGTGTTGTAAATCGGCCAATGTATTTTGCTGCCACAACTGAAAAAAATCAAAGAGATGATGATCGATCATCATTAGATACAGGTAGGACAAAAATACAATAACGGCGATGAAATTGACTTACGTTTTACAAGGGTAAGCAATCATCCTCCGACCGTTTTTGTCGAGTAAATCGGAGAGTTGCGGGGTTTCAAAAGCAGCATAGCATGAGCTGAGACGATTTCCGTGAAGTCTCTGTGCTTTTTCTGGAAGGTCACAAAGTCATAAAGACTAAAGTTAATTTTTAGGTTAATCTTGAGTAAAAGTTGACTTGACTTACTGAGCTCTTGCTCATCGGAAAGCCCTCTAACCTTTCCGTTCTGAGTGCTTGCTGGAGTTTCGGAGTCATTGACATTCTCATTTCCATCAGAATCGTCGGGTACGTCAACTATTGTGCGGCTTCGTTTTTTTCCAGATGGTTCAGAAGGTTCTTGATTTCTGGCCGGGATTGAGATAGAAGAAGATGTTGATCCGGTTGACTTGTGGCGCTTCCTGCTTCTTCCCATGGTGGAGGCTGAGTGGTATGGTGATTCGGTGAAGAGGGGACTGACAGTACGGATCTCTATTCTCCGGCGACGGGGTTGAGTCAGGTACACAGCAATATGCTTGTATCTATAAGCATGTGTCCAGATATATGTATACATATCTTGACCGGCAAAATTGGGCGGGTGCTGGCAAGTACTTGGTCCAAGTACTTGCCAAATTTTCACCTCAAAAGTTGACACCCGCACCCGCACCCGGCACCTGTTTGCGGGTACCTGTCTTTGAAAACAGGTACCCGCAAACAGGTGCCGGGTACCCGCAAACAAGTACCTGCTGACATCTCTAATGCAAATTGCAGTGAGCGTGCAATTGAAGCGGCAGATGTTTGGCAAGCGGAGGGTATGAAGAACTATACTACATTTTGGGTCGGCAATGAGGATATTGTGCTGCTGGATTTGGGAATTAGCTGGAAGGAACTTTCTGCAAGTGTGCATTAGCTTCACATGGATTTGGAATTGACCATATCCGACTCGTATTGTGATGTGTTATTGGGCAAAGCGGGCGGCGGTTGATTTTGGACATTTGTAGGATTCTTCTTGTTCGCAATAAGACGGCACGAAATACCTTTGGAATCCGGTAATGGAAGTGAATAGATTTTTGGAGGTCAAGGAATGAGGCGATCCGGAATAGAATGAGGCACGGAGAACTTGTTGATTTTAGGAAATTTGATTGTTGCAAAGATGGCACGAAATACCTGGTAATGGAAGTGAATAGATTTTTGGAGGTTGAGTAATTGTTGGATCAGGGAATAGGGATTAGAGAAGGACTCACAAAACTATAAATCAAGCAAAATGTATGATAGCGATAGAATTATGTGTTCGAATCAAATCAACGCATTGTGAAGGTAAACAATAATTAAACAATAAGGTGAGTAGAGAACAATAAACAGGAACAACGGCCTGAGGAGTACACAATAGGGGTCAGGAGAACAATAGCCTCTGCAGCGGCGGCGGATTCTGAAAGGTATAAATAGAGGCTCTTGATGTGAGGAAATTGAGCAAGGCTCCGGAGTTTCAGACTCGCTATGGAAGCCTTCAGTGGGGGGAAATGCTGCAGAAATTTTTCCAGAAAGTGGGAAATCTCTGGTTGGGATGCTGCACAGCAGAAATTTTTGCTTTTGGTTTTTGCCACCCACAGCAACAATTTGTGACATCATATTTACATATGCCTTGCTGTGATTAAGCAGTGGCAAGCGTCCCACCCCATCATCACCACTGACCACCATTGCTGCAGCCTTTGGGTGCTCCTCTTGACGACACTGGCATCACTAATACGAGTCCCAAGACGGTTTTCCGGTCCTACGCTCCGGACACCAAGGTTCATGCAGTCCAAATAGCACTCAAGGGCCTGTTGTTTCCAGACATTCAAAGGCTTTTCAGATTTTCGATTTCGCGACAGTCGTTTGGCCGATGGCTCTATCTCTGCCAAGAAACTTGAGGCGTTATCAGGGATCTGGATACTCACGGAACCCGTGACCAACCGGCAGCCCTCTCTAGACAAGACTGTACCTTGCTGATTGAGCTTGTACGACTCGAACCAAGTTTGTTTCTGCACCAGATTTGAGAGAAGTTGTACAAATCGACAGAAGTCTTGCTCAGTACTGCAGGTGTTCACCGGAATCTTGTTGACCATTTGTCGAGGAACTCTGAAAAAACCAGAAACCAAAGACATTCGCAAATTCTTGGTTGCAAAACCACCACCGGTGCAGTTTGCCGTCGCCCTCCCCTGCTTGATCCTGCGCTCATATGGAGTCATGGTGATGCCGCAAGGCAAGCCCGCTGCCCGTCGGACATGACACATTGGGCGCGGTGTGGCCTTCACCAGGAGTCGCACTACGCCTCTGCTTGAACCAGTGGACCGCCCAGGCATCAGATTCCCACCCGACCAGGCTGTTGGCTCGGTCGTCCTGGCCCCGACGGCAACTTTTTTCCTGCTTTTTTTGTGGCGAAGTCAACCCAGCTTGTTTTTTCCTTTCTGATTACAATCTACAGATCCTCTTCCGCATTGTTCTGGTGCAGGACAAACACATTTTTTTTTTCAAGTTAGTTCTTGACCTTTGTAGTCAAGGGACAAGTACTTAAGGTCCGACTGAGTGGGAACCAGAGTGGCGTGTCTGGAAGCCTGGACCACCGCTTGGCGTGCAGTCATCTCATAGGTCGCCGACTGTGTGACAACCTTTTGATGGGACGCCGACGCTGCAAGGATTGATTTTGGCCCGATTGATGCGCCAAAGCCAACCTTGCTGCCCGGAGCGTGGGCATGGTCAGACTTGTCGGCAATCAGGCCCGGTCAGAGTCAGACAGCTCATTCTGACCGCCTGCAAAGTGGCAGGGTGGGCCCGGCCATAATTGGACGAGGGAGCAAAAACGCCGTCAGTCCTGTTCTATATTCCGGGAGAGCAGCTTAGACAAGGTCGTGTAGACCTGCTGCTGCATGCAGAAAAACTTCAAGAAAAACATCAACATCCACATTTTTCAGTCAGAAAATGATAGAATGCTCCACACTTACAGTGAGTTGAGTTGGGGGTTGGTATTTTGTTGCCGAGTCTCCAAAGGGTGGGTCTATCTGACCGTGGCGGCGGGATAGATGATAATGTGCTGGGCCAAGGCACACTGGTGACTGGACTACCAGCTTCTGTGGCCAAGATGATCACCAATGACAATATCATGGCCTTTGAGGTAAAAAGAATGAAAGAAAACGGTGAAGATCCTTGAACCTTGGGGGAAAATCCAGGAAAATCCTGCAAATCCGTCCAAGGATTCTTCAAAACACAACATAAAAAACCAATTATTTCAAGATTTTTTGACCAATCAATAGAAAGGCTCTTTATTAGCCTCTCTGAACTTTTTGGTTATTTTTTGAAGCTTCCTTGTATGCTAAAACAAATTTTGAAGAACCAAAGGAAAGATAGTCTTTGGAGACCTGGTTTAGCCAAGCAGCTCTTAAGAAACCAGAAAAAAAACTCAGGATGACCAACAGCCTGAAACTATGATGTCCTATGACCTATGTCTTGATAGCTTTACACATCACTTCAGCCAAACTGGATCATTCTAAGAGGGGATATTTCATAACAATCTAAACAATTTTTCCCTTGCCTTAAGAGAAGGAGGGACTCTTTCTTTGATTGTCATTTTGTACAAGAGGAAACTCATTATTTTAATTTATTATGTCTTGACAAATGTCTTCCAGGAACCTCAATCTTCAAAACTATGATTCCAAGCAATATGTTGCAAATCCAGCAGTCCTTCCATGTGGTCTTGGGTAAGAGGTCGATTGTGATTGGGACTTCATGCAGTTTCAGCTTTTCATTGCGTGATACTAATTTTGTTTTGTCCAGAGAGGGTGTCCAAATTACAAAACAAAGAATTGGGGACAAAGAAAATAGAATGAAGGAAAAGAAAATGATCAGGAAGAAAAACTGATATCAAGGGTTGCCTTCAACTATTTTGGGAACGTTCTGTAAAGTTATGAATTGCTAAAGACATCTGATTGGTCCAAGTAACGCACCATCTCTTATAATAATTTTGCACATTGAGACCATCAGTTTTTGGAATCAAAGGAATAAAATACAAACGAACGAGAAACAAAACGGACTCAAAACGAGCTTTAAGCGATTGTGCTATTGTGTTGAAAGCTTCATGAGTAACATCCATGTTGCCCCGATTAACAAGCTGTAGATGTGTCAGAATTTTGTAGACATCTTTGGCGACATGTGAAGCGGACCTAGCCAGAGTGTCAATTTGGTCGGAAGAGATCTCCGTGGAGATTGGAAGACGTTCCTGAGCCAAGCCACGTTTCGATAATTTGGCGAAAAAAATCCTGGATAGTTTAAAGATTGGTATTGCTAATCTTGCTAGTTGGATGAGTGGTTCACCGGCAAATTTGGCGGGACGCGGTGACTGGTCCTCGACGGTTGTTGAATCGGTTGGTGTATTGAGGTTCTCAATGAGAGACTGCAGGTGGCTTTCTATGGAAAGTCTGTCAGATCTCCAGAAATGTTGGACAATAGCGAGCTCAGATGCGCGGAAACAGTCTGTCATCATCTTGATCGCATCCGATACTTGACCAACGAAACCTTGTAATCGTTTTGCGTGAGAACTGATGCCCCAACTGGATATGCAGGGTGGTGCCGACGAGAGTTCCATCTGTTCGATAAGTTCATCGGCCGCCTCAAATAGGTCACACATGCGCCGGGTTAGTCTTTCTTCGAAATTCATTTTCAGGCGCTCAAGTCTATATGTTTTGAATGCTTTGAGATAATGATCATTGGATCGATTTGGCAGAGATGTGGGCTCTGGACATAGGATGACAATGAGATGCATAATTTGATCCAAACTGTAGTCGAGTTCCGCTTGGATCTGTAAGACGCGAATGAGCTTCGTTTTTGGTTCATTTTGTAAGCCGAAGAGGTCTAGCGCTAGCGAGAGAGAGGTGATCTGGTCTTGCAGAAGAGGCAGAAGGCTAGAATGCACTGATTCGCGAGGGCTTCCTGTGCTTTAACTTTGTCAATAGAGAAACCCGAGAGGGTGTGTTCGATATATGTTTTGTCGGTGAGCTCAGCCGTTTTGGTCTGATATTTACTACGCAGACTTTTGAATCCGTAAGTAACTAGATCTAAATAAAGTGAATTCATGGATTTCAGTTCTATTGGGTCTATAGTCTCGGTCGATGGAATACATACCTCCATAGTGCCAATAGAGCCTTTGATGTTCCAGCCTGCTGGATGAAGGTGAACCGGGTGATTCAACCATGAGGGTTCTTCCGCCAGTATTTGCCTGCAGCCCGCTATTTTTTCTTCCAATTCTTCCTTTCTTCCGAAGTCTTGCCTCTCTCCACCACCCCGAACTTAACACAAGTCCCTCACGCCTACGCTCGGGGGGGCCCGATGGGCCCGCCTCCCGAAGGGAGGGACTTGCATCCAAAGTCAGCTTACAAGGGGGAGAGCTACCAGCCAAATGGCTGGGAGGTGATCTCACCCCCTCAATTCATCACTAGCACTTCAAAAAACATCCCGCCGCCAGCACCATTAGAAGCGCAAGATTCCAAGCACATTTATTCCAGCTTAAAATTCCCAAATAACTTCATCCCTTCGAATAAATCATTATGTCAATAAAATGCCACTGTAAACAATCCGACTTCTTCAAGCCCGGATATCCCAACGGATGTATCTGGCGTTATATACATAACCAAGTATCACACAGCAGAAAAAACAAATACATATTATCAATTTTTCACCATTCCGACTAACAATCATGATGAATTGATGATCAGATACTAGTATGTATTCAGCACCTGGCTGCAGCGAGTCAAAAAAAATGTGAGAGGGTTTATGGTCTGATGATCTGAACAGTTCCCCACCTGTCAAGCTTTACTTTGCAAAAGGAAAGAACAAGACCAACTGCAAATCGCAAGCAACCGGCTATTTTGCACCTTTTTTTTCCAAAAAACAAGGAAAATATGCCTAAGAAGCAAGGCTACAACTTTGCCAAATCAGAATTGTTCTGAAGGGCTTTGCTTTTGCTCAAATGATTCTTGAGCTTAAAAATGGTGAAAATTTCACCATTTTCTCAAATTGCTCAGGCCACGCGGGTGACTTTGGAGGTAAGCCTCTCCTACAGAGAGTCCCTTGGGGACCCCCGTTCAAGAGGCTTTGTTAAGCTTGCCACCACCCCATCTCTCTCTCTCTCCCCTCCCCCCGGACCCCATTGCAACCTAACCAAAACCTAACCGCCTCTCATTTGGTCCCGCCACTGGTATTGCAATCCGCCCACCCGCCAACCCAACTAGTGATACCCCACATTTTTACCGGTCCAGGTCAGTCCCTGCCCCCAGCCATTACCTTTTTTGCCGTCCAGCTGCCTGATTGTTTTATCCGCTGTGGAACTTCTACGCAGGGCGTGATCTGAGCTTGGAAGGGAATATAGCAAAAACTAGGTAAGTTTAGGCTAAAGGTGCTTGAAGGGCTGCCTTCCTATAATAAACTCTTAGAGAAATTTACACTACGAATTTTAGTGTGGCTAAATCAGAAGAAATATTCTTAAGTATTTCTACTACAGACCCTAAGAACCAGGACTCTGTACGTGGGATGAGAGGTGTTATAGTTTGACGTAAGTAACCTTTTAGAAGGGCCAATTTATATTTGTTATGTTATCAAGTTCTCAATTTATGATTTCAATTTATATTATAATTATTACTATTATGATCTTACTATTTAGATGGGTGATGGAAGCGGAAGTAATTTCTTAATATTACTATTTATGCTGGCATTACTATGCTATAGTGGTGTGATGAATGCAGAAGTAATCTCTTAATATTACTATTTAGTGCAAGCATGGGGAAAAAGGAAACAGGAAGGGGCAAGGAAGGCCTCCTTTTATAGATGAAAACTCGTCTGAGAGTGGTTTTGGTGATGTACAATAATGTATGTAGTGTGAAATAAGAAATCAGTGTGTGAAAAAGAAATTAATATAGTGTGAAAAGAAATTAATGTAGTGTGAAAAGAAATTAATATACTGTGAAAATAAAATGGCTACTTTGGGAAAGATGATCACGTCTAAGATGAGATTTACCAACATGTGAATGCAAATCTTTGAGGGGAAATATGTGTGAAAACAAAACAGCCTGAAGTGGCTGTGCGCCTAGTATGAGCATGAATCTACGTGTGAAACTAATGATTAACTATGCTATTTTGTGGCGTGATTGATTCCTGCTGAATGGACTTTCACAGGTTTTCTGGGTGATAAAAAAGATGTGACATCTGAGAGAAAAGATTTAATGTAAAGGATTTGTACTAAAGATATTTAATATGTAATTTGTAATGTACTATAATGTTTAAAACTATACTGTTGATGGTTGATTGATCTCACCACACCGCCCCCCCCCCCCCCCCCCCCCCCCCTCCAAATCAAGCACCGCAATCCCCTCAGACACAACTCAGTTAAAATCCTAGTGCCCGTACCCAAATCCTTCAACCGGAAAACCTCAAGCAAGATTTCAATCATCATTGTAAGTGGCTGGGCTGATGTTCTCACCGCATTTCTGACCAGTAATTGATTTGTTCCCCCTTGCAAACTGTGGGCCTTCAGACAATGGCCAACCACTCTAACCGCTTGACTGCCAACACCAACCAAGCTACCAACAATTTCTTCACGCTCACCTGCTGTGTTGGTATCAATCGGGATGCGCCCAATGCGGGCGTGGGCGTGTCATTGACACCAACATGACGGGTGAGCGTGAAGAAATTGTTGGTAGCTTGGTTGGTGGTGGCAGTTTGTGAATGACTTCATGGCCTCGGGGACGGTGGACTGGCGGGGCAGGGCAGAAAGCCCTGAACCCAGCCTGGGTGCGCGTGGTTCAAATTCGGTGACACCCCCCTGTGACACTTGGGAATGGGAGCGGAAAAATTCAGCCTTAATTCAGCACTTCCCAAAAAGCTTGCTTTGAGGGACTGGTAAAATATGCAAAAAAAAACGCATCCAATTTTTTATGCCTCTCCATGTTGTATCTAACCCAGCATGGCTCAGCCATTGGGGGAAGAAAGTGAAACTTCTACAATTTTGGGATTCAAGTTTTGAGAGCCAAACCATGAAAAACGGCAAAACTGAGGAAATTTTGGCAAAAATGGCAAGTCCACATAGTTTAAGATACTGCCATGTTAGAAAAGCTTGCAGTTTGGTAGGCCCAACTTTTGGGCTGCTGATTTCAGCCTCAAAGCCTGTATGGCTCCTGTACGTTGTGGTGGACAGACTGGTACACGCGGCAAGATGCAAAGCAGACTCCGATGCCTGGACCACCAATAGTTTTGAGAGAGACTTCTTGATAGTGGTTCTTCCAGTTGGTTTGGTGAGGAAGTCCTCTGAGTTTTCAGTTGTCTTGACGTACAGCACCACAATCAGTTCCCTGACAAATTGACATGTGCTTTGTCCGAAATCCATTCTGCGACGTCTCACTCCTTTCCAGGTCAAGCGCCCCTCTGTTGTCAATCTCAACTTTGATGCCCGTCATATTAGGATATATGAGAGTTTCATCCGCTAGATTTGTGATCCATGCTAGGTCTTGTCCAAGGTCAGAAAAGGCTTTGTATTCCGCCTCTGTGGTCGACAAAGAGACAGTTGTTTGCTTCGTTGATTTCCAATTTATTAGATGGTTCCCCAATTGCACAACGTAGCCGGTGGTGGATCTCCTGGTATCAGGACAATTTCCCCAGTCCGCGTCAATGTATGCTTGAACTGTTGCTCCTTCTTGTTTGATGTATGTTAGACCTATTTCCCTTGTTCCTTTCAAATATCAAAAGACTTGCACCGCTGCTTGATAATGTTTGGTGCCCGGGTTTTCAAGATATTGAGACAGCGTGCTGACAGCGTATGCTATGTCCGGTCGAGTCAAGATGCTAAGATAGTTATGGGAACCAACTAGTGCTCTGTAGTGTACACCTAGATTCTTGAATGCCTTGATCTCTGCTCCCGTCGATTTTTTAAGATATTCCCGCGGATTCAAATGATACGATGCCGAGTGCAGAGTTGCTAGATTGAACTCCTGCAACTTACAATTGATATACTGTGTTTGATTTATTTGCAAGCCATTGTCAAACCGGTCAATGTTCATTCCAAGGAGAAACTTGGCTTGCCCCATGTATTTGATATTGACTTCAAGCTCCATCTTGGCCTTGAAGACTTCGGGTTTGTCACTGATGATTACTAGGTCATTGACATGCGCAAATAATGGCGCGCGCCGGCGGCCGTTGTTAGGTCCCGCCAACGGTGAAACCATTACGCTCCATGTATCGCGTAACAGCTGTAACATATTTTTTCTGTATTGCCGTTACATTTTTATGTATTGGTGTGAAATGAAGTATGAAGTGAATACTGCACAATGAGCTGATAAAAAACAAGAATACAAAAATACCGTAGCGGAGCGCATTGATTGCTTGATGCGCTACAGCAATTGTATTTGCAACACAAATTTGTTTGCCAATGATCTGCCTTGGTACACCTTGGCCCATAAATGATGTATGCACATTTTGGCATTTTTTGTATCAGCGTGCAATTACGCTACAATGTAACGGCGTTACATTACATGTAGCGTAATGGTTTCAGCGTTGGTCCCGCAACTGAATGAATTATGATTAGGTAATCTGATTGGGTCCCGCGACTCAATCAATTATGATTAGGTAATATTATTGGGTCCCGTGACTCAATGAGGGTTATGGCAAAGCTCTCAGCCCTCAAGGCCTTCTCAAGTTGAACGGCGCAGCGCGGCACATCCCCAAGGTGTTTCAGGATTTCTTTTCTTCTTTTTCCTTCCCCCCCCCTTTTTTTCGCTGTGTTGGTTTATTTATTTTCTCAGTTTATTTGCTTTTCCATTATGTTCTATTATTTTTCCTTCACTCTGCGCGCTTTGCAAAGGTTTTGGACGAGGAGGGTTGGTTGTTTGTTTTGTTTTTGTTTTGTTTTGTCCTGTTTCTGTTTCTTGTCTTGTTTGTTGTAGCGCGCGCGTGCGCGCTAGGTTGTGATGAGATGTCTGCTAGATGTCACAAACTCCAAGGTTTGAGTTCAGTTCAAACTCAGGCCTTGGAGGGGCATGGACCTACTCTGAACCAAATTTTCAGTCTTTCCATCAAAATTAAAAGTCTATTGTTCTTGGCGCTATTTGCCCGTATTCTGCGTTTTCACACGACTTCTTAAGTTCAATCCCCGCAACGCCGATCTCTCCCAGCTTCTGGTTTTGATCACAACCCCGCCGGCAGTATCCCCGGCTCCTCTCTCAACACAAACACCTCCAGCCGTCAGAAAATCAGCCCCCCCCCCCAATGCTACACAAACCTCAGCGCTCATTCACGGTTAATCACCCCGGAGGGCATACGCTTCTCAGGTTTTCTCATTTCTAATTCCCCTCCGCCAACTGCCTACCGCCTGGCATGGTAGGAGTTCCTCAACGTCAGCAATGCCATCAGAAGAAAAGAACTAGTTTCTTTGTTTTCCACTTTGGGGCCTCGAGGGCCCCACCATTGGATTCCTGGAGCAATTTTACCTTGATCCAGCCCTCCCTTGCCCCTTGCCCGGCCCGGCACCCATGTCCAGCAAAACCAGCCGCCCAAACAGGTTTTGACTGCGCTTTACCGGCCTGTGGCTGGAATGCAGAAATAATTTTCAGCCACACAAGCCCACAAGCTTTTCTAACATGGCTGTAATACAGCCATTCATGAAAAACTTGCGGTTCCAGCACCCTGTGAATCCAACAAACAATTTTTTTTCCAGCCCCCCGGCCTGTATTCTTCCATATCTTTGTATCTTCCACCTCCTTCTCTCCCATACCCCCGCCCATGCCCCCACCAAAATGCCCCCCGACCCAGCCCCACCTCCCCGCCCAATCGGACCCAACCACATTCCAGCTGGACAGCCAGCCAGCCATCCCGGATCCCAATCCCCAACCGCTTGCAACGCTTTTTGCTGCTGTCGGTGAGTCCCCATTGCATGCTCCCCCTCCCCCCCCCCCCTGGGCCATTGAATCTGCCTGATCTGCTTGTCCCTGCCTCAGTTTCAGTCCTCCTGGTTCCTCAACCACACCAAAAAAAAAATTCCATTACCAGTGAGTCATGCCGGGGTTTTTTAAAGACTGCTATCAATTGCTCTCACCCCCCCTTGATTTGTTCCTAACCCACCTGTCCACAGATATTCTGCTCCAGGTTGCCGAGATAAAGCCGTCTGTGTCCGCAATCAACCCAACCAGGGACCTTGCTGTGTTTACATTTGGACCTATCTCTTCTGACAGTAAGTGTGAACCTGCTCTGCTGCGCGCTGTTGACGTCCTTTGCTGACGTGAACCTGTTGCCTCTTGGACCAGACAAGGTGTTTGTTAAATACACGCCAGAAGTCAAGGTGATTGTGGTCAAACTTAGCCAGAGGGGCATGCCCCTTGCCAAGATCAATACCACGATTGACCAGAATGTGTCGCCGGACTCCCTCTCACGCTGAAACAGCTTATACCGCCAAACCAGGGACGTGGTCAGAGATCCAGCGCTCTATCTCAACCGTGGGCGCCCATTGGCCTTTTCTTGCAAGGAGGCAGAGTTTGTATTGATGGCTCTCAGAGCCGTGCCAACTTTATACCTGGATGAGATGCAAAGCCACATCCAAGCAATTACAGGGACTCGGCACCCAATCAGCACCATAGTGGCTGAATTGAAGACTTGGCTCCTCCTGACTAAGAAGGTGGCCCAAACCTACAACACCAACCAAGACAAGGTGGCCCGGTTCCGATATACGGACCGGATTGGGCACTTCCCACCGGAATACTTGGTATTCCTTGGTGAGTACCCTTGATTTTGGTCCATTACCAACGAACCTGTGTCCTGTGAGGTGCTGAGTTTGTTTGCACCGGTCCCAGACAAATGTGGGGTGTCTCTTGGGACACACACATGGGACACTGCGTGGACAACTTGCGGCCAACGCACAACAAGGATTCCCAAGGTGCTCCGTGCGAATTGAGTGACTGTGATGCCTGCGGTCTTCTTGGATGGATTGCTTGGGGTAATAGCCCAAGTGGGGAGTATGTGTTGGCTTGAAATGCAATACTTCATTGAGACAGTATTGGTGAGCATTTTCAGTTCCTCTGACTATAATTCCTCCCCTGCTGAGTTACTGATTATGTATAGCATTCCCCCAGATGCCAGCTATGAACCCGTTTCCGGGCTGGAAAAGCATACTCTTGATGGATAATGCCCAAATCCACCATGGGGTTGAGATTGCTCAGATTTGCGCGGCAGCGGGCGTCTTACTTATGTACCTGCCAACCTACTCCCCGGATTACAACCCAATTGAGAAGGTGTTTGCGGTCCTCAAGTCACAACTGAAACGCCACAAGGTGCTCACTGGGTCCCGCGCGGATGCCAAGATCATCAAGGAGTTCTTGCCAACATTTGTGACTCCGGGATTGATGAGGGGCCTCTTCCTTGGGAGTGGTTACTCAGCTGGACAACAATAGGGATTATCTTGTACTTGCTCATGGGCTCCGCGCCGCGGTAGGGACTCCTTGATCCTTGTGTTCCCCTCCTCTATTATTTTACTCTCCTGGCAGGGACTCCTCAATCCTAGTGTTCCCCTCCTCTATGCTTGTACCCCCCTTTGCATATGTGGACTCCCCCTGCGCAATGTGCTTGGCTGAAATTAGGGCTCGATCTCAGATGAATTGCTCACACGTTTATTGGTCCACAAAATAATCACCCGTGGTTCCATGATGCATAATGAGACATAAGGCCCCTCAACAAGGATGCGGGGCCAGGCAGACAGGATATGAGCTGGCTCGCATCCAAGACTGACTGATGAAAGGACCATGATCCTGAATGAGGATCCTGGGGCGCGGAACAGCCTCTGCTGCCAAGGTGTCTTGGGGCGCTGGCACTGGGCAAGGATTCCATTGGGTGGGGCAGTAGAGACTCCCACTCTGCCTGAAGAAAATATCATACTACATTCCGTGTATGGCTTTTTTTGTAGTTCTATCAGGAAATTGTTCCATGGTTTTTGCGGGACTAGCAACAAGATATATCATAGAAATAGGGGGGGATATCTTAGCACAATAACAACCAAGAATAATGGAGATAGATCATTGATATCGTGCTAACAACCAAGACAGAGATTGTCCCAGGAGAATCCAAGAATCAAGAAAAGACAAAAGAAAGTACTTACCTCAGGATTTGGGGCTCAAATCCTGCTCCTATGTTAACCATTCGAGGCCTTGGCGGGCTATGACCAAATCTCCTGAGTGGGGGGCACCTTGGAGCGCAAAATTGCCAAAGGCAATGGCTCCAAATCTTCTGAGGAGGAGTCTTGGTCATCATTGCTTTACTCCGGCGGCGCCGGGCCATTGGAGGCGGCTTGCGGGCCGATGATAGCTGTGGCAGGCGTGGGGAACACCGGGGTTACCAAGGTTAGGGCAGAAGTTGAGACCGCAGAGGCGTTGGTGGTTGCTTCAATTGCGGTCCCGCGCGCCTTAGCCGGAAGCAGTACCGCGTTGTCTGCAACGGTGTGCGTAGGGAATAACCACCTCGCCCCCTTCATCAGTTGTGAAGCCAGGGGATGGGGGAAGTTAAGCTTCTTGAGTTTGGAGGAGGAGACGTCAAGAAAGTAGTCCCATTGGCTGATGTGGAACAACTTGATCAAGCCGCAGGGGAGGTGATCCTCCTGTGGGACGTTGCACAGGTTGAGGAAGTGCTCAATGTCCAACGCGTGGCTGTTATCATTCAGTTGCAGATGGGATGTGGGCGAGCTGATGCTGATCCAGGAGTTGGGCGAGTCCAATCTGGGGGTTGGAAGCTTGCAAGTCTGAGTGAACCGTGGAGGAGAGCGGGCTCTTCAAAAGTTGAGACAGCTGACCGTCTGCGTGATACCATGGGGAGCGGGGCTGCGGGCCAATTTGCGTGCCGGGGACCAATGGACGTCTGTTGGTAAGCCATGGTGAGGCATGACCTCAATGTCCGAGCTCACATCACAAGTGTGGCAAGTCAAGGGATGCAATTGGAGCAAAGGATTGGCCGACATGCGGGCCGGATCCTTGGATTCTCATCAGTTGTGTATCCTCGGATTCTCATCAGTCGTGTCCGGCACATTGTTTTCTTGGCCAGGGGGCACCCAGAATGGAGTGACAGGTGAATCTTCACCGCGGAGATCTGACCAACAATTGTGATCGTTGTCCTCAACGCCTAGTCCAGTTAAGTCAAAGCCAAGGGGATTGGTGTCATTTGTTGCTGGGGACAAGTCGGCGGGGGACTTTGTTACTGCGCCGGAGTCTGGAATCCAATGACCTGGGAGGGTGCGGCCAGCTGAGTTGACTCGGACGGGGTTAAACACAAAGCCCTTCTTCTCAGGCTTGGGGGCTGGCACACATTGCGCAGTCAATAAGGCCAAGCTCTTACTAGGTGACGCACCCTTTGCAGGCGTGGTAGGCGGGGGGGCTCCCTTAGGGGCAGAGGAAGACAGGCCCGGTGGTTTAGTTTTTGAAGCACACGACTTGTGCTTGCTCAGTCGCGCCCCTTGCTTAGCAGCCAGCTTGGCCAGAGTGGGCGCGGGTCTCTTATCCTGGGAAAATTCAGGGATATCCGGGGGGTTGTCTTTGTTGATTCCGGGTATCTTGTGCAGGAGACAGCGGCTCCAATTTGTCAGCGCGTCCCGAGTGACACAGATTGATGCGCCCGGGTCCTTGGGGTCCTTGATCCTCATGCACTCGGAGTTCATGCCGTACTTCCCAGTTAGATACACGTGTAGATCTGTGGCGATGTGCAAATGTTCTTGCTCATCCACTTCAGCGTGGGGCTGTTCCAAACATGACAATCAATCTCAGATCAACAAAAACGTGTGGGGCCAGTGTGGGACCAGAACAGGAGACAAGACTTACATTGACAGCCAGGCGGGCCTGGGTGCGTTCAAGCACCAAACAAGTATTGTCATGCCCATAGCTCATTGCGAGGGCATCCTGCTGCGACCATGCCTGAGAAGATCCAGAGGGGTATTTGAGTCAGCGACCCCAGGAGAACCTTATGAGCGTCATATACAGCCAATCCGAAAAAGCTTGGATGCTTTGGAGGGAATTTCCACTGGAAATTCCTATGGGATTTTCCAACCTTGTATGCAATGAAGTGACAAGGTTGGACATTTTGATATATGCAGGATGCCTATATCAAAATCAGGCAAGCTCAATCAGAGACTTCTGGCTGTTTTTCCCGGATTTTGATTACAGAATCAGAATCCTTGACCAATTTTCACCCTGGAGTCCCGTTCCGACGAACGCACCCGGGTGTCATGGTGCCGGTCCCCCCAGCGGCCTGCATTTTTTTTCGCTACCGAACGGCGCCACCAATAGCAACTGCGCTCGCGGGGATGGATATCCATCTGTCAAACTGTGTTGTTGGATACACACAGGTTGGCAAATCCAGAAAGAATTTCCGCTGGAAATTCCATCCAAAGAAGCCAAGCTTTTTCGGATTGGCTGTAATTTCACTTACTGCTTGTTGCACCTTGGCCAATTTGCGCGGGTCCTGCATAGACACCATTACTGATAGAGAGGCCAGAGGATTCCTGCCTGCTTCCGCCACGAACTCAACAAATTTGTCCTTGTATTTGACCATGACATTCTTTCCCTAGGCAAAAGTCTCGTTGGAGGGGATGATCAACTGCCACTTGAGCAGCCCCTCCCCCTGCATCTTAGTGAGATGGTCCGCAAGGAAGGGGACAAGTAAGTTGAGGGAATCAATGCAGTCGTGGTGGAACTTTGGCCAAGTCTTATGGTGAAGAACAGTCTTCAAGTACACATTGCTCTCCGTGATAACCTGTTCCCACGGCTTTGTGCTGGCAGTGGTAATTGCGCAGATTCACTTGCGCAATCTGGCTGGCGGCGGACATCTGGTAAACGTGATGCTTTATGAGGATCATGCGAGGCGGCAGAGGGCCTCTGGGTTCCGTGATTGGGGCTGCGGTGGCTGGTTGCGCTGGATTGACTCAGGGAGCAGTGGAGCCGGGGAAATTGGCTTGCAAGGTGTTGCTGTCCTTGTAGAAAAACTTGCAGCTGTTGGCCTGCAAGTCCGGAGGCTGACTTGGGCCAAGGTAAGACTCTTGTTGCTGCCCAGGGAGATTTGCAAACGGGAGCGGGTCAATGCGGCTTGTCAGTGTGAAGAAACAATTGGCTTGTTCATTTTGAGATGACTGACACCGGGAAGGCCCCAAAAATCAGGATAATCAGCTGACATTGACTGGTTCAATGTTGGGATGGGTTAGAGGAGAGTTGATCATCATACATACCATGATTCCAACAAGGTGTCCGGTTGGGTTGATTGCGGACACGGACGGCTTTATCTTGGCAACCTGGAGCAGAATATCTGTGGACAGGTGGGTTAGGAAAAAATGAAGGGGGGGTGAGAGCAATTGATAGCAGTCTTTAAAAAACCCCAGCATGACTCACCGGCAACGGAATTTTTTTTTGGTGTGGTTGGGGAACCGGGAGGACTGAAACTGCGGTAGGGACAAGCAGATCAGGCAGATTCAATGGCCCAGGGGGGGAAGGGGGAGCATGCGATGGGGACTCACCGACAGTGGCGAAAAGTGTTGCAAGCGGTTGGGCAAGGCTGAAACGTGCGCTGTGCTACAAAAAAGCGGTCTTTTAGCGCAGCGCAGCGGGGAACCGCTGCGCGGTCAGCCCAAAAAGCGGTAGCGCAGCGCCAGTCCCGCTGCGCTACCGCTGAAAATAGCGGGGGCCCGCTTTTTCCCCAACCCAAAAAGTGGTAGCGCAGCGGACGGGGCCGCTCCTTTCAGCGCCGCGCAGCGGCCACCAAAACAGCTGCGCTTTGCGCTGCGCTGCGCTTTTTTGGCTGGCAGCGGGGGAGCACTACGCGGCCAGGTCAAAAGGCGGTAGCGCAGCGATGGTTCTGCTGCGCTACCGCTGAAAGTAGCAGGTCCCCGCTTCTTGCCAGACCCAAAAAGCGGTAGCGCAGCAGGCGGGGCCGCTACTTTCAGTGCAGCGCAGCGGCCATCAAAACCGCTGCGCTGCGCTTTCACCCTTGGGTTGGGGATCGGGATCCAGGATGGCTGGCTGGCGGTCCAGCTGGAATGTGGTTGGGTCCAATCGGGCTGGGAGGCGGGGCTGGGTCGGGGGGCATTTTGATGGGGGCATGGGTGGGGGTATGGGAGAGAAGGAGAGATGGAAGGAGGTGGAAGATACAAAGATATGGAAGAATACAGGCCGGGGGGCTGAAAAAAAATTGTTTGTTGGATTCACAGGGTGCTGGAGCTGCAAGATTTTCAAGAATGGCTGTCACTGCAAAAATAACTTGGTCAACTGCTTGCAGTTGACATGCAGGATACTCAAGCCAAGCTGCCATTGTAACTCCACATGAATGCAGAAGTGCCTTTCTTGGCACAGTCACTGTGCAAGGTGCACAGTGACTGTGCATTGAAGCTTGGGTTGAGTTAAACCTTGAGTAAGGCTGGTGTAACACCACAAGCTTCCTCAGAGTTGCCGCATGTCAACTGCTCACAGTTGACACAGTTTTTTTTGCAGTGTGTAGTACTGCATGACACATCAAGAGTGAAAATAAAAGACAAAGGCAAAGGCAAAGAGAACAAAAATAAGAAACAAACTGATTACAAGGATGTGAAGCCCAGTTTTTTTGGCAGTCATATGAAGATGTTAACGGCTAAATTAGACATACTATAAACACTACATGGATACAGTTACTATTACTGCTCTTTCAAGGTAGCAATACCTCAAGAGTAAAAAGAAAAGAGAAAAACTGCATTAAGATCAGGGAGTGGGTTCAACCTGTTTGGCAAGATATTTAAAGTTAAAAGTGGCTAAATTGAAGACATAGCTCCAACTATCAAACCAGGTTTTGTGATAAGTGTGTGATTCAAAACCATTGGTGTCTTTGATCAAAGGAAGATAGTACATGAGGACAGGGGATAGAGTAGTTATCACATGAGATTCAATATCATTGGCTATTTGTACGGTCTCACGGCTAGTCGCAGCGCCAAACCCAGTTGCTTCAATTTTTGGATAGAGTAGTTGTAGGCTCTTGAAATCTTCGCCGAAGATGGCAACCAAATGGGCTAGATAGTTATTCTGTTCCAAACTCATCTTTGTGTAAGTTGGGAACCGTTTTTGATTGATCCCTTGTTTTGAAATCTTGGTCAGGAAAATCTTGATTAACTTGATCATCGGAATTGAGAGTTTGGCGAGTTTGGCAGCTTTCCTGACTTGAAGATTTTCTGGTTCAGTTGATTGTTTGGTTTGGAGTATATCGGCGGCGTGGATGATTTCCCAGATTTTCTCATTGATACAAGGTAGCTTGACAGCCCATTTCTCTTGGGCAAGATTGAGCTCGGAGGCTTCTATTGATTTGATAATTGAATTGATCCCGTAAGAGGCATAGCGTACGTCCTTGATGAAGTCATTTCTATAAATGCATCCATCAAGCTGAGCAGGCTTCACTACGGCAGGTGCAAGTTTGATCTGGTGAAAGAGCACATGGCCCAGAGCACAAACTTCATTGATATGGTATATTGCATCATGATTGAAGCGGCGCTTGAGACGCTCAAATTGATAAGATTTCAAACCTTTGAGGTGTTGATCATCTGTTTGCTCTGGCGCAAGCACCTTCCGTCTTGTAGGCATTGGGGAGATTTTGGCAATGATAGATTTAATTTTGTCTATTGTCTTCTTGAGTTCTGACTGGGTTTGTACAATCAGCTTGCACCTTTCATCTGGCTGTTTCCAGAATTTGGAGGGGAGTAGTGATACTGATAGAGTCTGGATTTGCTCGCGGAGCCGTGGTAGAAGAGAGCAATGCATCCAATCCAAGAGTTTTTGATGTGCTTTAACTTGATCAACAGAGAGGGCGGATAAATCTTCTTCCAATGAACTTTCAGCATTCGGCCCTCACTCATACTTGTTTGTCAGGCGTTTAAACCCAAGGTAAACTGGATCTGGAGTGTGGTCACTGAGTCAGCGGGGGTTTGCAGAGGTCAGGAACAATGGTCCGGACGGGCAAACTTACCTTCTTGAGGCATGTCCTCCCTGATATTCCAGCTGCTTTTGCAACGGGAATCTTAAAGTAAACGGTCAGGTTGATGGTAGATGTTCCAACCTGTTCCAACGCGAGAACAGAGAGGCAAAAATGGGCCTTTACTATACAGATATTGGTATAGTATTGTTATCATATTTTTTTTGGTCCAATAACAGTATTGTTATTTCCATTTTCAGTAATGGATTTTTAATAATATATCCAAATACATCAGGTTTTTTTTCTTTTTGGAGAATACTATATCCAAATGAAGGAAGAAACAAAAAAAATCTTAATACTATACTGGCCAGATGTGGCCAGTACCACTACTTTGTGTTGAATCAGGTGGAAAGAATTGTGTGTTGTGGGATTTGAACCCACGACCTTCTACATTCATGAGAGCTGCTCTTATACCACTGACACTACAGGCATGTAGCTGTCACTGCGGGATGCAGCGTCACCCTGTCTTTGCAAGCCCGCGTGACTGCGCAAGTAGGCGCAGTCACTGCGGCCGCAACCCCAAATGCAACGTCAGGTGACGCTGCGGGCCGCAACAACACCTATTTCCCCGTAGTGCAAGCTAAACACACAGTTGGTCTTACTGGTGATTTTTGGATAGTAGATCATATAGCTTGGCCACTCAAAATGGGGCTTGAAGCATATATTCCAACATGTTGTAGGGATGAAAATCTATCTATTTCTTGGGCTTGGGGATCAGAGCACCCAAAGCCTTTCCAGCCTCAGCAAAGTCCATTGAGAGGGGAAAATCCTCACAAAGCCACATAAGGCTGCTGACGGATTGTGAAATACTTGAAGGAAACAAACTACCACATCTGGATCCACACACATCTGCAGCCGCAGAGAACAAGAGCTACCCGGTGTTCCTAAATAATCCTGTGCTATTAGCGCAAGGACCAGGTAAGTGGAATGGTTTGGCTGCAAAATCATCAGGAGCCCCCATTTCATTGCCTTATGCGTACACCTGGTTAAGTGCGTTATTGCGGTAACCAGGGGTGAAAAAAGTTACTATACCTGCATTTTTTGTTTCAGTAAAAAAACACAGAATACTATACGGGCCACTTGGATCAAGGGCCAATACTAGTACAGTTATTAGTATAGGGTGGTACAACCAGACCTATACTATAACAGAAAGTCCCAGTTATTGTAGAGTATAGTATAGGCCCATTGTTGAGAGAGGACAGTTTAAATTCATACTCGGTGGCCCGCGCAGGCCAAGGCCGACCTCTTTTAGTCCCTCGCTTGGGCCGGCCAAATGATAAATCTACCCGATGACGTTCGATGACGCGCCTGTCCCCCCTGGATCTTGGAAAACCCCCAGTTTTATGCGCTGTCTACGTTGCATCATGGGTTTCCCTCCCTTGACTCAGTTTAGTAAGAGATGCTGTCAAGCAGAAAGCAACGGTGCAACAGAAAAGTCACCATGCTTGTGCCCGGGCGGTCAAGCGTAGCCTCCAAAAATTAACGGAAAAAAAGCCGGGTGGTATTGCGATGTTGTGATGAGTTTGAAAAACCAAGAAGAAACTATTGTTATTTGGTAGCTGGGATGGACGCCGATGGACGGCATCAAAAAACACAGGCTATGTAGAATTCAATGACCAACTTTTCATCACCCTTCGACTCTTGAGAGATGGTCTCAGGCAACTCACACTAAAAGGAGGACCGCGCCCGGCCGAAGCCCGGGCGGGTTCAGGCGGCCCGCTGGACAGCCGACTTGATTGCCTTCCCTCACTGACAAGTGCCTCGACTGTCGTGGCTTGAGCCACACAAAAGCTGCCATGATCTCTTGCGGTAACTTGAGCGCAAGTCGTTGATGACAAGAGCTTTGATTTTGGCTTCGTATTCCGAATGACAAGTCCATATAGTTTTAAATAATAGTCCAGGTTTTGTAGTTAGATATACATCAAGAGTGGAAAGAAGAGAAGAGAGTGAATTCCAGTTTTTTTTTGGTAAGATGTATGGAGTTAACCATGGCTAAATCGAGGACATTGAACAGTCTACAGCGCTTTGGTTATGAAAGACAAGGGAAGAAAAGACTAATCAGGAACACAGAGTGGAGTCTTCTGGTAGTATTCGACGAGAGCTTGAAAGTTGTGAATGGCTAAGCCGAGCACATTATAAGGTCTACCGGGCTTCGGCTATGAAAGAAAAGAGAAGAACAAACTAATCAAGATCATAGAGTGAAGTCGAGTATTTGGCGAGAGATTTAAAGTTACGAGTGGCTAAATCAAAGGCGGCGCTCCAAGTATCAAACCAAGTTTTGTAATATTCACGTGATTCGAAACCGTCGGTGTTCTTGATCAAAGGAACGCAGTACAAGAGTACAAGGGATAAAGTGGTTTCGGCACGAGATTTGAGATTGTTGGCGATTTGCATGGCTTCACGGCTATTCGCAGCGCCAAACCCGCTTCCTCCGATTCTTGAAAGCAGTGATTGTAGCGCGAGGAGATCTTCACCGGAGGTGTCAAGCGAATGAGTTAGAGACTGGATCTGTTGCGAACTCATTTTCGTGTAAGTTGGAAAGCGTCTTTGATTGATCCCTTCTTTCGAAATCTTGATGAAGAACATTTTGATTAACTTGGTCATCGGTATTGCGATTCTAGCGAGTTCGGCAGCTTTCCTGACTTGCAGATTTTTCGGGTTATTTATTTGTTTGCTTTGGAGTTGGTTGGCGGTGCGCACGATGCCCCGGATCGTCTTGTCCAATTGAGCAAACTGGAAAACCCATTGTTCTTGGGCAAGATCGAGCTCAGACGATTCCATGAATTTGATAGTTAAATCAATCCCGCGAAAGGTAATCCATGCGTCCTTGATGAAATCGTTTCGGTAAGAGCATCCGTCAAATTTATCGGGCTTGACTGCGTCCGGTGCGAGCTTGATTTGTTGAAAGAGCTCATGAGCCAGAGAAAAAACCTTGTTGATATGGTACAGCAAATCATTGTGAATGCGGGGCTTGAGAAGTTGGAGCCTAAAAGATTTTAAACCTTTGAGGTGTTGATCATCCGTTCGCTCTTGCGCAAGCCCTGTAGATGTTGGACAGATGCTCGTGATGATTGATTTGATTGCGTCTGTTGTGTTGTCGAGTTCCGACTGGACTTGTAAGATGAGTTTGCGCGTTTCCTTTGGATTTTTCCAGTAATCCGATGGGAGCAGTAATATTGCGAGGGTCCGGATCTGCTCGTTGAGTCGTGGTAGAAGGGAACGGTGCATCCAATCCAAGAGTTTTTTGTGTGCTCTGACTTGATCAAGAGAGAGGGCTGAGAACGCTCCGTCGAGAGAGTTGATACCAAACGTCCACGGCTCAGAGTATAATGGTTCGTGTTTTTTGATAAGGCGGTCAAACCCTACGAGAACTGGGTCTGAAGTGTGTTCACTGGGTCAGCTGGGGTTCGCAGAAATCAGCATGAGATGGCCCAATCAATCGAACTTACCCTCTTGAGGCATATTCTCCCTGATTTTCCAGCTGGTTTGTGACGGGGCTCTTGAAGGATAAGGGGAGTGTAGGTGTGGTATATGATTTCGATTATTATAGGAAGATGGACAGATGATTCCGGAGAAAAGTGTTGGTTTAAATATGCACGCCGCGTACCGCTTGGGCCGGTCAAATCCCACCCCTTTGATGCTCCGATCTGGATTTCGCCCCTTCAGAGTTCCGAGACAGCTTGCTTTGCCGGCCTCCAGGACGGCATCCGAGAAAGGTGTCACCGTATCAGCCTTCTCTTGCTCTCTCTTATCTCCCCTGTATGTATTGGATCTCTTTCATCGGATGCTCCCCTCCGATTCTGGTGTATACCCCTTTCCTGGCCCGCTGGTCGTGACTTGTGTGTAGTTATCTTGCATATTCCCGGTCCTCTGTGTCATCAACAAATTACCCAAGGCAATAACGACATGAAGTTTGAATAGACGGCGTGTGTAACGTGTATCTTGGCGTTCCTTGCCTTGACTTGCAAGTTGCAACTGTGAAACGGGAGAAAAGAAACGTCACCATGTTTGAGAGCAGTACAGCCTTCAAACATTAATCCAATAAAAAGGTATTACGATGATGTTATGATGAGTTCGGAATATGTACCAAGAAAGGGTGGTTCTTGGGTATTTAAACAGCTTGGATGCACGCCGATGGACGGCATCAAAAAAGACAGGCTATGTAGGAGTTCAAAGACCAAATTTTCATCACCCCTGGACGGTCTTCAGACAGGTCCAGAAGAGTACAGACGAGTCTCCATCTTTCCACCCAATGGACGCCTGGCCAAAGTCCGGCCGGCTACAAGTTGCATCAATTGCGGAAACTGGGGCAAAATTGGGCCGAAGACAATGACGACAAGAGCTTTAATCATGATTTACTATTCTCTAAGACAAGTCTACATTGGTCCTGCTTTGATGATCATGAAGTTAGACATCACGAGTGGAAACAACAGAAGAACAAATTAGTTAAGGGGGAGTAACGTGCAGTTTCTTTGGTCAGACATCTATATTTATTATTGCTAAATCAAACAAATTGTTAAGTCCACAAGGTTTCAGTTGTGCAAGGAAAGGACAAGGACCTATTTAATTATTATAAGGAAGTCTAGCCAAGATTTTGGCGAGAGAGTTAGTCGCTGAATCAAAGGCAGTGTTCCAAGTAGCAAACCAAGTTTTGTAATAATCACGCGATTCGAAATGCTCGGTGTCTTTGATCAACGGAACACAGTGTAAGAGTACAAGGGGTAGGGTTGTTTCCAGACCAGATGTCATCTTGTTAGCGATCTCTATGACCTCACGACCAGTCGCAGCGCCGAGTCCAGTTTCTTCAATTTTTTGAAACAGTCGTTTTAAAACACCGAGGTCTTCACAGATGGCGGTGAGCGAATGGGAGAGAGAGTCGATCTGTTCCGAACTCATTTTAGTGTAAGTTGGAAATCGACCCCGATTGATCCCGTGTGTCGAAATCTTGTTAAAGAACATCCTGATTAACTTGAGCATCGGTACCGAGTGTTTGGCGAGTTCGGCAGCTTGGCGGAGTTGCAGACTTCGTGGGCCTTTTACCCGTTTGGTTTGCAGTCGATTGGTGGTATTGATGATGCCCCAGATTGTCTTATGCATGCGAGGTAATTCGACAGCCCATTGGTGCTGGGCAAGATTGAGCTCAGAGGATGCTATCACTTGAATAGTTGCATCAATCGAGCGAGAGGCAAGGCGTACGCCCTTGATGAAATTTTCTCTGTAAGAGCATCCGTCAAACTTATTAGGCCTCACTTCCTGGGGTGCGAGCTGAATTTGTCGAAAGAGCTCATGGGCTTGTGTACAAACTCTATGGATACGGTGCATTGCATCCCCATGAAAGCTGTGCTTGAGACGTCGAAGCCTGTAAGATTTTAAAGCTTTGAGGTGATGATCGTTCGTTCGCTCTGGCAGGAACATCAATGACTCGGTACAGGTTGGGCAGATGCTAACAATGATGGATTTGACTATGTCTGTTGTGTTTTCGAGTTCTTGCTCGGTTTGTAAGATGAGCTTGCGCGTGCTCTCCGGGTGTTTCCAGAATTGGGACGGGAGTAGCGATGCTGAGAGGGTCTCGAAATGCTCTTTAAGCCGTGGTAGAAGCGTACGATGCATCCAATCAATGAGTTTTTTGTGTGATTTGATTTGATCAAGAGAGAGAGATAAGGGAGCTCCGTCTGGTGAATTATCATCGTGTGACCGTCCATCGCATGAATCTGATGGTTGATATTTGTTCATCAGGCGCTTAAACCCAACAAGAACTGGATCTGGAATGTGATCACGGAGTCAGCGAGGGTTCACAGAAGTCAGGATGGATGGCCCGAACAGGCAAACTTGCCTTCTTGAGGCATGTCCTCTCTGTAATCCCAGCTGGTTTTGTCACAGGAAATCGAAGTGTGAGGGCAGGTTGAGCAGATAAAGTCGATTGTTTTGTACTAAGATTACAATAAAGCTTACTCCTCACGACAAAGAGAAGAGACTGATTAAATACGCTCTATACGCGGTTGGCCCGCGGGGGAGGGCCTAACTTGGCTAATTCCCTCCTCGGGGGAGCGAAGCGACCTCCGAAGGAGGCGTCCCCAATAGAGGGACTTGGTTAAGTTAGGGGGAGGGCAATGGCTAACTTGGCTCCTCGCTTGGGCCAGTAAATTTATACCCGAGGACGCACCAATCCTCCTTGGTGAACTGGCCTGAGAGGATCTTAACGGAGAGCTATCTGCATACAGCACATCTTGCCTTTCAAGTTTCCCTCCCTTCATTTTTTTGAGATGCCGTCAAGCAATAAGCTACGCCGAAGTAGAAGGAAAGATGACTTCCCATGCTTGAGCCCGGGGCCCGGACGCCCAAGCGCAGCCTTCATAAATTATGTGACGGACTGGTATGTATCACGATGATGTCATGATGAGTTCGAAAAACCTCGAAAGATTAGTTCTTTGCAACAGAGCTGGGATGGACGCTGAGGCAAGGCATCAAAAACACAGGCTAGGGATTAAAAGACCGAATTATCATCTGTCTTTGGTGTCAACTAATATTAATGCTGTTTTAGGTACACAGACGTACATCAAGAGTGAAAAAGATAAGAAGAAAAACCTAATTAACAGGGAGTGAAGTCAACTTTTTTGGAAAGACGTATTAAGTTTTTGAATCATACACATTGTATAGTCTACGGGGTTTCAGGCGGTTGTGCAAAGAAAAGAAAAGAGAAGAAAAAACAGATTAAGATCGGGGAGTGGGGTCAAGCCTTTTGGCAAGACATTTAAAGTTCCGAATGGCAAGATCGAAGGCTGTGCTCCAACCATCAAACCAAGTTTTGTAGTAATCGCGTGATTCAAAACCGTCGGTGTGCTTGATCAAAGCAAGACAGTACAAGAGTACAAGTGACAGAGTAGTTTCCAAGCCAGATTTGATTTGGTCCGCTATTCTTATGGCCTCACGGCTAGTCGCAGCGCTAAAGCCATTTTCACTAATTTTTGGAAATAGTAGTTGCAGTTCGATGAGATCTCCGCGGGAGTTATCAAGCGAATGGGCTAGAGAGTCGATCTGTTCCGAACTCATTTTGCTGTAAGTTGAGAGACGTTTTTGATTGATTCCTCGTTTCGAAATCTTGTTAAAGAAAATCTTGATCAACTTCATCATTGGTATTGAGAGTTTGGCGAGTTCGGCAGCTTTCCTGACGTGCACATTTTGTGGTTCTCTTGATCTTTGGGATTGGAGTCGATTGGCGGTACGGATGATATCCCAGATCGTCTCATCGATACGAGGGAACGCATAAACCCATTGCTCTTGGGCAAGATCGAGCTCAGATGATTCTATTATTTTGATAGTTGCATCGATCGCTTCGAAGGCAAGGCCTACGTCCTGGATGAACACTTTTCTATAAGAGCATCCGTCAAACTTGTCGGGTCTCACTGCGTCCGGTGCGAGCTTGATTTGTTGAAAGAGCTCATGGGCCGAAGTACAAACTTTATTGATATGGTACACCACATCATTATTGAAGCTGGGCTTGAGAAGTTGAAGCCTGTAAGATTTTAAACCTTTGAGGTGTTGATCATCTGCTCGCTCTGGCGCGGACACCATCGGCCCTGTGCATGCTGGGCAGATGCTAGCGATGATAGATTTGACTGTGTCTGTCGTGTTGTCGAGTTCTGACTGGGTTTCTAAGATGAGCTTGCGCGTGTTCTCCGGTTGTTTCCAGAATACGGATGGGAGCAGCGATACTGAGAGGGTTTTGAATTGCTCGCGGAGTCGTGGTAGAAGGGAACGATGCATCCAATCCAAGAGTTTTTTATGTGCTTTGACTTGATCGACCGAGAGGGCCGAGAAAGCTCCTTCGAATGAATTGGAATCATACGTCCATCGCCCATAGAATGCCGGTTCGTATTTGTTCATCAGACGGTTAAAACCAACGAGGACTGGATCTGGAGCACTCAGTCAGCTGGGTCTTGCGGAAGGGTGTCAGAATTAGATGGTCCGATCAAGCAAACTTACCTTCTTGAGGCATGTCCTACCTAGTTTTCCGGCTGATTCGGTCACAGGTTTATTAAAGTGAAAGGGGAACGCGGCTTGGGGATATAAGGAGAACGCAGGTTGGGGATATAAGTTCGATTGTTATTATTTAAGGGAGATGGACAGGCGATTCACCACCCCACCAGACCGTAGACGGAGAGACTGATTAAATATGTGGTGGGTCTCGCCCGGTCGTGATGTCTCGATCCGGACTCCGCTCCAGATCCGGCCTCGACCAGTGTGTATCTCTCTCATCTCGCTGTCCGATTCTGTCTTATCACCATTTCCCCCTGCAGTTATCTATTCCCGGCCATCTGACTGCGCCCGTAACATTCTCTGTGCCACCTTAAACGACAAGCTGCCGCCCACAAACAAACTAAAAACCACAGGGGTTCGACTGCAAGACTGTGATGTCCCGGGCCTATTCCCCTCCTTCGCCGTCCTCGGCACAGTTCCTTTGTAACACTTTCTTATCTTCTTTTTGTCTTAATAGAGATATACCATATCCCTAGTTCCTATCGCGGCCTTCGGGCCTACCTGTGTATTGCTATTATCGGCCTTCTGGCCTGGCATCTTGTCTTTCCTCTCGTCTATGTTAAAGATCGTATTGTATTATTTGTATTCTAGTCAGGCCCGATGGCGCCTATAAATAGAGGCCATCGTGCCCGCTGAAGTAAGATCCTCAGTTCATTTTGTCTACAATCTCCGTACTCCTAAATTCCAAGAGATCACAAGATCACCACATGAAGGCCTCTATATATATACCCTTGGGTCTGCATTTGAATTGCACCTTTGCTCCCTCCTGCTTTTGTTGGGACAAGCGGGTGGACCGGTGCAATTTTGTCGGAAAAGGTTAACAGACCTGCTTTTATGTTGGGACAAACGCTAACTTGAAGCACAACGTGAACACCCCCGCGAAGCAGGATATAGGGGAACTGGTGAATACAAAAACTTGTACACTGCCAACCAGCTTTTGGCTATGGGTGGGACTTGGAAGAAAAGTATCCTTGGAGTGTTGGTGGGACTTAAAAAAACACCTACCAAGCAGGTTCAGGCTTTGGTGGGACTTAACAAAAAAAAGTTCAGCTGGGACTTACACCACCGCTCGATTCTCAACTTCGAGTTGCGTTGGCGCGCCCGCGGGGTCAAGGGAGTGTCAGGTTTGACCTGCCTGCCGCAAATTCGACTGCGGAGGCAGGTCGACGCCGGGGATGGGTCAGATTGACGTTGGTCTGACCCATCCGACCCAGCTGTCAAGCCAGCATCGACGGTGCATTGCGCTGGCATGACAGCGGGGTAAAGTTACTGCAATGGCTTTACCCAGCCAACCTCTTTCGGCCCTATTGAGCAGGCCGACGGCACGGCTGGGTTGGGCCAACCTGACGGCCCCGTCGGCCTGACTGAGTGTCAGAAGAGTGTCTGACACGGCAAACCAGCCAACGGAGGCTTGCCAGCAGCAGCAAGCCAACGTCGTGGGCTGGTTGAGCCTGCGTCAGACCCCGGCAACCGCTTTTGAATGTGTGAAGATCACGAATTGTGCCTTCCGGCTATCAAAGATAGCCCCATGGCTCCTGCCCCACGAGAGCGACTCCTCCCCTATCTGATTCAATCGCGCCCTGGCCTCTTCTACGGTCCTTCCCGCCAAGAGGTCAACAACATCATCAATGAAGCCTAAAGACACCTCATCCCTATCAAAGTCAAATTGCCTTAGCAACAGATTGGAGTTGTAGATGATGTACAGGATTACTGATAAGGGTGAGCCCTGCGGGAGCCCCTTATCAACTTCAAACTCAGCTGATTTGTAATCCGCGAGGCAAAGTCTTGTGCGTCGACCTTCCAGGAAATGGCCTATGATCTTCCACAAATAGGTGGGGCATCCCTTCCGACGGAGAGAATGAACCAGGCGGCAGGGGTTGACCAACGGGTAGGCCAACTTCCCATCTAAGAACAGAGCCGTGACTGTCTTGCCCTCCCTCCATTTCCGCTTTACCCACATAGTTAGCGCCAGCAGAGCGTCTTCACACCCTTTACCTTGGCGTCCTCCTGAGTGTCCATCGGGGATGATGTTCTGCAATTCTGCCCAGAAAGTAAGTTGGTCATCAATGGTTGACTCAAAGACTTTGCTGATTGTGTTGAGCAGGGCTATTGGCCGGTACACCCCTGGGTTTGTGTAATCCGGTTTTGCAAACTTCCTGATAATGACTGTGGTGGCGATGCGCCAGGCAGCGGGAAACCGGTCCTCGCGTATGCATCTGTTCAAAAGGGTAGCAAGAGTATCAGCCAGCTCTGCCGGGCATATGGAGAGGATTTCATTGGGAATGCAATCAGGCCGTGAGGCCTTCTTCTTTGCCAGTCTACTTAGAACTTCAGCTAACTACTCGCAGGTGACAAAGGGGTATACCACAAAAGAAGAGGCCTCCACCGGGGGGACATCCAAAAAGTCGCAGCCACTCAATACCACTGATGTGCCTGCAAAAAGGAGCTCAGCCTTGTTGGTACATGTAGATGACATGTACAGTGACCTCGACTAGGTGGCCTGTCACATACTCTTGTAGATACTATTTAGAGTCATTCCATATGTATGTAATTAATGAAATCATTGATTCCTTGAGCTCTACCTCCAACAGGTCATGAGCCTCTTGCTAGAGCAGCTTGAATCATTCTGAAAATCTTTATCATACACCCGTAGCCGGCCTTGACGAGTATTCTCTTCCGACACCGTTAACCCCAGTAGTCAACCGGCAAGCCAATAACATCTCCACATTCCCCAGATATCAGTAGCCAGCATTCAGACGAGTAACATTTGACAAATAATACAAAACCATTGAACATAGTAGTCAGCCAGCGAGCTCTTCTCAGACTTACATACTCCTTTCCTTTTCCCGTAAACCCTGAAAGCCATACACAACCAATCAACAAATAGAATTTCTTGTTATAGCTCCACTGAACCTCCAACATGAAGAAACAAAATTAACATATAAATAATCAATTGACTAAATATAACAAAAGAAAAAAAATCAAAAAAAAAAACTTTCCTTTTATCTTCCCGATTATCCGACCAAACTCAACCATTGGAAGAACAGTTCCAATATAAATACTAGCCTTGTTCACTATCCCCACGGTTTAATTTTGAAAGTGTTACTCTCTAAGCGAGATCATGGTGAATATCCTGCAGATATTTGTGTTGGACTTATCACCCATAGCTGCAACACCGCTGAAAGATAACATTCTAAGGGCCTGTACCATACAAAATCTGTTTTTTTGGTGCAGGTAAAATAGTTTTTTTTTTGCGCTTTTCCGTTATTTTGAAAAACACATATCTGAAAAAACAGGATGTGATAAACGTGTACCACAAACATCCCCAAGACTCCAGAATTTCCACAATCAACCACCACCGGTCCGCATCCACATCATCAAGATCCAGCACACCCAACACATCCACCAACCATTACAGCCATGGACAACAACCTCTTTGTCACACTTGCCGCCGCCGCGACATCGCTCATGGAGATGAACAATATCTTACTGTCATTTGCCGCCGCCGGGGTTGCTTGCAAATACCTCGGAAGCCTCTGGAACACATACGAGGCATACTACGGCGATGGTGGGCGAGCCAGGTACACTCGGTTCCTACTAGACGAAGTCAGACCAGAACTCTTTCGTGAAATAACTCGAATGGAACGAGCAACATTTAACAGTCTTGTTGAGGAGTCGACGATGAATGGGCTGCTTAAAAATGGAAGATTGGTCTCGGTCGAAGAGCAGGTGCTCATCTTCTTAGATATTGTTTGCCACAACAACACCATGCGCCAGACGGCGGTCAAATTCCGGCGTGGTTTGTTCACTATTACCCGGTAAGCCCTCCTTTTTCTTCTTCTTGATATTTGAATTTGAATGATCAAATATCTAACAAAGATTCCCTCAACTAGCTACTTTGGAATAGTCCTCGACTCGTTGATAGCAATCTACCCAAATTATGTCAACTTTGACATGAATTCATGCAAGCAGCCAGAGGAGATCGCGCGAAACCCAAAGTATCGAGCATTCAAGAACGCACTAGGAGCCATTGATGGAGTATTTATCCCAGCACAAGTACCTGCCGAAGCCCAAAGCCCTTGGCGAAATCGCAAGCATTTCATTGCGCAAAATGTTCTTGCTGCTGTGAATTTCAACTTCAAGTTCGTCTATATTCTCGCGGGTTGGGAAGGAAGTGCCCACGACACTCGAGTGTTTAACGATGCGACTTCGAAAGGCCTGAAAATACCTCAAAAGCAATACTTTCTTGCCGATGCCGGTTATGGCCTTCGACAAGGGTTGATGACTCCATTCCGAGGCACCCAATACCATCTGAAAGAACAGGCCGCTGCAGGACTCAGGCCAGCGAACAAAAAAGAACTTTATAACTTACGACACGCAACACTTCGGAATATTGTTGAGCGCATGTTTGGATGCATAAAGAGGAAATTAACTATCCTCCAATCGGCCCCCGAGATCGAACTAAAGAAGCAAGTCCGATTAGTCTACGCGCTATGCATGCTGTGGAACTACATCCGCTGTCATGAGAGTGTTGACAATCTCTTCGACGATCCGGACGAAGACGCACAAACACTTTTACGTACACGGATGGGGGAAGATGAATCCTTTGATGTCACTGAAGAGGATTCAATAATGAAGCATCGACGCGACCGTCTAGCTAAAAAATTGTGGACTCAATATTTCACCTACAAAAATCAAAGTTGATGGCCTGTACCCTTTGCGATTCTTAAACATTTGATTTTTTTTCTGCTAGCTTTTTTCTTTTCTCTTTGGTCTTCATTTTTATCTCACATTTGGCAGTGCAACACTCTCGATCGACCATGTAACCTTTCAGCAATACGTAATTGCAAAGCAAGACAAGTATATCAATAAGATCAGCTATATGATTTTAAGACCGAGTGATAAAAGCAATGGATAACGGCCGATAAAGACAAAATCAGAGCAATAAATCACAATTGGGAAATACAACTGTATTGATTGATCAATCAATTGGGAAAGAAAGAGAACTGAATTTTGATCAATCGAGAAAGAGGATTGTATTTGATCGATTGAGAAAGAGGATCGTATTTTGATCAATCGGAAAAGAGAACCATATCAATAAGAGCAATAAGAGCAATAGAATGCAACCAAGTGACTGTTAAACATGATTGATGATGAAAAGGTGAAGCACATAAATAGATCAGCGAGTGGAGGAATGACAGATTCACAATACAAGTCATGCTTACAATTTATTCTTTCTTTTTGTTTTCCTTTGCCTCTTTAACCTTCTTCTCAAGCCACACCTGGCAAACATGATCGTTCGCAGTCCAAAGGAGGGTAAGGAAGGTGCGGGCCGAGCCGTTGTTCTCGAGGACGGATGCAAAATCGACATAAGTTTCATCCGAGACTTTGTTCAAGTATTGGTCAGCACAAACTTGAAGTGCGGTATCAGAAATGGTCCTTTGGGTTTCGCCATGAGCAATGGCAGAAGTGGAAGGTTGGCGGGGTGGCTGGTTGCTAGAGACGGCTGAGGCAATCTTGGCGAATTCACCCACAAGATTTTTCGAGGTTTCCGATACAGCATTTATCGCGCCGCTGATGCTTTCCATCTCGGATTTGATGAGCGCATTCTTTGATTCGCGTACTCGTTTTGTTGTATTTGAACCAGCGGTCTTGAGAGAGGATTTGGGTTCAATATCGATATCGCTACTGCTGTCATCATCACTGAGCGGAACAATCTTTCTCTTGGCTGCTGGAGTGAGCTTGACTGCTTTGGTGGTAGTCGGAACAAGCTCGGAATTCGCTATTTCTCCAGTTGCCGCCTTGCCCGTAAATACACTGTAGGCAAGATCGTATACCGGAAAAGGTTTGTCCTTGAGTCTTGCAAAGTTTCGACGAGGATGAGCGGCTATCAACTCTTCCCACACAGATTCATCGGCTGTGACTGTACCCCGTTTGTTGTTCCAACCAAAGCCGCTTTGGTCTCGAAGAAATTTGTAATCAATGTAGAGGGTCCGGAGCGCGTTCTTCTGGTTTTTGATTTGATCAAGGCTGAGTGCAAGACTGTACTTAGTATTCAGTTTCTCCTGGACGATAGGCCAGGCTTCCTTCTTCAAGCCACCGTTATCAGTTTCTAAGCCAGCGGCGTACTGAGTTGCGATAGACTCAAGAAGAGTCATCTTTTGATCGGTGGTCCAAGTGTGGTTGGGAGTTTTGACATTGCTTTCATTGAGTTTCTTTGGTTTGGCTGTTGGCTTCTTGGGCTTGGTTTTCTTGGACTGAGCCATTGGAGTAGGTGTTGTTGGGTTGGGTGTTGATGAGAGTGGTGGGATGGTGTCCATTAGGACAACTGGATCAATGAGATTGATGGACTTGGGCATTTGATGCTACTGGGATGGCGGCGGCGGCGGAGAGAAAAATAGCATCCAAAAAACAGGTCCGGACCTGTTTTTGAAAATGGGTGATTTTCAAGGGAATCTGTTTTCTGGATTTCACAAAAAACAGGTGCTGTGGTACGTGTTTTTTGGGGAAAACTGTTTTTTGTAGAAAAAATCAATTTTCCCAGGAAAAACTGTTTTTCCGCCCGCTATGGTACAGGCCCTAAGTTGAAAATTAGTGGGAGCGTCAACAAGACAGGACGGCCAAGTCTGCTAGCAACCCAAACACAATGCCCAGCCTCCAGATCAGGCTCCAACTTCTTTCCAACTGCCTTTTATCATCAACCCGCACCAATTGAGGGGATCAATTCTGAAATCAGTCACTACTTGAAGGAGTATCCCGAACCACAAGGCACTAAGATCCTTGCCTATTGGCTGGTCAAAACAAGACTTATCCTATCCTGTTGAAAATGGCTTGTAAATACCTGTCGATCCCGGCAACAAGCGCGGCTTCCAAGCGTGTATTCTCCAAAGGCCGACAAATTGTCTCCTGGCAGCAATCCGCCCTCAAACCAAGGAACATCGAGCACCTGTTGTGTCTTGAGGGATGGTAACAGGCTTTCAATGGCCCCTTGTAACATCCTTTCATCTTTTATCAGTGCCTACACCCGTTTCCTTGGGGTTCTTGCTTGTGCTTCTCAACTTGTTTCATTAAAAGAAACCTGTATATACTACATATGGCCATTCTAATGTCAAAAAAAAAACACAAAATCCAAAAAAAAAGACACCACCCCCAAAGAAATCCTTCTTCCGGAAAATAACACTATATGCCCCGGGGTTCAGGTGATTTTTAAGGCCCATCCCGATGCCCCGGACCCTGGGGCATGAGCCAAACCCCGCTTTTGGGGAACAGCCTTATTGCTTGAGTCCCAAGGAGGTCGTCTGTGTGATTAGTGAAGGAAGAAAATATTGAAATGGGTAGCATGAAGACTTTTGTTGATGAAGTCGGGCTCAAGGGGGGAAAACAAATCCCAATCCCCTACGGGGCTTGGGGGTCACATTCATGCTCTGTTACCGGAAGTGCAGGTCTGTGCACATGAGGACATTGTAAAGCGGGTCTTGTAGCCTAGCCCCCGCGCACACGTGAGCTAGGCTAGAGGCCTCCCCCCGGCCTAGAATTGTGGATTGGTTATGGGGTCAAACTGGGATTCACTTCAACCACCACCAGATATCCTGAGTGGGATATCCAGTAAGAAATACAGGATACCTCCTATTACGGAGTGTGCTTTGGCACACTCCTATTACAGAGTGTGCTTTGGGATACAGGGTATCCTGGATTTCTTACTGGATATCCCACTCAGGATATCTGGTAGTGGTTGATGTGCAACAGTGACATTTGGCTCTCAGCTCGTGCAGCCAACAAGGATCTCTGCAATTAGTCATTCCCCAACAAATTTCATTCTTGGCGCGTCACTTTCATTCAAAGAGTTTGCCATGAGGAATATCACACAAATGTACAGTATGTACTCTTGGAAAACACTCTTATCAGTAGTTATTTTATCTATACTTCACTTCTTCAACACTGTTTATTTATTTGTATTGCATACTCTAGAGGAGATTAAAATTCAGGAATAAAGCCGTTTGTTGCACTACTTGAGCGTCTTAAAGACTCTGTTTTTGGTGACATGTGAAACACATTGGTATTCCACTTGCTTCACCATACAGGAAGCGACCTCCTTCGGAGACGCTATGCGCATCCTCGGAGAGACTTTGTGATTAAGCTCGGTGACACCGCGGCTTTAAAAATAATTTTACCGTTGTGCTTGTATGGCCTTTCCTACGTAAACTACGTCAGGCTTAGATTGCCGCTCAGATGATTACCCTGATGTCGTGTCTTGTTAATGCAGTATGTACCCCTGGCGCAGTTGGAGTGGGGACGGGCCGGGCCGCACCATCTGGATTCTGGCCCGCCAGACGGGGTACTCAGTTGCACCGGACAGCCCTCGCTCCCCCGGCCGGGGCCGCGCATAAAAATGGTTACATTGACGCCCAAGCCGGTTCGATATTAACAAATGGTTCCCTCAATTCAGCCTGGGCGACGCAAAATCGACCCCTCATGCCGCCCTCAGTACCAGAAGCTCATGGACGGCGACTCGATCTACACCTGCTCAAAGTTTACTTCGGAACGTGAACCGCGGCTTGGGGATTCAATCTTTCGACCGAGCAAGAAGTTTAAAAAGTCCTTGATGGTCGAACATGGCCCTTGGTTTTTGGACTTGGAACCAGTTTTAGAACGTCGAGATCAAGGTCGACATCGGTTGTGGAAACGACAAAAGAACAAGAGGTTGAAAAGAATTTCATCAGCCGCTCGACCAAATCCACAACAGGCAGGTCCGCAGCAAGCAAACTCTCAACATGCAGACCCTCAGCAGACAGACCCTCAACTTCAAACAGCATACTCTCAACGGACAGATCGCCTAACGGCAGAACCACAACATACAGACCTACAACCTACAGACCTACAACCTACAGACCTACAACATACAGACCTACAACAGACTGACCTGCGAGCAGCATACCTACCACAGGCCGACCCCCAACATGCCATATCCCAACACGCCAACCTCCAACAGGCCGACCTCCATCAGGCTGATGATGAAGATGCAGATAGGACCATTACATTGGCGGCTTTCGGTACACAAGGAACTTGCAGTCTTCCGATCGACAACACCGTGGAATTTCCCCCGAGAGCTGTAACACCGGGTCAGTCCATTCAAACTTCAGTACTGCGCTATGCGTTAGTTGCGCCTAATTGATTTTGGACACACAAGTTTAGACCTCCCATCATCGGTAATATATCTCCTGGGAAAAGCGCAGAAATTGTCCGATGACTGATTCAGTTGCCCCTGAACAGGACCTTCTACGATCGATCCATCACGAAGCAGCCACGTTTTATAGCTCCCACAATGTCTTATCGATCCCTACTCCCCATCGTGGCCCTAGGCCAAAGAATTGGGAGGAACCTATCGCTATGGCGCGAGCTCTTGATGGATCTGCTCTGGTGGCTATTGGTGAGTTAATGCTCGAACCATTCACATACATATTGTCCGTTCAGTTCATCTAAAGTGGCAGGAGCCCTTTCCTTCATACGCCAAAGATCGTACAACTTGCATCTACAGTAGCCCGACACGTTCTGATAATTTCCCCTCTCATTCCCTATCTTGGTTTCTGATTGATATATGCCTAGGTGTTCTACTGGAAGAAATTGCAAAAGACCAGGTAGAAAGTGCCCTTTGATCCGCTGTTCCAGTGTAAAATCAGAATTTTTTCCTCTAGCAGGGCGCAAGGTAAACTCACTCCCCCCCCCCGTCTCCCAAGGTTCGAGTGGTGATTTTTCTAGTTGAGCATTTTTGATGGGGAAACTATTTATTGTTTGAATTCAGCTGTTTGCTTGAATTATTATCGACATAAATCAGTCCATATCTCGCAAGATTCGGGTGGTCGAGCCGACCCGGAAACGGCCTGAGACTAGTCGGGTCGCGGGTTAGGTTCAGGCAAGTCGAGGCAGATTTTTAGAGAAACTCTCCTGACCCGAGCCCGACCCGACCTGACTTGAAAGCTTATCAGGTCGGGTTCGGGCAGCTTATAGCCTTATCGGGTCGGCCCGTGAACCCGACCATGACCTTGGCTGTACCCCACGGCCGGTCAGAAGCATCATACAATGAACAGAGCTGGATCCCCCTGCATCTTTCGAGTGTCACACCCAAAATTTTGTCACTAAAACTGGCCGAAAAAACACTGAGCTAGTTTTACCCTTCTTCTTTGATTTATGTAGTTTTTTTTTTGTTAGATATGTTGAATGTATGGGGAGATAAGGTCTTTGAGTGCTGGTCTTTGATTAATAGCTGGATCGAGCATATTGAAGGTGGAATTCCAGCGTGTGGCGCTGTTGATGATCGGCTTTGAATATTTGACATCGTTCAAACTTAACTAAGTCCGAAGGTGGGGGCGCAAAGCGCCTCCACCGGAGGGTCTGGAGGACTTCCCGTGCGATCTGGGACTCTCGCAGATGTCAATATAGACCCGAAAATTCTAGATTTTTGCAGGGAAATCTAGCTTTTTGGGGTCTAGATCACTTCTGGGAGACCCGCAGATTCCGACGGGAAGTCCTCCACTTATGCGGTATCGGTGATTTAGGACTGAGAGCGAAGGCCAAAAACACTGATTTTGACAAATTTTCCCATTAGCTCCTTCACCTCCGAGGATCCCAACAATGTTTTTGGATCAGATGAAATATCAACATCTTGTCTAATTTTTGATGCATCAATATCATCATGAGTCCTCCTGCCTCACTCACAATGATACATCAAAGATGGTGGATGGCAAAAGCCAACCCGGAGACTGTTAAAACAGCATTTTTAGTGCAAATCCATACACTTGCCTTGAGGAAAAAAAAATGACAGGTACACCACAAGAGCGATTTTGGCTCCCTTGGACTGACAACCCAACGCCAAAGGGGCACACTTCGGGCTACTGTGTGAATACAGGGCAGCCCGTCGTCAGGCTCTTGCAAGGGTCAGTCCACCAATCTTCTTTTGGTCAAGATGTACGGCGGACTGACCTAGGTCAATCCACCGCCGGTCTGCCGGCCTGTTGCCGGCAGGACACTTGGTGGCTCGACCTGGGTCAATCCGTCGCCCGTCTGCCAGTCTAATGCCGGGCGGACTGTTGCTGGCTTGACCCACGCCGGGCTGACTGTCAGCCTGACTGTTAGCTGCCAACTCCCGCACCCGTCAGACTGCCAACAGGTATTTCCCTGCCCTTTGACGGTTACCCGCCAGGGAACCAACACCCCAGATTGTCGGCAGCCCAACATCCTCACAGGCTGTTGGTCAGCTGCCCAGCATGTGAACTGGCAGCCCAACCGCTCAAAACCAAAGCAGTCCGCAGCAGCCCACATTTTTCCGAGTTTGATGGGAGTGATTTGAATCTTCTCATAAAAGCTCTTTATCTTCCCTCTTTCCCCCCCCTACCTGCTTCATTCGGAAAACACATTCATTCAACTTAAGTATCCTCTCCACTTGCCTCTTTCCTTCATCTTCTTTTGTCTCCATCCTCTCACAATACTTGTTGCGGCTCATCACACTCATTGCAGCCAAACACTATCTTGCCCAATCCCGCACTCAGCCCTCATTTGTCCTTCCCGTCGTTCTCCCAACACCCACCGCTTCACTCCCTTGCCGACATATCACTCAAGTCGTCCGAACTTGTCCAGCGGCACACTTAACTCAACTCCCTTGCCAACATGTTGCTCAAGTCGTCGGAACCGGACCTGTCTGTTACCCCAACCAAATGTTGGGGTGTTATATGATCTCTCTATATTCTCCCTCTTTCCTTCCTGAGTAGTCCAAACCCTACGGGGTCTATTTTTTCTCTCTTTCCTTCCCGAGTACCCCGAACCCTATGGGGTCTATTGTATATAGACGCAAGACTCTTATTAAAGGTGTGTGTGGTGTGGTGTATGAAATCAAAACCTTAGTAATTATTACTACCTGCCAAAAGTTGGCTACCAAGCGTTGGATTTGCAGAATCCGGACTACCAAGCAATATACCTTGCTCCGGTGGTCCATTGGATGGGGGTGCACAGCTCACTGTCCAATCATTTTTGGTCCATCTGCTGCATCCATTGCAGCTGGCTTGACGGCAACCAAGTGGGCGGTCTGACCGCTGGCCCCCATCTCTGATCCTGTAATCAGATACATCAGGATGGCGGCCTGACAACTGCCTGCCCACCCCATGGGGCGGGGTGACGCCAAGGACGGGGCAGGCCAACCGCTGGATGCTGCCTTGCAATATCTCAGGGATTGGTAGGAAGTATCTCACGAGGGTCAAGACAACAACGGCCTGCCCCTGCTGGCGGTTGGACATGCAACAGCCTTTGTCGGCTGGCCGACAGGGTGGCTGCCACTACCAAGATGGATGAATTTGTGATTTTGTATATTGATCAATATAGTGTATATTGATCAATTTATATTGATCATTTTTTTTTCCTCTTGAGACCTTTGTCTGTGTTCCATGTCTCCTTAATAATCTTCTATAATCTCTCTCCTTCCTCCTGTGTTAGCTTCAAGCCACAGGATTTTTTTTTTTTTTGCCTGATAATATTCATAAATTTCTACATGCACCATTCAATTCTTCATGAAAAAAAGACATTGCAAGTTTGAGGATTAATCCAGGGTGGCTGAGGGTTTTTTTTTTTTTTTTTTTTTTTTACTTCAACAATTGATGTGATCAGAAGTCTCCAAATCTACTTTTTTTCAAAAAAGGAAAAACATTGACCCCTGACCTGTCTCATGATACCATCCTGCACAAATTGTTAATTTGGTTGGTTGAACTTCCTGAAGATATTGTACATCATACTTGAAGTGCTACATGCATAGAAGGCCTTTTTGAAATTAGTTTACCATGGTTTAGCATATTTTTGTCAGGTTTTTTTTTGATCTACTTTTGTTATCAACTACAGATTAATGAGGAATATTTCCACATAAAATTTCATCGGACAATTTTTCTGCATATAAAACACAGAAATATTGTGTTTGGGGTCACATCCATTATGCAGCAGCTACAATCTGATCAATTGCCAAATATCACTACTTTGATAGTTTCTTGGTGTTTCTGCCACTATATCTCATCCCAGCTTGGGAATTCTTCCAAGATATTATTGCCATAATTTTGACAAGCCCCCAAAGTTTCATTATGTACCTTTATTGACCACAAAACCCCAAATGGAGCAGCTACAGTCTGATCAGTTTCCAAATATCATTACTTTGGTAGTTTCCTGGTGTTTCTGCCACTATATCTCATTGCAAATTGGGAATTCTTCTGCCATATGGTTACCAAAATGTTCAAAAGCCCCCAAAGTTTCATTATTTACTTCTACTGACCACAAAACCCCCAAATGTAGCAGCTACAGTCTGATCAGTTCCCAAATATCACTACTTTGGTAGTTTCTTGGTGTTTCTGCCACTATATCTCATACCAGCGTGGGAATCCTTTTGCCAGATGGTGGCGAAAATGTTGATAAGCCCCCAAAGCTTCATTACGTACCTTTACTGACCACAAAACCCCCAAATGTAGCAGCTACAGTCTGATCAGTTCACAAATATCACTACTTTGGTAGTTCTTTGGTGTTTCTGCCACTATATCTCATATCAGCACGGGAATCCTCCTGCCATATGGTTACCAAAATGTTTACAGGCCCCCAAAGATTCATCATGTACCTTTACTGACCACAAAACCCCCAAATGTAGCAGCTACAGTCTGATCAGTTCCCAAATTTCACTACCTGGTAGTTTCTTGGTGTTTTTGCCACTATATCTCATCCCATCGTGGGAATCCTTCTGCAAGATGTTGACCACAATGTTGAAAAGCCCCCAAAGATTCATTATGTTCCTTTACTGACCACAAAACCCCCAAATGTTGCAGCTACAGTGTAAGATTGAGAAGTCTGATCTTGTATTGCAAACACTTGATAAAACCAGTAGTAGTAATAACTTGAACAAAAAAACAAGCAGAAGAATCAATGATGAAAAAACAACGGTGAATAAATGAAAGAGTTGTTACCTGATGAGTAAAAACAAAAAATCAAAGACAGACAGACGATAAGATGACGGTACACTTGAGACAGAAACTAAAACAACAGAAATTGATCATAAGTAACAACAACCCAATTTGATGACAGAGCCAGTTAATGATACCTCTAGATCTCCCCCTGGGTACCTTGCGTGATATTGATGTGAAGTACTGATTGAGTCTTGATTGTTCGGCTTGAGTTGATAGTTTGATCCTTGGGTCTTGAGTGTTGTTTGAGCTTTGAAAATTGTTGGTCCTGCCCGCGAGTTGTCCCAGCGCACTCAGTCCAGAGAACTCCTTTCTAGAATGTCATGGAAGTTTATGCAACTGTGTAATGCATGTGACATTTCAATCCAACATACAGTCTGATCAGTTCCCAAATATCACTACTTTGGTAGCTTTTTGGTGTTTCTGCCACGATATCTCATCCCAGAGTGGGAATCCTTCTTCCAGATGGTTACCAAAATGTTTACAAGCCCTCAAAGTTTCATTATGAACTTTTACTGACCACAAAACCCCCAAATGTAGCAGCTACAGTCTGATTAGTTCCCAAATGTCACCACTTTGGTAGTTTCTTGGTGTTTCTGCCACAATATCTCATCCCAGTGTGGGAATCCTTCTTCCAGATGGTTACCAAAATTTTTACAAGCCCTTAAAGTTTCATTATGAACTTTTACTGACCACAAAACCCCCAAATGTAGCAGCTACAGTCTGATTAGTTCCCAAATGTCACCACTTTGGTAGTTTTGTGGTGTTTCTGCCACTATATCTCATCTCAGTGTGGGAATCCTTCTGCCATATGGTTTAGGATCTGTCAAAACACAATAGGGGGTTTCAAACCACCTCCAGGAAGTCTTCCAGGTCGGAATTTCCAGGAAAAATTCCCCCTGCCAAAAATAAACTCCTGGGACCTGGAGTTTGAGTCCCCCCAAATGGTCAAGAACAGGAAATGGGACCCAGGAATTTGGCAGAAGACCCTCAATAAGAATTTGTGAATGTTGTAAAATACTATGTGTTTTGTAATCATAGTTTTTGAGTAATTCAATATATTATTCTTGATACAAGAATGGTGTTTTTTTGGTGCTGGTAAATTCAAAGTAAAAATCTAGCCTGCAACGGCAATGTATATAGCATGCTTGAGTGTGATTTTAAGATGCAGCCAAAAAAAGAAATATTATAGAGGTGTAGACACCCGGGGGGATTTTGATGCATTCTCCAGAGAGTGTCATACTGTACCCTTTTTCTGTAACTGTGCTGGATGCCTTTGATTAAAGTAGTGTAAGAAGTAATGAAAAATTCTGGAACTAATCCACAAATGATCTGAAACTGATCCTGGATTTATGCATAAATCATCCAGAAGTCATGCAGGAGACAAATGGAACACAACTGGAATGCAGTTGAAACCACTAAGACACAATGGCCACAATCAAATCACAATTCAATTTGAACTGTTTGTTGATTGAGATGAATTCTTGGGGTTCAATTAATATTATTTACATGCATATGAAGGTGGTCATTGTTTTCAATTTGCTAATGTAACCCTCATGTGCGCGTGTAAAAGGTTGTCACAAATCACAGGTTAGGCCTCCCGCAGATCAACAACATGTACACCCCTGTTAAAATGATGTGAAAGGCCCATCTGAAGTGGAATAGTTCCCTAAAGAAGGCCAGTATCATCTAGAATTGAGCCAAAAAAAGGATTAAAGTAGGGTGAAAATATGAGTCAAGTAAAGCTTGGAGGTTTGTAATCCCGTATTTCAGCTAGACATCCTAGCTTCTTAACTTATATGATCTTGTGAGTTGTTCTTGTGTTTTTTTGTTTTCCAATGTCTCCATGCACATGCATGTGAGTTTTTTTCCACTTCACCAATGTCACCTTTGTGTACGCGCGCACATTAGGGTGACAGATCACTGGAGGGGCCTTTCACAGCTCCATTACAAGTAAAACCCGGTCAGAAAGCCATGAAATCACCCGTAAGTCACATTTACGTTGTGTGAAACCCCTTTGAAATAGAGAAATCGATCAACAGAAATTCACCATAAATGAGTAATAATTGGGCATTGATTAATTATGATTTCATTACAGGTTGTAATTAAGTTATCACAAGAGGGGAATGTGTGGCACTCTCTAGAGAGTGCCAGACTGTAATTTTATCAGTCAAATGGTCTGATGTGAGTCCAATGTTAACTGTAACCCTTTGCTCAACTTTCTTCTCAATCCAAGCGTAACTTTAGGTGAAGTTGTTTCCAACTGATCTTCCTCAATGCCAAAACATGAAAATATCTCTTGTGAAATTGTTTGTCTGGTCCATCTTGATAACATTCTGGATGTCAAAATCAATGCACAAGATGTGGTGCCAAGCATTTGACTATACTTCTGCTAAAAATATTCTCAACCAAGTGACAAGGAATATTTTGGAGAGCTGATTTCTTTCATTCAAAACACATGTTGTAGAGACTGTAAAATGAAGATGTGTCTGGTGAGAGTCAAACTCACAACCTCAGCTATGCTGAGACACATACTAGAGTGCTGCCTTTAACAACTAGGCTACAGAAGCTTGTGGCTGCCAGCTGGGTGGTTGGTTGGTAGTGCTCATGGGTCGATCCAACAGCCCTCCATACTGTGGTGATACATCATGGTAGCAGACTAACAGACAACTCAACACATGTAAAATGAGATTGTCCAAAAAACTTGTAAAATTTAGCAACTGCAAAGTATCAACCAAGTGGTAGATGAATCCATCCGGCATGTTTCTGTCATGCCTATTCCTGTAACAAATTGGGAGGTAAGTGATGTTAAAACCAAATGTCTATTCTTTGAGTATCAAACAGTGCCAAAGCTGGTAAAAGCTGTGTAACTTATAACTTTCCACATTGCAATGCCATGAAATGTGAACAATACCAGGGGCTGTTTTCCCTACCATGTTTAACAAAGGATGAAATACTCGTGAAAGGTAAAGTTTGAAGTGTCATCAGCTGTTATTTTTGTACCACACCTGGCATATTAGAATACACATTGCAAAAGTTTCATAGTTTTACCGCCAAATGACTACAAAATGTGGCTAGTTGTAAAATTAATCAAGTTTCTCAAGAGAAAGTGGGTAGATTGGTGGATATCAACAGGTTCATCAAGATTTCAGTGATTGTGGAACCAGCAGGCAAAAAATTTCAGAAACTGGTCTGAGAAACCCAAGGTGAACGGTGAATTCTGAAATACCCATGCACATCCCAGCATGGGTAACACCTTTTGTCTTGTAGCTTGATTATCTTCACATCTTTCCCCTGAATTTTTTTGCCAATTTGTTCCTACAGGTAGCATGCTTTCATCACAGGTATCATCATGTTGATGGGCATTGTGCAACAACATGGTGTTGATTGCTATTATGAAATGGTACATAGTTGCCAAGTTCTTAGATAAAACTGATGAACTTTGCAGTAGTACCGGCTTTATCCAGACCAATCAACATAATTCACAATGGAGAAGGAGAATTTGCACCCATGTATACACCAGGAAAAAAGAATATTCCCTTGTAGGCAAGTTACATTTGACAGCTTTGGTTGCAGCTCCAAAGAAGCTCTGATCCTGTGTCACCTGTGTCCTTGTTGCTCAGTGAGTTTTAGTGGGGTATGTACATAAATACATACATAGACTCATGGTGCAGGGCTCACTGGCCCAGCTGATTGATCCCCAGCGCCACACAGCATTGTTCATTCTGGCACAGTTTTGTGCTCAGTGAGCCACTCAGCTCAAGCTTAAAAAAGAACTGTGAGAGCCCCAAAGGGGCAGCCCCGCAGGGTCTCTCACTCTGTCTCACAGAGAGAGAGGTCACACTTTGTGCGAGGCACTTTGAGCCCTTGCCCCCCGGCAGGCAAGGGACTGTGCCAAGTTTGGAATGTTTGGTTACCGGGAGCAAAGAGGAAGGTGGGTGCCGTCCATGGGGACCCCCCGGTCACAGGAAACCTGAGACACGTGTGTTTGGGGTCTGTACGGACCACATGTCCCAGATAGATCTGTACCGCGTACAGGGAGACGGAGGTCTGACATGACCATTCCCAACAGCTAGGTCCCGTTCCCCCCAGCGCCTCCCAGGAGTACCCTCTTCACTACCAAGATGGATGAATTTGTGATGTCGTATATTGATCAATATAGCATATATTGATCAATTTATATTGATCAATTTTTTTTTTTTATTATTCCTCTTGATACCTTTGTCTGTTTTCCATGTCTCCTTGATACTATTCTATAATCTCTCTCCTTCTGCCTGTGTTAGCTTCAAGCCACAGGAATTTTTTTTCTTTTCTTTTGCCTGATAACATTCATAAATTTCTACATACACCACTCAATTCTTCCTGAAAAAAAGACATTGCAAGTTTTAGGATTAATCCAGGGTAGCTGAGGGGTCTCAAATTTTTTTTCTTTTTTTTTTTACTTCAACAATTGATGTTATCAGAAGTCTCCAAATCGACTTTTTTTCAAAGGAGGAAAAACATTGACCCCTGACCTCTCCCATGATACCATCCTGCACAAATTTTTAATTTGGTTGGTTGAACTTGCTCAAGATATTGCATATCATACTTGAAGTGCTACATGCATAGAAGGCCTTTTTGAAATTAGTTTACCATGGTTTAGCATATTTTTGTCAGGTTCTTTTTTTTATCTACTTTTGTTATCAACCACAGATTAATGAGGAATATTTCCACATAAAATTTCATTGGACAATTTTTCTGCATATAAAACCCAAAAATATTTTAAAATATAATTTATTTGGGGTCGCATCCATTATGCAGCAGCAACAATGTGATCAGTTCCCAAATATCACTAATTTGGTAGTTTCTGGCCCTTTCTGCCACTATATCTCAACACAGCGTGGGAGTTCTTCCATGATATTGGTATCAAAATGATCAATAGCCCGCAAGGATTCATTTTGTACCTTAAATTACCACATAACCCAAATGTAGCAGCTAAAATCTGATCAGTTGCCAAATGTCACTAAGTTGGTAGTTTCTTGGTGTTGCTGCCACTATATCTCAACACAGCCTGGGAGTTCTTCCATGAGATTGGTATCATAATGATCAATAGCCACCAAGAATTCATTTTGTACCTTAAATGACCACAAAACCTCCAAATGTAGCAGCTAAAATCTGACCAGTTGCCAAATCTCACTAATTTGGTAGTTTCTTAGTGTTTCTGCCACTATATCTCAGCGCAGCATGGGAGTTCTTCCATGATATTGGTACCAAGATGATCAAATGCCCTCAAAGATTGATTGAGTACCTCCAATGAGCACAAAACCCCCAATTGTAGCAGGCACAATGTGATCAGTTGCCAAATATCACTAATTTGGTAGTTTCTTGGTGTTTCTGCCACTATATCTCAGCGCAGCATGGGAGTTCTTCCATGATATTGGTACCAAAATGATCAAATGCCCCTGAAGATTCATTGGGTACCTTGAATGACCACAAAACCCCCAAATGTAGCAGCCACAATGTGATCAGTTGCCAAATATCACTAATTTGGTAGTTTCTCGGTGTTTCTGCCACTATATCTCAGCGCAGCATGGGAGTTATTCCATTATATTGGTACCAAAATGATCAAACACCCTCAAACGCTCATTGAGTACCTTGGATGACCACAAAACCCCCAAATGTAGCAGCCACAATGTGATCAGTTGCAAAATATCACTAATTTGGTAGTTTCTTGGTGTTTCTGCCACTATATCTCAGCGCAGCATGGGAGTTCTTCCATGATATTGGTACCATAATGATCATATGCCCTCAAAGATTCATTGTGTACCTTCAATGACCACAAAAACCTCAAATGTAGCAGCCACAATGTGATCAGTTGCCAAATATCACTAATTTGGTAGTTTCTTGGTGTTTCTGCCACTATATCTCAGCGCAGCATGGGATTTATTCCAAGATATTGGTACCAAGATGATCAAATGCCCTCGAAGATTGATTGAGTACCTTGAATGACCACAAAACCCTCAAGTGTAGCAGCCAAGATGTGGTCCACAAAACCCTCAAGTGTAGCAGCCAAGATGTGGTCAGTTGCCAAATATCACTAAGTTGGTGGTTTCTTGGTGTTTCTGCCACTATATCTCAGCGCAGCATGGGAGTTCTTCCATGACATTGGTACCAAAATGATCAAATGCCCCTGAAGATTCATTGTGTACCTTGAATGACCACAATACCCCCAAATGTAGCAGCCACACTGTGATCTGTTGCAAAATATCACTAATTTGGTAGTTTCTTGGTGTTTCTGCCACTATATCTCAGTGCAGCATGGGGGTTCTCCCATGATATTGGTACCAAAATCATAACACACCCTCAAAAATTCATTGTGTACCTTGAATGACCACAAAAACCCCAAATGTAGCAGCCACAATGTGATCAGTTGCCAAATATCACTAATTTGGTAGTTTCTTGGTGTTTCTGCCACTATATCTCAGCCCAGCGTGGGAGTTCTTCCACAATGTTGGTACCAAAATGATCACTTGCCCTCAAACATTCATTGAGTACTCTGGATGACCACAAAACCCCCAAATGTAGCAGCCACAATGTGACACAAAACCCGCAAATGTAGCAGCCGCAATGTGATCAGTTGACAAATATCACTAATTTGGTAGTTTCTTGGTGTTTTTGCCACTATATCTCAGCGCAGCGTGGGAGTCCTTCCATTATATTGGTACCAAAATGATCAAATGGCCACAAAGATTCATTGTGTACCTTGAATGACCACAAAACCCCCACATGTAGCAGCCACAATGTGATTGGTTGCCAAATATCACTAATTCGGTAGTTTGTTGGTGTTTCTGCCACTATATCTCAGTGCAGCATAAGAGTTCTTCCACGATATTGGTACCAAGATGATCAAATGCCCTCAAAGATTGATTGAGTACCTTGAATGACCACAAAACCCCCAAGTGTAGCAGGCAAGATGTGATCAGTTGCCAAATATCACTAAGTTGGTGGTTTCTTGGTGTTTCTGCCACTATATCTCAGCGCAGCATGGGAGTTCTTCCATGATATTGTTACCAAAATGATTATTCACCCCTGAAGATTCATTGTGTACCTTGAATGACCACAAAACCCCCAAATGTAGCAGCCACAATGTGATCAGTTGACAAATATCACTAATTTGGTAGTTTCTTGGTGTTTCCTCCACTATATCTCAGCACAGCGTGGGAGTTCTTCCATGATATTGGTACCTAAATGATTAATCACCGCTGAAGATTCATTGTGTACCTTGAATGACCACAAAACCCCCAAATGTAGCAGCGACACTGTGATCAGTTGCCAAATGTCACTAATTTGGTAGTTTCTTGGTGTTTTGGCCACTATATCTCAGTGCAGCATGGGAGTTCTTCCATGATATTGGTACCAAAATGATCACATGCCCTCAAACATTCATTGAGTATCTTGGATGACCACAAAACCCCCAAACGTAGCAACCACCATGTGATCAGTTGCCAAATATCACTGATTTGAGTTTCTTGGTGTTTCTGCCAGTATATCTCAGCACAGCGTGGGAGTTCTTCGATGGTATTGGTACCAAATTTATCACATGCCCCTGAAGATTCATTTTTTACCTTGAATGACCACAAAACCCCAAAATGTAGCAGCCACAATGTGATCAGTTGCCAAATATCACTAATCTGGTAGTTTCTTGATGTTTCTGCCACTATATCTCAGCACAGTGTGGGAGTTCTTCCATGATATTTGTACCAAAATGATCACATACGCTCAAAGATTCATTGAGTACCTTGAATGACCACAAAACCCTCAAATGTAGCAGCCACACTGTGATCATTTGCCAAATATCACTAATTTGGTGGTTTCTTGGTGTTTCTGCCACTATATCTCAGCGCAGCCTGGGAGTTCTTCCATGATATTGGTACCAAGATGATCAAATGCCCTCAAAAATTCATTGTGTACCTTGAATGACCACAAAACGCCCAAATGTAGCAGCCACAATGTGATCAGTTGACAAATACCACTAATTTGGTAATTTCTTGGTGTTTCTGCCACGATATCTCCGCCCAGCATGGGAGTTCTTCCATGATATAGGTATATCAAAATGATCACATGCCCTCAAAAATTCATTGAGTACCTTGGATGACCACAAAACCCCCAAATGTAGCAGCCACAATGTGATCAGTTGACAAATATCACTAATTTGGTAGTTTCTTGATGTTTCTGCCACTATATCTCAGCACAGCATAGGATTTCTTCCATGATATTGGTACCAAGATGATCAAATGCCCTCAAACATTCATTGAGTACCTTGGATGACCACAAAACCCCCAAATGTAGCAGCCACAATGTGATCAGTTGCCAAATATCCCTAGTTTGGTAGTTTCTTGATATTTCTGCCACTATATCTCAGCACAGCATGGGAGTTCTTCGATGGTATTGGTACCAAAATGATCACATGCCCTCAAACATTCATTGAGTATCTTGAATGACCACAAAACACCCAAATGTGGCACCAACCATGTGATCAGTTGCCAAATATCACTAATTTGGTAGTTTCTTGGTGTTTCTGCCAGTATATCTCAGCCCCGCGTGGGAGTTCTTCCATGCTATTGGTACCAAAATTTTCACATGCCCCTTAAAATTCATTGTGTACCTTGAATGACCACAAAACCCCCAAATGTAGCAGCCACAATGTGATCAGTTGCCAAATATCACTAATTTGGTAGTTTCTTGGTGTTTCTGGCACTATATCTCAGCTCAGCGTGGGAGTTCTTCCATGACGTTGATACCAAAATGATTAAATTCCCCTGAAGATTCATTGTGTACCTTGAATGACCACAATACCCCCAAATGTAGCAGCCACACTGTGATCAGTTGCCAAATTAGTGATATTTGGCAACCATTCACATTGTGGCTGCTACATTTGGGGGTTTTGTGGTCATCCAAGGTACCCAATGAATGCTTGAGGGCATGTGATGATTTTGGTACGAATATCATGGAAGAACTCCCACACTGTGCTGAGATATAGTGGCAGAAACATCAAGAAACTACCAAATTAGTGATATTTGTCAACTGATCACATTGTGGCTGCTACATTTGGGGGTTTTGTGGTCATCCAAGGTACTCAATGAATGTTTGAGGGCATTTGATCATTTTGATACCAATATCATGAAGAAATCCCACGCTGCGCTGAGATATAGTGGCAGAAACACCAGAAACTACCAAATTAGTGATATTTTGCAACTGATCACATCCTAGCTGCTACATTTGGGGGTATTGTGGTCATTCAAGGTACACAATGAATCCTCAGGGGACTTCGATCATTATGGTACCAATATCATGGAAGAACTCCCACGCTGTGCTGAGATATAGTGGCAGAAACACCAAGAAACTACCAAATTAGTGATATTTGGCAACTGATCACATTGTGGCTGCTACATTTGGGGGTTTTGTGTTCATTCAAGGTACACAATGAATCATCAGGGGCATGTGATTATTTTGGTACCAATATCATGGAAGAACTCCCACGCTGCGCTGAGATATAGTGGCAGAAACACCAAGAAACTACCAAATTAGTGATATTTGGTAACTGATCACATTGTGGCTGCTACATTTGGGGGTTTTGTGGTCATCAAAGGTACTCAATGAATGTTTGAGGGCATTTGATTATTTTGGTACCAATATCATGGAAGAACTCCCAGGCTGCTTTGAGATATAGTGGCAGAAACACCAAGAAACTACCAAATTAGTGATATTTGGCAACTGATCAGGTCGTAGGGCTACATTAGGGAGTTTCATGGTAATTTAAGGTACACAATAAATCCTTGGGGACTATTGATCATTTTGAAACCAATATCATGGAAGAACCCCCAGGTTGTGTTGAGATATAGTGGCAGAAACACCAAGAACCTACCAAATTAGTGAGATTTGGCAACTGATGAGATTGTAGCTACCACATTTGGGGGTTTTGTGGTCATTTAAGGTACACAATGGATCCTTGGGGGCTACTGAACATTTTGATACCAATATCATGGAAGAACCCCCAGCCTGTGTTGAGATATAGTGGCAGAAACACCAAGAAACTACCAAATTAGTGATATTTGGCAACTGATCAGATTGCAGCTGCTGCATAATGGATGTGACCCCAAAAACATTATTTCTGGGTTTTATATTCAGAAAAATTGTCCAACAAAATTTTATGTGGAAATATTCCTCATTAATCTGTGGTTGATAACAAAAGTAGATAAAAAAAAGAACCTGACAAAAATATGCTAACCCATGGTAAACTCATTTCAAAAAGGCCTCCTATGCCTGTAGCACTTCAAGTATGATATGCAATATCTTGAGCAAGTTCAACCAACCAAATTAAAAATGTGTGCAGGATGGTATCATGAGAGAGGTCAGGGGTCAATGTTTTTCCTTTTTTGAAAAAAAAGTCAATTTGCAGACTTCTGATAACAGATCAATTGTTGAAGTGAAAAAAAAAAAAAAAAAAAAATTGAGACCCCTCAGCCACGCTGGATTAATCCTAAAACTTGCAATGTCTTTTTTTCAGGAAGAATTGAGTGGTGTATGTAGAAATTTATGAATGTTATCAGGCAAAAAAAAAGATTCCTGTGGCTTGAAGCTAACACAAGGGGAAGGAGAGAGATTATAGAATGGTATTAAGGAGACATGGAAAACAGACAAAGGTATCAAGAAGAATAATAAAAAAAAATTGATCAATATAAATTGATCAATATACGCTATATTGATCAATATACGCTATATTGATCAATATACGACATTGCAAATTCATCCATCTTGGTAGTGCTTTCCATATCCCTTCCTTTGCCCTTCTTGTGTATCCTGGAAATCCCCTTATTTCGCGACCACCCGCCCACCCTTCATAGTATATACCTTAGCTAAAAGGGGGATAGAAAACCCACGCCCACAAGCGGGGTGGGCTAGCGCCTGTGACCTCACACCCTCAGGTGATTTGTCTGCTCCGGGAGGTTCCGACACGCAGACCTCTTCCCCCTTGGGAGCCTCTCGCTAGGGAGTCCTCCCAGGCTCCCTCCCGGGAGGCTCAACGCGAGAGGGATTCAAATGAGAGTCAATACAGTGGGTCGGGGACTCAACCTCTCCCAACCGGCACTAGGGAGTCTGAAGCCACTTGGGCTCTTTTCTCTTCCCAGAAGCCACAACAAGCTCCATCCGCCGTGATGGAAGAATCAGAAAAGTCTTTGACTCATCTCAATTTGCCCAGCCTTCTGAGCGCGGACTCTCTTTGGGGAACCCCTCGCCTGCCCACCTTTTGCGCAAGTCGCAAATAAAATGGCAGATGTCGTCAACCCACACCATCCATGAGTCCGTGAGTCTTTCAAAGGTGGGCAGCAGTTGGATTTGGGGCGAGGATGGGATGTTTTCAATCAACCAAGTGCCGGGGGGATGTAACGAAGAAGAGTCTAACGAGATCAAGGCCCTCCGCAAAACCAACCTGGCCGTCCAGAAAGCTACCTCCCCAGACTCTCAACAACCAAGTTAGTCAAGTCGCCCTCCTCCTTATTCGACCAGTCAGCTCAGAGAGCCTTTGGCCGACGGAGCAGCCGGATTGGCTGAGAGCCTCGATCTTGGTAGCTGAACGGACAAAGGAGGAGGATTTTGGGAGCAGGAGCTTGGCCTATTGCTCCTCAATAACCATGCAATTGCGCCTGAAGCAGAGACAGACGGAAAAACCACCAAAATTCCGACCAACAGCGTTTGTGAGAATCACGGCACAAGGGGGCAGCTGAACCATCCTCCAGCCCTACCACACTCAAAGCAGCCACTCATTCTCAAAATGACTTGATTTCTAGCATATGCAAGCCCTGGCTTCAGGGGGCCCTGGTGTAGCCTGGGCTGGTGCGAAGGGCCCCTGAGGCTTGCTTCGCGAGGCGCCTTTGGTGCGTGGTGTCCCCCAGCCCCTGTAACAAGGGGATTGCGCTACATAAGCTAGTCGTTGCGTGAAGTATTTTCCGCTCAATAACCGGTAGGTACCGGCCATTGAGTATGTATCAAAGGAAAAGAAGGTTTAAGAAGGTCAATAAGCTCAGGTGTTGCTTACCTGAGCAGCTGCACATCAGAAGCTGCGCACACACAAGTTGGAATGAGCTACACCAGCAGCTTCTGGCTGTGCAAGGCAGATAAATGTATACTCAGTTTTAGTATTCACACCGTGATGTGGTAGCTGTGGATAGATGATAGATAGACGGCTGTAGCTGTTCAAATTTCACTTGCTGTCAAGGGAACAATGTTTTTTTCCTGGTGATATGTGTTGAAAAGCACAAAAAAAACCAGGGAGTTTCAAGGTGGACATAAGTCAACAGCAGCTGCAGAGGGACGACAGAGATTAGCTCTGCATCCCTATGTGCCCCTGGGGAGTGTTGCTTTTTTTTGCAATGTCCACCGTCATTTTCAGCCAAACATCAGGGAGGACATTTGCAAGGTGCCGATGTACCCAGACTTGCCAAGCCCTTCTTGCTATCATTCAGCTGGGAAAGCCCCCACCCTCAACAGTAAAACACATACTGGTCATTGAGCCTGGCCTGCCCAGCCCCAATGACCAGTATGTGCTGCCTACAGAGCTTGGAAATCCCAAGATCAATGACCAGTATGTTCTGGTCATTGATCTAGGCCTCCTCAAAATTTATTGCCAGCACAAACTGGTCATCAGGTGGGGAGAGGCCGCACTTGATGGCTATAATGCCCCAGTCATCAATCTGCGGCGTCTCCGAACTCAAAGGCAATGGCCAGCACCTGGTCATCAAGCCAGGGAAGCCCTAGCCCAATGACCAGCACATTCTGGTCATCAAGCCAACCTTTCCAAGCATGGTAGGCATGTATACTGGCCACCTAGCTCGGAAAAGCGCAGCTGGATGGATGGTATGTACTGCTCATTGAGCTGGGACTCTCCCAGCGCAATGTACAGTACTTACCCCTCTGTCAAACATGGAAAGGTAAGGCAGAATGACTCCCATTTAGTGCTGGTCATTCAGGCTGGTTATTCCCAGCCCATTGACCTGTCATCAATTGGAGGGTGTCTCCAGTCAATGGCTGGTAGACACCAATCACCTAGTGGAGAACCCCTCCACTCAATGTCTGGTACACACCAGTAATTGAGTGGAGAATACCTCCACTCAATGGCATTCACCACTGTTCATCAAGTGGAGGATGTCTTCACTTGACATGTAGCTGGCAATGTGCATATGTTAATTGAGTGGACACACCCTCCACTAAATGGTTGTCCAACAGTCATAAAGTGGAGGGTATCTCCACTCAATGGCTGTACAAACCAATCATTGAGTGGAGGGCTTGATGGCTGATACCAACAGTGGGCCGTTACAGTTAACCGTAACTGTAAAGTATTGTAAAGTATTGAAAAATAAGTTACAATACAGAAAATTAAGATTATCGAGTGTATAAAATAAGTTAACTATAACACCCACGGGTGCAAAAATATGCAAAAATACCCTAAATAACAGCAAATATTGGCCATTTTTCATAGATACAGCCAAAAACGTATTGTAATTTATCATAAAGTATTGAAAATTTGATATTTTTTTGATAAAATTAACACCTTTTTCTTAAAAATAACGGTCAATGCGTTACACGTTTAGGCCTAAATATCGTAACGTAACACATCGGCCCACCGTTGCAGTGATACACACCAGTAAGTGTAGAATCCAAAAGTTTACCAAGCATCAAGTGGAGGTCCCTCCACTGAATTGCCAGTGTGTACACCATGGAGTGGATCTATGATCAGCCTTAATTGAACATAAGTTCAACATATTTGAAGCCAGCATCACACATGCTCACACAGTTGAAATCAATCAGCTTTCCCAAAAAAACATAGGACTTGGCACTCTCTAGAGAGTGCCACACATTCCCCCCGGTGTATCATTAGAAAATTAAATGGTTCTATACAACATTGCACAAGGTCCTGTGACAATTTGGCATCACTTCTGACACACTTCCCATTGACTTCTGAAGAATTTATCAATCATTTCCTAATCCACATCTGACTCACATCAGCCCCAGAACAACATAAAATGAGACTCTGGCACTCTCTGGAGAGTGCGTCAAAGTCTCCCCTGGTGAGGAAGATTAGAGGAGTGTAGAAAGATTAGAGAGGTTTAGTATGACAAGATTGGTGCCACACACCTAGACCAAGCAATTTGGCTGGAATTATCTTGTTTTGGTGATTTCTATTGATAAAAGCACATATAAAGGCAATGAAAAGGATAAAGATAACCAACAACAAAAATTCAGAAAGAATGAGTGAAAAATTAAATCCACACTTTCAGTTTCAATGTAAATTATAGCAGTGGTTGGAGAAAAGGGTTTTTCTTTTCCTTGTGAGGACAACATAAATCAAGATTTTTATCCAGAAGACACCAATATAAAAAAAGAATCACAAGAGATCTCATGATAATGCCTAAAGTGGTAGCTTTTTGAAAAACAAACCCCAACGTCTGTCCATGGGATCTTGTGACAGTGCATATTGTTTTCAATGATGTGTTATTTTGTTGTATTTGAATAGGAGACAAAGGCAACCCTGAGACTATTCAAAGAGTGTTAGGTTTCTAAGTCCCTCTCTCAGTCTCATTATTTTCTTATCCCTTATCACAAATCCACATCACTATCATCATCAGAAATATCATAGTTAATAAGACATGTGGCTTCTAGAAAGTTTCATCCAAAAACAGATTATTTGAGACTTGCAGCTTCTCAATATTCCCCTGTCTTTGAGAGATGCAGTTTCTCTTCTCAAGTCGTATTGTAACTGTCACAAGTCACAAGTGTGACAGTTTATTATGGTTTAAGTAGTTCTCTGTTGTCATAGTACAACAGTTTCCAAAAAGGATGGCAGGGGGGTCTTGGATTTTCACAATGAGGATTTTCCTCACCCAGCCAAATAGCTGTTAGAGTTAATGCATGATGACATCTAAGTTAGATTTCCACAAAGTGAATGCTAGAAATACCAGCAGTCCAATATGCAAACTCCTCACCCATAACTAGAGATGGCCACTGGCACCCGCTGGCCGGCATTATGAACAGCCAGGAAATCCTGGTATTGTAACTGCAAGTCCTCAATTTGGTTTAGATTTATTTGTTAGCTATTCTTTCTTTTCTGGTTTAAATGCGTCATTGGATTAAAAAACGGCTCAAGGCGTTTAGACAATGTATCATGAAGAAGGTAATGAGTTTCATCTAAAACCACGATCTTTGAGAACATACAGATAATACTTGCACATGTAGATAAGTAAACCCATTCTTGAGAGATTGGATTCTTTTTTTTTCTGCTGGGGGGAGAAAAAAAAACAGAATTGTTCCCTTCTTATTTGGTTGATTGGGCTTGGTTACTGTCGTTTTTGGATGACGACGATGATTTAGCACAATTTCGATTCATACGAGCATTGCGTTTGGCTTTCGCAATACGCCACTCGTTCTCGTTCTAAACGACCACACACAACGGCCAAAAGAAAATGAATAATGTAATCCACAACATGAGAGGATTATTTGAGAGGAGAATGACCTTGACAAATCGGTCGAACGGGGGTTGAACTTTCTCTTTCCGCTTGCGTTTCGGCATGGTTTGGGCATCGGCCACTTCGTTGACAGTCGGGGCGACTTCGTGGAGTGTGCTGACTGAGTCAGCTGGGTTTTTGCAGAAGTCGGGATTAGATGGTCCGATCAAGCAAACTTACCTTCTTCAGGCATGTCCGACTCGGTATTCCAGCTGATTTTGTCACAGGGCCCTTGAAGTATCAGGGGAATGCGAATGGGTACATAATAATTTCGGCACATGAGAAGGGAATGTATTTGTAAACCTTACGCAGTCGGGGAGAACGCGCCAGGCTCCGAGGAAGCGCGCAAAAGTATGATTATCTGGGTTCTTCTAATGTGTAATCCAACCAACAAATCACTCAAATTCCTCCTTAAAAAAAAGGAGAGGAGTGAGTAATTCCATCAAGTCTGTCTTTATTTTACTTTCAAGGGTACAGTGCCACTGCCCGGCGCCTCTTTCTCTCCACTGTGCTCTTCACAGATGTGTAGCCCAAACCGCATGTTGCAGTCTGTCTAGCCACTGTCTTTCTGAAAGGACAGGAGCCAACTGGCCTATATGTAGTAGTATCCTGCAAGTCAACTGATGACTCAATTCTTTGCAACTTGCCCTTCTGCTTCTGCATGCAGGATCACAATAAGAAAAGCAAGTAACGAAAATCTCGCACACAGGTGCAAAAAAAGGATTTCTTGTTACACCCAAGAAGGATGTTTTAAACTTGCATTCTTTGGTTTCAATGCGCAGTTGAAAGAAGAAAAACGGTGCGAGGTTTTTGAGAAACACAATAGACGATGTATCATGAAGAAGAAGAAGGAAATGAATTTCAACTAAAACCACGACCATTGAGAACATACACATAATACTTGCACATATAGATATATACACCCATTCTTGAGAGATTGTTTTCGTCTTTTTTTTCTCTCTGCTGGGAGGGGAGAAGCAAACCAGATTTCGTTTTCTCTGCTTGATCGGGGCTGTTGATTGTTATAGGATGATGAGCATAATGGTTAACCAAACGTTTGACTGGTCCGAGTACTGCGTTTGACTTTCGAAATACGCCATTCGTTTTCGCTCTGTAAAACCACACGCAACGACCAAAATAGGATAAATTATGTTAGCCCCCAAAAACGAGAGGAAAGGAGAGTATGATGAGAGAAGAGGGTAATGACCTTGGCGAATCGGTCGAACAGGGGTTGGACTCTTTCGTTCCGTTTGCGTTTCGACATGGTTTTGGCATCGGCCACTTTGAAGAAAGTCGGGGCGACTTCGGTGAGCCATTTCGGCTCGATAGCGGTGACATCACGACAATATTCCTTAGTAGTCAAGACCAATTCATGATAGATGATCCTGTACACACGGATAAGAAGAGATAAAGTGAGTGAGGGTGTTCTGGGATGGTTGCATCTATGAGAGTGGACTGACCATTCGGGGGCGCGATTGAAGAGCGCAGAAGAGGGATGAATGAACACCGGAGTTCCTTCAACCAACGTCTTGTATCCCTCCTGGGGATCTTTCTTGGCAGCATGTCTGAAGTAACCTGAGCAGATGGCGCGACGGACCCGATCATAATTTGTTCCACAGGACACGATATCATGTTTATATCGGTCCATAATACCCAGCAATTGCTTCCGTACATCTTGCGCTCTTCTCATGGCCCGAGACTGAATGTCTGGATAATCCGACGGCTTAGCGGGAGATGCCTTTGCAGCTAAATAACGGAGATAGACTTACAGTTTTCGTGGCACCAAGGATTACTGAATTTGTTGTTTTTCCAGCCGTCATATACTGCCAGGAGTGTCAGGTGATCACCCTCTGGTTGATGGAACTTGGCCTTCTTGGCATCCGCTTGCGCCTGTTTCTCCTTGGGACGATAAAACACATTTGTCGCACCACTGATCATCGCCACAATCGTCAAGACTTCCTCCGAGCAGCCCAAGTCAACTGATGCAATCAACATTTTTGATAACTCGGGGTCCATCGGAACTGTTTTTTTTTTTGGATCGCGATGTTTGGCAGTCAGTCCATCTTAGGAAAGCAAGCCTTTGGAAGATAAGTCAACTGGGAGCTTACAATCGGCCATCTTCCGGCCCAAGCGCGTCAACAAACCCTCGTCATCCAGAGCAGAGAGCGCATACAGGTTTTCCAAGGCAGTGATCATGGTTTGTTGCGGAGGAGGGTCCATGAAATCAAAGTTCAACAGATCATTGATGCCCATGGCTTTCAACATCAAGATGGTGTGAGCCAAGTTTTGACGCTGGATATCGGGGATCGAAGTCGGCAACATTTCGTTTCGATAGGCGGCTTCGGTATACAGTCGGTAACATTTTCCCGGCCCGGTCCGACCAGCACGACCAGAACGTTGTCTGGCTTGAGCTTGAGAGATCGGAGTGACGACCAAAGAATCCATTCCCAGTCGAGGGTCCCATGCCTTTTGCTTCACAAACCCAGGGTCAACGACGTAGTAGATCCCGTCGATCGTGATCGATGTTTCGGCGATGTTCGTGGCTAGGATCACTTTTCGGGCTCCGGGAGGGGCTGGATCGAAGATCTTGGATTGCATCTCCGAAGGCAGCGCGGAATAGACTGGCAAGACGATCAATTCTGGTACATGTGATCCCAGAGCCTTCATCCGCTCATACAATATCTCAGCAGAAGTATCGATTTCTTCCTGTCCAGTCAAGAACAGGAGTATGTCTCCCGGTGGCTCAGAGATATGGATTTGCATGATCGTAATCAGGGCAGCATCAAGATAATCGCTTTCGGGTTCTTTGGTGTAGAGCACTTCGACCGGATACGTCCTACCGGGGATGGTGAAAATCGGACAGGAGTAAAAGTATTTCGAAAACTTTTCGGCGTCCAGTGTAGCTGAAGTAACGATCAACTTGAGATCGGGTCGACGCATGATGGATTCTGATGGAAATGAGCTCTTGTTCAGCTATACATAAATTTGTGAAATTAGTCTAATTCCGATTAAGACTCACTTTTTAGAAGCCCAAAGAGCACATCTGTGGCAATCGTCCTTTCGTGTGCCTCGTCCAACATGATGACCGAATAGGCTGATAGATTGGGATCGACCAGAGCTTCTCTTTGGAGCATTCCATCGGTCATGTACTTGATTTTCGTTTCTGAACTTGTACAATCCTCGAACCGAATCGTGTAACCTACGTCTTGACCTAACCTACACCCCACTTCTTCAGCCACTCTTTTAGCTACCGACATCGCTGCCACACGACGGGGTTGGGTGCAGGCAATCTTCTTCTCATCTGCTAGGCCTTCTTCCGCCAGATACTGTGTCATTTGTGTGGTCTTGCCCGACCCGGTATCTCCAACGACGACAAGAATTTGGTTTTCCTTGACGGCCTTGACCAGCGCGTCTCGCAGTTTGTAAATAGGCAAACTGGCCCGCTGTTCCGTAATACTCAGAGAGGTGATCTTCCCATAGGTTGTGGCTTGGTTGAACGTAGCTTGCTTCCAGCCAGACTCTTCTTGCTTCTTGCCCATAGTATTATCCCTAGCATCTTGGGCGAAGAGTCGCTCGTGGGGTTTGGCCACTGGATCGAGCCATGCCGTGCTAGTATCTTGAGTTTCTGCATCCGCCCGCTCGTTTGCTTCCTGTTGACGCAGCTCTCGCCGTTCCTTGGCCAAACCAGCACCAGCCAACGCAGCCCTGTTGAGTGTACCATCGGGAGCCTTGACGATTTTGACAGGACTCAGGTCGAGCACTCGGCGATGAGCACCTTTCAGGAACGGGGCCTCATCCTCTCTCATCTCGATATCCAGTTCCTCCTCTGCCGTCGCCGCTGCTGCCATCCCGTTCGTGCTTCCTGGAGTGGTGAGATCGTCGTCGAGGTTTGGATAATCTGCGGCGCTGGCCGCCCCTGAAGCAATCAGTTGTTTGATCTCCCATCGCTCGGGTGAGGTGAGACGACGAGCACTGGAAGAGCGGTTATCGTCTGCAAAACCGGCACCCACGCTGTGGTTGACGTGTCGAGCCGCATATTGAGCTTCCTCCTCGGCCATCTCAGCATCGGACTTGATTCTTAAATGCGGGGTTAGATCTGCTCCCGTGTTTTGATCAACATCTTTCATTGAGATTCCGATCCGCTCGCCCGCAATCGAAACCACCTTGACTTTGACGGGTTGCCCTCTGGACACCAGATCGGAAGGATGATTGACTCTCCCAGCTGCAATAGCATTGACGTGTACTAGCCCTTCAGCCTTTCCGGCGACACCTTTTAAGGTGACAAAGCATCCGAAATCTTTGATCGAGGCCACAGTCCCGTCGTAAATCTTGTATAGAACCGGACGAGTATCTGGAGCTTTTGATGCTCTGTTGCCGTAGCCATTATCGCGCTGTCGTCCTCGGTCATCAAACCGGCCACCCGAATAATCATCTCTGAAACGTCCGGATCTAGGCTCCGGGGAGCGCCTTCCTCTTTCACGACTTGCTGATCGGTCTCGTCTGGGCATCTTTGTGGGACGATTGTAATCTGAGCTGGCGTCATCTTCTTGCTCTTCTTCGCGGACCGCTTGTAGTTCTCTATGCCGTCTGCCAACATGTTCGAGTTCTTCTAGTAGCTGATCTGCAGTTGAAGTATTCTTGGCTGTTGCGTCCTTTGGATCGGGCACGAAACTTGGTTCCCAGGAGCGATCCGGAAGCGCCAGTGCAGGGAATAAGGCCTGAGCTCGCCGTTTTTTCCGTTCGAGTTCTTCCTCGTCTTCCGCTGGATCGATGTCTTTCTCTTTCCCCTTGCCTTCAGCTGGCAGCTTCTTCTTCTTGTACTTGGGATGTAGGCTGGTCACGAGTCGATCCATGTTGGTGATGAAGCTTTCTGGGAACTCGGCGCCGATCTCTTGGAGTTTGAGTTTGAAATTTTCGAATGAGGTCGATTCTTCATGGAGTGAGATCAAATATTCTGCGAGGGTGCTGTCCTGAAGTCCGACATGGTTGTGAAGTTCCTTCGTGATACTGTTGACAAGCGAGAGTATCTCTAGTTTCTCGAATTCTTGGTCCATTGCTAAACGGACTATCGATGTATCGTCGGTTGTTTGCTTGAGAATGTCTGGGGTGCGTCGCCAACCTGGAAGTTGAAGGTGGTGATGGATTCAGATTGGTGGTATTCCTTCAGGGCTGTCCCGCACATGCTCGGTAGGTCCACGGGGGAACCCTACAGCATCGGCTCATTCTCCAACAGCCTGCAACTTCGCTGTGTTATGGCAGGTCTCTTTACATATTACATAACTGCCATAGTTTTATATAGTTTTAGCTCGTCAACACAATTACATAATCATCTTTGTATATATACAGTGCCCCCCACGACTTCTCAACTACCCCTACAGGGAGGTTCCAAATTTTGGAGTTTTTTTTTTCTAAAAATTCTTTTAAAAGTGGGCTGATGCTGGGCTCTTTTTGGCACATTTTTTGATGCAAATGTCACATTTCACCAACCAGACCTGGTAACATGCATGATAATAGTCCAAATTCATTGAAATTTCACTGGACTTGCTGCCAAGAGAGCAATGAAGAAATATTCTTCACATTGCCACATTCCAAAGAGTGTACTGATGGATATGGCAATCATCAATAACTAAGGAGCTACATATTTACATAAATATCTACACCTGTAGTATGTATGTACATAGATAATTTAGTCTCTAAATACATAATAAATATTTTATAAGTCCATAGTACATGTCTGTAACCACATACTATGGTCTTAAAACCAGCTGTTCCAAATTTTGCATCTGAAAAAAATGAAACTTTTTTTTGAGGCATTGCACAGACTTCAAAGTTATATTTTTGAGTTCTCCTACTTCATTAGGGCTCAAAAATGTATAGTTTACATGTGATACATGTCTGGTGACTTTGAACACATTGTTCAAAGTTCAATTTTTTTTTGCAGGTGCGGGGTAGTTGAGAAGTCGTGGGGGGCACTGTATTCTACATTCTCAGCAATCTTATTTTTCCCTTGGGGGAGTTCTTCATCTCATTCTTGCATTATCCTGATATCCTAGCTCTTCAGGTTATGAGCCCGCGCTGTCACCAGCGGGTATCCAGTGAACTCTACTCCTCATAAACTTTCTTCTTAGCTTTGCGTCTATTCCTGCAAAGCTTGATATATTCCTTATTTTTATGGTTCATACTCGTTCCCGGAATCCTGAAGTTATCATCCCTGACTTCTCCGCACGAGTTACCCCTCCGAGATCTCCTGCATCTTCGAACTCTGTCTCTTCTTTCCACTCTATGTCCGACAACGGTGATAGTTCACATTCCGCCGTACCTGGTTCCTTTCCCCTAGATCCCGTCAACACTCCGTCTATTTGTTTTTCCGATCCTAGCCCCCCAACCTCTTCGATTCCTGCAACCATGTGTCCCAATTTCCGTCCCTCTGTTCCTCCGACCAAGTCACCCTCCCCGATGCCGCCAATCCCCGTTGGTGAACGTCGGTCCCCTCAACCTGGCCCGTCCGACAAAGGAAAAGCTCGCGATTTCCCGGATCCGCCTTCACCAAAACCTTCTCCCCATCTTCCTCAACCGTCTCCCTCTTTGACTTCTGTTGACGACGTCCTCCGAAAGGCTATTGGTCCGGGAGGCTTTGACGGTTTAAATGAGGACGTCTTGAAGATTCTTTTGGTCCGGGCTCTTACCAACAACTCCTCTCCCGGGTCCTCGGCGTCCAGTCAACTCAAATGGCAACAACTAGGGAAGGACATCCAACCTTCCCTGTCTATTGACGGGTCGAATTTTCCGGCTTGGTCTGCGGCCTTGAGGGAGTTGGTCGCCACCGTTACTCGCCGGGAAGATTACTTTAACCAGTGTCTGTTTGAGGAGGATGCTTCGACGGCGCTAGGCGTATTGACGGTCATCAAGGCCTCCATTGATCCGGCTCTTCGACCATCTCTCCACGGCATGACTGCTTACGGCGCCTGGACCTCCCTTCAAGATCGTTTTGCGGGGTCCTCCTGGTCAATGCTTCTTGCGCGATGGATTGGATTGGCCAGGACTACGGACGACGCTTCGGACTCCGTCGCGGCAAGCTATGAGTCCTTTAAACGGGGTCTGCTGGATGTCGAGGAGCGCATTGGAGGCTGGACAACAGATAAGCTTCTGTGTTTTGTCTTTCATGCAGCTCTTATTCGTTACGGCAGCGAAGTGGCCAACGCGATGGATTCTCGATTCACCATTTCTCCCAATGTCAATGTTTCCGGGTCTGACTTATTGAACGTTGCTACTTGGGTCGATCAATCATCGAAGGTCTCTGGGTCTCGCCCGGCGATGATGGCGATGTCGGCTCAACAAGGACAAGGAGGAAGGCAACACGGGGGCCGTTCGGGAAGAGGGTCTGCACCACGTGGATGACTTCCAACAACTGGCTCTCACGGTTCTCTTCCGGCTGACAGCTGGGGTTCTCAGTGGATCACTCCGGATAATCCTTGCAGCTCCTGTTGGGATTGGGGCCACTGGGCTCCTGACTGTCCTGGCTCTAAGGCAGGACTTCCGCCTCTGGATGACCCCCGCTTGAAGATTCCAGGGTGGAGGCCCAAGAAGTCTTCGGTTCTCTCCAATCGGCTTCAAACGACAGACAACTCCTTGGCTTCTATCTCAGCGGCTCCTGACAAATCTGATGATGTCCTGGTTGACACTGGCGCTACCAATCATGTAACGTCACGTCGTGACCTATTTGTCACATTTCGGCCTACTAATATACGCCTCTGCGTGGCTTCCGAAGAATGCCTTTCCGTAGGCGGAGTTGGCGACATTATCATCAAGACGGATCAAGGCGATCTTCACCTGAGTCAAGTTTTATTTTGTTCGGGCGTTCGTGGCACGGTTCTCTCCGTCGGTTTCTTTGATCATTGGGACGGTAGTGTTTCATTCAACAACAGCTGTTTCATTTTCCGCCAATCAGACTCTATTTTTTCCTTGTATGTCGACAACTATAGATGGTTTATCTCTTCCAGTGTTTCCCCTTCCTTTTCCACCCCTTCTTCTACTCCGGTTCCCTCTCTAGCCAGTGTTTCATCCAGAGTTTGGCATCTCCGACTGGGTCACTTGGCAGTTCGAACCATCAATCGTACCATTATGCATGATTCTGTGTATGGGCTTCCTGAGAAGCGTTTCAATTCTACTTCAAAGAAATGCACTTCGTGTTCCCTCTCAAAGAGTCGCCATGTCCCTATTCATTCCCCCAGTCGAGGTATTGCAGACAAACCTGGGGCCATTGTGGCTGTGGACCTGGTCGGACCCTTTCCTCCGGCTGTCGACGGTAGCGTCTATGGTTTGGTAATCCACAACATTTTTTCCCGAATGACATCCACCTTTGGCCTCAAACGCAAAGCAGATGCGGCTTTGTCGGTTATTGAATGGGTTCTTAATTTCCGGAAACACACAGGCCACGAACTTCTGTGCATCCGCTCCGATAACGGCGGCGAGTTCGTCTCCAATAAATTCAATACATTCCTCAAAGACAACCAGATTCGTCATGAGATGTCCATTCCCTACGAGCATCATCAGAATGGAAGTGTGGAGCGCACCAATCGAAGTCTTCTTGACATGGCTCAAACTCTCCTGGTCCATGCACGACTTCCGGAAAGTCTTTGGTTTCAGGCCCTCAAACACGCCACATTTGTATTCAACCGAGTTGTACACGACGGTTCCTCAAAGACCCCGTATGAGCTTTGTATCAAATCCAAACCATCTCTCGACATGATACGTGTGTTTGGTTGTAAAGCTTACCTACACGATCTCAATTATCCCAAACAGTTCGTTCCTAGGGCACGGGAACTGATCCACGTTGGCATATCGGAGGTTTCTCATGGCTGGGTCTTATGGGATCCAGTAAAGAACTGCTTGGAGCGCGGGGCGTTGGTGGCTTTTCATGAAGACAAATTGCCCTACATGGTTTCCAATTCTACGACAATCACTGCGGTTCTCAGTTCTATTCAAGTTCGCCGTCTAGGTGATTTTTCGTTGATGCGGGAGTTTGACATCCAGGATGCATGCCTGGAATCCGCTGTCTCAGTGGCACCTTTCATTTCCGATGCGCCGGAGACGTACAATCAGGCGGTTAAATCTGATTCCGGCGTCCAATGGTTGAAAGCTTGTGACAACGAGGTTGGAATGATGGTTTCTCTTCACGTTTGGGACGAGGTTCCAATCTCATCTCGTCTGGAAATTCTGAATTGCCGGTGGGTTTTTGCTGTTAAGCGTAATCAAGAGGGCGTTGTTATTCGTTTCAAGGCACGCATCGTCGCTCAGGGGTTCCGTCAAATTCACGGGGTCAACGTAGGGGAGACTTTTGCCCCGACTCCTACTTTTACCTCCTTGCGTCGCGTTTCTCCTGGCCAGTGGCGTCTTTTGACGTCAAGTCCGCTTTTCTCCACAGCGACATCGACTACAACGTTTATATTCGTCCTCCTCCTGGCATCAAAATATCACCTAATTGTGTTCTGAAACTCCGCAAGGCGTTGTACGGCACGCGTCAGGTTAGCCGTTGTTGGTGGATGCATCTAAAAAACCGGCTTGCAACGATTGGTTTCCTTTCCAATCTAGAAGACCAGTCTACCTATGTATATCGCGACGGTGTCGACATGGCTTTCTTGTGGGTCCACGTCGACGACGGTATTTTCACTGCAAGTTCAAAACCATTGTTGGATCGGCTCAAGGCAAGACTGGACGCTGTTCTGGATCTCAAATGGGATCAGCAACTCTCCAGCATTGTTGGGTTGCGAGTACGTGAGGTCCCTGGTGGTTTTTGCCTCGATCAGCCTCTTCTAGTTGAGAAAATCACTTCTCTCATGCCTTCAAACATCAAGACCAGGACTCCCATTGCTTCTTCTGATTTGCAGTCTAACCCGTCTACTGAGATGAGCAAACCATATCTTTCTGTCATCAGTTGCTTGCTCTATTTGTCTCAAGGCTCTCGACCCGACATCACCTTTGCGGTAAACTTTCTTGCACGATTTTCAATGGCTCCGGATGACTCGCATTGGACGGCGCTTGATCATCTAGTCTGCTACGTCAGGTTTACGGCTGCTTCTTCCCTTCCAATCATCGCGACTGGCGCGGTCTCCGAATGTGTCACCACCTTCGTCGATGCCAACTGGGGCGGGGAAGGTTCTAGATCTGTTCATGGCTTCATTTCGACGGCGTGGGGAGCGCCTGTTTCCTGGGCGTCCAAACGGCAAACATGCTGCGCGCGGTCGACATGCCAGGCTGAGTACATGGCACTGTCTTTGGCGTCTAAGGATGCTTGCTATGTGTCTTCTCTCCTCTCAAAATTCTTCCCGGTCGCGTCACCTCTTCTTCTTTCCGACAACAAGGCGGCGGTGTACATCAGCAAAGATTGCGGGACTCGGAAGGAACATCGTCACATTGATCGTGAATTTCACACTATCAATGAACTTCTGTACCGCGAGAAAGTCCGTCTGGATTGGGTTTCGACCGACCTTCAGCTTGCCGACATTTTCACCAAGGCCCTTGGATGGAGGAAGGTCGTTGAGTTTGCCACTCAGATGGGTTTGAGAAACCCATCACAAGCTATGGCAAGTACAGGGGGGTCAGTATGCGCTAGCGGCGACGAACATGCGCCCCCCGCATCTGTCCGTCTCCTTCCAGGCCCTCAACATCAGTCCGTTGATGATTTTGCAGGAAGTTAACCATTTCTGCTTTATATTTTTTGGCCGTTCGATGACTCAGGTTCTCTCGGCTCGACTCGTTTCTCTGGATCCCTCTTTCATTTTTTCTTCTTTCTTCTTTGTATTTTTCTGTCTCATTCACATTCTTATCCTTGGTTATTCTTCACTTTGCTCGTTCTTCCTTTTTTCTGTTTCACTTTTTTCTTTGTTGTTTCATTTTGTTTTTCTCTCTGGTGTTGTCGAGGGGGGGAGTGTTATGGCAGGTCTCTTTACATATTACATAACTGCCATAGTTTTATATAGTTTTAGCTCGTCAACACAATTACATAATCATCTTTGTATATATATTCTACATTCTCAGCAATCTTATTTTTCCCTTGGGGGAGTTCTTCATCTCATTCTCGCATTATCCTGATATCCTAGCTCTTCACGCTGGCGCACCCAATTTCACACAATGAACTCGAGCCAGACCCGACCTGTGAGCCTTCCCCAGCTTGTCATCCAGAAAGGAAATTCTGATCGCCTACTCTGTCGGCGGCCTCGAGAAGGAACTGAGCAATCTGTTCCCCGCCGGACTGCTCAGCTAGCCGACCAATCTAGTTGATACACACACAGCGATTTAACAAGACGGCCAAGCTCAGCTCATTGACCTCTAGTACCGGGTGGTGCTGCCCACCTCAACAAGGCCCTGCCCACCCACCCCGTCAAAGTGTCTGCAACCAAGCTCCAGGACGCGAATAGCCATAGGCTCATTCACCCCGTCACCAAGAATCCATCTCCCACTCCCCCCCTCAGCAGGACAACACTCTGTTTGAGGTCATCTCTGACGGCCAGGAGTGGCTTGATCAATGGAACAGAAGGAGCCCAAGCACTATCCGCCAATAGGTTTAATAAAACATTCTGGAACTAATCCACAACTGATCTGAAACTGATCCTTATAAGGATCAAATTCATCCATAAATCATCCAGAATTCATGCAGAATTCAACTGGAACTTAATCAGAACACAGTTGAAACCACTAGGACACAATGACCAAAATCAAATCATAATTCACTTTGAACTGTTTGTTTATGGTATTCAAAATTGCATATGTTGCTATTTACATAAAATCATAAAGCCAATTTTGGCTGGGAGATGTCGACATGCATAAAACTTTAAGTGACATCTCCCAGCCAAAATTGCAGTTTATGATTTTATGTAAAAAAATCTTATGCAATTTTGAATACCATAGTTGATTGGGATGATTTCTTGGGGTTAAATTCATATTATTCACATGCTCATGAAGGTGTATTTTCCCCTAATCTGCGCGCATAAAAGGTTGCTACAAATTTAAAGCTGGGCCTCTTTCAGATAAACAACATGTACACCCTGGTTAAAATGATGTGAAAAACCCATCTGAATTGGCTTGTTTCCCTAAAAAAGGCAGGTATCATCTAGACTTGAGCCAAAAAAGGATGAAAATAGGGTGAAAGCATGACTCAAGTCAAGCTTGGAGGTTTGTGGTACCATATTTCAGTTAGACAACCTGGCTTCTTAACACATATAAGCTTGTAAGTTGTTTTTGTGTTTTTTTGTTGTTTTCCAATGTCTCCATGCACATGCATGTGAGCTGTTTTCCATTTTGCCAATTTCACCCTTGTGTACGCATGTACATTGGAGCAACAGATCACCAGAGGGGCCTTTCACAGCTCCATGACAAGTAAAAACTGGTCAGAAAGCCATTAAAGCCCCAGTAAGTCACATTTATGTTGTGTGAAACCCCTTGCACATGGAGAAATTGATCAACATAAATTTACCATAAATGATTAATATTTGGGCATTGAGTAACTATCATTTCAACATATGTTGTAATTGAGTTATCCTTAAAGAATTATAAGTTCTGTACAACATTGCATGAGGTCCTTTGATACTTCCTCATAAATTATAACAGACTTCCCATTGACTTCTGAATAATTTAGCAATCATTTCCTAATACATATCTGACTTACATCAGACCCAGAACCACATAAAATTACAGTTAGGCACTCTCTGGAGAGTGTGTCAAATTCTCCCCTGGTGTCAGATCAACTGCCCCACATTCCGAAGAAGAAAAAAAAGCATTGCTGGCTCCTCTGTCTCAACAAGCTAATGAAACTGATTGTTAGGTGAAGTGGAAGCTGTCCATGTCACCTTTGGACAGGCAGAAATCATTAAAATGGGATGATGGTTGATTGAGATTGGGTCGGGGGCAAGGGATCTAGCAGACCCTGAACTCTGGGATCTGGAAATCCAGATCTGACTCAGGAAGGCCTTCCAGGACGCCTCAGGACGGAGGTCTAGGTCAGAGGACTGGCAGACTTGGTTTACATCAAAACAATCAAGAAGTGAGATTTCATTACAAGGTTATACTTTACATCAACATTTGTTTCGTGTCTTCATTAGTAGCAGTTACACACAAGCAGCATTGTTCAATAAACCAGAGAAAAATAGATACGTATGATGAGGAGGAGAGATCATGAATAAAGCGTAAATCTAGTTCATACGTGGATGGATAACGAAAAAAAACTTGTAAATCATATCCAGATTGTCACACGGGTGATTTGATCTGATTAACGTCAACACCTGGTAGACCGAACTTCTGACTGAATAGGGCAACGTCATGATGCAACTGCTTCAGGAGTTGTCTTCCGTGCCCATCGCCCTGAGTAGCAGGAAGCAGGAAATCCTTGAGATGTGTCGAGCCAGCTTCTTGCTGAAGGATGAGAGAAATCTGGACGACACGATGCATGAAGTTGGCCACCTCGACCATCTCCTGGGGGCCCATCGAACGGGAGGTGAGTGCCGAGGTACCCAGCCGAACTCCTCCTGGTGCTTGGGCCGGGTTGTCACCAGAGACGGCAGTCTTATTGATAGTGATGTGGCCTGGAGAGAGGGAGTCGGGGCGAGAAAGATTCAGCATTGATGCGAGGCTCTTCAGGCGAAATATGGAGGGTCTTTCTGAGGAAATAGGGCTCAACATAGATCACAGATCTTCTCGACCTTGCAGCCGGTGATGCCGAGCGGACGGAGGTCCCAGTTCACGAGATGGTTGTCGCTGCCGCCGGTCTGGAGGGTGTACCCAAGCTCAACGAGTCTGGCGGCGAGAGCCTTGCAGTTCTCGATCACCGCTTGCGCGTACTCCCTGAAGCTCGGCTCAGCCACCTGCTTCAAGGCCACCGCTATCGCCCCAATCGTGTGGCTGTGTGGCCCGCCCTGGCAGCCCGGGAACACTGCCTTGTTGATCCGATCCTCCATCGTTTCATCCTTATCCTTTCGGAAAAATATCAGGCCCGCCCGCGGTCCTCGTAACGTCTTGTGCGTCGTCGTCGTCACCACATCACACTCCTCAAACGGGTCGTTGTGCACTTGTCCAGCTATCAATCCTGAGATATGGGCCATCTAACATGCACAAACACCCAAAGTCAGCAACAAAAAAAAAGCATGTGATATCAAGAAGTGGAGCGTGCGAGACTGACATCCATCATCAAGAAAGCGCCGTGGGCATCAGCAATTTTCCTCAAGCGTTTGTAGTCCCAATCACGCGGATAGGCACTAGCACCGCTGATGATGATCTTGGGTTTGTAGACCTGAGCGGTCTGTTCTAGGTAGTCGTAATCGATCAGCTTGCTCTCCGGGTTCAGTCTGTAAGGGAACGATTGGAAATAGATCGATGAGGCTGAGATTTTATGTTGAGCAGAGTAGTGGCCATGCGTTAGATGTCCTCCGTCTGAGACAGATAGACCCATGATTCGGTCTTGTGGTTCAATCAATGCTGTGTATGCCGCAAAGCTAACATTCAACTAGGTCAATTTTCCGGCTTTCTTGTGTTGGGGGTGGTTTTCCTGCGGTAACTTACTTGGCAGTCGATCCAGAATATGGCTGTACGTTAACGCCCCAAACCTTGGGGTCCAGTCGAAAAGCCTTCAGAGCGCGTTGTTGGCAAAGAGTCTGAAGTTTATCGGCATGTTCGCCATTGTAGCGAGCACCAGGCAATCCCTCCGGGTATTTATTAGTGAGGATTGAGCCATTGGCCTGCATGACCGCAAGAGATGTCAAGCTATGGAGGGAGAGCAGTCGAGCTTTCGTTGGTCAACTTGGATCTGTTTTGGGATCGATCGGGAAAATGGATGCATCTTTTTGCTCTGTGGATGAACTCTTACTTTTCGCATGCAATCAATTCCAAGCCCGAGAATTGACGGTAAGCCTCATCGTCGATGATTTTCTGCATTTCCGGCTAGAAAAGGGCGGTCAATGGAGCAAAGGACAGTGGCAGTCAGCGATCGACATTCGCTGGTGGAAGTACAAGAGAGGCAAGGAGAGACTCACGTCGTATTCGGCCAGAGGGGTATACAAGGTCTTATTAAACGACTTGATCGTCAGTGTCCGCGATGAGAATGAAGGGCTTGGTCGCGCGCCAATGTTGGTTCTGGCCGGAAGCAGGAGGTTTTGGGGGCGACTACTGAGGAGGGCTCGGCGAATCGAGGAGACACTGGAGAGCAAGCTGATAACCATCTTTTCCAGGATATTAGGGGGTTTCAAAATTGATCCAGGAAGCGTTCCAGGTCGGAGTTTCCAGGAAAAATGAGCGACCTGGAACGCTTCCTGCGGACCTGATCTCCTTCTTCCTATGCCCTTCCAGGACATCCAGGAAAACAGGAAATCAGGAAATTAAAAGAGGACAAAAGAGGATAAATCCCACCTTTCTTCTCAAACCCCGGACCCCCGCCTTTTTTTTCGACACCCCTACATCATCTTTCCCACCACCTCACACTAACTTCGAGCGAATTTTTGTCCACCGCCCGCCATGCTAGAAAATACCTCCCACTCAACAGTAATATCAAGCAGTCAAGACTCAACCCAGAGGAGTCCCTCCCGGTCGACAGCCATATAAGGCAGTTGGCCGGGAGCAGTACCTCCCGGTCGACAACCACATACATACAAGAGTTGACCGGGAGGAACCGGGAGGAGTCCCTCCCGGTCGACAGCCATATCAAGCAGTCATCCGGGAGGGACTGGAGCAGTAGTACAGTACCTCCCGGTTGACAGCCATATAAGGCAGTCTACCGGGAGCAGTATCTCAAGGTTGACAGCCATACAAGGCAGTCGACCAGGAGCAGTACCTCCCGGCCGACAACCACATACATACAAGAGTCGACCAGGAGGAGTCCCTCCTGGCCGACAGCCATATCAAGCAGTCATCCGGGAGGGACTTCTCCCGGTCAACTGCCTTATATGGCTGTCGACAGGGAAAGTCCCTCCCGGTCGACAGCAATTAGAGTAGTCGGAATTGATGCAGTTTGAGCTAATTTGAAACTGCTGATGAAAAAAAAAATGTACAAGAAAGTCCGATGAGGTCAGATCAACTTGTGGTTGCGTGGGGGGGAAGGAGCTGGTCCTTCGGGGACCCCAAAGGCATGGGACAAAACATGTTAAAACAGATAATCATTTCCAGGTCTTGTTCTCCTGGGTTCAAATGCAGGAAGTTCCTCTTTCTGGGGGTCTCAATGTAGAACCTCCAGGAATTATTTTTTGGCTGTGTTTTGGTTTTCCTGGAGTTTGGACCTGGAACGCTTCCTGGATCAATTTTGAAGCCCCCTATTGCAGCGAAAGACAGGCAGAGGCGACGAGGGGCAGTGGTGCACATGGTGCGTTATCGAGCCTACTTATACCAACTTGCGCCATCGTCATTCTGTCTATCCGTTGTGGGATTTGATGTGAGACCAAGGGAAATCGAACTGGTTAAAGTCTACGGAGACGAGGGGATGCCTGTGACCAGAATCGACGAAACGGTGTAGAACGGTGTCGGCCTGTGTTGGTGAGTCTACTGCGAGCCTCGGCTGAGCCTGGGAGTGTGCGGGAGCGCCCGCCCGGGGGAGCCCGAAGGGTCTCCGAGTACATCTGCGTCCCTCCGCCGGCAGTTGCATCAGTAGCCGGGGGGGCTTCTTCCTTTCTATTTTACATCACCACCCTTTTTCCGCTCGTCCAAAAACGCCATCCTAAAATCTACTCTCCACACCCCTCGAAAACACCACCGCACAACCCCTCCTCTCCAACCCCTGTGAAATCAAACAGAGCACTAGCCCCGCTCACCCCCCATTCATCCCCCTCCACAACCAACCATCTTGCGCAGTCCTCATCCACCCATGCCACACCCCCTGCTCCCGCAGGGCGGCGGCCCCGCGACCAGTAACAACTCGTCCAACTTGGACATGTTCGTTGCTGAGGGCTCCTTGCCCGAAGTCGACCACCAACTAGCGGATAAGCTCAATCAGCTGATTGACACGTTAGTGCCTAGACTGGAAAGTCTCGAGAGGGCGGTCTCCGAACAGGCGCCCAAGCCATCCGGAGCAACCCGCGCAGACTCTTTCAATACCCTCCTCGTGAGGATTGAAGAGATAGCGGCAAACATGGCCAGATTAGAGAAGAAAATAGAAACCTTGTCTCTACCAACTTCTGCTAACATGACGGACGCAAACGCTGCGAGACCTGGCATCTTGCCTCCCAAGCCAGTCCCCCTCTACTCGGAGAAGGCTGCCAGGGCACCTAACCCTGGATTACCGAAGAGCTTACCGCCAGTTCCTCCCTCTTCATACATTAATAGATTCAAACTTGGACAAGTGGTGATCAGAAAGAAGTTTGATCAACCTAAGCCCTTCGAAGGTCTCACAGCGGCGATCATATGCCAGAAAATTAACGAAGCGTTGTCCTTTGCGAAGGCCACCATTGATAATGAACCCATCAAGGTAAAGGCGGTAGCCCAATTCCCCAACGGAGACGTTAAAATTTACACCAAGCATCGACAAGCTGCTAAATGGCTACTTGACAATAAGCATTTGTGGACCGAGAGAGCTGACCCGGTTTTCATAACGTCTCAAGTCACTCATCCAGTACTCTTACACTCGTGCCCCACCAGTTTTGCGGTGGATAACAAAGAACATGTAGAACTTCTTTGTAAACAGAACGATATCGAACCAAAGGAGATCCAGAAGATTCGATGGCTCTTGAATCCCAAAGTTACTGGTAAGGCGACTAGTACTCTCTTAATACATTTTTTTGACAGGCGACTAGCTCTCGACATCGAGAGAGCCGGTCTATGCTACAACAACCTGCACCTGAAGGGACAGCATTATTTGCAAGGCCCCAAGCAATGTTACAATTGCTTGGCAGTAGGCCATCTCGCTCATTCTTGCAGAGAGAAAGCTTTATGCTTGCGGTGCGGAGGAGACCATAATTCTGCCTCCTGCGAAAACATAGAAGACGCAAGCAGATCCTGCCAACGCTGCCTACAAGCTGATCGGAAGCTCTCTGCCAATATCGACCTCTCCAATCCCAAGTATGACCACTCTCCTTTCAGCAATGCATGCCCTGTTCGTGCCAAAGAATTGGAGAAAATTTCCAAAGATAAGACTCCCAACCCTCGCCAATGATAGGTACAACACCTGCAACCTCCACCCTTGACCATTTTTCTACCAAACCCACCACCCAGATTTCCCTACCCCCAATATTCTCTAGATCCTTTAATCCACTATCCTCCGAGCAATCCCTTCATTCCTTCTCCACTCTCCAACTCAATTGCCACAACAGAAAAGACACCACCCTCAGTGTGCTCCACTGCGAGACGTCATCCCTTGCCATCCTCCTACAAGAACCATGGACCAACCCCATTGATCATCTCCCACCCACCCACCCTAGCTGGCATCGACTCTCGCCAATCGATCAGCCTGGATCTGCTGAGAACAGGCCACGGTGCTGCATTTACATCAACAGATACATTCCCAGCTTCAGCTTCCATCGCTTGCCAGACAACTCCAAATATCTCACTGCTGCCTCTCTCACGATCAACATCAACACCCCTCTCCGATTCTACCTCCTATCACTCTATAATCCTCCTGCCAGCTTTGCTGCCATTCCCGTATTACGTGACTGGTTAAGCAACAACAACTGTCGTCATACTCCCACCATCCTTGCGATGGATTCCAACCTACACCACCCGAGGTGGAACCCCCCAAAATACCATCATACACACTCAGCCGCCAAAGATCTTATCAAACTTTGCGGACAGAGGGGCTTTATCCTGACTTCCCCAGTCGGGGTCCCGACTTTCCTGAACACTAGAGGGGCGCAAACTGTGATTGACCTGTGCTGGGTCAACGCACATTGTAAACGCAGGGTCAAAAAATGCACTGTAAACCTAGACAATCATGCTTCCGACCATCAACCCATCCTGCTCGAGCTCTATCTTGAGGGGCAAGTGCAACACTCCCCATCCACCAAAGGCATCACCCCTGAAAAGGTTGATAGCGACCAATTCAGGTTAGACCTTGCTCAGATGGTCAGATCTATCACCCCTCCACATTCCACGGACTCTACCCGTTCAATAGATGAAGCAGTGTCTCAATTAACGGAGGGCATTCAGCGTTGTCACAAAAAGCAAGGCACCGTTCCTTGGAGGGGGCAGACACGAGCGAAGTCTTGGTGGGATCCTCAGATCCTTCAACCCCTTGTCTCTAATAGGAATCGGGCGCGCAGATGGATGATTCTATCCAATTCAGATGAAGCCCGCCACTGCTATTACACCTGGCAAAGCGTCTTCAAACAGAAAGTGGAGGAGCTAAAGTTGCTCCATTGGAGGAAATTCCTGGCCAGAACTGGAGACGCCTCGGCGTTTCAGGCTTACAAGTTCACCAAAGCCAAACAGTCCGCCACTGTTGAGCCACTGTATCGATCCGACAAGTCCCTGTGCACGGATGTTGTCGAACAAGCAGATATACTGTTTCGGGGCACCTCCGTCATAAACACATTTTGTGACTTGTCAGATGCACGGCCCTTAATAACCACAACTGATACACCCATCTTTCCTCCTATCACAATGGCAGAGGTGAACCGCACCATTGATTCCCTCCCCATCAAGAAGGCAGTGGGGCCTGACTCCATCCCAAACGAACTGCTTAGAATGGGCAAAGCAGAGCTGTCCCCTTTCCTTACTCCTCTTTTTAATGCTTGCTTACGGCAAGGCCACTTCCCCAAAGATTGGAGATCAGCGGTGACCGCCATAATTCGGAAGGCAGGCAAACCGGACTATAGTGACCCCAACGCCTACCGCCCAATTGCACTTTTGTGCACTTTGGGAAAACTGTTCGAAAAAATCATCAACGAGAGGTTGATTCACTGGATTGAATCCAACGAGATCCTTCCCCAAGGACATATGGGTGGCAGACGAGGCCGCAACCTAACCGATGCCCTCATACTATTCACCTCTTGGGTGAAGCGCCAATGGCAAAAAGGACGATTTGTCGCCGGCTTATTTTTGGATGTAAAGTCAGCTTATCCTTCGGTTTACACCTCCCGATTAGTAGATCGGCTTCACCAATTGTCCTGTCCCAGATACCTAATAGCGATCATTGCCTCTTTCTCCACCAACCGAACAACGTCCATGAGATTGGGAGATTTTGTCTCACCCTCCTTCTCTATTAAGGAGGGACTCCCACAGGGATCACCTCTTTCAGTCACCCTATACATCCTGTATAACAGCAGCCTGCTGATTGAGAGTAGATGCATGCTTGAGGACTCCCGGATCTCCATTGGATATGTGGACGATGTTGTCCATCTAGTTGCAGCTGACTCCGTCAAACAAACAATAACTATGCTCCAAGAAGAGGCCACTCGCTCCCTCGAATGGGGCCGCAAATTTGGGGCCATCTTTGACCCAAAAAAGGCTGTTTTGATGATTTTCTCATGTAAACCATTGAACCCCCCAACCTTCGATTTCGACGGACACACTCACAGCTTCCAGAAGTCAACAAGATGGCTGGGCATCATCTTTGACCAACGCCTCTCCTTTTCAGAACATCTGAAAAAAGTCAAATCAACCGGAGAGCTAACCATCTTGCAGCTTGATAGGATCATCAAATCGACGTACGGGCTAAACACCGTGCTAGCGAGACGTTTGGTGGTGTCGGTTCTATACTCGAGGATTCTTTTTGGCAGTATTATCTGGTACACCAAAAAGAATGCCAAAACGGTGGCACAGGTCCTGGATGGATTATACCATCGGGCATGTCGACTGATCACAGGACTGTTCCGCCAAACCCCGCTCATCTTTGTGAGGAAAAGTAGTGGTCTCACCACTCCCCAGGAGATTCACTTCCGAAACTCTCATCTGTACATCCTTCGAGCTCTAGCATATCCCCCCTCTCATCCTGTTACCCACATTCTACAAACAGAGCTGACCGGCCAACCGCCCTCGTTCCCAAGTCCCATCCATTCACTGCTTACCCCGTCCAACCCATACAGCTTCCCAATCAACCAAACAGAAACCATTCGCCCGGTTCCCGCCCCCCCTTGGGTAGAGCCAATTTCTATTGTACAGAACATCAGAGAAAAGCGAGTGGATGCCATCAAACACATTCCTCAACAGGTGCGACAGGAACTCCAGAATCATGCCTTGATCTTATTCACGGATGGTTCCTGGATCCCAGACAAAGGAGCCGGGGCAGCGGCGGTAGTCCACCCTTCGGGACAAAGCACCATGACCTCTATTTGTCGAGCTGACACCATCTCCAATTTTGAATCGGAGCTAATAGGGATACGACTAGCCATTGATATGGCACAGGAAATTCTAGATGCCGATATTGATTGCGTTTTCATAGGTGTAGCAATCTTCAGCGATAACCAGGGTGCTCTAACCAGATCTGCAGACCCATTATCCCTATCCCCGGGACAACATCTTTACACTGATAATTTCTTTCGCATGAAGCTATTAGGGAGACCGGTCCGATTGTATTGGTGCCCCGGACACGAGGGGATACAGGCTAATGAACAGGCTGACTCCCTGGCCAAGTCGGCAGCATTAGGGGAACCTTCTTCGGAATCAAGAGCAATGCAACATTTGACCGTACCAATGAGCCTAGCCAAGGCGAGGCAAAGTTGTAAGACTCGCCTCAAGGTACCGGAAGCTATATCGGGCGAGGATACTCGTCGGTTCCCATTCTCCAAAGACTGTACGAAGTTGCTTCAGTCGCTGGACAGGCAAGAGAAAGGCCTGGCGGCGACCATCTTTCAACTCAGGGCCGATCACGCTCCTCTCAATAACTTTCTTTTTAAAATCAAATCTATTCTGGACCCCCGCTGTACTAACTGCTTTGTGCCAGAAAATGCGGCACATTTTCTTATGTTTTGTACCAGATACAGAAAAGCTCGAACGGACTTGAAAAAGAACCTTCGACGCCTCAAATGCAGGGTAAACCCGAACTCCTTCCGATCCATCATGGACAACCCCAACGCGATGGAAGAAGTCTCAAAATTCATACTCGCCACCGATCGATTTCCCAACATTCGGAAATACAATTAAATCGACAACATCGATCAACCCTCACACATTTTGTCTTCCTTCCTTGCTCGCTCTCTGCTACCTATGGTGCCGGTTTCTGCAATTTCACACTCTTTTGCCTCCTTTTTTTAGTTTCTTTTTCTTCCTTTGATAACCCTCCAAAGATGTACCTACAAGCGATGGACTAGGGACCTCAGCCCAGAATCCCGGAAGACCGACGGGCCTTGGGTTATTGGGGGATAACCTGAGTAACCCCTTTTTCTATCAGATGCTTGCGCAAGGTTGCGGGGGCCCTTTGAAGCGCTCTGATTCAAATTCTATGGTGGGATGGGACGAAGGGCTGGGGTTTCCGAACTCCAAAGCAAATACTCCCTCCTGTTTTTCTTTTTGATCTCATAAACTTCCTTCCTCAGACTTGTCTTACCAATGATCTCTCTCATCGATGGCACATTTATAGATAGTTTCTCTTCTCTATTCATCTCTTACTTTTCCCTTTCTCCTATTTTTTTCCCTTAAATTCTTACCTCTACATACACACACTATCCGGTATCACATGTCTCTGATTACGCCACAATTTTTTCATGACGTAGTTTATTACTTTACAGAAGTATGGGTTTGTACATACAAAAATTAGCTCGATAAATAGTGCGGAATGTGAAATCAATAGCACTTTAAAAAAAAAAAAAAAAAAAAAAAAAAAAAATCAGTAGCCGGAGCACCCTCCGGACTTCATGGTTCCGAACAGGTACCACGCCAAATCCTCGAGGATCCAGAATACCAAATAAGCCAAGTTGAATTCCTGCCAAACTTCAAGGTGAGCTCAGTAGCATGCTGAGACCTCTACACACCCTTGCCAAATGTAGGTTCATCCAAATCCAGACACTGATATGACTGGCTTCAAAACTGAGATTGGACGCAGGTCGCTGTTTTGGACTTGCTGGGACATCACTTGCTAGAAACACCTGCGGCGGTCGGAAAAAAGCCAATGTTGGCAGCATCTTGTTTACGCGAGATCGGCAAGGAGGGATCACAAAAATCTGCCCTTCAGATTTGTCTGAAACGGGGATGACTTCACAAGCTCATTGGTACGAGTTCCCTTCAGACAAGTTTTCCGTGCCCAAAAAACACTTCCAATTTTTCACATCTGTAAACACACGATCTGTAAGATGCATGTGTATGTTTGATCAGCAAAAAATAGGAAATGGACGAAGCTCAGATCAAGAAAAGTTACATGATAAGGAGTAGTTAGGATTACTGTTTTGACCGACTAAATGGACATGAAGAGTAGAAATTGAGCGGGGATTAGAAAGGGAAGTGCGTAAAGTACATAGAGTGATGCATGAGAAGAAAGATGGAGAAGGACATTAAAAAAAAGAGTCTTGAAGAAGCGTGCTTGAGGTTAATGCTGGTTAATGCTAGTTCGTGAAAACTGGAACGATATGAATTCTTGATAATCAGGATTTTTAAGCGGGCTAATAAATGAAGGGCCACCAGCGGAGCAAGAGCAAGCCAAAGGGATCAGTCAACAAGCGTATCGACAAAGGAACCAGACGAAAGAAGAAAAAGACTTACGAGGTTCAAGGATTGGAGTCCAAGGCCATGATCGATGACCTGACCAAACGAATACTTGAGTCCATGAGGAAGCAAGCAGTACGCATTTTTACCGCTGGTGTCGATCGAAGGATGGGGATCAGAGGGACCATCGAGGATCTTGAGCGCCAAGACGTGACTTTCATCCGGCTCATCGTCGCCCGAATCCGAGCAGGTCTGAAGCATGGGACAATTGTCGAAAGGGACCGAGGAATCCTCGGCTTCTAAGCCCTCTTGTTCTTTGATCGATTCCATTCTAGCCCGGGGAGATTGGCTGATCACGCTGATCGAGTCGAGATCGGATTCGCCGCCGGCGAAGCCCCCGGAGAGGGACGATTCGCTGAAAGACCGACCGTGTTGACTATCGCGCCGACGACGACCGTCGGCTGAGCGGAAGGAGGAGCGTCTGACTTTGAAAGGCTGGACGTGCCAATCATGTTCCATGGCCACGTTGCTGGTCTCTTGATGATCCAAGCCGTCAGCTCCGATCAGGCCTCGGAAACTGACCCAGAGATTGTTGTCAAGCGGCTCGATGAGGGCTCGGATGGCCATGATCCATTCTTGATCTCCCATCTCCGATCGGCTGGCCCTCAACAAGTCGTTCTCAAACTTGGACCAGTCATCGGCTTGTAATCGGTCCTTTAATCGGTTGTATAGACCCACGTTTTGTCTTTCAGCCAACAGTTCAAATATCTCACTTTCCCTCTGACCGAACGGAAGTAAGACCTCGGCCGGGATCGATTTTAAGTTTAAAGGTTCGATTCGCTCACCCGTTTGAGGACAGGAGAATCTGTTTATGGATGAGAATACTGGTTGATCTAAACTATGGGCAATCTCTCTTTGAGTCTCGCTTTCTGATTTCCAATTGGTGACCACTCTTGGTCTATCAGCATTCCGAGTCGGAGGTTGTTGCTGAGCCGGATTGTTGGACACAAAGCCGAAACAGATCGATTTTCGGACGGGGTTTTCAGTTTTTTTGTTGCGTGATGGACCTTTGAAGAAGGTCAACATGGTCATCGGCGATGGGCCTTGACTGCTGAACTCGAGGTTCTTCTTTGAGCAATCAACAGCGATCAGTTCAAGATTCGTGAATCCGACGTGATCGAGAAGGGAAGAAGAGAAACAAGCTTTGTTAGTGCCTTCTTAAACAACTATTTGGCGATCAGTCAGGTTCGGAGAGGGAAGCAAACCGGAGATGGCAAGTCGGTAGGTTGGTCGGATGATGGCGGGGTTGAGATGGCAGGGGTTCCGGAGGACATGATGGCGAGACGATAAGAATTTTTAGTGAAGTACTTGGCGTGATGCTCGCTGGTCGGCACTGGGGATGAAGGGAAGAGTTGGAAAAGGGGATGGATGGTCAAGAAGCTGATGGCGAAAAGTATGCGATTATGTATGGATGAATGCGCGGGGAGTATTAGATAATGCGGGGGTGAATTATGGGGTTCACGACTGTTCACGAATAAATAAATAAATGCTTTTTATGTACATAGCAGCCACTCCCACGGGGAGTTGAAACTGTTGAAACCTGGAACAGCTTGGAACGGGCGACCAGGCAAATTGCACCGAACATTCGATGTAATTCCATGCCGAGATTCATTGACCTAAAGGGTCTGCGTAGGTCTGCGTCCAAAGTTCATAGCCAATCACAGGCAAGACCACTCTGGTCTACAAACTGCAAAAGGCTGGATTTGTAAAGAAGTCTGGGAAGAGGATGGATGATTTTGTTTTTTCAAATGTGTTAAATATGGGTGCATTTTATAGGTAACAACTTCTGATTCCAGCTGGATGAAAAGTGCCAGAACTTCCTTCTAAGAATATATGTAGGTTATATGTATGTCTGATTGCAGAACTTAACCAATTCTCAAATTGGATAGGTGCTTCTTCCCTACTGTAATAGATTGCTCAGAGGAGTTATAGTTTACAGGAATTTGTTGAGGGCAATAGGATAGTTGATTCTGGTGTAGCTGTGTATCAACATACTTCTTCCATATCAAGGTCGTCGTCATCGTCGTCGTCATCGTCGTCATCATCTATGCCAAAGTTCTCATCGTCATCTTCGTCCATCTTGGACGGGCTCTTTGCAGCCTCTTCGGCCCGCGCTTTGCCAGCAGCTTCGTCCTCGGCAAACTTCGCAGCGGCTTTCGAGCGATTGAGTTCGGCATACTGTGGCTTTAAAACCCAATGGCCGTTATATGGCCCAGCTTTAAGAAGCGTGGCAATCTCGCTCAGGACTTCTTTCAAGTAAGCTTCGGGTTGCTTGACCTGGGCCCTGCCGACACAGCCATCTTGACATCAGTGAGTGAGGCACAAAGATTGTTTGAAACGCAAGGACAACTGACCTGAGTGTTTTGGTCGCCCAGTAATCGTAACGCAAGAAACTGGCAAACAAAGCGTCTATTAATTCCGTGCGGGGCATTCTCGTAAATTTCTCTGTTCCTTGGGACTTGGTCACCGATCTCTACATGATGTGGAGAACCATTCAAAAGTGAACAAAGAGCGAACAAGGGGCGCAGTAAGTGAAGCAAATACTTTTCCCAAACTAACAGTAAATGCGGCAAATTTGCTAGCTTGAGCGTGAGTCGTGACACCGCTAGCCATTCGGTTTAGCGTTCCAATGTCCTGATTGACTCGCTGGATGGTCCGTTTAGGCTGAGAGGCCTTCTGCTGACGAGCACGCATGACTGCACGATAATTGTCGTCGAGAACCGGCGAAACCTGACATTCATGGGCAATGGTTCCTGATAGCTTAGGTCGGCCTGTGAAAAATGCATGTAACGCAACACTGGATATTAGATTTCTGAAAGACAAAAGCAAACGGATTGGCAAGAAGTAGACCCACGCGCGACTTTAGGTCGAACCCGACGAGGTTTGTCGAATTTGTTGATAGAAGTACTTTCAACTGGATCGGGTTTCGAAGTTGAAGCCACAGGTTCGGGTTTAGAAAGCTCATCGAAAACGTAGAGATTTGTGGTAGCCGCATTCCGAACATCCAATTTGTATTGCTTCGGAACTGGGGCAAGGCCGGGTACGTCTTCTAAAAGAAGTTCGATCTTTCGTTTACCGGTGTGATCCCTGTTATTGATTACTGGTTGATATCAATATCATATCATATAGCTCATAGGGGGATCACGAGAATAAAAGCTCAACTCTTCATAGACTCTCATCACGCCAAGCTCGGTTCGGGGTCCGGAAAGTTGAGCTTGTTGGAGCCATCGTTCGGAAAGGAATTTTGGGATCTTGACTAGCCAGGTCAGGGTTCCTACTTCCGAGATATCTAGATCCTTGGTGACAGGAATGAAAGGACGAAGAGATTGAATTCGACGGAGACACGATCTCTAACGCTTCAAAGCTAGGACAGCAAAGCTGACCTCATCACAATCTTCTTCTTCTACAACGGGAGTCATATCCAAATCAATCGATAGTCGTTCTTTCTCGTCCTCCATTTCGGATTTTTGGGTTGAGCTAGATGAAGGCCGAGCTGAATTGATCTGGTCTTGAGTCTTGACTCTTGAGGGTTGAACTTGGCAGGACAAAGGATACTTGAGGGCTGGGGTGATGGCCGGGGATGGTAGAGGCCTCAGTTCAACTAAGGCTGGCACCCGGGTGTTCGGGCCCCCGGTCAGCCTTGTCCCGAGCCCCAGATCTGAGACCACCGCGGGGCCGGGTGGAACGGAGTCCACCCGGGTGGTCACAATTATTTTTTCTGGGCTGAAATCTTCAATTTATCTATCCTTGACACCATCCAAACAACCCATAGTAGGAATTTGCTTGCCCAAAAAAACTTTAATTAACCTCCAAAGCCCGCCAAGCAGCCTCCCAAGCCCGTCCAATTGGCCTCCCAGGCCCGTTCATTGGACCCTCCCAAGGCTTAAGCCCGTCCAAATGACCTTGAAAGCCCGCCCATCATGTAGTGTCAAACCACCCGGGTGTTTGGGCGGGGTGTTGGCCTCATCCCAACCACCCGCACCCGGCACCCGGGTGGTACATTTTGGGTGCCAGCCTTAAGTTCAACAGGGCCCTGGCTGATTGGGTGACCACCCCAATGTAAAAAAAATGGGGATGCAAGAGCTACCTGATTTGAAAATGTAAAAATTAGTTAGAACTGACATGAATTTTACTTCAAGATGAATTCAACCAAGTTGAATGATAGTTCACATTGAGTAGTTACATATAACTCCAAATTATATTGGCCTATAGTTGTTTCCCAGTAATGAAACAATTCAATATCACATTGTAAGGATTTCCACCCCAGTTCAGACAAAAACTTAAACCAAATTCAGCTGTTGCACTCCCTGGGGAGTGCACCCAAATCTTCCCTGGGGAGTGCACCCAAATCTTCCCTGGGGAGTGCACCCATATCTTCCCTGGGGAGTGCACCCAAATCTTCCCTGGTGATAAGTCCCCCTGGTAACCTTCTGACTCAGTTAATTTTGGAGGCCTCCTGGTGCACAACTCACTTTACAAACTAAATCCTTAGCACTTTCCCTGGGGAACTCAACATGTACCACAGCATGGGATGCCAATGCTCTGGCAGTGGTCATATCAAGCAGAGCAGATAACTAGTCTTCTATATGGCTTACTAATGTCATTTTTTAAAAAACTTTTTAGCCAGTGAAGCTTCCCTCACTACACATCTGAAAACCCAACCTGAGCGCCAAGAAATTGAATGAGAGGGTCCCATAAGTTTTCTTTAATGCCTTGGCTATTGGCCAATCCTCCATGGGGGGAAGAGAACCCCTAGCCTATCAACAGAAAATCATTTTGATCTGAAATTAATTGGTTCAAAAAATGGGAAAATTGGGAATATATGCTCCCAGATTCATTTCAACTCATAGCTTTAATCAATCATGGACTTGGTTAGAGCATCCTTACCGGTCAAGCCATGTTGGCGCGAGTTTTGACTCGCAGCTGTTGCAAACTAACTTAGCAACAGCGATTCAGCCGTATCGGTTTGGCTTGCGCGGGGTGGAGCTGAGTGGTGGGCGCGGGAAATGGCAGTTAGCTTCGAGCTAACCGTCACTAAATGTAGTGACGGTTAGCTGAAATTCAAGCTTCTCACTAATTTAGCTTGGGCTTAGCTACACCCGGTGTGGTTGAGATTGGTGGCTAAACTAGCTAATTTCGAGCTAAACTAGTCACCGGTAAGGATGCTCTTATAGATAACAAGAAATTTGATCTTTGTGTCATATAAAGGTAGAGATGGCACTTGGGTACCTGTTTGCAGGTACCCAGAACCCGCCTGCAGGTACCTGGCACACCCACCCAGCACCTGCCTGCAGGTACCCGGTACACCCTCCCAGCACCCACTGGCGGGTGTCCAATCTCAGTGAAATTTGAGGCAGGTACATGGGTGCAAAGTGTTGTCCTTGAAAGGTAGGGATGGCGCTGGGCACTAGTTGGCGGGTTCCCGGCGCTTTTAGGTGGCTACCTGTCTGGTGTGGCAGGTACACGCCGGTAGGTGCTGGGTGCGGGTGTGGGTGTCTGAATTTCTTGAAATCTTGGGCAGGTACCCGCACCCTCCGTGGGTACCCGGATGCAAAGTGCTATCTCTATATGGAGGGTTTAAAAAAACTTTGTGGAGGGGCAAGAAAAACCCCCAGGGGTCTGGAAGTTTGGAGACTGCTGCATCTGTGCATGAAGTGTTTTTTTCTGCTGCAAAGTAGGTCCAAATCTATCAACCAGAGCCATCAGAATTATTTCAGATGGAAGATAAAAGAGTGGAAAGAATGGTTAGAGAATATAATTATTGAATTTGAAACATTGCAATCAAGGTCAAAAAGCTGGAAAACTAAAGATGACAAGGTAAAATAGTGAGAGGGGGCTATTACTGTAAATTTTGAATCTTTCAAAAATCATGAGAGAGGATCAAGATTTTTTTTTTGAATGGAAGCAATTTAGAAAAGGAGAAAAGAATAAAGAGGAGGCTCTGTATTGATTGATATTAAGATGCAGAAAATAAATAGAGAGGATGGCTAGCAGAAAATCCAGGTTTATCTTGTATAATATTTGAGTTTATTGAGTGATCAAGGTTTCAAATGTTGCAGATAGAGCCTTGAAGACTTCCCGGTGGAGGCCACAGAAATTAGAAATGAGTTGGAATGTGGCATAAAATTTCCATTATGGTAATTTGAAAATTTATCTTTCTTTGTTTTGCAGTACGCGAAGTGCTTTACACTACCGCACACTGTGGGCAGGACGTCAAATAGACGACTTCTGCATTGCACGAATTACATCCGTATACCTACGAACTAACAAAGGGAATTCAAATCACGCCATTAACAAGTCAAAACACAGATTTCTATTTTTTGACTGTTTCTATATTTCCAATTTTTTTAACAAGAAGAAAACATAGACTCGCCTGTTGGGTTTTTTTCTTCATTTTCAGCATGGCTCTTCCGAAGTTCCAAATTAATGAAGTGTGTATTCAACTTTTTGAGTGCATCATCACCAAAATTGTATAAACCTGCACGAAGGAGCTCGGGCCGCAAACCCAAGACCGAAATTGCGGTGTAAACCTCTGCGGCAGATATCATTTCATCCTCTCTCAATTGCTCCTCCGCTTCACTACTGTCGATTCGGGAAGCCGCAGCAATCAATCCTTCTAGCCTTTGTCGCAAAGACTCTAATTTCAAAGGGGTATTCTTCCTCTTTTCCTCTATTTCACTGGCGTGTTCAATAATGTATTGTAAACGCCTTGCTTCCCTTGACGAAGCTCCATTTTGTTCTTCAGAATGGAGATAGCTCTCCTGCCCGCTCAGATCGGAGTCTATATCCTCCCACATGTCACTAATCAGCTCTTTCTCTTTTCCCTCTGCGTTTTTGTAGTGTGCCATTGTTTTAAAAAAATGACTTTGAAAATCAAATCTCCCAGTATCTGAACAACCCAAGCAGAAGGAAAAGGAAAAGAGTTTCAATTATCATAGATTAGGATGAAGCAAGATATAAATCTAACCTACCGACTGATTCTTGGAAGATATTGTATGTTGTCCTTTTTCCATCTGCTATCTCAGCCAATTTCATCAAACCAGCTCGCCGTATCCTGATTCCTGGAGGTTGATAGCTGCAAGGCCCCGCTTTTTTTAGCTGCTGCAGTGATGCCGCGTTTTTGGACTTTTGTAGTGCATCAAACCTCACTTCCGGTAGTGCTTTCTGATTCAATCTTCTCCTTTTTGCAGGTGAGTCATCGACAGGTTTCTTCCCTGCTTGATGCGATCCCAGCCTCAAGGGGGGGCCTTGGGAAGAAGAGGCACCATTATTGAATTCTAACGGCTCATCATCTAAATTGATCACTTCATGAGGTCTTTTAGAACTTCCGCCTGATGTCACTGAATCGACATCGATGATTTCTTGAATACTTCCGTCTGAAGAATCCAATTCCACGTCGACTACTTCCGGGTCCAAGTCGATCAGGTTCTGAGGGGAACGGGGAATCTCGTTTGCTGTACCAGAGGGGCCAGCTCGAGATTCTTCTGCGTTTCGTGTCATGTCTTGTCCAAAAAGCCTCCATGGCTCGATCGTTGAGTAAACAGAAGTTAATGAAAACAGATACACGAGAAAAACTGAACACAACCTCATCTCGATTTGATTAAAAGTAACGGAAATTTAAATCCTGGCTAGGAAAAGACTATGTGGATGTAAATGATTATCTGATGGTTAGCAAGTAGAGCTGCCGGACTATTTGGGAGAGTGAAAATTAAACAAGTTGAGGCAGATGGGCGGTGAAGATGGGATTTCGCATCCAAAGCTGTGGATGAAAGTCTTGATGTTAAATCTGAAGTTCTTGTGAAGTTAAAAACCTATTGAATAAATTCCTTGAAGAAAGGAAATGACAAATTCACTTGGATTCGGATTCAGGCTCAGACTTGACTATGTGGGGGAAGGACAGATCAACCTTTGCAAACCAGACCTGTGAAGAACCCTCAGCAAGTCCAATCATACTGCCAAGAGGTTTCAGCGAGAGCTTCAGTGAAACTGTAAAAAAATTGAAAGTTGTGTATTATTAGAGTGAAATACTCAACCTCAGAAGCGTAATCAGGCGTAATACAACTGTCCCGAAGGTCCCGACTCCGTCCAAACCTGTGGAATCAATTTGTTCTATCGATTGCGTACCATGATATACCTGGATTGCACATGTCAGGTCCGCTCCAAAATGACTGAGAAGTAGTAACGTGGTGCTGGAGTGCTGCTTGGGCTCCAATCTGGCCAACTGTAGAGCCTCACGTAGGATCTGTGAGGATGATGAAGAACTGGATAATCTGGTTGTCAGTGCCCCGCGCTGACGTTGTTCCTGCGTTTGCATGTGTACTGAGTCTATAGGACTGGTTTTGGAACCATTATGGTCGAAGAATCGATGGCTTTCCGTTGGTGATTGCGAGTCTAGATTTTGGCTGGGAAATTAGCTTTTGAGGCTCTAAACGCATTAATCTACATGCTCCCCAGAAAGGCCACCAGTAAAGGCGATGGCCGTTATTTCAAGAGCAGCAAACCAAAATTAGTTGATTATTACTTGCAACAAAATAGATGGTTGGCACTTGACAAGTATGCATGTTATTATTGAGGGTTTGGGTTTGCATGATTCAGCTTTACTCAAGACCATTAGAACATGTCTTTTTTTTCATAATCTCCAAGTTAGACCTGCGCTGATTAGCCCCGGACGAAAATTGAATAGCCAGTTTTTCCAAGCCTCAAAAAATATTGGAACATATATCTTCCCCCAAAAAGTAGTCCTAATTAATGCAAAAAAAGAGTTTGGGAACTGATGAGGTATGCGAGGACCCTGGAAACCCTCTATAGATGTGGGTAATGTAAATGTATGGATTTTTGGCCAAAAACCCAAAATGGTAGGCATGAAAAGTAAATGGCCTTTTTGGCTGCAAGCATACTAATCTCAGATGTATGGAAATTTTACTGTGGAACGGGGTTTAGTAACTAGATATGTATGAAAGTCTTGAGGATACCAACACAGTTTTTTTTGTACCCCCCCCCCCCCTCCCCACTCCTAAACAGTTGGCCACTGTTCATCTTGCAAGAACTCACCAGGGGTCTGGGGGTTGATTTTTTGTTTCAGAAAATGTGCATTGGAAAAATTCTGGTGATTAATGGGCAAGTCTCAGGAAAACATTGCTGGCTTGTGTTGAGATTTCACCCGGTGTGGTGAACAAAACTGGTCCCTGCATAGAAATGGCAGGGCACTGCCGCTGTCCAATAAAAAGCGGGACGTATAGGTAAGACTGAACGTCTGCCCTCCTTCTAGAATTGTTCTGGGCTTGTTTGGTTGTTGGCACTGAAACTCTGCAACATAAAAATCTCCTCAGCACTCCTCTGCAAGCCTGATACAATCCGCCTAGTCTACAAAGGGTTCAACTGCTCCGCTTCCGCACACAAGAACTCCACAAAGGTATGATTTAGGGTAGTTAAAAACTCTCTGCACACTTGTAATCTGTAAGTTGACACACTAGAAAAACTGCCACTACAATGTTGGTACTGTAAAAGTAGTAGTAGAGTGCTAGATTCATCATGAGAGAAAAGCCGTCCCCTCAGGTTCCATATCCCCCACTCCCTCCGAGTCCGCCCAGCCGTCCTCCATTCCCACCCAACGTCGTCCGCATCCCCTTTCCTGCACTAAAAAACTCCACCTGCATTGCCTCCCAGCCTAGCACATCTCCGACGCCTGTTCTCCCGCACCTTGCGACTAGCCTCCAGAGTTAGTCTCTACCCAGCGCTTCCACCCCAACGTCATCCGCTTCCGCTGCCCCGGTTCACCTAACTCTGCGCCGCTACCAGTCCGTCTTTGCGCTTGATACGCCGCAGTCCTACTCCAACTCTCAGCTAAATCTCCGTCTAGGCCGTGGCTTCAACCCCAGTTCCCCGCACCCGTGTCGGTCCCCTGGTCCACACCCTCCTCCGCTTGTTGACTTTCTGTGTGCTTTTGTTTGGTCATACATTCAAGGTTCCCTCAGCAGCATATAAGCACATGTGCTTATCTCATCTCTCAGGAATGCACAAGCTTTCCAATGAGCTCAGCCGCCCGCGCTTTCTGGCCATGCTGCTTTGTGGGTATTCTCTGACAGCCCGCCTTTTTATACCACCACACCGCTCCAAGATGATTTCCAGGTAAAGTAGAGTGATTCAGAGAACTCCGCTCCGCAGCTCCACCAATGTTGTAGGGCTCTGAGAAGGGTAAAATCAAGTAAAGCACGTAAAAATAATAAATCTCCGCAAAAGTAAACTGTAAAATAAAGCTCTGCCGCATAAAGAAGATAACTCCTCCACAAAACTCCGCAAAACGCAAGAAAACAGCTGTAAAGCAAGCACAAAAACTCTGCAAAAGCACAAATGTGACACATAAAGCAAGTCCGCAACGTAAAACTCTGCTTGGCAACATACGCAAAAAGTAAAAGAAGCATAATAGTCCGCAAAAGAGAGTGTGTGGGGAGTATGATGCAGAATCCTCCCCCCCCCACCGTGGTTTTATAGAGAAAAGGAAGAGAACTAAAAGATATCCTCCTCCCACCTCCCACGCACGCCATCCACTAACTCCGTTCACATGCACACACTTGTCATCCGCTAAGCGCTATACACACACACACACGTCATCCGCCAAGCTCTGCTCTCACGCTAACTCCTGTTGTCTCTGCAGCTTGCCTTTGACCACCGTCAAACTCCTCTCCCTACCTTCCATGCCCCTGTCTAGTCTATGATGTCAGGATCCCACACGCTGCCTCCGCCCCAGCTATGCCTGCTGACGTAGCCCGCTTTGACTGCCATGGCTTCCCCCAATCACCGCCTCCGCTAGCCAGTCCGCGCTGGCCTGCTCAGTTTGAGTCCAGTTCTGCTGTCAAGCTCCGCGCGCCGCCGCCTTCAGTTGTGTGCACCGCAGTACTGCTCCGCTCCTTTCCGCACCACCTGTGCTCCGCACTGATTGCTCCGTGGAAAATTTGACACATGTTCCAGAATTGATCACCACACTGGAGAAAAAGATGTGACAGAGAGGGGCTTGGGTTGGACCAAGGAGCAGAAGATGTGGTTCAAGGGATAAAAGGCTCTGGCTTGATGCTGTATTTCAAATCAGACAAGCAGGAACATGTAGTCACAAATAGAGAGCCCCCTTGCAAGATCCAAAAGGGGGCCAAGGAGACAATTAAAACAAACATAACATTTCACAAGAGATGGAAGAACAAAATACCTATATGCTAACTAAAATCTCAGCACATGGAAGGGGGAATTGCCACTTGACAATGGAAAAGAGAAGACATTAAAACTAGTAACAACACTGGGTTGATATGATTCAATACAATATTGGGCCAAATTTTGTATTGAATCAATCCCCGTTACCTAATTGAACCATTACCGTTAGCAGTAACAAGTTTTTTTGCGTGCTGCGCGTATTGAAACGTTATCTGTGTTACCATACCGTTACCGCTATGGTAACACAGATAACGTGGTAACAGCAGTATTAGAGCAAAAAAAAGGCTAAAAGAGCCAAAAAAAATCTCGATACTGCAGCAATATTGACTTCATATCAGCGGAAATATTGTAACGGCTTGAAAAAAAAATCCAAAATTCAAACTGAATATTGGTAACGCGCTGCCGTTACTGGTAACAGTAAAAATAACACACCAAAAATTGATATGATATCAACACGTTACCGTTACTGGTATCTTATTGACCCAGTGTTGCTAGTAATGGAAAAGCATCAAAACTTATTGATGGATACATCACACAAATGCAATGGAAGATGATGAGTTAAAACAGGGTTTTGAGCATCACTTATGGTGATGGAAAAGAGATGGAGCATGTGAGCGGAGAAGATGGACCAGAATTCTGACAGCTTGCTAGTGCCAATAGTTGTTATAAACTTTTCTATGTATTGGTACAGATATTCTTATACACATCAACCTCATATGCCTATTGCTTCTGGATTCTTCACATCAACTACTACTTCTTGGATTTTGGCACACCTCAAAACAGTGCATCTGCACCACTTATTTACACTCAGTGAAGGGCTCAATATTACTGAATTTGGGGGAAATTGTGTATTAATCCCCCAAAAATTGCAGCCCCCCTCATTGCAATAGCACTACAAACATTTATTATTTTGCCCCCCAAAAAAAAAAGTCAACATGAAAAAAATAAAACCAAAATTTCACTCAGGGGAACCAACTGAGCATGCTGAGCCAAAAAAATAAAATGTCACAAACTGAGCAAAAATCATTGGAAAATGTTTTGGGATGGTTTTTTTCACAGGCCTGGAGCGGCCTGGAGCGGGCTTGAGCGGGCCTTGAGCGGGCCTGAGACGGGCCTGCCCCAAAAGCACATTGGGTCAGTATTAAAGGTTTTTTGCCTTGCCATGGGAGCTGCTGGGTCTTTTGATGGGCCCAAAATCTCAACATGGGCTTTTGGTGGTCTAGAAGTATCAACCTGGGCCACTGAATAGCCCATGGGCCTTTGAATTCCCAAAAGGCCCACCTTGAGCCCCCACATAGCTATTGGGCTCTTGGTTGCCCATGAAGATCCCTATGGGCCAACAGATACTTCCATCATGGGATCCCATGGGCTTTTTGCCTCCTTTCTGGGCCACAAAAAGCCCATGGGGGGCGTTTTGGACCACCAAAAGCCCATGAGGATATCTGTTGGCCCATGGAGATCTTCATGGGCCACCAAAAGCCCATGAGGGTATCTGTTGGCCCATGGAGATCTTCATGGGCTACCAAGAGCCCATTAGCTATGTGGGGGCTCATGGTGGGCTTTCTGGGAATTCAAAGGCCCATAGGCTATTCTGTGGCCCAGTTTGATACTTCTAGATCACCAAAAGCCCATGTTGCAATTTTGGGCCCATCAAAAGCCCCAGAAGCTCCCACAGCAAGGCAAAATCCTTTAATACTGACCCAATGTGCTTTTGGGGCAGGCCCATCTCAGGTCCACTCCAGGCCCGCTCAAGCCTGCTCAAGCCCGCTCCAGGCCTGCCAGGCCCGTGAAAAAAAACCATCCCAAAACATTGTCCAATGATTTTTGCTCAGTTTGGGACATTTTATTTTTTTGGCTCAGCATGCTCAGTTTGTTCCCCTGAGTGAAATTCTGGTTTCATTTTTTTCATGTTGACTTTTATCTCTTTTTTGGGCAAAATAATAAATGTTTTAGTGTAGGGGGGTTCACAGTCAAAATTTAAAAAACTTTAGGACAAATTTTAATATAATTCTGTTCATAAGGGCCTTGAATTTAACTCAAAAGTTTTGTAAAATTCAATTGTGAACCCCCCTAATGTCTCAAGTGCCATTCTTACATCAGTGGGAAGAGTGATTCTTCTGTATCAAATCTCTTTCAATAAAGCAAAGTTTCAGTTGTACTTGAGTCTATTACACAACAAGTTCATAGTTCTCCGTTTTTTTGGGTTTTCTGTTTCTTTTGGGTGTGCCCCAGTGCTGCTGAATCCATCAAAAATGGCTAGCATCACAAAAAATTAGGCTTTCTGCCTTGCAAGGGAAAAAATGTTAGGCATAAAAAATGTATGAAAAATTTGGAAATTCTCTGAGCATAGGTATGAACTGTGTATGAATGGAATTCAAAAATGTATGAATTTAGCCAAAATTCTGGATTTTACATTACCCACATTTATAGGGGGTTTCCAGGGTCCTGGTATGCAGTATCAATAGCTGAAGATATCCACTCTGAGATGAGCTTCAATTTGATGCCAAATTTGACAAGATTGGTTGTTTGACTCGACTGGTCAAGGAGACTTGGCCACCAGAATGGAAAAAATCCTGGAAGGAGAAGATCTTGAATGTAAAAAATTCATTGAGCTAAATTACAAAACTGAAGACCTGCTCAAGTTACATAAAAAGTCAATCTGTTATTACATTCATACATTCCAAGGCCAAAGATGACACCCGACGAAGAGCTACAACAACAGAATAATGATTACAACACACAACCAACCAAAAATAGTAGGAATGATATGAGGGAAAGAGCAAGTGTCGGAAAAAAGAGGATATTGTGAAAGAGAAGATTCATGATGGAGGCATGTTTGACTTCCAAAAATAGGATCCAATGTTGAAAGAGTCCGATGGGCATCGAACATGTTGGAGGTCTACAGGAGACTTTTGAGTTCTTGGGTGACGACGACACTTCGCTTTCCGGATTCGATGACTTGTGTTCCGTCAGACGTGACCGTCGAGCGGGTCTCGACGATCGACTTGTAGGTCAAATACAACAAGTGTGCCTGTGAATTAATGGAATCAGTTGGCATTCCCACACGATTATTCTCACCATCACACTTATTTCGAGATTAGCAGTCAACTCACTTGCGTCAGAAGGGTATCACACTCAAGGGTCTGGAAGATCGTATATGGTTAGCTTCTAAGTTAAATGTCAATGCAGCCAACCAGGTCTGAACTCACATTGGCAATGTCATTGATGTATTTGAGGACCTTAAAAACCGCCGAACAGAGGAGTAAGATTAGCGGAGAACTAGTATTGTGGCGGTGTTCCAATTATTACTTACCTCATCGAACTCTTGCAAATATCGAATAATAGGTTCCCGATGAGTCTGTAACACGGCTAATGCCAGAAATAGATCCGAATGAGGTCCGCACATGTCGGTCCACAACTAAAGACCAACAATTCTTAGCGTGATGATCAAAGCATCCTGACTGGTGAAGGGATAGCAGAGGAGTACAAAAAAAAAAAAACTCACAGCCTCCCAAACTTTCAGAACGTCATGAAACTCAAACTCTCTTTTGAAGCTAATCAGAATCCAACGGAAGCAGAAGAACAAGTTGAGACTGTTAGTCTTCTCGAAATGGCAATACAGCTGGGGATCGATCAAGAGCAACAGCTGCTGAAGCCGCGAAAGTTCGTCTCGCATTCCCTAGAAGATTGGCCACCAAATGAGGTTTTAAAAACACAAGAAGGTGGCGTGTCAGGCGGAGACCAAAACGGAGGGAGATAGGGGGAGAATACCGTAGGGCGCACACTCTGATCTCGTAAGAAATGACTTTTCTGTAAAAGACTGGAGCGTCAGCTATCAATTGAGATGCTTGACAGGCACCGATACACCAAAGGGACTCGTCAACCCACCATTTTTTCCATCAACTTGACAAAGGCAAAGTAAGTGGTAACCTCGTCTGCCTCAAAAACGACGTAAAGTGGCGCGCATAGGTCACTCATGCCTTGGACATAACCTAAATGTAGGAGTGGCATTGTGGAAAATTCAGGCGGGCTGAGATTCAACGACATGTGCCATTGAACGGGCTGTGTACAGAGAGTATCATGGGAGGGGGAGCGTACCAAGCTCTTTCTCCCAAACGTTGTAAGTCATCAGAATCTTCCCCACAGTTTCGACGTGTTGATTGGTGGAGGGCATGTTGGAGTCTTCCTCTGTTTCAGGACCGTCCGAAGTCGCGGGGTTTGAAACGGTCGAGAAGTACGGCTGGCCCCGATCAGTCCGTCGGCAGTCGATTTCTGTGGTGTATATTGAACCACCAACGGTAAGTCCACTTTAAGTTGTTGATCAGGTCTCCATCAGGTATTATCACAACAAACCTATGCGATGCGCCTCTTCCTGAAATGAGGCCGTCGACTTTAGCTCTTCGTTCCCCGTCTCCCAAGAGGCTTTGAGCTTCTGGTATTCTTCACTGATGAATGCGCGAGAAAGTAAATGAAAGGCTACGGCTTGTTTCCCGCTCAACGCAGCCAGTCGATGAGGTGACTTACATCATGCTTGCTTGACCCGATTCTCTTTCTTGGGATGTGCTCTCCCAACCATGCACTCCTAATAGAAACAACCAAACCAGCTTCCTGGCGGTGGGCGCAACACCGCGCTGAAAGATTCGCCGTTGTCCCTCGGCTTTGTCCAGCAGCAATTTACCAGAATCGTCCTGCCATGCAATAAATTCTTCCAACTCGATTGGCTGAGCAGGTGCTCGTTGAAAGCGTACTTTCGGTACTTGATAAGTCGCCTATCAAGGTTTAAACCAAGACAATAATGTTAGAATTTCACACTAAGCTGTTACGTTTGTTGCGACAATAAATAGAAGCTATCGCACATGGATCATTTCAAATCCACCGTCCAAGTTGCTTATATTACCGTCATTGGTGATGGGTTCGGGATCCCAATCGTTGAACTCGGCCCGCCGTGAACGTTCCCCCTGGGCCGCGACAATCGATGCCCATTTGGCCAAATACACTCGGGCAGCATCATAGCCTTCAACGCCTGCTTGCTGAGACCATCGGATAAATTCTGGTTCACCATTGGCGAGCGACGCAATGGGTTGGGGTAACTGAAGAAAATAATGTCCGGTCAGTATTCGACGGTTCCAATGTTCATCAGTTCGGGAATCTGAAAAGGGGACAGACATGTGGAATAATGGGCTTGGCGAGCCTGTGTGACAACACCATTTGCGCAGCTGATTTTGCACTGGAATAGTCACAATAAAAATCGGGAAGCAAGTAGATGGGATGAGTATAAAACTTGTAGGTAAATAAGTGAGACGATCATGGATGACTGACTTCTGAGTTAGCTTGCTGAAAGAACTTAAAATGTTGAAAGCAAAATCATCCATTGAGCCAGATGGATTGCCATTCCGCAGGCTTTGATGAAGTATGCTATTCCGCTTTGGGGGAGAGGGTGGCGGGATCAATGCATCGTCTGCGAAGATGGGTGTGAGGTGTTCTTCGCGTTCGTCTTTGCTAGGGTTGAGAAGAAAGAGGCCATGCTCTCTGGCGGATTGGCAGACATCGGCAAAGCGACGGAGCTGTGTGAGGAGTGCCTCTCCACCCCAGCTTGCAGGGAGTGAAGAAAGTCGATTCTGAGCCAATCTTGTTTCACGAACCTCTCGGGAGAACTGGGTGGAGCGAGATTCATCGTCATGAAAATAGAGTTTTGGGAGCGTCGGGCCGCAGAAGACGTTGATCACTACGGTTCCATACCAAGAGCTCAGAGTCGGGGGTGTGAGAATGACGGAATGGATGGAATCGATTGGGACTGAAAAAGCGTAGTCTGGAGTAGCCTCCAGATCGATAGGAACATTCACCAGAATGTCCTCATTCGTTGCTGTTGTAAGCAAGGTTAGAGCAAAACGTTCACAGGGGTCAGTTGGTTATTCAGAGAGGCCGTCCATGAGCGTTGAGAATACCGACAAAGATTAGGATCGAGGTCCAGCTTGAGCCAAGAGTCTCGCTCCGATGAGTGCTCTATGGCCCGTTCGGGAACCCAACTAAGATAGAACGATCTAGGGGCCTGCGCAAAACACCGAGAAAGAAAGATTGATCAGATCCCAGATTGACTCGATGACTGGATTAGACGTATGTACACGTTGGAGAACTCCGAGATATCCTGGTAGGTTATCGCGAAGGAAACTAGTAGGATGCTGAAAGGTGGGAGGTAAGAGAAAACCAATTCAGACTTCAGGAGCGAGGTGGTGACGACTGAGTTGAAGAGTAGGTGGCTGACAATATAAACTTTGCTTTTGGACCATCGTAGCTTGTAAGGCTTTGGTTCTTGTGCCTTGCTTGGATCAGGATTGATGTCGGGTGATGTAGAGGGATCAGCGCTAGGTTGTTCATGCGAGTGAGAATGGGATCCTTTGGGTTCTTCTCCGGATGGGAAGGCCATTGGCCGAGTGATTTCCACCAAGTCGTCCGAGAGTATCTGTGCAAGCATAGCCACCGAAGTCAGCCAGGCATCGAGAAGAGAACCAAATGGGAGGTTTACTAAATCAGACAGCCAAACCAGAAACTGACGCTTCTACCATCAATCGAGTGCTCTAGCAGATGCTCATCCTCGAACGTTTCCTCGGACGAATCCATCAGTGGTGGTGGTGTGCTAGGTCCTCCGCCCATGGAGTGGTAAACCGGCTGGAAGAGTTTGAGTGTGAGTGCGATTGGTTTCCGGATTGATTTGAGCGGGTGGTCAACAGCCTGTGGCAGTGCCAAACTCGTTGCAACTTCAACCGCGAACTTGGCCCCGTCGACAAGACCGACCCCGCGGCGGGGGCCCGTTGGCCCGAAGGTAGATTTTGATTGATTTGAGGGGGTCACTCCTATCTGCACTTCCTGGCAAGAGGGCCCACAGCCTTGTTTTCAGCCCCATCTACGGGACTAGAACATCTTTCTCCTCCCATGGGCCAACAATCCGCTCCTTTGGTGTTGCACCCAGGTTCAGGGACTTGAGGTTCCACAACCCCACTGTTCAGGATTTTTTCTTTGGAATTGCCACTATTTTCTCCCCAAATTGCAATGTTGGCCAGCTGGGAGGTTTTCCGCTCAATCCCAGATTTTTAGTAAGACAGAAGAAAAAGAAAGAAGAGATTCAGGTTTGTGGGGTGCCTGGACCAAGAATTGTGGGAATAGTCTCATTGGAGCTAGGGGCAACAGTGGGCCAATACACTAACATTATTTGTTAGTGTAGTGTAGTGTAGCCAAAACCAGCTAAAAATAACAATGTTTTATGTTATCTATTTTTTTTGTTGCTAACAATACAGGAACTTGCCCAGGAAATAGTGATGGATAATAGCAGTAACTGTCATTTTATCCTGTTAGTAGCAATAAAAGGCCTGTTATTGTTGTTATTGCTGTTATCTCCTACAGAGATTTGCCATTTTCTGACTAAATTTCCGCATAATTTCCCCTCTCCTAGGCAGCTTAATGAGTCTGAAACTCTGCAACCTGGCAAAAATTGACTCTCGTCGTACCCCTATTTATACCCATAGATCACAACGGACTTCATTCCCTCTTGCTGCACCACTGATAGTCAACACCTTTTCTCTTTTGTTCTCACAAGAAGAGGCCAAGATTGGCCTTGAGAGGCGTTAATCAGCCAGGGATGTTACCTAATCCGGATTATTGGACAAGTTACCTTCCTATTTATACTTGTAATAGTAATACAAGAGTGGGTCAGAGGGCTGTGATAGGAAGGATAGGGAAAGGTAAAGATAAGCAACAACATTGGGTTCCAAGAGCGGCAAAGGAGGGCAATAGGCTGGTGCCTATTCCAGAATGTGTAGGGTCCAAGAACTGGGACATCACACCTCACTACAAACATTATGTACTTTACATGCATGTATAGCGGTTCAATGTCATAGTATAGCGGTTCAACACATAGTGGTTGCATGTTTTATAAGTACAACATATGAAAATTATTGAATTGGAAAAGGATTTGACTTGGTATTGTTGAAGATTTACAGCTCATTGAGCACACAATGCATCTTTGGAAATTTGCCATTAGTAGGATTTTGCCTCATTATCTGGAATATAAGTTGGTTTGCATCAGTGTGTAATGCCACAATCAGTGAGGAGGGTGTTTGCTATGAGATAATATTAAATTGAGAACTATTGGGGACCATTCAATTTACATTTGCGGCATTTTTCCACCCCAATGTGCATGCTTGCAGCCTAAATGCAACGGTGGGTAGTTACTTTACTTTACGATATCTGCGGGGTTTTTGTAAAGTAACTACCCGCCGTTACTTTTTGTGCCGTTATTGTTAGCAGTAACGCGCGAACAGCGGCATCACGTGTAACGTAACGGTCCTCTTTTTTTGAGGCAGTTACCAGTAAAGTAACGCGTCATCCAGCGGATAACGCGTTATTGAGCAATAAAAGGCCAAATTGGCCCTGTTTTGGCCTTTTATTGCTTGTTATCTTGCCCAATATCTGTCGCTACGCGCTCAGATATAGTAACGGCCGTCGCAAAAAAAAACTCTTGGTGTGATATTGATATTGCACTGCCGTTACTGGTAACAATAACAATAACGGCCAAAAAATGTTACGTTATTGTTACGTTACGCGTTGCTGTAGCAATAACTACCGACCGTTGCTAAATGGCAGGATTTTCACCTGTTTTTGCTATTTTGCACCAGGGTTTAATGCCACAATTGATGAGAGGGGTATTTATTATGGAATATTATTCAATGGAGAGCATTTATGCACCATTTTATTTACTATTGCGGGATTTTTCCACACCAATGTGCATGCTCGCAGCCTAAGTAGCAGGACTTTCACCTGTTTTTGCTGTTTTGCACTAGTGTGCAATGCCACAATCAGTGGGGAGGGTGTTGATTATGAGATAATACTCAATGTAGAACAGCTTGGGGCCATTCAGTTTACATTTGCGGCATTTTTCCACCCCAATGTGCATGCTTGCAGCCTAAATAGCAGGATGTTCACCTGTTTTTGCTGTTTTGCACCAGTGTGCAATGCCACAATCAGTGAGAAGAGTATTTATTATGGAAGATTATTCAATGTAGAGTACTTGGGCACCATTCAATTTACAGTTGCGGCATTTTTCCACCCCAATGTGCATGCTTGCATCCTAAATAGCGGGAATTTCCCCTGTTTTTGCTGTTTTACACCAGTGTGTAATGCTACAATCAGTGAGGAGAGTGTTGATTATGAGATAGTATTTAATGTAGAACATTTGGAACCATTCAATTTACAGTTGCCACATTTTTCCACCCCAATGTGCATGCTTGCAGCCTAAATAGCAGGATTTTCACCTGTTTTTGCTGTTTTACAGACCTGTGACACTATTATTCTACGGCTATTGACCAATGATAATTAGTCCTCATCACCAGTTAGAAGCCAAAACAATGTGGAGCTGTGTGGCATTACAAACTGGTGTGAAACAGCAAAAACAGGGGAAATTCCCGCTATTTAGGCTGCAAGCATGCACATTGGGGCGGAAAAATGCCGCAATTGTAAATTGAATGGTGCCAAAATGTTCTCTGTTGAATATCCAAGTTTATTAAAGACACAGCTTTGTAAAAAGTTGAAAAAAAAAATCAAGGGTTTCCCCTTACATTTTGTCTCAATAGGGAAAAAAACATCAAGGGTTTCCCCTTATGATAAAACACACAAAAAAAAATACAAAGTTTCATACACATACAACAGAACTGAAAAAAAAGAAATCTCAAATGCCCCCATACAACACCAAAGGTGTTGTGAACAGCAATGGCTGTTGCGTCTGGGCCAACCTCCAGCCTGCGTCAAGCGCAAAGGTCAAAAAGGAAGGGCGTTGAAGGCCCCCATCCCGCAGCAAAGGCTGCAGAACCCGGGGGGGGGGGGGGCAACTCTTTAGCCCCTCAAACTGTGCAAGTGCAACAGCGGAGGGGGTTGAGGACGAGCTGCACGCTGGAAGTACAGCGGCAGAGGACGCCCTGGGGGACACAAACAAGCAAGTCAAAGCATGTTTTATAGAAGATCCAGCACTACGGCTCTCAAGATCCACCCACTCAAGTGCCACATTAATCAAGCCCTGACAGCTACGCCACCGCCACGCCCCTCCTGTTGGTGTTTTGACCGGCTAGGTGTTGAAAGCGTGACGACAACGACCATGGTATGTACCTGGTTCTTCCTTATTATGAAAAAGATGTAACTAATTCACTCTCAGTTGCTCGGCAGACCATCCGGAGTCAAAATGGATCCTAATGATATCTGAAAGCTGTGCAATCTGCAAGCAACTCAAGCCCCATCACCAGCCCCCAATATTTGCACTCGAATCTACGCCACTGGGGTGGCCGTCCCCTCAACTCACAACACCTTCCGCTTGTGGCTCTTGGGCATGGCAAAATCCATCTCATCTGCGACCACCCGCTCAACCTCCGCCCTACCAGAAGCACCGTCAACTCCCCTCATGATAGATGTCTTCTGGCCTTCAGAGGCCCCATCCACACCTTTGACAAACACTCTCAACCACAACGCCGGCCGTCAACCATTAGCAACCTCACCCTCAACTCAACTCAATGTCAATCCTGGAAATGTAAGTGTCCTCCTCACTCCTTGGCCCAACCATCCACCCCTCCCCAAGACTAATAAACCCACCTGTACCTTCTGTGGACCTAATTATCAGACTTTTTCTAGCTTTATGGATCCGCCTGGTCGCTCTACATATTCCGAGAAGGAGCAGAACAGCCAGGAAGCAATATACAATCTGATCCAGACGGAGGTGGGCTTCGTCGACATCTACTAGATCCTCTTGTAGGTGTTTTACTGGGAGCTTGAGCTGCTGATTGGCGTGCAGGGGGTGCTGATCATCTTTGCAAATGTCAATCGAGGAGATTGTGCTGTTCGAGAAGCGCTTTGTGAGCACGCTGGAGTAGCCGCCAGGCCCAGGCGGCCGGCGCCCAGGCACTCCCTCGCCAACTTGACACTCCGAATCTCTGTCTTTGACTGGCTCAATGATCTCAAAGTTAAGGGCCTCGAATTCAAGCATTAATTGCTCCAGCCTATGTAGAGGAGAATTGCACACTACCCGCTGCTGATCGCCTAGGTAAGCAATGCCTTACTCTTCCATCTGCCTCCTCACCATCTATTACTCAGAGGAATCCCTTTCTCCTTGTGTCTATCCAGGTCACAAAATGGATGGATGAAGGATTGTCAGAATACAATTGTCTGGCTCTGACTCTTCCCCGCTGCCGTCCCTCAATAGGTCCTCCATCAGACTCATCACATAGCACCCCCTTCCTCCCTCCAGAAAACAACACCATCTTGTGCCAAATGCTATACACAGCCCATGTTTTGTGTGATCTCCGCATCCCTACCCTCATATGTATTTTTATGTGGTTTTTTTCTCTGTTACTTTGCTGGTTGTATTTACCTTTGGTGGATCATGGCGCCTGCGCAAAGGTAGATTCCTCTTTTTTTTATACTAGCGTTTAAGGGCGGCTACGCCGCCCCGTGATCGCTGGTGTAAATTCATTCACCATTAATTTAAGACACTTCCTAAAATGTTGCCTTTATGGTATGCCAAGGTGGCATCCTCCTCCAACCAGAATACGCGGATCGCCGGAGTTGGATTTTATAGAGCGGGTCAGATAGGTGCGCGGAGGGGGTTGATGAAACTTCTGAAAAGAAACTCAATTTCCCATTTTTGTGGGATCAATTGCGTCCGGGAAGACTTGGAGGCATGCCGGAAAAGGTGTGAGCCTGGAGAAGGGCTAGGGAAATGGCTCAGGGTGATTTTAAGAGTTCTGAAAAGAACCTCAGGTAACCATTTTCAAGTGATTGATTGCATGTGATAAGATGAAAATGGAAGAAAAAGGGGAGGGGGATGTGGGCAAAGGTGGGAGGGGAAAAGGAGATTAAATAACAGAGTCCGGCTTGAATTGAAGTTTAGGGGAAAAGTATAAAAGGAGGCAGCAAGTCGATGAATGCTGGTCATTGCTTGGCTCTTGCTTGGCGCCAATTGCTTAAAGAGCCAAGCAATCCAGGTGCATTGGGACCTGTATTTTTTTTTGGGGGGGGGGGGGGGGGGGGGGGGGGTGGGGGAAGGGAGAAATGCTGCCATTTTTTTTTGTTGGTGGGCGCGGCGGTCCGCTTAATGTTAAACTGTTAATATGAGCAGAAGTAACAAACACATTGTAGGCTGCCACAAGCCATCCATTCCCAAAAATTCAATATGGATCTAACCATATTGACGCTGCTACTGATCAAATTTTGAATGCTGCACTGCAGCACAAGACTGAGTACCCACAAAAAGCCTTGTATCTGCACAAGACTGTGAATGAATATGATTGATAAAGTGGTGTTGGAAGCAATCTGTTGAATGTGATAAATCCATGCAGTTAGTTGAAGAAACGATTTGACAGGTTAAGTCTACCTTAAAGTTAGGGTTCTTCAAAGTTTTGACATACCAGAACATTTCAAAAAAAAAGGTCTTCTTTTCAGCAACTGTAAGCTATCTGCTTATTTAATCTGTTTACTTTCCTGCATAGGAAGTGATTACATTAGGATTATGCCACAATGTGAGAAGTTTATATGTTTTCAACTTTGAGAATCCAAAGCAACAACACTAACACATCCAGATTAATTCATTTTCCATGAATTTTTTGTTTGACAGATGATCAGGAGTAGAAATTGAGTTGTTTCAAACAACAACATACAATGATTTATCTAATTGAAATAAAAATCAAACTGCAAAAGCATGCTCTGGTGGGTTAAAGCAGCGTAGCCGCCTTGGACTCTAGTTAACTCATAATCAACACTCTCCTCACTAATTGTGGCATTACACACTGGTGTAAAACAGGGGAAATTCCCGCTATTTAGGCTGCAAGCATGCACACTGGGGTGGTAAAAATGCCGCAAATGTAAATAGAATGTTCTTCAAGTACTCTACGTTGAATAATCTTCCATAATAAATACTCTTCTAACTGATTGTGACATTGCACACTGGTGCAAAACAGCAAAAACAGGTGAAAATCCTGTTATTTAGGCTGCAAGGATGCACATTGGTGTGGAAAAATGTTGAAACTGTAAATCAAACAGCAAAAACAGGTGAAAATCCTGCTATTTAGGCTGCAAGCATGCACATTGGTGTGGAAAAACGTTACACCTGTAAATAAAATGGTGCCCAAATTTTCTTGATTGAAAAATGTTCAATAATAAATACTCTTCTTGCTGATTGTGCCATTACACACTGGTGCAAAACAGGAAAAAACAGTTGAAAATCCTGCGATTTAGGCTGCAAGCATGCACATTGGGGTGGAAAAATGCGGCAACTGTAAATTGAATGGTTCCAAATGTTCTACATTAAATACTATCTCATGATAAACACTCTCCTCACTGATTGTGGCATTACACACTGGTGTAAAACAGCAAAAACAGGGGAAATTCCCGCTATTTAGGATGCGAGCATGCACATTGGGGTGGAAAAATGCCGCAACTGTAAATTGAATGGTGCCCAAGTACTCTACATTGAATAATCTTCCATAATAAATACTCTTCTCACTGATTGTGGCATTGCACACTGGTGCAAAACAGCAAAAACAGGGGAAATTCCCGCTATTTAGGATGCGAGCATGCACATTGGGGTGGAAAAATGCCGCAACTGTAAATTGAATGGTGCCCAAGTACTCTACATTGAATAATATTCCATAATAAATACTCTTCTCACTGATTGTGGCATTGCACACTGGTGCAAAACAGCAAAAACAGGTGAACATCCTGCTATTTAGGCTGCAAGCATGCACATTGGTGTGGAAAGGTGTTGCAACTGTAAATAAAATGATGCCCAAATTTTCTCAATTGAGCAATATTCAATAATAAACTAGAGGTTAGGGCGGCTGCGCCGCTGCAGCGCATCAGGCCTTCAGTTAGTGACATCCAAGAAAAATTCCCTCAGATGCTATTGCTAGCCCAATTTTTTTTGTCTTTTAGTTAAAGAATTGGGACCTTCACATACATTATTGTGCAGATTCAGTGGCCTTTATATTTCTCAATAAGATGTGAGGGGACATCCTTGGCATTGCCACATGTCACTGCTCTGGCATCCATAATAATATGCACAAGTGGAGATTTGTGCTTCACTTCATATCACAGTAGCTCTTGAGGACCCCCAGATTTATACACAAAAGATGGAACTTCAACTCCTAGAAGATTTAACTGCTGAAAATTGATAGTATAAGACAGGGGAGTATGTGGAGAAAAGAGAGAAGAAAATGGATAGAGTGGAAAGCAGTGAGAATCAGGGCAAGAACAACATAGAGAAATAGGTGACCATGTAGTGGAATAGGAGAGAGAGGATTGAGAAAAAGACAGAATAAGACCATGGCCTCTATACTGGGGAGCTAAAATGCCAGGGAAGTAATATTTGAAGCCAAGACAGAAGATTTGTAGAAGTAACAAGGGGAAGCCCCCAAATTTGGGGTTCCAGGGGGTGTTAAAGTCATAGAGGTTTGTAAATTACAGCAATGGCATAGCCCCCAAATTTGGGGTTACAGCCCAGGGTGTGTGAAAGACACAGGATGTGAAAGTCCCAAAAAGGAATGGGACAGAGGAAAATTTTCAAACCTTTGATGATGCAATTTCAGGGTGACTATGCATTCAGTCAAAGGAGAAACCAAATTTCAACTGAAAATGTGAGAGAAATTCCTTTTGAACATTTTTTGAAGTTTATTATGAAGGCTGGCCACTTTCAGGCTGTGGAATCACAACCTTAGTAGTTTGGCTTGACTTGCTTCTTGACAATGCAAAAGACAGGTTCATGAAGTACAATACCAAAATTACCAATTTTTTGACCTTGAGATTTATTGATTGTGAGGGAGGAGGCCAGATTGACAGGAAATTTCTTGTGTATGAGCTTGAAAGGCAGTCCAGACAGCTCCAGACTTATCTGGGTCAGATTGAAAGGAATGTGACTCTGAGGGATGGGCACAGAATCATTAACTCTGTTACCTGATACAACTCTTGTGTAAATCACATTTGGGCCCAACCTGGTTCCATTACAAAGTCCCATTGTCCAATCAAGGTTCCTGAGCATTATTATTAAGCAATTTGGTCACCTGTTGGGAGTTTGTAAACTCTTTGATCCTCATTTGTAGCATTATCAGTAAGCCTTATTGAGTGATTTGGATTTATTTTGGGTCAGCCTAAATGCACTCCAAAAAAATCCCAAAAGCACTCCAAAAGTGAGTGTATGGAGTGTGCACTCCAATGATTGTTGGAGTACAGACTAGAGTACTCCAAGTCAATTGGAGTGCAGAACCGGGGACTCAAGACTCTTTGGAGTGCACCACAAAGAACTCCAGTGGCCAGGAAATGTAATGAGTGCCCGTGAGTCTCACTCCATCAGATTGAAGTGCATTCCCCCAGCACTCCATTCCTGATATTTCTCCTCCTCAAAAGGGGAGTGCAGTACTGTGCACTCCAGCCAGAGCTGGAGTGCCTACAACTTCAACTGGGCTATGTACAAACACACCCCACTTGATCCTCCTGATATCCATGACCGGTACAGACCGGCATTGAGCGGATTAACATCTCCTCTCAATGACCGGTCTGTACCGGACCGCCGGTCATTGAGGGAAATCACACCTCTCGATGACCGGTCTGTGCCGGTCATCGAGGGGAGTAACATCTCCTCTCAATGACCGGTCTGTGCCGGTCACCAAGGGGACTCACACCTCTTGATGACCGGCGCGGACCGGTCACACCTCCCAATGACCGGCACAGACCGGTCATTGAGGGGACTCACACCTTGATAATCGGTCACACCGGTCATCAAGGGTAATAACACCTCTTGATGACCGGTGATGACCGGTGTGGAACTCCGTCCGTGCCAGGCGGCGGCAGTTGTTGGAGGGGAAAAGGTTGGGAAATGCCCTCCGGGGATTGGTCGCGGGAAGAAGGGGGGATCTGTAAGCGATGAGGTAGGGGGGTGTTTGATTTACGACGGCGATTGAGCGCGCGTCGGCGGGGTTGTGAGTTGAGAGGAGAAAGGAAAAAAAAAAAAGGAAACCGGGAAGGATGATGAAAGTTTGGGATGTCGCGGTCGTCGAAGTGCGCCGGAAGGCGGGGTCAGGAAGAATGAGGATCGACAAGAAAAAACGCCACGTGCGTGATGAAAGAGTATCCCGATCGTTGGGATGGATAAGGCTCAGAAGGCGCTCCGAGTGCGCTGATAAGGTGATCCGTAAAAATTTTGATAGGAAGATTATGGTTCAGGGTCTTCCCGTGCCGTCCCATTGTCTAAGTTCGAACAGAACTTAGACTCCGGGCGCAGCACGCAGCGGGACCTTCATCATACACCCACGCGCGCAACAAACACAAAAGAGAGGAAACAGACAAAAGGAAACAAAACACAAAACCAAACCAACCCAGCACATAGCACAACCATCCAACACGCGCATATGAGAAATGAAACAACAACTGAGAGCGAAAAAAAATAAAAATAAAAGAAAGCAAGGAAACAAAAGAAAAGATCCAAAAGCAATTGTAGAAAGGGAACCAGCGCGCCAAAGATCCGGAAAGATTGAGTCCTGAAACGGGTTACATCCGGGAAAATTGATCCTCCACGCGTCTTGATGTCTCCCGCGCGCCGTCGCGAGTTCTAAAGTTGACCCCGCGTGTACAAGATTGAACACCACATCTCCTCCCCAAATGCAGTCTGTCCCTAGACTGCTGCGCGCCTGTCGCCGAAAATTGAACTGAAATCCGCGCCTAAGAGGTCCAGAAAGAGAAGGAAAAGAAACCAAGGGCCGCCGCGGTGCTCACAAATGTGGCATAGAGTAGAGTTTTCGAAAATACTTAAGAGCATCTAGCCCGGAGGTGCACAACTGGAGAGAACTTACTTTTGTTCTCCAGTGCCTCCACGCGAAAAGTAGCGCTTCACCTGATCCGCCGAAAATCGTCGTTTAAGTTCCGTCCCATCCAACTCCGCCAGGACATAGGATCCACCCTGGACCTGTTTCACGACGCGATAGGGACCGTTCCACCTATGCGCGAAAAGTTGGCCCCACTGAACCTCAAGAGATCGATTGTACGCCAAAACTAGCTCGCCCGTCTTGAAAGGTTCCCGCTGATGACCCGCGCGCCTTTCCTCCCAGTACCGGACTGACTCGCCCCTCGATTCCATCATCTTCTGGTACGCCTTGCCACGCGTTTCCTCGCTGCGCTCCAATTGAAGGGAACGCGCCGCCAGCAGATCGGTAGTATTCGTCACCGACTCCCAATCGACGCCTAAGAAAGATTCCATCTCTAGATCTAAGGGAAGAACGGCCCGCTGGCCAAAAACCAGCTCGAATGGGGAATAGCCGGTGGTCCGTTTGGTCGAGATTCTATCCGCAAAGAGCACCAAGGGAAGAAATTTCCGGCAGTTCTTGCCGCTCTCGCCAGCCAATTTCACCAGGGCGGCTTTGAGTGGCCCGTGCCCGCGCTCAACCATACCCTGACTTTCAGGGTAGTAAGGAGTAGAAACACGATGGTGCCCGGGAAGTGCCCGCAACATGTCGGCCAACGCGCCGCCGAATTCCGATCCACCGTCAGTCGAATATGATTGTGCTAGCCCGTAACGCATCGTCCAATGTTCTTGTAGGAATGTAGCCACAGCCTCTGAGGTCAAATTATTGAGAATTTTGGCTTCCACCCAGCCAGAGAAGTCGTCCCGTGCAACAATGAGATATTTGGCGCCGCTAGCTTTCAAATGAACTGCGTCCATCGAGACGCGACCAAAGACCGTGGACTCTCCAGTCGGGTAATGAACTTCTTGAGGCCGACGGAGGTCCCTCTTTTGACATGCGTCACAACTCTGACACCATTTCACTACGGCCTGCTTGAGCGAAGGCCACCAAAAGCGCTCCGCCACACGGCGATAAGTTTCCGTAGTGCCTCGGTGGCCCAGGCTTTCATGGAGCTGATTGAGGATCTCGTCCTGTTTTGCGGGAATGGTTACAACAATCTTTGGCAGGGGGCTTCCTCTCTTCATGAGGCGCCCGGACTGTAAGAAGAACTCCGCTGATCTGCGCTTCAAAGCACGAAAGTCTTTAGCATTCATCTCCTTAGGCTTAGATAACGTGGCCAGAAAACTCTCCATCATCCGCCAATAGCCCTCCTGAAACCCAGTATACTCTCCTTGAGCACCAGACGCGCCGACGTATCGAGGATGAATGAGAGGTGCGTCTTCATCGAACTCAGCATCTGGGATGGACTCATCGTCCTCCATCGGTCGTCGAGACAGCCCGTCCGGCATGGTAAAAGATTTACCCGGACGGTGAACGATGTCGAAGGAAAAAAGCTGAATAAAAGCCACCCAGCGCGTCATCGGGGCGTTGGGTAAGCTGGGGGAGTTAATCATCTGGATCAAAGAGATCGCGTCGACTTGGAGCTCAAAATGCTGCCCCCAAAGAACGGTCTGCAGCTTCTTGAGTATCCGCGCTACACCACACAATTCGAGCTTTGGCTGAGAGTAACGCGACTCGACATCCGAAAACAAAAGAGACTCGTAGAGAGCGGGGCGATCAAGGCCATTTGAATCTTGCTGGGTGAGAACTGCACCCGCCGCGTGGAAGCTGGAATCCACCGCCAGTTTGATCTTGCCTGCATCCGGGCCGTATTCGATTTTGACCAGCACAATGTCCTTGCCTACAATCAACTTGAGCTTTTCAAACGCCGCGTCGCACTCCGCCGACCAAATCCAATCCACGTCCTTCCGCGTAAGGCGTCGCAGCGGAAGACATATTTCCGAAAGTGCCGGAATAAAAATGCGAACGTAGACCACAACCCCCAGGAAACCTCGAATTTCCGTTGCGTTAGCCGGAGTTGGCCAAGAGAGAATTTTATTAACTTTAGTCTTCGCCATTCTCCGGCCCTCCTTGCATACTACATGGCCCACGATCTCGAGAGCCGGCACGCAAGCTGCCAATTTAGCCGCAGAAACCGTGAGTCCGCTTTCTTCGATTCGAAAAAGAATCCGTTCAAGGGTTGTCGCGTACTCCCAAATGAAACGCCGAATACCAGAGTGCCAAGTGAGAACTTCATTGTCGTAGTCGGACGCTGGCCCCTTGATGCCGCCGTCGTCGATGAAAATACCAGCATGATCAGGGATCTCCTCTTGGAGGATCCACATCATCTGAGCCTGGTACACGGCCACAGAATTCGTGGCTCCTTGAGGGAGGCGAGTGAGCTGAAAACGCCCCAACGGAGTATCGAAAGTGGTTAAAGGACGAGAGATAGGGTCGAGCGCGCGCTCATCATATCCTCCCATTATGTCTCCCAAACCGTAACAAGCACGGCCGGCGAAGGATTCGACGAAGTCTTCTGTAGCAGGGGGAACTCCGGCATCTTTAATAGTCACCTTGTTTAGCGGCTGAAGGTCGTGAACTATACGCAGTTTACCGTTACTCTTAAGCACGCAGAAGACCGGAGATGAGTAGCTTGAGGTAGACTGCTCGTACAAGCCCGTAGTAACCCGCTCACGGACACGGCTGATGAATTCGTCTAACATAGCGGCCGGGATTGGTATCTTTTTCTTCTGCCACGGCTCGTGTTCGACAATGGGAATGATGTAGGGTAACCCGTATGAATCCTTCAAGAGGCCACGCTCTGACTCGTCAAAGGCTATGGCTAGATTACGTTCGGCTAAGACATTCTTGATAACATTCAACTCATCAGGCCATAGCCACCCGTCCGGTCCGAAATTCACGACTTCAAGCCGGTCTGCAGTGACGCGTCCGCGCGGTACGAAAGAGCCGGCTAGAGAACGCGGGAGGGGCCGATAAGGATCGCGTGATAGAGGAGGTCGACGCAAAGGAGGATTTAGACCTTGAGGCATGGCCTGATTGACCGGCTTAACCTTCCTCGAAACCGGCTTATACTTCGCCGCAAACGTGAGGAACTTGCCCCGCGACCACGCATCCACCAGCGCAAGTTGCTCTTGGAACTTCAAACCGCACTCCATCAGTGTCCACGTGCGGTGTTTGGCGCGATCTTCGAAGGGTGCCTTGTCTGAAAACGAAAAACAAGGCGAATGTCCTTTGCTCACGACTGTGGCACGCGGTAGGGTACAACAACTTGGTATAGCATCACGCTCCGGAGGTGCACTTTGGTTGGAACTTACTTTCAGTCCAAAGTCCCTCCACGGTGCCCCAAATTCCACTTCACCTCCCTCGCAAAATAAAGAAAATCGTAGATTCACCTCATTGCGGAGGATCTTTAGTTTTTCCTTGTTGCGGAGGCTCGGGAGTTTAGACTCATCGCGGAGTCTAGTTTTACCCTCATTGCGGAGGACGCCATAGGACGTATCTAGTTTATTCTCTTCGCAGAGAGGGGATTGAGACGCTAGTTTATTCTCGTCGCGGAGACGGGATTGAGACGCTAGTTTATTCTCGTCGCGGAGACGAGTTTGAGAAGATGGGAAGTCGCCTAAAACGGGAGATAGAGGCGAACAACCGGCGAGGCTCACAGATGTGGCATGTAATGCTAATGACGACGTAGTAGAACCCTGGGAGGTGCATAACTGGGAGGAACTTACTTCCTGTCTCCCAAACCTCCGCGAATTTCCCATATCCTCCATTCCACCCTGCTCCAATAAACCATCGCCGAAAGAAAACGCGCCAAGAGCCGCGCCAGAGAAAGAAAAAAGACCGTGAGAAAGAACGCCAATAGAGCCGGAAAAAAGAAGTGACCTGAGATCTGAAGATATGTTTTTGAGAGGTTTAGTGTTTTCTTCATGTTTTTTCGATTTGATATTTTGATTATTGGACGAGAAAATGGAACAAAGCCGGTGAATCTCTTGATGATGAGTTGATCCAGCGGCGCGTGGGCGAGATCCTAGATTAACACGGCCACTTGACAGATCAACTTTACTCATAAAAAATGACGCCCTTCGACAGGGTCGTCGCGCGCCGTGTTTGAGCGCGTCAGGATCGCCTTCTTCCCATTGCTAGGGAATTCGCGCTCCCACCGTCCCGAATCCGTCGCGCAGAGGGAAACCTCTATCCTCCTCCCATTTGAGTCCGGGAGCAAGATCCTCTCGCCTACTTCTGCCGAAAAGTTGAGAGTGGCGTCGAAATCCATGAGAAAGGGCCGCCCCAAGATCATGGGCCCGGCCATTCGAGTGATCCAGAAGTGACACGTGCCCACGATGGATTTGCCAATGCGGAGCGGAACGTCCTCAGCGACACCAACCAGTTCACAGGCTTGATTGCCAATTCCGTAGACTGCTGAACTAAAGTTGACGCGCGGGCTAATATTGAACTTGTTAGCCATCGCATCCGAGATAAGGTTAAGCTGGGATCCAGAATCCACCAAAGGAGATGCATTACTCTCCTCGTCTCCCACCAAGCACGGCAAATAGCCCAACGGGCACGAGTAGAGCCGCGGCTCAAATCCGTTCGCCTTGAAATCCACGCCCTCAGCCAGAGTACCCGAAGAGACCTTCAGCTCCTCCGCTCCAACCTCTACGCGCTTGCGCGATACCCATCGCTTCATGCCTTCAGCGACAGACGGTGCCACCGCTAAAAGCTCCGAAACCGACAAATCCGGAACCTTGAGACCGGAGATCTTCTTGAGCACGCCTTCGACGGCGTTTGGATGATCCTTGGAGATACCGCGCTCGAAGCGCACCTTGGGCGCAGCGCTAGCAGGCTTGGCTGGCTGCTCGGAAGAAGACTGCTCGGGAGAAGAAGGGCCCGCGGTCGGAGAAGCAGGAACCCTCTCAAACAATTCAGCTTCCATATCTGAGTCATCTACTTCAGAATTGGGAGCACGCGCCGTAGACTTTTTAACCGGCTTCCGCACGGCTGAAGGAGGAACCGCAGGCGCCTTGTAAGGATTTGGAGCCTCGTGCTTCTTTCGCGCAGGATCCGCCTCGTAGGATCCAGAAAAAGACTGCGAAGTGACAGCCGGGGGGTACCAGGGATCGAGGGAGCCACACGTAGCGCGGAATTCCGGCGTGACTACGCTAGCGGTAGGGGGAGGTTGGAAAGAGGCGACCACATGACGAATGGGCCGCGAGGAATCGAAAGGGATAAGTGCCCCGTTGGGCAAGAAGAAATTGTTGCCCTTCTGCTCGACCAGATTGGCTTCTTTGTCTTTCTTGAGCTCGAAACAGCGTCCGGTACCGTGCCCTTCACGGTGACAGTAGTAGCAAACCAAAGGACCGCGCTCCGCCGGCGGTACCTTGCCAGAGGACTGAGGAGGCTGAGCACCGTATTTCTTCTCCAAGCGCTGCTCAAAAGATTGCAGCATCCGGGAGATGTCGTCGATGGTAGCGGGTGGCTTCTCTGACGCGGCGGGAGCTTTAGGGCGACGATCTTGCTCAATCTTCCGCATGACGTCGTTGGCCTGCTGAAAAGGACCTGCGGGAACAGGTGAAGAAGTCCTTGCGTCTTCAAAAGTCAAAGCCGTTTGGCCTTTCATCACCTCCGCGACCGCGGTCTTCAAGATCTCGAAAGCGGGAAGCTTAAATCGGTTATCAAGGGTAGTGATCATAGTGTTAGCCTTGATCAGGTGATCTCTAACGCGCTCCTGAACTCCACTTGACAGCGATCGATAATAGAGAGTCCGAATTTCCTCCACTGAGTCAATATGGGCTTTGCGAAGAAGATAGGATTGTATCGGCTCCCAGACGCGCCGAAAGTCTTGATAATCCACCACAGACGAGACCCCACCCTTAGCAATCCACGATTGAGCCAAGGCCTCTAAATTCGGCAAGGTGAAACGCGCCGTGTCGACCTGGCCCCAGTACGCGAGCATGGCAGCCTTGAGCGAAGTCCAATTCGGCGGGTCGTACCCGTCAAGAGTCTCCAACACGTCCTTGACCTCAACCTTGCGCACAAAGAAACGCACTTGCTGCGCCATATCAAACTCTGACGCGCCGTCCAAGTCCGCGGCCAGCTGGTAATCCGCTAGAAACCGCTCGACATGCGTACCGTCGAAACCCAAGCCTTTGTCCTGAGGCTTGATCTTCACGCGCCTTGCGCCTTCTACTGGGTCGGCCATCGCAAGCGAGGAAAAGAAACCTGATTGGAAAAGAGTATGCGAAAAATTCGAGTGGCTCACAGCGGTGGCTAAAGTAATGCTTTGACTTGTGTAGCAGACGCCCTGGAGGTGCACAAACTGGGAGGACTTACTTCTAAGCTCCTATGCCTCCGCCGCTGAACACTAAAAAAAAGAAAGAAAGAAAGAAAAGAAAGAAGAAAGAGGACCGCCAAGCGTCTCGAGACCGTGAAAAATCGGCGAGACTGTAAATCTTGAGGTCGCTGGTTCGATCCCGGCTCGGGGGACCAAATGTGGAACTCCGTCCGTGCCAGGCGGCGGCAGTTGTTGGAGGGGAAAAGGTTGGGAAATGCCCTCCGGGGATTGGTCGCGGGAAGAAGGGGGGATCTGTAAGCGATGAGGTAGGGGGGTGTTTGATTTACGACGGCGATTGAGCGCGCGTCGGCGGGGTTGTGAGTTGAGAGGAGAAAGGAAAAAAAAAAAAGGAAACCGGGAAGGATGATGAAAGTTTGGGATGTCGCGGTCGTCGAAGTGCGCCGGAAGGCGGGGTCAGGAAGAATGAGGATCGACAAGAAAAAACGCCACGTGCGTGATGAAAGAGTATCCCGATCGTTGGGATGGATAAGGCTCAGAAGGCGCTCCGAGTGCGCTGATAAGGTGATCCGTAAAAATTTTGATAGGAAGATTATGGTTCAGGGTCTTCCCGTGCCGTCCCATTGTCTAAGTTCGAACAGAACTTAGACTCCGGGCGCAGCACGCAGCGGGACCTTCATCATACACCCACGCGCGCAACAAACACAAAAGAGAGGAAACAGACAAAAGGAAACAAAACACAAAACCAAACCAACCCAGCACATAGCACAACCATCCAACACGCGCATATGAGAAATGAAACAACAACTGAGAGCGAAAAAAAATAAAAATAAAAGAAAGCAAGAAAACAAAAGAAAAGATCCAAAAGCAATTGTAGAAAGGGAACCAGCGCGCCAAAGATCCGGAAAGATTGAGTCCTGAAACGGGTTACATCCGGGAAAATTGATCCTCCACGCGTCTTGATGTCTCCCGCGCGCCGTCGCGAGTTCTAAAGTTGACCCCGCGTGTACAAGATTGAACACCACACCGGTCATCGAGGTGAGTCACATCCCTCGATGACCGGTCAGACCGGTCATCAAGGGGAATAACACCTCCTCTGGATGACCGGTGTGTACCAGTCATCAAGGGGAGGTGCTACTCTCAATGACCGGTCATCAAGAGGAGGTGCTGCTCCCCTCGGTGACCGGCACAGACCGGTCATTGAAGGGACTCACACCTCTCAATGCTCCCGATGACCGGTCGGTCATCGAGAGGGCTCACACTGCTCACACCACTCGATGACCGGTCAGACCGGTCATCGAGGGTAATAACACTTGATGACCGGTGATGACCGGTCATCGAGGTGAGTCACATCTCTCAATGACCGGTCTGTGCCGGTCATCGAGGGGAGTAACATCTCCTCTCAATGACCGGTCTGTGCCGGTCATCGAGGGGAGTAACATCTCCTCTCAATGACCGGTCAGACCAACCGGTCATCGAGAGTAGCACCTCCCCTCGATGACTGGTACACACCGGTCATCGAGAGGTTTTATTACCCTGGATGACCGGTCTGACCGGTCATCAAGAAATGCAACTCACCTCGATGACCGGTGATGACCGATCATCGAGAGGTGTGAGTCCTCTCGATGACCGGTCTGTGCCGGTTATCGGGAGGTGTGACTGATGACCGGTCCGCGCCGGTCATCAAGAGGTGTGACTGATGACCGGTCCGCGCCGGTCATCGAGAGGTATGAGTCCTCTGGATGACCGGTCGTGTGAGTCCCCTCAATGACCGGTCCAGACCAGTCATTGAGAGGTGTGATTGCTGTGGGCACTCCAAAAAAAAGGAGACTGGAGTGCACCCCAATGCACTCCATTTGGTATTTGCTAGCTGGAGTGCAAAGCCAAAATCCTTCACTGAAAAGGTGGAGTGCTTGGGCTTGCACTCCATTTTTTTTGGAGTGCATCTAGCTGCACTCCCCTATTTTGGTCAATTTTGGAGTACCCAGTTGTGTACTCCAAGAAACATGGAGTGCCCATCTGGGGACTCCATGTTTTGGGAGTACAAAATCAAGGCACTCCAACTTTTTTGGAGTGCTGGCCCCCCAAAGCCAAAAATGTGGAGTGCATGAAGTAAAAGTTTGGAGTGCATTTAGGCTGACCCTTTATTTCAAATGGAACAAATTCAAACTGTTGCATGAGAGGATATTAATGGTGAAGGATTGTTTAGATTCTTTGCATAAGTCCTGGAAGTAGATCTTGACCATGAACTCTGTGGTTTTCAAACTCATTTTCTGTGTCATATATGTCCAGCTGTAAGAATTTGGGGAATTCCTGTGAAAGTGGAAGCAAACTTCCAATGTTATGGTGAATTGTACCCTTCACCTTGAATGTATGGATACCTTCACCTTGATTGTTGAGTGCATCTCTGGTTGAGGCATCGACTCCAAAAGATTTAAATTTGAAGTTGCTATTTATCAAGCGGATGGATAGAATGAGTTGATTTCCCTCAGGTATATTGGGTTGATATGTAATTTTGAAGATCTGAAGTAATTCAGGGTGGGGGTGGTTTTTATAAAGTGATCCTGCCTTGGTGGCAGCAAAGTTAGGTTGCTTATCCTGTGAAGATTATGGCTTGACACTTCACACAACATCTCACTGCCCTCAAAGTTTCTGGCCTGAACCCAGGAGGCTCAGTCCAACACCATGCATTTGGTCTGTTTACATGATTCTTGGAATATTTCCGAAGGAATGGTTACCTGTGAAATCATGTTCAACCAAATTTCCAGCAGGAGGATCATTTGAAAATCCTGCTCTTGAGATAAACTTGAATCAATTTGTTCCTGAATAAGGCTTAAATCAATTTCAGGTGGGTCATTCCAGTTTGCGGGTATTTGCACAGGGGATAGATTTGAAGAATATTCATAAGTTTGAAATGGACTCTGCATATTTCTTGGTGAAGCACTCTGGGAGTTGAGCAAGTTAAAAATAGACAACCTGGAGGTGTGGTTGCCATGATTGTTATTTCCATGCTGGGATGGAGATTTGTGTGAGTTGTGTTCAGATTGGTTTTGTGGTTGAGGATTGAAATTGTAAGAAGATTCATGATTTAGATGATACTGTGTTTAGATTGGTTTTGTGTTTGACAATTGAAATTGTCAGGAGATTCATGATTTTGATGATACTGTGTATGCGGGGGTCTGTTGTCAATGTTGATGGAAATTTGGGGATGAAGGCCACTCATGATTTGGATTATTTGATTGTTGAGTATGAGGAAAATCTTGAGGCTGATAAATAGAATGTTGGTGCTCCTGCCACAGAGAAAAAGAACATGGGAATGTGAATATTGCTGGTAATGATGGGAGGGCAAGAATTGATGATAATGGGATTGTTGAGAATGAAGAGAGTGTGAAAGTTGATGATGATGGGATTGTCAAGCATATATGATGAGGGGAATTATGTAGGTGTTATGATTGATGAATTCATGCAGATCAATTATCAGTTTAACATTGCTTGAATGGAAATGGTGTCTTTAAAAGTCCGTTTGAGCAATCTGCTTGAACGGGCTGGATTATTGATGTGTGATAAGAGTCCATTCAAGCAATATGGTTGAGCGGACTCGGTGAAATTTGATCACCAAGTCCGCTTGATGAGTCTGCTTGAACAGACTTGACAACATGACTCTGGAGTCTACTTCAATGGATTCACTGGTCTGTTCAAGCAGAAGAGCAAACTCTCTTACCAAATCCTTTCAGAGAGTCGCACCAGGAGTCCGTTCAAGCGGAGTCAATTCAGAGGGAACGGACTCTGCACTACTCTGCATTGAAGGGACGCGGTTAATACAAAAAAGTATCAACACTGGCGTTACTTGCATACCAACGCCGGTGTTACTCGCATGACAGGTATTTGTACTGGTTTGTTTGGCCCCCAGAGGCCATTTCTTTAGTTATATGTAGATAATATTATACACACAGGTACACACTTACATGGACATCAGTAAATATGAAGAATGAGCAGGATGTATGACTTGCAAATAGAAAAAAAATCATGCTTCAAGTAAACATCAAGTGCATTGAAGAAAAAATTAAGACAACAAAACCTCCAAAAATAAATATCATGTTAATAATAAAATAGCAGGTTTGTTTTCCTCATTGGGAAGTGTGATATTAATTTTTCTAAGTAGGGCCATCCTTGTCATGGAATCCCTCTTCATTCTTGATGAAAACCCACTGATCTTCCTCCTTCAACTTATTTGATCAACTCAGGTTTGCCAGAAAGAATCTTGGCCAATCCGTTAGTTGATTTGCCCTTGTTGACGCCTGGACTGCCAATGTTTTTTCCTTGGAAGGATTTCTGTTTGGTATCAATGATATGTTTCATGATGTTGGATAACGTGATCATCTCAACCAGTGCAGCAGTGGGACTCAAAAGAAATGGAACAACTGAGAGTTATATTCCAGTCAGATTCTTGCAACTACAATTGATAACAAACAACAATTGTAAAGCTATCCAAATCTTTACCTGAGAGCAGTCAAAGACTGTGCTATAACTGGGAGTAAAGATTCTGGTTCTGAGCTTATAGATCATGTGAAGAGTGAGAAAGAATGAGAGATAGAGGATGATCAATATTTTAGAATATTGATGCAAGAAAAGCATTAGTGTATCAGCTCATTTTTGACCTGGTAGTATGGCTGAAGAGAAACCTGCCGGGTTTGCTCTCTTTAATTCTGCCTTGGAGCAAGTCCAACAATACCTTGGGACAGAGTTTTTCAGCAAGGTTTCTCCTAGTATTTTGTTTCTTATTCTTCCTAAACCTAGCGCCTTGACCTTATTGGTTCTTGCTTCTTTCATCACAGCTAGATTCAGCCGCGCAAGCTTTTGCCGCGGGTCTAGCTGGTCTGGATTTAACTGTGCAAGCTTTTGCTGCGGACTGAGCAAGTGTGACACTTGTAAGCTGGGGTCTTTGGTTTAGGTCTGGGTCTGGGGGTCTAGACTGTGTAAAGGGCTTACCTTTTGTCACAGCTGGATTTAACCATGCAGGCTTTTGCCGCAGGTCTGGGTGGTCTGGATTTAACCACGCAAGTTTTTGCTTTCATCACAGCTGGATTTAACCGCGCAGAATTTTGCCGCGGGTCTGGGTGGCTTGAATTTGACTGCACAAGCTTTTGCTACAGGTCTAGGTGGTCTAGGTCTTTTTTGGTCTGTATTCCTACTGGACCTTCTGTATGATTTAGATCACACCGTTTTTCATCAGAATCACCCAGTATGTATATGAGAACTTCTAATTTGGTGAAAAGGTGTAGGATGATTTCCCTGGGCATGGTGCATCCGGGCTGGGCCTATACTCAAAAAAGAGCCCAAAGAGGGTGAAATCCGCGTCTGGATTGTTGACCGCCTCTTGGACTGGGCTTGAGACATTGATGAGCCATGTGAGGCGGTGGAGGGAAGGTGGACGGGCATCACTCCCACACTTGTCTTGAGATGGTGGAGCGGAAGACAGGCTTGGAAGGGTGGTGGAGCACCTAGTTGAGCCTGGGGAGAAGAAGCAAGAAATGATTATGAGAAAGGCATCAGATTGCAAAGGTTCAGCCCCAACGCAACACTTGGAAGGTTATTCCAAGTTACTCCAGCTCGATGTTGCTGACTCTGGCTGTAATGGAAATTTCAAATATCTTTTGAAGCATATTTGAAGCTGAGGTGATTTTTTGGGGGGTTGCTCCTTTGACGTTTCAAAATCTTGAAAGTGCGTTTGTGGTTCAACTTACACATGTCCTATGGTGTGTTTAGTACATTCAATTGGTTTACCAAAGTGGTGCTCATAGCGGTCAGGATGAGCAACAGGACTGAAGAGGGAGAGCCAGTTGAGGAAGCATTCGAATAGGCTGACAAAGAAGGAAGGGATGGGCAAGATACTATTGTGCACATAGTTGGGCTGGAGGGATGAACTGATGGCAAAAAAAGTGTCAGGGGATGGCTCATCTGCATCAGATGGCCAGCCCTTGAAGGAGGAGACTTGGCTGAGGGGCTTGGCTTGGAAGCTTAAGCAAGCCAAGCCGACCGGGTTGGCGGCTAGCTGAGTGGTGAGGAGCGAGGCAGCATAAAACCAGGACACAATTGTGACACTAACATACATAAAGATTTTTAGAATTTATGATAAACACATGATAAATCCAAATATATCATTCCTGTGAAAAGCCCCTTTTTTCTGCAAAGTATTTGATATTGCTTTGCAAGGCAGTTTGAAATGTGTTCTCAAATAGTTTCAAGAGTCAAGCAATGGTGAAAGGCTGCGCTGCGCTACCAAAAGCAACCATTTTAGCGCAGCGCAGCGGGTGCCCACTACATACCCGCCCCAAAAAGCTGTAGCGCAGCCTTTAAACGCTGCGCTACGGCTAAATGTAGCTCACTTGCGCTATTTTCCCAGGTGAAAAAGCGCAAGCGCAGTAGGAAAAGCTGCGCTTTTGAGCTAATATAGCGCAGTGCAGCTGAAAAAAGCTTTTTGGCACTAAAGTTGCGCTACATGAGCTTTTCTTCTATGAAAGCGCAATAGCGCAGCAGCTCTGATTTGTTTTGCTGCGGGCAGCATAGCCCACATTTGAGGTCTTGGATATGATGGATCCCAAGACCTGCTGTGCGCTGCAAGAGACTCCGGAGAGGGTGGCCGCTGGCTTTGCAAATACCCTGCTGTGGTTTGGTCCCTCAAGTTCTACTTCTCTCCCCTTCCTCAGTCTGCCACCCCCATCATCTGTAACCCCAAATTTGGTGAGGCCACAAACATGGCAAATCAAGAACATCAAAATAGATTATTGGGATGAATAGCTTTTTTAATATCTCCCCCATTATATGTCCCCCCTCTACAAATTTCTACCTCTTTCTCCATACTACCAAATCAACCATTAAAATAGAATAAAAAAGCTACTTCCTCCCTTCCCCCCAAAAAAAGCACAGCGTTGTGAGAACTCCTTTGGGACGGGTGGCAGTTCTGTGAGGGGGAGATAACAAATATGATATTTGCAGTTAAGCAATATTTATGTTACGGGTGGTTTGAAGGACCTGCCCCTCTATTGTACTACACAAGGATTCTGACAACAAAATTTATTTATTGTTGTGGCAAAACCTTGATAGAGATCACTATGTGTAGTAGTCTCTATCAGACTTAGATCAAACAATGCAGATGATGTGCAATGACACAAGCTATTTAAGAACCTGATTATGATCACAGGTGTTGGGTGAGTGGATTTTTGAGATCACACTGTTAAATGAATGAGTGACTGGTTGGTTGATGGCTGCTATTCAAATGCTGAATTCAAATGAGGGGGTAGGAAGGGCTCCTTATATAGTCTATCTAAAAGGCGGCTGACTTGTGGTTCTAGCCCTAAGTCTAATTGAACATGTATACAAATGTGACCAACTTGTGGTTCTAGCCCTAACTCTAATTGAACATGCACAAAAAATATGACCCAGTTGTGTTTGGCTCTAATACCATAGTATGTACTACCAATGTACTACTATACCATGTACTTATTTTGGATGAAAACCATTTAACCAAAATAACTTTTGACTGAGTGGAGCTATCCTAGTGGTTCAAGTGAGTGACTAGGGGTTAAATGAATTGCAGAATCTAATTATCCAAGTTTATTAAATTCACAAAAACATGGCAAAAAAGATCTAAGTTTTGGCGTGCAGCCACATGATGGCCACTGTTGAAGAGATTACCCCCAAACACTATGTGCCATGGGTAGACCCTCCAGCTTGTGACAGTGCAACAAGAAAAAAAGGTCCAGAATTTTTTTAAATCAAGCAGGGGCCTATCCAAGCAAAGTAGGGGGCCTGCAAGGAGGGGCCAGGACAAAACCGGAACCCCTGGGGGGACAACTGACACCAGCCCCCCCTCCTTAAATACTCAAGCTCGCCCCATCCATAGCTGGTGGTGAGTCAACCTCTCAAAGACTCTAGCCGCATCCAGCGCCATGGCCGCTGTATCCTTGCCAACGCCACGCCACCCAGTCCACCCCAACCAAAACCAAAACAACTGTTGATACACGATGCCCTCTTTGGATTGGATGGCCAGCCAACAGTAGTCAACACATGACGGTGAGACAATGAGAAGGTCAAAAGTTGACGGCTGGGTTCTGTTATGTCACTTTTGCCAAAAAACAACCATCAGTTTCAGCCGTTGATTTTGCAAAGAAAGGCACATTGATCTTTTCAGTCTTGCTTGACGGGTCCATTCAAGCCTTCCAATTGATCTGTGCCCGCATCTTTAAGACGTCCCACCCAGTCAAATTCAAGGCACTTGCTGTCAACCCCTCTGCCGAGTTTGTTGTTGGCGGCGGCGTTGCCAAAGGATTTGAGATTTATGTCTTGTCGGTTCAAACGGTCAGGATATTCAACATCTTAACCGGCCACAATGTCCAACATCCGCCTTAGCGTTCTTTCCACTTGGAGATAAGTTGGTCTGTTTCATCTTGGACATGCGGATCTGGGAGACGTATGGAAGGAAGAACGGGGTCAAGCCACTCCAGTTGGTGTCAGACATATTGACAGTCGTGTTTTGTCCCAACGGTGCGGAGGTAGCAGTCTTGACATCAAATGGTCAAGTCGCCTTTGTCACACTGTTGATGGATTGCAACTCCTGGCTGGAGGCAATATCAAATATGTTTGCCTGTATGATTATTGAGATGCCTTGCTACTCAAAGCTTGGATGGAACCAAAGAATTCCTGGACAATTGGAGGCTCCTACAATCTGGGATATCGGTCAACAAGATCAATGATCCTGCTGAACTGTCTGACTCAGATGATGTCCTGAATAAAATACAAGCAAGAGGTTCGGACAAAATCAGTGAAGTTTTTGCCCACTGGAAGGTCGGGGGGAGCCGCTTTGACAGATGGACTGCTACATACTCTATTCTTTAGACGAAACAATCCACTTTGATCCCTTTGAGCTATCGCTCAAGATCACACATTGCTCCAGCAAACTGTTAAGAAATCAGAATATCTCAAATGCATTCCAAAAGGTGTACATGTAACTCTTGTGATGGCGTTCAGGCCTGTTCAGGCAACAAAGAGTACATCAGCAAGTTCTACTACCAATCAATCCCGCTCAAAGAAATCAAGGTCATCGCCACACAACTCCTACCAACTTCTGTTTCCAAGCTGCTCAAGTCCATCTCCAAAGCCATGGTTGACGGCTCGTCTAATCATCTCCAGTTCAACCTTACTTGGATCAACACTATACTTCTCATGGATGATACCTCAAGAACCATTCCAACAAGGTCGCGCCAACAATGCGCTCTGTCCAAGATGCCCTCCTCAACTCCTATTCTTCCGTATCTAAAATGTAAGTCATATCCTCTCCAGAGACCAAAGGGGTTATCAGGAAGAGAGACATAGATTGCAATGGCTTGTACTAACTTCTTGTTTATGGCCATGGACTTTTTGCTACATAGATTAAACTGAAATACTTATATGCACCGTTACTTGATCAACCAAAGTGTCCTCCAAGTAATCATCTTACGCTTGGCTCAGATCCTGATGGTGATGGTGATGTGCAAATGTCTTGATCCATTTTTTGTTTGTTTGTTGGTCCCACTCATGCTCCCAAAAAGTCATCTTTTTTTGTCTTTTCTTGGGATCCTTTTCCAAGATTGAGTTGTCACATCCTTCATTTACTTTCTGTCTTTTACATGGGGTCTTGATCTCACTCAATTTTCACTTTTGGTCACCTTTGGTTCATTTGTTTTTCCTCTCACAAAAATTAAATCACATGACTAAGACATTCAGCAGTTATTCAAACCCTCAGAGAAATTGTCATGCTTGGAATCAATTGTGGTATTCAAGTGGGTAGTTAGACAATTATTAGCCTGAAAGTCACCAAGATCCCAGGGGGTGGAGGCCAATTATATCCAATCATGTGGTTTTTTCATGGGGACTTGTGGATGCAAGTCAATCACCCCATTGCTGCTATTAATGTTGGCTCAGCTGATTGTTGTTTCTCCCTTTTCTGTAAATGTAATATATCTTTTTTTGGATACTTGATCTTTAGCTCTTGGGTGAATGGTTGATACCCTGAGGTTTGGGGAGGATTGCCTTCAGTTTCAGCCAGCTAGATGGATTGTTGAGAATGGAAATATCAAGCAGTTCACCCTTCAATGTCAGCTTCCTCCATCTCCTTTATGCATTCTGTATAAGTTTGAAATTAAACATTTTCTCATACATTGTGAACCTTGACAGGGTGGCCAAATTGATTGGATATGAACCTTGCGATCTTTCAATGTGACTTGCTGATTGTGAGAGTTTTTCATAAATTTTGAATTGCATTTTCCCCAAACTGGTAGACAATGAATCCACAAATCAATCAAGCAATCAGTATCTAATTCTAGGTCTGTATGCTGAAAATTGTGGGTGATAAAATGTGCTACAACAGGTCAAGAAATTAACCATCATCCAATTTTATTAAAAGTGCACTGTGTGGGCTACTGGTAGGGCCACCTTTGAGTATACATACATGCACTTTAGGAAGAGTCAAGCAAAACAGGCAAGGAGAGCCTTGAGGTTTCTTCCCAGATAACACTTGCTTCTCCAGCACCAATCTCACCCCTGAACTTCTTCATGTTGCTGCCACACACAGAAGTCACTCCCTTGCCAAACCTTCATATTGGCCGTCACAGGCCCCAGCCTGCTCTTGTCAATAGCTCTTCACAGCCTACAATGGCCTTTTTGATCTAACAAGCTATCTCCCCCACTGCTACCATCTATCAAGTTGAAGCATAAAGAGTTTAATTCAAGTTTCTCTTATGTTCCCCTCCTTTCCTTCTTGAAATGAAATCCCTAGCAAAAAGCTCATCCTTTCTTCATTTTTGAATTGTTCTCTGTTATCATGATTCTTATTCCATCAATAAATATCTTATCTTCCAAGAAGCATGGAGGATCCTTACAATTCCAGGGCCACTTTCATCATGATGGCGGCCCTCTGACACTCCTACTCATAGATGAAGCATTGTTTCTTGATTTGATCTATTACAAAGTCTATGTAAAATGTGAAACAGTCTTGAGATTTCTTAGTCTAATCATGGCACTTGATACATCCAGCAGCATGATTGGCCAGATGGGGAAGAATGTGTACCTCAAAAGCTTCAGGAGTGCAGCTGGGTTGGACAAATTTGGCACTGGGCACCTCACAGACATTCAGAACTTGAATTCAAGCAAAAAATGTGAGCTCTGGATGTAAGTTTGATGGGAATGTGCAGAGTGAGGCGCGGCAGAGGGAGGTGGACAAGGCTAAAGAAGATGGTGTCATTCCATGCGTTTTTCCCCAGGCCTGTGTTGAGATATTGGTTTCAGTTGTGTTTTCTCTTCTCTTTCTATGCTTTACACATTTCACCCAGGTTTCACAGATCATTTCACATGCATGTAGTATACCTGAGCTCAGCGGGCGTGGAAGGATTTCTCCCTCATCCTTCCACCACCATTGCCCACTCGACCCGCCTCGTGCCCGCTGGTCTCAGGTATAGTAGCTCTCTCTTTCTTTCTTGTTGTCCTTCTTTGTTCTTCTGCTTCTCTAGTCTGATGTGAAATTATTACTCATCCTTCCACCACCATTGCCCACTCAACCCGCCTCGTGCCCACTGGTCTCAGCCTTTGTTTAGCTTATCAGCCTGGTGGGTTTTGAGTTGAAGCTGGGGATCAGACCCAGGGTCAGGGTGCAGACAATGAGAAGCAAGGGAAGCACAGGCGGAGATGGATTTTGGTCCGGGTATCCTGGAGGGATGGGACAAGTGGGCAGAGCAGGATTATTTTGCTACCTGACAGCTATTGGGGCCTTGCGGGGTTACTGGGCGGGTGAATTGGTAGACCGTCAATCCACCTGGCCTGAAACAATAGCCTTATTGGATTCCATTTTGATGGGGGCAAGGCTTGGTTGGTATAATTGGGAGCTGCGCTGTGATTGGTGCTTTTTTGCAGCGGTGGCGGAGGAGTAAAAGGTGTTAGTGTATGGTTAGGAAATCAGAAAGCCCCAACCAAGCCACCTCATGTAAATTCTGGTGATTCTGGGTTTCAGGCTCACAACAGGTGCCAGGTGCCAGTACAGGTTATGGGATTTTGGGCTAAACAACAGGCAAGTATTTGGTACAATTACTCTCCATACACCTGTGTCCTGCGGTTTATCTTATTTACACCAAATTTTCACTGTTGGATTACCCATAACTAGGGAAGTTGCAGCTCCCAATAGGACCTTGTTTAGATACGTAAAACATAAGGAGGATTTTTTGGGAGAGGCCCAGCAGGGCTTGGATACTTTTTACAAGAGGAAAATTGACCTAAATATTTGTTTTTTCTCTCCAGGCAAACCAAAAAAAATCCAAATCACATTAGGAAAATCTTTAAGAAAAGAAAATGGATAAGTATCTGGTGATTTACATATTTTGAAAAAAAATGTCCCCCGGATAAATGCTACATAAGATGGCTTGGTAGGGGCTCTTGAGGGTCCTGTGTGGTTTTGCCTGAATCAAGGTTTGAAATGTATGGTGTTAGGGTCATTTGGCATGGTGGTGGTGGTGGGCAAGTGGCTTGATACATACCAAGTGGTTGCCTGGTGATTCAAGTTGTGGCTTCCAGTTGAGTAGACTTGGATGGTACAACAAGTTTGGTGATGCAGACCAAGTCAAATACATATAAAGATTGAACCTTATATGTAGCCAAATTCTTTGTTCTTCTGCCAATCCTCTGCGCTTCACCTCCTGCTAGATCAATGTTTTGCTCACGCCCCTCTGCTGTTGCATTGGTGCAGCTTGGGGGGTTATATAAATATTTTTTGGCCCCCCATAGCATAAGTCCCTTGCAGCACGCTGGGGGACATCTACCTACTTTATTTTAACCCCACTAGAAGGAGAGGGATGGTGGGCCCAGTTGCATTGGATCTTGTTTTTGTGGTCTTGGTTTTTGAGTTGGATTTTTTTTTTCTTTCATTATTGTGTTGGTTTCCCTGTTTGAGCTTGTTGGAAAGGGGAAACCCTGGTATTTTTTTTTTTTCAAGTTGGTGAATTTTAGTGGGAACCCTTGATCTTTGATTCTGTTATTCCCAGTAATGGGTGCTTCAAAGATTTTTCACAGTCAAGCTACTTCTTGATTTGAATGTTTATGGGGAGTCAGAAGCAATTTTGGAAAAGCCCCAGATGTGTCGTGAGTAACCAGAGGTCTGATATGAGCAACGGTGGGCCAGCTACGCTAACCGTAGCGTTAGCGTGGCGTAGCGTAGCGGAATTCCGCTAACTTTTAGCGTAGCGTTAGCGGAATTGCGCCTTTCTGCGCTAACGCTACGCGCAAAGGGTGCGCAGCTAATTTAGCTGTTAGCGTAGCGTTAGCGCAGATGCGCGCAATTGCGCTAACGCTACACACGCAGGGCGCAAAAGAGCGCGCGCTACGGTGCGCCACAGTGCTTTTAGCTGAAAAAAAGGCCTTTTTTCCGCTAAAAGCGCTGTATCGCAGCGTAGCGTAGCGTAGTGACTGTAGCGGCGCGCTAACACTAACATACAATTGGCGCGCTGTTAGCGCCGCTGAAACGTAGCGCAGCGTAGCGGCGCTAACAGCGCGCTAACGCTACTCAAAATGAGCGGGCGCTTTTTGCCGCTACGCTAACGCTAAGTGGCCCTGTAGCGTAGTGTAGCGTAGCGGCCCACTGTTGTTATGAGAATCATCAGTGTGGGATTTGGACACCACAGTTGTGTTGGTAGAAACCATCTATTTTCTGCCATGTTTGCTTTGAATTTTCTGGGTGTGCTTTGTACACCTTGTAGAAGATATAATACTTGCATGTGTGATCCTGGTCAAGTACCATTTTGACATTGTATTGTATTGTAAGGTGCTAATATTACCTTGATCTACAGGGTTCTGGAAGAGGGATTCAACACAGGGTGGAGAAACTGAACCATTAACTTGCAGCGGCAAAGCCGCCTTGGCCTCTAGTGCAATAATAAATCCAAGAATATATCTCCTTCTCATGTATTCAACCATCACTTATTTGATACTTGAAACAGATTTGGCACACCACAGCGTGCTGTTTAAAAGCTACTTCCTCCCCTCCCCCAAAAAAAGCGCAAAAAAGCGCTATAAAATAGCGTAGCGCGCTATTTATAGCGGCAGCGTAGCGCTTTTGCACTATTTTATGGCTACAAATAGCGGCTAAAAAACAGAAAAGCTACAAGCTTGCGCCAAAAAGCGCAAGGGTAGCCCAAGAACGCTATGAAACAGCGCAGCGCATCCGGGCCAAAAAGCGCTGCGCTATGCGCTACGCTGCGCTATCTGCAGCGCAGCGCTTTCACCATTGAGTCAAGTTTGGGCTGGTTTTCAATCAAATTCAACCCTTTTTCAGCATTCCTTCAGCTCAATTGAGCATCATCTCAACATGAATTCATCATGAATTCAGTGTGTTTTGAGTTCAATGTCCCAGGATATATCTAACAGGGTTCTTGAACAATATTGTGTGATGGCACTTGCGTGCAAGTGCCAAGAAAACTCCCATGGTGGTTTCTTTTGATCAAGTCAATCATGAAAAGATTCAGCGGGTTAAGGTCTGCTCTCAGCTTGTGCATGCGGTCAAAGCTACAGGTGCAAAGAATCTTGCATACAGTGCTCAGAGCACTCAACGCAGTCGCAAAACAAGCAAAGAAAATCAAAGATAATGATTATTCCAACCTCTAAGGCTTTTGAGTTGAATTGTCTATTCAGTTTCCAAGTCTTCAAGACGCTTTCCATATAGCTTATGACTCTGGGTACTTGAATTATGCTTTGGAATACCACTACAAATATCAGTCAGATCTACCACTCTATTCCATTGATATTAAAGACCATGAGTATATATCTTATGTCTATCAGATGGTCTCCTCTGCAAGCAATCTTTTAAATGTTAGAGTCAAGCTTTACCGCATCATCAAGCTTACCAATCTTCAAAAGAGAGCTCTAGTGGACGTAGCAAACGCCTTTGGATGGAACGTTGGCAAGAGGCATGGAACCAAATGGAATGAACCTAACCCTTGGTGGAAACAAGATGGTAAATAAATTTACTCATCTTATTGAGGTGGCAAACATGTTGAAATTACATTACTTTCATAGTCAAGAGGGAAAAACTTGACATAGAGCTCAATCCATATAGTGTGTGGCAAAATCATTGAGGTGTGATTCCTTGTCCAGAATGTATTAAATCCAAAGTCAAGATACCTCAACCCAAGCTTGGCAATAAGTATCCTCCGGGATCTTTAGTTCAAAAGGGTGGGGTTGGCTACTTGCAATTGATATGCAACTTCTGCAAGTTTGAAATGCCCACTAGCGAGGCAGTGTTATTGATGGAGATGCTCATGGCCACATGTGAGAAATGACTTATATATACACTATTGGAAGTTAAAAACACTAACATATGTCCTCTTAGCCTCTGATGAAAAGGCAAAGGAACAAGGGATAAAGTTGGAAGAAAAGGCAAGAGGAAATGATGCAAAGCCTGAGGGAATACACCAAAGTGGTTAGCAATGTCAGCGGTGGGCAGATACGTTCTCCAAATGGATAGCTCTGAGGGCAATGTAACCTTTACAGTTAAGTTATCTGCTAGTTACAGATATCTAATTTGGAGTTATGAAATCTCCTGCAGGAAATGGGCTCCATTTTATCTAGTTACGTTCCCTGGTTATTTGGAACAAAACCAGTTACGTTACATTTTTTCCCAGATTTGGGTAACTTTGGTGTAAATTTCTGGTAAAGGCCCTGATTTGTCGTTGTTTTTATCAATATGAGCAAGATGTTTGCTTGAGTTGACACTAAACAACCACATATACTCAGTATGCTGCCAGGAAGCCATATTAAAAGTTGTTCAGAGTGAGGGTTGAACCCACAACTTCAAACATCACTAACCTCATAGAGGCAAGCCTTGACCAATAACACCGCCAGCAAACGGGTGACGTAAACCAGATTTCGTTGCGCTGACGTAATCCAAATTCAAATTCAAACTTGCGCCCCGGCTGGGTTGTCACCTGTCATGGATTTTGTCACCTCCGACAGGTCACCCCTGGATTTCGTCACCGGCCTCTCAAATCCCAAACCTCAGCTCCCATTTCTACAACCTCAACACAACACCGCGGCACAAATCACCACAACCACGGCGGCATGGCTCTCCAGGTATGTACATGTCCTGCGTGCATTTGACAAACCATCACATTGTCCAATGGCGAAACAACTCGCGGCTGTTATGTCCACTCATCTACCCGTCAAAGGCATTGGGCACAAGCAACTACCTCTCTGGATGCCCTTCCTGAATTGAAGACAGCACTTCCATCCGTCTCGCCTCCACCTGAATCTTCACCAACCAGTGACTCAGAATCCAAGCAAGCCAAAATAATCATAGAACCTGAATGCATCAGTGAGTCTTCCAATTTTTTCATTGCCATTAGTCTTTTCTGTGCTGGCAAAATCAACCCCTGTCACTCTTTGACAGGATATGTTTATTTTTTTATTGCGTGGCTTGGCGTGATATGTGGTGTAAGTCAAAGCAACTGTTGAATTGCACGAGATTGGATAATCTTCATTATCAGGATCTTTCAAACATTACCTCATGACCAGAACAGATATCAGAAGAGCTTCAAAGACGTGCGGTCAATGACAAAACATCTTGGTTTAGATCCTGAACTCAAGCGGACTCTCTGCTGCCCTAAGTGCTTTAGCCTTTTCAAACCTGAAGATGCACCAACCAACGGCCTTTATCGCAAATCAAAGAAAGAAAAGGTTTGCAATGAAAGTCTTTTCAAGGCCAATTTTGATAAGCTCTTACCTGACTACCAGCCCATCTCACGTGCCAAGCAACCTTCTTCACCTATTTTCAAGCCATTCACTCCCCGCTTGACATACCACACTCAGCAGTTTGATTCTTGGCTGAAGTGGTTCTTGAATGTCCCTGGCATCAAAAATGAGATCTCCTCCTGGCAACAGATGTTGCAATGAACTGGGACAGCAGAACACAGCGCAGATGAGTTCGTGGAAGGATAAGTTCATTGCATCATGATAAAAACAAGAGAAAGAAAGCAAGAAGAAAGAGAGAGAGAGAAGAAAAGAAAAGGCTCACCTGGGACAGCAGAACACAGCGCAGATGAGTTTGTGGAAGGATGAGGAAAAGCCTTCCACGTCTGCTGCCCAGGTGACTAGACTACACTACATGACATGTCACAGAATGTGAGAGAGAGAAATGACAGGTTGGAAGCAGAAAGGAAAACAAGACTACAACACTACACCTCAACACCCCCCCTTGCTGAGAACCTGGAAGAAGACAAACAAAAAAAGGAAGGAAAGGAAGAAAGAAAGAGAAAAAAAAACTAGACTACCCCAAAGCACGTACGATGTTCCTCCAGAAGAACCCGGTTGAGAGGTTTGGTTAACATGTCCGCAAGCATGTCTTTTGTCGAGACATGAAGTACGGTGATCTTCCCGCGTTTCACACATTCACGCGAGAAATGAAACCGAGCATCAATGTGCTTGGTGCGCGCGTGATGTTCAGGATTCTTTGCAAGCGCTTCTGCTCCGGCATTGTCAACATGAAGCGGAATGGCAGAACACGGGCCGAGCTTGAGTTCTGTCAGAATATACCGCAGCCATAGTCCTTCTTTACACGAGTCGGACATGGCTTTATACTCCGCCTCGGTGCTGGAGAGTGACACCGTGGCTTGCTTCCGGGATTTCCAGGAGATAGCGCCGTCGCCAAGACGGAAAGTATATCCAGATGTTGATCTTCTGTCGTGGCGGTCTTCAGCCCAATCCGAATCCAAGAAACCGGAACAGGTCAGGGAACCGCCGAGTCGCAGACGGAGATCTTTGGTGGAGATCAGATAGTAGAGAACCCGAATAGCGGCTTGCCAGTGAGCTTCGGAGGGATCTCGCAGAAACTGAGAGAGTCTGTTGACCGCAAAAGATACATCCGGACGCGTGCATTGAGATGCCCAGAGAAGAGCACCAATCAGCTGGGGATAAGGCCCGGAGGACGGCTTCTCGTCCGCTTTGCGTGGTACTAGATCTTTGAAAACTGAATCGGTAGGGGTACGGACTGAGACCGGGGATCCCACTAGAAATCGTTTCTGCATGTCGGTGATATAGTGTGATTGAGATAGGTAAACTGCCTTGTTGTCGAGATCGCGGTCAATCTTCATTGACAAGAAGTGGTGGAGTTCCTTGTCCGCTCCTATCTTGAAACGTTTACCCAGTGCAGTAATGAGTGGATCTACAAATGATGGTTCTCCCACAATTGCCAGATCGTCAACATGGACCGTGACCGCACCGACTAGATTACCGTTCTTGATGGTGAAGTACAAAGTAGGATCATACCAAGACTGATTCAAACCGGCTTGAAGGAGCCCGTCGTGTAACTCCTTGTTCCACTCGCGCGGGGATTGCTTCAGGCCGTAGATCGAGCGGTGGACTTCGCAGACCCAGTCTGGGTGCTCCGGGTCCTCAAATCCTGGAGGTTGTTCCATATAGACTGGTTCCTCGAGGCGACCGTTAAGGAAGGCAGTTTTGAAGTCGACTTGCCTGCCCTTCCATTTCTTGATCGCCAACAAACTCAGAATCAGGCGGAGAGTTTCTTGTCGGAGAGTGGGCGCGAAAACCTCGTCGTAGTCTACTCCACGGACTTGGGTGTATCCCATCGCAACTAATCTGGCCTTTAGCTTCTGGATTGACTGGTCGGGCCGGCGTTTAATCTTAAAGACCCACTTAGACTTTATAATCTTTCGCTTGGTCGGACGCGGGACCAAAAGCCAGGTGTCCACACCGAGAAGAGAGATGTATTCCTCATCGGCGGCCTTGAGCCACTTAGCCTTGTTGGGAGACCGGAGCAATTGCTTCCAAGTTTTCGGGGTATCCACCTCATCCGCAGCGGCCGCGGACTTTGACCAGGTACCGTAACGATCAGGTGCACGCCGTTGACGGCCGGAACGTCTTGCGGGGGGCGAAGTGTTCCGCGGAGCAACGACCGGAGGCGGACGAGTGGGATCAGAGGGACCGGAGGGTGTGGAACCCTCCTTAGGGGAAGGAGGCGGTGGCGCAGGAGCAGCCGGGAGAGGAGGTGAGGGGGGAGCAGGAGAAGGAGCAGGGGAGCATGGAGAGGAAGGCGGGGCCAAAGGAACCGATGGGGGGGATGACGGCGGAGGAGATTGCTGGGCAGGCACCGCATGAATTGACGCTGTCAGGCGACGATCAAACCTCGGTTGTAGAGGGATGTCGAGGGGTGGTAGATTCTCGCCAACGGGATCAGGCCCCAGGATAGACTGGGGAGGCTCCCGGCGTGGTTCAGCGTGAGGCAATGGATCGGCAGGAGGGGCAGGATCTCGATGATATGGTTGGACAGGAGACAGGGGTCGCTGCGGCCACGGCAGCTCCACCGTTACGGGGCGCGGCTCACTCCTAAGTTCAGCGCCATAGGGAAAGGTAGCATCGTCAAAGAGTACGTCACGAGTTTTGATGACAGACTTCCGTTCCAAGTCCCAAACCCGATAGCCGTTTCCATCACCGAGATAGGACAGGAGCATTGCTGACCGACCTTTCTTGTCGAGCTTTTTCCTGTTTGCCTCCGGCACCTTATACCAAACCAAACATCCAAAGGGGTGCAGAGCCGACAACTTGACCAATGGCTTACGAAGGGCTTCGTTTGGCGGCTTGAAACCAGCCGGAGTGTAACATGGAAACGAATTCAAGGAAAAAGAGATGTGACGGAGGGCGTCGGCCCAGAAGGATTTAGGTAAGCCAGCGCTCAGAAGTGAGCATCGAACTAAATTCCCAATGGTGCGATTAGTCCGCTCGGCTACACCGTTCAACTCGGGGGAGTGCGGAGGCCCGGGTTTGTGAGAAATTCCAGATTGGTCCAGATACGTAGAAAACTCAGCAGACATGTATTCACCGCCATTGTCTGAACGTAGCGCTAGGATTTTGTGTGATCCGTCACGTTCAAAGTGGGCGCGGAAAATTTTGAAGCAGGAAAACACGTCTGACTTTGATTTCATGGGAAAGAGGGAAACAAATTTTGAAAAATCATCGATGAAGGTCACAAAGTACTTGTACCCTTCCCTGGAATGAACCTCGAACGACCCGACGTCTGAGTGTATGAGTTTACCAGGCGTATCTGAGCGGTAGGCGGAACGAGACTTGAAGGATGATTGGTGCATCTTGGATTGTACACATACAGGGCATTGCTGAACGTCGATCTCGTTCATGGTTGATGGCTTGACATTCAGGATCTTCAGAAGGCGCTTTAGAGGCCGAAGGCCTATATGAGAGAGACGCTGATGGTACCCCAGGAGAGAGGTGTCAACAAATGTTAAGGAACGAGTGGAGGCGGTGAAGGATGTCACCTCATCGGAAGGCAGATAGTACAGATTCCCTTTCCTGTAACCCTCTCCGACGGTGTTTCCGAGCACCTCAACAGAGCCGGAGTTGAAGATGTCGCAGCGGTGTTTGTTGAAAACGCAGGTTAGACCGGCATCGCACATGGCTGCGATCGATAGCAGTGGCTCGTGAAGGTCGGGGACTACAAGGGTGGGGACGGAGACTGGTGTGTCGAGTGGGAGCTGAGCAATTCCGCGGTGGGAAGCAGCGACCAGAGAGTGGTCGGCCAAACGGACGGATGTGTTGTCCGGTTTCATCTGAGATACACCCGCAATGTATGGTGTCATGCAGTTTGAGCACCCGGAGTCTAAGTTCGCATCGCGCGGACCTGATGTTTTGGCGGCGTTTGCGATAGTGTCGACTTGGGTAACAGCATTGCTGGCACTGGTCAGATGGCGGGAGTGCGTGTCATCGTCCGATCCAGAATAGTCGTAGTTGTCTTCATCATCACCACCACCCAATTCAACGACAGAAGTCTTCCCCGCTTTCGCATGCGGTCTGCCGCCCGAACGGCCACCTCGTCTGTTGCCAAAGCGGCGATGCCTGTCGTTGGAGCGGGCGGAGTCAGATTGACTACCCTGCTTATGGTCAGCCAAGACACGAGCCGCACTCTCGCAGGAGGAGAGTTCGTGGCCGTTCACGTTACAGAACGTGCAGAACAAAGCAGCGTTGTAGGGAGGACGGGACTTGCGGTCGGTCGAGATGTTCGTCCGAGCCACGGACTCGATCATTTGAGTTTCCTCGACTCGAGTTTGGCGGCGGAGGGATTCTTGGCGGAGAGCGGCGACGATCTTCGTTGGTGGAACTTGACTTTCATTCATGAAAGAGGACACACAGGGGTGCCAGTCGACCGGGATTGAGCTGAAGAGCGAGGTTGCGTGGATGTCATCAGGAGTGAGCGGTTTTTCCGGGGTGACGACTGCGTTCAGACGCTCGGCGTAGGAATGGAGCTGATTGATGTGGGCTTCCATGTCGTCGCCCGTCATTCGGGCGGTGATGAGCTTGCGAAGCCAGTACATGCGTCCACCAGACGTTGTGTCTTGATGGGCATCTTTGAGGGCTTGTCACATACCTCTGGCATCCTTGGCAAAAGTGCGGATGTAACGCAGATTGATCGACTCGACGGTGCGGGAGATGACGGAGCATACTGCCAGGTTGTCTTGTTCAAAAGTTGCTCGTGGAGGATTCCTATCATTGGGATTCGGCGGTTTGATGACATAGGAAACACCGGTGACTCTAAAATGGATTTCGAGGACGAGCGCCCAGTCCAGATAGTTGGAGGCGGGTCCTGGTGCTTTGAGGGCTTCGACGCCCGAGATTTTCAGCGCTGGATGGCTGACAAGCTCCATGTGTGGTGGAGCGGGTTTTGGTGGTTGATCGCTAGTCGACATTCAAAAGAATGGAGCGAAGAGGTTGATCCTTCGAGGAGTTTTACGAACTGATTCTCTGGTATTTAACGTGCTAGAGCTGGAGGCCAATGGGTCTCATAACCTGTTGCAATGAACTGGGACAGCAGAACACAGCGCAGATGAGTTCGTGGAAGGATAAGTTCATTGCATCATGAGAAAAACAAGAGAAAGAAAGCAAGAAGAAAGAGAGAGAGAGAAGAAAAGAAAAGGCTCACCTGGGACAGCAGAACACAGCGCAGATGAGTTCGTGGAAGGATGAGGAAAAGCCTTCCACGTCTGCAGCCCAGGTGACTAGACTACACTACATGACATGTCACAGAATATGAGAGAGAGAAATGACAGGTTGGAAGCAGAAAGGAAAACAAGACTACAACACTACACCTCAACAACAGAAATTCAAATCAACCACAGACAAAAAAATTGTTGATATTCAACAGTCTAAAGCTTGGCGCGGTTTTCAACTCAGGAACAACCGGGTTCCATCTAGCAATGAGCTTTGACTTACTTTCTCCGTATTCATTGATTGGTTTAATCCATTTGGTAATAAGCTTGCCAGATGGCATGCTTCAATGGGTGTCATAGCTCTTACTTTTCTTGATCTTTTGCCACACAGTCAACATAAATACAACAACATATTCATTGCGGGTATGATTCCTGCCCCCAAAGAACCTGACATGACCACAATTTCCCATATTATGGCCCCCCTTGTCAACAAATTGCTTCTACTCAACACTGGCATTTTTGTCAAAACTCCTCAGTTTCCCAAGGGTCACAGACTATTGGTACATCTTGGTGTCTTAGTTGGTGATATAGTTGCTACACACAAGATTGCTGGCTTTGCTTCTCATGCAGCTGCTCTATTTTGCTTGTGGTGCAAGTGTCAAAAGAAGGACATGTTGGATATGCAGTTTGGTCGACCGCGAAATCGGCGAGATACATGATTGCAAGCCATCTGATGGAGAGATAGCAACACCCTTTCTGAAAAAAAGAAGTTGCTAACAAAGTACAGTACTCGCTGGTCTGAACTGAACCACTTACCTTACTGGGATCCTGTCCAAAATGTGGCATTAGGTGTCATGCACAATTGGTACAAGGGTGTCTTGCAGCATCATTGGCGTATCCACTGGGCATTCAAACCAGAACCAACCAAACATATTACTCATGACGACCAGCTCAATGATTGGGAAGATGATCACTCAACCAACTCCAAAACCAGCCTTCATTTTCACAACAACGCACTCACACATATTTGAAAAGCTTTCCCTGATATTTTTGTTCCTGGCGGTGTAACTCCAGTCCCTCATAACTTGGGAGATCCAAAGCACAGAAAACTGAAAGCAAGTGAATGGCATTTGCTTTTTTCAACTTACCTACCTCTCAGCCTCATTAATTTTCTTGTTGACAACCCGGCAAAGTGTGTGACTGGCAACAACCAAAATATGTTGCTCAACTTTTCATTGCTTGTTATCTGTACCAACATTGTTTCCTTGAAGTCAACCACCAATGCCAATTCAAGAAAATTTGAGGAGGCTTATTTGCTCTACACTGAAACATCTAAGCTTGTGTTTAATTCTCCAAAGATTGTCCCGAACCATCACTATGCACTTCACCTCCCCAAACAAATGAGGTGGTGGGGGCCTCTTGGTAATGTGTCCGAGTTTGCTGGCAAAAGGGTCAACGGCATGCTCCAAAAAATGAAGACTAATGGGATAGTTGGTGAGTTAATGCAATATCAAATTGATTAGAAGGAACCAACTCACATTTTTTATCATCAGGCCAAATTGAAGGTACCGTCTTGCGTGAATTCTGTCAAACCCAAAGGCTCAACTCCCAAGCTCAAAATTGGTCATTTGAATTCAATGACCGCAAGTCCAAATCAGAAACTGCGAGATTGGTCAAAGTTCATCCTGAACTGTATGCGGGCATGCTTCAAAAGCTCCAATTCAAAGATTCCACATTGCGACATTATCAAGACCTGCCTCATCCTGATGGCTCTTGTGTCCTGACTCCATATGCAAACAAATGTGACGCATTCAAAAGCAAAAGCGGCCTGTATATCAGTAAGACTAAACAAAACCGACTTGTAGCATATCAGAAGGACGGTTCCACTGGATATGGATGGATTACTCACATCTACAGCTTGCCCAATTCAAATGGTAGAATCCTAATGGCGGTCAAAGTACTTCGGGACGCCTGCATGGGGGATGTGATTGATATTAGTGAGAATTTTATCAAAATGCTCAACAACTTGCAGCTGAAAGTTGTGAAAGAAGATTCTTCCCGTGAACTCTTGGACCCGGGTGAATTGTTAGCTGTCTGTGCTTATAGAAGCCTGCTGGCTTGGAGTTTTAGGTACCATCTTCCTTTGATTGTCTTGAGACAAATGCCACACAATATTTCTCCCCTGTTGTTCCCATTGTCTCCAGGATAAACCTCTTTGGCCCTTTTTTTCAATTTGATATTATTTCCTTCATCATACTTTAACATGGGAAGTGCAACTGTCACGGGCTGGCCTGGCCAAGCCGGATGCGGTCCTGGAAAAGATGGGCAAGCGAGAGTCTTTTGTCCGCCGGTGTTGCTCCCCCAACGCCCCCCCCCCCAAGCAATCATCTGGGCACTTGTGGTGAGCCGGGTCAGCTGCTCACTGGCATCCAATTGACTATCCGTCTCAAAATATCCATCACAATTGGCTGGCCTTCCCGCCATTGTTGTGCTGGGCCGGCTAAGCTCAAATAGGCTGGATTGTCCTAATGAGCTTGTCACCACACTTGCAATGAGGAGGCTTACTATCTCTGTTTTTTCTCTCAACCCAGCCAGTTTCTATTTTTTGGCCTTCAATGCGTGTTTGAGGAATGCTTGGATGTTGAAAGATTTATTGATTTCCCTGAAAAAAAAAGGAACAAGATTGATCCAAAAAAAAAGGGAATGAATCTCTCATACATCCATCAAAGTGAGAAAAAATTCAGACGAAAGGGCAAGAACACATATTGAGATGGGAAGGACCAAGCAAGAGGCAATAGACTTGACAATGAGTAAGGAAGCACGGAGACGATTGAGTGAGAGAAAATAATACATTGAGATGTAGATTGGGTGAGAAGAAAGGACACAAGGTGACATTGAAACAATTTTTTTTCTGTTTTATGTTTTTATACTTTTTAGTGCATTTAGTTGTGTTTGTTTTGGGAGACATCAAAAAAAACGGAAGTGTTTGATCAAAAGACACCGCTGGTCCGAGATCTTTGTCCTCATCAAGCAACATGGCATTGTAACAAACTTCCCGCGCAAGCTCTTCTTCATTGTCCTTGCCCTGGTGTTCTCCGGGATGGGTATTGGTAGTGTCCATCAAGTCATCAACAAAAGCACGATCTTCTTTGTTCTCCTTGGGTTCTTCTTCTTCTTCACTTGACGAGTTTGCCAAATCAATTTCTTCTCCTTTGAAGCTGGAATTGTCATTGTCATTGTCATTGCCATTGGTTTGTTTATTGTCCTCATCATGGTTTTCAATCTCATGAGTGAGATCGTAAGGCTTGGTGAGGGTATCAAAGAACTGGTGAGTGAACTTTCTGTAGAGACTGTAAAATGAAGATGTGTCTGGTGAGAGTTGAACTCACGACCTCAGCTATGCTGAGACACATACTAGAGTGCTGCCTTTACCAACTAGGCTACAGACGCTTGTGACTGCCAGCTGGGTGGTTGGTTGGTAGTGCTCATGGGTCGATCCAACAGCCCTCCATACTGTGGTGATACATCATGGTAGCAGACTAACAGAAAACTCAACACCCCCCCTTGCTACATGATGGGAAGTGGGGATTGACCCCAAGAGAGAGTGGGAATGAGACCCAGAAAAGATGATCAGTGTAGGGATTGAACCCGTGATCTAGATGTAGGCTTATAGGGGTTTGTGTGGTCTTACAATTAAGCATTCACAACTTCATCAAGTCTCTATTGTAAGCGAGTAGCGCTCAGGTAGCTCTGGGCTCATAACCTGTAGAGACTGTAAAATGAAGATGTGTCTGGTGAGAGTCAAACTCACAACCTCAGCTATGCTGAGACACATACTAGAGTGCTGCCTTTACCAACTAGGCTACAGACGCTTGTGACTGCCAGCTGGGTGGTTGGTTGGTAGTGCTCATGGGTCAATCCAACAGCCCTCCATACTGTGGTGATACATCATGGTAGCAGACTAACAGACAACTCAACACTTTCTGTCGGAAAGCTTCTCGAAAGGGACTGTTACCCCCATAAGCAATTGAGAGGCATCAGGCAGAAACGCCACCTCATGAGTGTTGGCGATATCCATCCGTTGTTGACGCAAGAGTTCATTGAACCACTTGGGGTTGTAGAAGTTGAGTGGTTGGCCTTTGGGTGGCTTAGTGAAAATGGATGGGTGGGGATTGGACGGAACTACCCGCTTGCGTCGCTGCACACGCTTACTGTCTAGCTCATTGGATCTCATGATGGCGGAATCAAGTGTCTGACCAACACCGCAATGTCTTGATGATATACACTCTGTTTTGCGGACATTCATTGTCGCTATGGCAGTTGAGATTGGATATGACCTTCTGGTATTGTTTCGGAAGTTGCTGTGCAAGAGCAAACTTCAATCGAGTGTCTCGCAGCTGCACAGAGGAAATGCAATCATCAACAACAGAAACTGAGTACAAAAAGAGACTTTGAAATTACTCACTTGTTCTCTTGCCTTTGATATCACTTTCCGCTCTTTGTCCATTTGGAACTTTCCATCCTTGTTTTTCTCTTGGTTATACCAATTAGCTTGCAGATAGTGCACAAAGTGGGTGTAGGCCGGAATGAGGAGCCCAAGATCCACCGCGTACTTCTTCTGGATGTTCATGTAGGCGAATGCACCACCCACGGCGGCCTGGCGGAAAGATTTCAGGGCTACTTGTCTGCAAGCTTTGTTGTACAGAGAATCTGGCAAATCTTCAAGGTCTGGCGCCCAGACATGCATTCCGAGGCAGGCAAGAAGAGACTGAGTGTAGCTGACAGCAAATTCATCCACGTTTACCAAACCCTTTCAGACCTTTCTTTCACCCGGCCTGGAGCTTCTTGAGTGTAGACACATTGGTGGTGGGGATAATGGAAGCGCCATTCTCATCCTCGGCGGCCTTCTCAATCTGCTTGGCGTTGGAAAAGTGGGAGTTGAATTCCCTCAAAGTGTCTGGGTGAGGAGGGCCTGGGATCGCCTTTTGCTCAAGCAAGTTCCAGATGAGCTTCAAGTGGACGTATAAAGCATCCTAGAACAAAAATAAAGTGAGTACACGGACAGGTGTGTTGTGAAGGAGAATGCTGGGGAAACACGTACTCTGGTGGATGTGAAAGACTCAGGCATGGCCCGCGAGACCATTTGAAAAGGGCAAACTCTTGGCGAACTGCTTTTGGGAGTGACGACACGCTTTGGTTGGCTGCCAGAGGGAGTTCTGTGAGAGGCGGGCTGATTTGACTTAGTTGGTGTGCGAGATTTTGGACTCTTCCTGGCGCTAGTACTGGCTATGGGATTAGCAACTGGAGGCTGGTCTGGTTGGGCTTTCTTCTTCCCTTTGTTGATTTTTGGAGACGGTTTGCTGGAAGTTTCTGCTTCTTTGAGCTCCACCTTCTCCATAAGTTTGGAGATGGCTTCATCCCGAGATGCGAGTTGGGTTTCTAACTGTTGAGCTTGCTGCTGGAGCGCGGCTGTGATTATAATTTGAATGTCTGACGTAGAAGCCATTGCAATGGTTCAAAGAATAAGCGAAGGTGGCTGGGAACTGAAGGTGCAGATGCAAGCTGGCGTCTGGCACACCGTGAAAAATGGTCCTTATATTTATATGCAAGAAATAAGCCCTGTAGTATGAACATGCGTGCGGTCATCTGTTGTCTCAAACTTGGTTGGTGCGTATATGCTGTGTCAATCAAAGGAGCAGACAGGAGCAGACAGGAGCAGACCCGGTCTTCAAGGCGGGTCATTCAGGTACGTCATACATATCCAAACCTTGTGTGGGGGTTTGTTGGTTTGAGGTGGTTCAAGCTGGTTCAAGCTGGTTCAAGGCTTGATTCCTGTCAACACATATTTATGTAAAAGCCTAAAAGGAAAAGCGAGCTGGGTGACCCTAAACAAGGAAGATTTGAACAGGCCAGCATGAATGCAGAATGCTTGGCCGAGTTTAGCAAGAAGCAGGAGCCAAAAGGTTCATCAGCTGACAAAATCCGGGGGTGACCTGTCGGAGGTGACAAAATCCATGACAGGTGACAACCCAGCCGGTGTGGTGAGCGCAATCAACGCGCACAGAGTGCAAAATAGCCAAAAACTTAAAATTTTTAACATAAACAGGTGTAAATATACTTTATATCACTTTCACAAAGATGTTACATAGTTTTCTCATAAATTTAAGCGCTTTAAAAAGGTATTTTCTGGCTATAAATATAAGAAACACTCAATATATGTAATCCTTCTGAAATAGCCACTTATATATACAAAAGTAGTATAGAAAGAGATTTACAGTAATTTTCTTTACACTTCAATCTAGTATTCACTTCTAAGAATTGTTTAACATCTCTGAGCAGTATTCCAGACTAAAAATCATTCATATATAGAAAAGCCAAGGCTCATGTGAAACTACAATTTCATTACATAGTTGTAAATCTTCTAAGATTAAAAGCTAGTCTGACATTGGTTCTTTTGTCTATAAAAGAAGGCCAATATGGATACTCTTTCTCCTCATGCTTGCATTAGATAGTAATATTATAAATTACTAGCATTCATCACACTGATAATTTGAAATTGATAATTTAACTGATAAATCAAAGATAAATTGAAATTGAACCCCCTTGAAAACTTGTAATCCTCAATTCTCTTTGAGCTGCGCCATAAGAGCTCATTGATTAAAAGGTATTCAGAAGTAGCAACACCAAGAAAGTTAAGAAAGTGCCACATCTTTATTTTTCTTCGTGTTACATTCTCCCATGGTTATTCCAGAAGGCAGCTCTTCAAGCATTTTATTCCCTTCCAAGCTCATCTCCCCGCCGTGAGAAGCTCCACACCGGGGCGCAAGTTTGAATTTGAATTTGGATTACGTCAGCGCGACAAAATCTGGTTTACGTCACCCGTTTGCTGGCGGTGTAAGCTAAAGACATGATACCAGCTTGCTCTTTTTTCAATAATCTCAACACACTTTACAAAAAGCCCCATATCAAAAAAGTTGTGTTACCAAAAACATAAAAAAATCAGGTTGAAAAAAAGGTTACTTTACTATACTTTACTGCACAAATTTGGTACGTTACCAAAATGGCCAATTTGGATAATCAAAAAGATGTTAAGTTATCCAATTTCACTGCCGTAACGTAAAGTAATGTATCTGCCCACCGCTGGTGATATGACACACAATTTGAAACAAGGGATGATTGATAAAAATATATATGTGAATTAACTACAGGTTTAGATAATGTTGAATGCAAGGCAAAGGAACAAAGCACCAAGCCGGGAATCAAGAAAGATGATGTAAAGCCAGCAGGAATTGGGAAATACGGTTAGTGGTTCTTCCTTTTAATTATTAAAACATGAAACAAGGGATAAGTAATAAGAATATACATGTGAATTAACTACAAGTTTAGATAATGTTGAATGCAAGGCAAAGGAAAAAAGCACAAAGTCAGACATGAAAAAAGAGGGAATCAAGAAAGATGATGTAAAGCCAGCAAGAATTGTCAAATATGGTTAGTGGTTCTTCTTTTTAATTATTAAGTCAAGTGTTGATTTGAACATGTGTGACTTTAGATGAGGGAAAGATTTTTGGATTGGCAGAAGAATTGCTTCTTTGGGCAAGGGTGAAATAAAGTCTCAAGAGAATTCCTTGTTCCTTGTATCAACAAGGCTCAATGGCTCAAACCGGCAGAAAGAAGCAAATTTGGTTTGAGTGCAAATCTTGTGCAACCAAGCTTGGGGCTTCTCCTGGAGGGCATTGGCAGAGTAAACTCTTGGTTCAACGGGACTCTCTTGATGATTGGAAGCTGGAATAACATGTTCAATTTGAAACAGACAAAGTAAGACCTTGAATTAATGGCTTGACCTTTAGGTGTGCATGTAAAACACAATGACAATTGTTCTATTTCAGCCAATTGATAAGGAAGATCCATTCAAAGCATTCAAAGCTAAGCCAACAAAGTCTGACATAAAGTCAAATGATGTGAATCCTGTAAAAACTAAGGTGAATTTATTGATCATATGGCATGGGGTGACCAAAAGAGAGAGCTAACTTGACTTGACTTTTGTAGACTCTGAAATCCAATACCAAGTCATCTGTGAACAAGCTGAAAGAGGATAGACCACTTAAACATGAGCCAGTGCCTAAGGTAATAATGGTTGGTTTAGATGCAAGTTGAAACATTTAACCGATTTCCTTTGGATGTGTTTTTTCAGAGTTTGAAATCACCCTCAATTGAGCTCTTGAGTGCCACCTCAAATACTTTGATATGATCCAAAGCATGGCCCATATCCTTCAGGTGCAGACTTCTGGTCTTGGGCTCAAGTTGGACTGAATAACTTGTTGGATCGCAGAGAATATCAGTTGAAGGATCTTCCAAAAACGATAAACCCTTATCTGGTTCGGCCAAATGGCCTACTTTGGAATTGGAAAATTTGCAGTAATTTTATATTGTAGCCAAGCCAAGCTGATTAACATGTTGATTTTAGGTGATGATACTTGTCAGTTCTGTGCAATGTCATTTTGGCATCACAGTAATCAAAAGCAGTGGGTTGGAAATAAGAAAACAATACTTAAAGAGTTGCAAGATAATTTCCATAATTATGCTCCTTTCCATTCAGATCTTTCTTGATATCTTGCACAACTACAATCTAATCCCAAAGAGTGGGGATGTGAAGTTACCATTAAAGCTATGTGTAATTGTTATGGTGTGGCTGTTTTAGTTGTCAATTGTTCTCAATCAGGTAGCTCTTCTATTATATATGAACCAGATCCAGACCACCAACCAAACCATAAGATGTATTGTTACACTATTACAATACACAATTAACATTTTGAAATAGTTTACAACAATACAGCTTGATGATTGTTCCTTTTGTTATTTTATGTTGTCACTTTACATACATGCTCATGTTTCTTGTTCTTTACATTTTACCTTTGTCATGTAAGGCTAGTTAGCCAATTTTTCTTGGGTTCATACTTCAGGGCTAGTCTTACAAAAAACAACTTGGTGGGTACTGCTGGTACCCGTCAAAAAGACCCAGGCACTGCTGCCGCTGGTGCCAAGCAAAGAGCTGAAACAACTTCAGGGCACAACAGAGTCTGTTGTGGAACCAAGAGGCCTTTTGGCAAGTGGAACTGCGCCACAGCATGCAAGGGATCCCAAAAAGGATAGGACCCACCATGAAAGCCCCATCAAGCTTTTACCCAGTGAGAAGTTCTCACTTTGATGGGGGTGGCCTGGTGTGGCCTCCACAGTTCCTCCTCCCATAGCCCTTTTCAGGACCTCTTGCATGGTGTGGCCCAGTTTCACTTTCCACAGGGCCTCTTGGAACCACAGCAGTATTCTGTTGCACTCTGGAGCTACTCCCCTGGCTTCTTTGCCTGTGGGAGGGTCAAAGCCTTCAAATAAAGAAAAACTACGAGTGAAAGAAAGGCTTTGTCACATTTTGCTCGGTGGGCCACCAGGCAATCACATGCTTGGCATGTATTGAAAGTCAGGGAGTGCTGACTACCCTTTCATCCCAAATATGATCAAGATGAAGTCCAAGCCATCTACACCAAGCATGTAACTGGTCCTAGCCAAAACCACCACACATAGCATGGGAAAAGGCCACTCTTCCCAGGGCCAGTTACATGCTTGGTGTAGACACCTTGGACCTGATCTTGATCATACTTTGGATAAAACAGAAGCCAATACTCCCTGTTGTTGAAGGCAAAGGCCACTGCCACCATTTGGTCAGATGCACTCCACACCCTCACAGTTCCAAAGACTGTAGTCTAACATAAAGAACTCTAAATAAGTCCAATGTAACAGGACACCCAGTTGCATCAAGTGTTTTCTTGAAAGAACTTGTATTGGGAGGCTCAACTCTACTGTAGTACTGTGCAGCTTTAAATCTGTTTATATGTAGCACTGGCTGAGGGTGCCCAGTTGTGGTGCCCCATAGAGTATGCAGGAGTCAGGATCCAGGCTGGCTGGGGTGGGTGAGTGTCCAGCTGAACTGATTAGCCCAGGTCTGGGAACATGTTGGTGACATGTGTCTGCTGTGCAAAACCTTGATTGTGAGCTCCGGCCCCTCCGCCGGTGGTCTCACTGGGGCCCGAGGCAGGCCGTCTCCGCCAGCCAGACCCTGGGCGCTGCATTGAAGATCCGGGCGCCGGCTTGCGCAGCCTGTATCTGTGCTCGAGTCCGCTGATCAGCCGATCAGTGCTGATTAGAGTTCTGCTTATGTGATCACTCCGCCAGCCATCGCTCCGTGTTAGAGTTGGATATACACTTAGGTGAAAACTGGGTTCTATCTTCTATGTACTTCATCATATGTACATAGTTCATAACCTAGTCGGTGACAGGTATCAACCTTAACTGTCACCGACGCGCACCTACAGTTCCGGTCCTCGCGTGCCCGGGATCCTCTCTCTTTCCTCACCGAGATTGGAGACCCGGGATCGACACGCGAGAGCTGACCCACCGCCGGACTGTATCGTGCAGGTTAGTCAGCTTAGTTAGCAATGCAAAACCGAGATTGGAGACCCGGGATCGACACGCAAGAGCTGACCCACCGCCGGACTGTATCGTGCAGTTTCCATGCCTTTTATAGGTTAAAAGCCGGCTCATCTGAGGTTCGCGTTGTCTAAGGAAAAAGTTTCTCAATCTTCGGGAGGTCGAAGAACAATATCAGGTTCAACATAAGGAAAATATCAGGAATAAAATAAATTAGGTTCTTACAAGGATAACTCACCTGGAAAACCACACACCGACCGTTATGGCAGCAAGTCAAAATGATGTGCTTGCCGATCTGCAACGTCAAATGGCAGACATGACTGCGGAGCTGAACCGCCTCAAAGCAGCCCAACCTCAAGAAGAAGATGCCGTTGCGGCCGCCGTTTGAGCTCAGGAGCATCGCCAAGGAGCTATACTTGCGAGTTTCCTAAAGTCGCCCCTCAAACTCCACAAAGAGGTGAACCCGGACCACGTCGTACTCTCGTTCAACTCGGCGAACTGGGCGCAATGGGAAGAATCGATTGATGGGACCCTTCAGTATGCGTTCTCGTTGACTGAGTCGATGATAAAGAAGTCTAACAACTTCACCGACCTGGCTACCGAGTACAACCATGCGATTTCGAGTCTCATGCGGAACACCATTGAGAAATCCTTGCTTGGTATCATCAAGGCGGCGGGACACAAAACCGCGAAGGCAATCTTTGAAGCTTTGAAATTGAAGTGTGAGAGATTGGACCGCCGACACAAGATCGATCTATTGACTACTCTGTTGGAACTGGCGAATGATGAGGGTTTGGCGAACGAAGTCACCGTGTCGACTTGGGCGAAAGTCAATACCGAACTAGAGCAATCGAAAATCACTGTTGATGAGCTCGTTGGTATCCTGTTGCAGATGACGTACAAGCCAGCAGCTGGGACCGAACTGACCAAATTTGAGTTCACCGTTGATCAAAACCTGAACGAGAAGAAGTCACCGTCTTTTGCCAATGTCGCCACCGTCATTCAATCAGCGTCTGGGAAAGTTAACAAGAAGCAGAATGACCACGTACCAATGGAGATTGATCGGATTAATGCGTTCAACCAGGGGTCAAAAGGGAAATACGTGACTCCCCAGCGACGTAACTCGGTGGATAGATCGTCGAAGCTCAATCATCCTCGGTTTGCCGTCGAGCGAGCGGAGTACTATAAGGGAAAAGGTCAGACGGCAGCTCAAGAGCGTCGATACGGAACGGAGTGCGCTTACTGTGGTGAAGATGGCCATTGGTTCGCCGATTGTTCCGAGTTCTGGCGAGCTGTGGCGATGAAGCAAATCAAACCGCCACCGACAGATTTCGAGTCAAAAGGATCGAAATACGTCCCGGGGAGAAAATCAGAACACCACGTCAGAAAAGTTGCCTTTCCCAATTTAACCGAGGGGGTCCTTCTGGATTCGGGGGCTTCTGCTCATGTGAGTGGGAAGTCAAGCCTTTTCGAACCGACCCGAAAGCTGACGACGCCTCGCACATTCTACCTTGCCGTTACCGATTGCAATGTCACCGTGACCAACGTCGGCAGAGTAACGATTCCAACACCAGCCGGGAAGATCGTGATTGAGGAAGTCTACTTCGTGCCTGGGGTTGATGGAATCATCTTATCTACGGGGAGATTGGTCGCATCTGGTTGGAGATTGGAGTACAAGGGAACGGAGGCAACTTTATTAGATCCATGTAATAACCGCTACCCTACCATCTTTCACAACTACTGTTGGTCCCTGGAGACTGTTCCCGGCTCTGTTAAGATCAATAAAGTCTCGCAACTACCTTCTTTCAACCCGTATATCTGGCATATCCGCCTGGGACATGCTTCCGATGAGGTCGTCAAGCAATATCTGAAGGTCAATTACCCTGACGTAAAGATAAAATGGTCGTCGTTCTTCTGTGACCGGTGTGCAAAATCAAAAAGCACGAACCGAAAGTCCCTCGGCGTTGAGTCACAAATCTGTCGAGACAAACCATTGGACCTTATGGTTTCGGATGTTGCGGGACCGTTTGAGACGGATCTTCACGGGATGAAATACTGCATAACACTCAGAGATCATGCTAGCACGTTTTTGTTTGTTGGTTCCATTGAACGGAAATCGGACGTCCCGGACAAGATCATGTCGTGGCTTGCGCACATCAAGAATTATTTCGGAAAGTACCCCGTCCATGTCCAATGTGACAACGCACCGGAATATGTTCAAAGCCTTCGGAAGCGACTTGATACGATCGGCGTGAAGACTGCTCCTAGTGCCCCGTATACACCACAACAAAATGGTGAGGCCGAACGTTTGAATAGGACGATCGGCGATATGGCCAGGACTATGCTACATGAGAGCGGCCTTCCCCGGCGATTCTGGAGTTACGCGTGGTCGACGGCTGGGCACATACACAACCGGTTGCCGAATTCGAGATCTGGAGGGAAGTGTCCGGTTGAATTGTTCTATGGCATCAGACCGAATCCAGACGTGCTATATCCGTTTGGTGCGAAAGCCATTATCCACATACCCAATGAGCGACGGAAGAAACTGGACGAACGTGCTCAGGATGCTGTTTTGATTGGGTACCCAGACGCTGGTGCTGGATGGTTGTTTTTCTCGCCAAGAGAACATTGTGCAATCCATTCGACTGCGGCGGTATTTCCTGATTTTCAGAATTTGCCGGTAAAGAAGAAAGTGAAGAAGTCAGATCTGGACTTCGTGCTCAACCAAATAATGCTAAAACTGGGTGAGGAGAAGACTGACCTGATCGCGGCGGAAGAAACTAAGCAACTGCGGGATTTGGATATAGGCCCTGAGATCGACTTACCGAAAACCATCAAGATGGCACTTGCGGGTTTGGATGCGGACTCGTGGAGGAAGGCAGCTGGTTACGAAATGGACAAGTTTGATGAGCTGGATGTATGGGAGGCGGTCAATCCATTCAAAGGGATGAAGGTTCTGGGGGCGCGTTGGGTTTTCTCGCTGAAAAGGCGGCCGGACGGTTCGATCGAAAAATTTCGAGCTCAATACGTTGCAAAGGGATTCAATCAACAAATCAGAATTGATTGTAATGAGACCTATGCACCTACCGCCTCACTGAACACTTTACGTCTTTTGATCTCAATGGCGAACAAGTTTGGTTTGTCGACAGCAACATTTGATGTTAGCTCTGCTTACTTATATAGCCCAATTGAAGAAGACGTCTATGTTCAACCACCCGTCGAAATCCTACCGCAATTAAAAGGGAAAGTTATGAAACTCAAGAAAGCCCTCTACGGGACCAAGCAGGCGGCTAGGTGCTGGTGGAAGTTCTTCAAGCAAACAGTCGAGAAATTAGGTTTCGAAGCAAGTGAGATTGAGCCATCACTGTACCTTTTCCGCAAGGATTCGGGTTTTGTTATCATCTGGCTTCACGTCGACGATGGGTTTGCGCTGGCGTCGGAAAAATCGCTTCTTGATCAATTACGAGACGGGATGACAAAAGACCTGGAGATCAAATGGTCCGAGAAGGTTGAGCGCCTTGTCGGGATCAACATCGAACAGAGATCGGATGGTGTTTTCCTTGACCAGCGCCTAATGGCGCAGAAGATTGTCGAGAAATACAAGCGCAACACATACCTGAAGACGAGCCCACTGCCAGATGACATACTTGAGATTTCGACATCGGACCCTGTTGAACCAACTGAATTGAGATCAGTTATTGGATCCCTTATGTACCTTTCTAGTGGGACTCGTCCAGACATTTCTTACTCGGTTAACCTCTTGGCGCGTTTTTGTTCGAATCCTAGCGAACTGCACTGGAAATCTCTCGATTGTTTGATCGGATACGTGAGGCGGACGGTGGGGAAACGGTTGGCGTACAAGGGAACGGGAGAAGGCCTTCAATTGTGGACCGATGCGAATTGGGGAGGCGAACATGAAAGATCGACAACGGGTTATGCAATGACTTACTACGGTGACGTCATAGCATGGGGTTCTCGGCGGCAAACGGTAGTGGCTCTATCGACGTGTGCCGCAGAGTATTTGGCTCTCTCAGAAGGCTCTCAACAACTTGCGCACATGATGAATATCCTTGAAGATATCGAGCAATATCCACAAACTTCAATTCACGTCGACAATGAAGCCGCTATCTTGATTGCGACGGACAATACATCAAAGAAAAAGACGAAGTATCTACAGCGAGCTTTCTATTTTGTTAATGACTTAATCCGAGCAAATGACATCAAGTTAGAATGGACCAGTACAATCAATCAATTAGCGGATGTATTCACGAAAAAGCTTGGCGCGACGAAGATGATAGAGGCGGGGATTAAGCTGGGATTGACCGGGTAGTTTTCACATGCGTGGGAGGGGGTGTTAGAGTTGGATATACACTTAGGTGAAAACTGGGTTCTATCTTCTATGTACTTCATCATATGTACATAGTTCATAACCTAGTCGGTGACAGGTATCAACCTTAACTGTCACCGACGCGCACCTACAGTTCCGGTCCTCGCGTGCCCGGGATCCTCTCTCTTTCCTCACCGAGATTGGAGACCCGGGATCGACACGCGAGAGCTGACCCACCGCCGGACTGTATCGTGCAGTTTCCGTGCCTTTTATACTCCGCCCTCAGCCGCCGACTGGGCTGCAACCCACTCCGGCGCGAAGTGATGCAGATCGAGATCCCGGAGCTCGACGACGAGCCCACCCACACCCCCAGGAGCCAGCCCGCCCTCGGACCAGCACCCAGCCTGCCCGCCTCCCGCCCATTCGGCGGACAGCACCCCCCGCCCCTCTCCCGCAGGCCGAGTGCCGAGCAGCCCCCCACAGTCACCCGGAACCACAGCCTCAGCCAGCACCCCACCCACAGGAAACTCTCCGTCGCCAGCCTGCGCTCCCAAATCTCCTCCAAGCCAGCCCCAGACCACCCCCGCACCACCCAGCGCACCATCAACGACCACCTCCCCCGCACTAGAAATGAGAATCCAGCCCAGCCGGACCACCATGCCCCCCTGGAGGTCTGTCCACACATCAAACAATCCGAGCTCAGTCATTGACAACCTCCACCTTCCCCGCAGGTCGCCATCTTCCTGATCATGGACAGGTTTTTCGAAGAATGCGAGAGCAAGCTTGCCCAGCTCCTCAGCAAGCCGATCGTGAGTTTGTGCCCCCACAACGTGTCCCCGCACGGCTCGAAGAATTGAAGCGTGTGTGTGCGATCAGCCCGCCTCGGCGGAGGACGATGTGTACATACCCTACTGTCTCGGCCACGCCGTCGACCCGGCCTTCGACGCCACATTCGTCTCTCTCGCCCAAGTCTCCAAGAAAAACCCCGCACAGGTCGTCAACTTCGTCATGCGCTGGAAGTCCCGCCAGGGCGAATCGAGCGACGACTATGCCATCCAACGTGCCTTGTGAGCCCCCTCGGATTCTTCCACTCCTCCTCCTGCTGCTGCTGCTGCTCAGTCTCACATCTGCCCGGACGAGCAACCCAGGGTCACCAGCGGCAACTCCCTCAATCCTCGCCGGGTCACGGCTGTCCTCTCCGAGCGCAAAAACGTAAGCTGGCTGGTCATATCTGTCGCCCTCAGCTCTAATCCTTCTCTCCCGGCAGCTGGCGCTGGTCTACATCCTCTGTCGCGCCCTGATCTCCATCGTCCAAGTGGTCACCCGGGAAGCACTCGGAGAAGACCTTGGCACCCGTCTGGAAGAGATCATCTTCAACTCGATCAAGAATGCCGATCCGTAGGTTGAGTCGTTGCTTGTCCATCTGCCCTGTCTCACATTCCTCACCCCCAACGGTTCTTCGTATACAGGCACCTCACCGCCAGGACGCCCAACAAACAGGCCAACATGAACATGTTTGCCTATCTCCTTGGAGCCTTGTCCAACATCAGGTAAGCAGCCATCTCCCTCATTCACAAAAAAGTTCTATGCATAATGCCTGCTATACCCCTCAGATTCACGAGCGTCAGCGACCGTTTTGCCGCCGAAATGGACGCGATGAACCGGGTCGCCCATCTTCGCGACCAGAAGGACGGCGAAGCCAGATTGGGATACCTGGTCCGAGGCGTCCAGTTTCTCAAGCTGAAGGTCTACCCGCTCGAGGCATTCGAGGACACCGCCGACTTCATCGCGACCTTCGCCACCCTCTTCGAGTCCTCCAGAGGCTCATCAGTCAAGACCGCCATGGCCGAAACCCTCGGCCCCTTGCTCGCTCAAGTCGTCCAATCGGCCACCGCCGAAGTCAACCACCCCGTTTGGGGCAAGGCGATCAACCTCATCCTCAGCAAGTCGCACTCCATGTCCGATAAACCCTCGAAATCCAGATACTGGAACTCCACCGTCCCACTGATGTGTGCAGCCGTCGGCGCCGCCCCGCAAGAGCTCCTCTTGCCCAAGTGGACCGAGACCGTAGAATGGTGCACCACCAAGCTGAAGGAGAAAAGCACCCGAGCCGCAATGATGCTGGGGATCGTCCAGCTGACGTGGTCATACTTGCATCGGGTCCGCGAAGGCGCATCGGCCTTGAACAAGCGGCTCGAACCCATCCTCCGAACCGCCTTCCCTCCAGATCGGAAGAACGTCTATCCGTCCGAAGTTTCCCTTGACACCTTCGTCTCCTTGATCCATTTCATCCTGCACTGGCAGCTAGACTATGGCACCGACTTTGTCCTCAGAACCCTTCTCACCTACGCCAATGACGCCAACGAGAACAACCAAGGCTTGGTCGCCCAAACCGGGGCCGAACGGATCATGATCGGAATCACCAGCAGCTTGAGAGCGCTCACCTCACTCGAAAAGGCCCAAGACCCGCCCTACCCAACCCACGACCATCACCAGCACTCGAAAAATTCTTCAAACCCCCACATCATCTATGACCCCAATTACTCCTCCAGGGCTGGGGAATCGCCCAACGACGGCCAGGCGCTCAAACCCGACCTGCTCGAGAAACCCCGGATCAAGGCGTTTGTGGATGCGATCGGGACCAAAGTGCTTCAGATGGCCGCGTACTGCGACCGGACCCTCGCCCCGTTCACCATCAATGAAGACAGGTACCTCACTCCGTGGCACGACAGCGTCGCGGCGAGGGCAGACACGTTCGACGGCCCGACCGTCATCAAACGACACGGCGCTTTTGCAGTCGAATACCCGCGCCACCTCCAGCCCACGTTTGACGTCCTCCAGACCTGCTTACAGGCGTGGCCGCGGATCATCAACTCGCCGGCATCCGAGTCGGCATCGCTTGCAATCTTACTCAGAGGCTTGGTGTCCTTGGACGTGGGCGTGACGATCGAGGCCAAACTGTGCTTGCGGCGCTTCCTACAGGCCGGCAAATCCTTTGCCGTCCTTCAAGCCTACACACGCTTTCTCGTCAAGCCGGACTTGTTGGTCCGGATCAAGCCCCATCTCCAGAAAGGGCTCGACTCCAAAGTGGAGAACCTCGTCAAGTTCTGGGTCGAAGCCCTGACGGCATGGTGCGAACACATCCGCAAGCTGTCTGTCAACGGAGAGGATCCAGACTATGCGTCTTCGCCCTCCTTTGGCGCCGAGGGAACCAAGCTACTCTGCCACATGGAAGCCACCGGCTTGGTGCTCCTGTGCTCCAGGTCGTACTACATCCGTCGCTCAGCCTTGGACGCCTTACGGATCATTGCTACCGCCCGCGGGATCATCCAAGAGGCCAGCTCGGTGACCACCCCACGATCGATGACCTTCAACCCGACCTGCAGCGTCACCACTCTTCTGGCCGAGGCCGAGAAACGGCTGTTCGAGAACCTCAACGACGACGATTTCTCGAGCGTCGAGCGGACCCGGCTGGTCAAGTGGAAGAAACACCGTAAGGCGGCCAACGGCGAGAGCCTGACCCGCTTGCTTGAATCGGACAACCCCGCCGACTACACCCTGCTCTGCTTTGCGCTCTCCTCGATCTTCAGTACCTCGCTCCTCCTCCTCCCCGCCACCGTATCCCATGCCCGAATCCTCCTCTACGGCCAGCTTCAGCGACTCTATCCCTTGGCCTCCGATGCGGCCGGTGTCGGCGGCCGCTCCACCGTCAGCGGCACCGGGCTCAACCCAGGCTGGGACGACCGCAACCTCTACATGTCCTGGTCTTCGCTCCTCATCAGCGTCACCAGCATCACCACCTCGACTGACCCCAAGACCGGCAACCTCAGCCCGACGATCGACACCCTGTCAAACACCTCCCAGAGTGCCTCGGCCCGCGAAAGGCACATCTCTCCCGGGGAGGACCTCATCAAGACCCTCGTGCCCTTCCTGACCTCCGAACAGCCGCCCTTCAGGGAAGCGGCGATCCGGGCCATGAGCTCGATCCACGTCTCGATGTACCCCACCCTGCTCGAAGGCCTCTCGGGCCTCGCCCACCATCTGACGAGTGAGCGCAAGATGATCGAGGCCCAGAAGGACCGCTCCGCCCGGCCTAACGGGACCGTCAAGATCATCAGACTCTTCTCGGCCATCGGCAAGCTCCACGAATCCACCACCAAGCTCTTGTTCCATCCCGACTACCGCATCGCCGACCGCACCGTCGACATCCTGGCCACCTTCTCCCGCGAGACTTGCATCTTTCTCAAGTCTCAGCAGCATCTCGACGACCTCGTCTCCCTCTCCATCCGCAAATCCTTCCTCACCTTCGCCGAACGACTGCTCAGAAAGACCGCCCTCTCGCGCCCGTCTTCCTCGCCCGACCATCCGCATCTCTTCCCGAAGGAGCTGTTCATCGATTTCTACAATCTGGCCGAAGATTGGAGCACCCGCGCGATCAGCTCGTCCTCCTCGCAGCCCCAATCTGCCCACGCCAACCTGAGCTTCGGCCATCCCCCTGGGAACGACCCTCATCCCTCGCGCAGCGGGTCGATGTCCAGCAGGGCTAATGTGCCCCAACGGGGACGGCCGTCGGCGTCCTCGACAACCATCTCGAGCGATCTCCTTCCGGCCTCTGCATCCATGATCGCGACGCTCTGCGTGAGTCTCCCATCTGATCGTGGCCCTGCTTCATCCCTTATATTTCTTTTTTTTTTTTTCTTTTTCGCAGGAGAGTTATCTCGACGTTCGGGTCGCCAGTGGCTCCCAGAATCGGCCCGAAAGTATTGCCGATCGCCCCCGTATTAGTGTCTCGCGACTGCTGAGATGGATCGTGATGCTGTTCGAAAAGAATGATCCGAAGTCTCACGTCCACGCAAGGTGAGTCGTCTCTTGATTCCAAATTATTTTACATATATACATTATTCTAAAAAGCACAATAACTTTCTCTAGACGGGCGTTCATCGGGTCTGTAAGAAATAGCAGCGAATCCGATCGGCTCTTAGAGGCCGCCCTGACGCTTTGCTGGAATGAGTCTTCCAAGGCGATGCCGTTGCTGCAGACTCTGTTTGGGGTCTTGGGGAACGCATTGATATCGGACCCGAGCCTCCAGATCCGCGACTCGGCATTACTCGTGATCTGTCTGGCCCGGCTGACCCATTCTGACCTGACGATGCGGCAGCAAGCCATCGACCTTTTGAAAGCGCGCGGGATGCTAGGCACGCAGCTGGACCTCTTGTCGGACGTCGAAGTCAACCTGGCGAGCGCCTTTGCCGGCCAGCATCTCGCCGCCCAGTTCCGTACCTCGGCCACCGTCTGCAGCTTGCGCAAAGTGGCAGCGGTCGACTTCATCCTCGAGCTGTGCTCCCGGATCATCCAGACTGATCCGCAGAAGGCCAAGCCGCTCGCCCGTCTGATGCCCAGCTGGCTCAACCAGATCCAGCTGCCCCCTTCTATCCCAGATAGTCCGTCCTCTAAGTTCAGAAACCTCATCAATGTCGTCCTGCTCGTCACTTCTAAGATCATCGAGACCCACCCTGATGAGGTCCGCTCGATCTGGACTTCATTGTCCAACGCCTCTCCCCCCAACTCCAAAGCCATCGCCACATATCTCGTCGAACAAACCGCCCGGCGTGGCCTGCCTGGCTTTGTGGGCTTGGTGCGGACGGTGATCTCGTGTATGTCGTATGATGAGGCGACCGATACGATCCATAAGGACTTGCTGAGCCTCGTCGAGCCCGCGAAACTCTTGGCTGCGTCTAGTCCCACTTCTCTGAGCGATCCAGGCTCAGCCGGGTCAGCTGGCTCGAGATCATTCGACCTTGAAGCCTCCTTCCCTGCCCTGTCCTCGCGAGCCGTGTGTTCTCCTATGCAAGCCGTCATCCTCCTCCTGGGTGAAACCATGGTCCTCCGGCCTCTCACCCTCGCTGACCGGCTGCCGCACATCCTGCACGCCTATGTCGTCCAAGTCGACCACACTAACCCCCCGTTCAGAACGCAGATGCAGGAGGGATTGGTCCGCTTTATGGGCATGCTGCGCCGAGCCCAAATGGCCCATCTCCAAAACTCCGCCGGTCCTTCCTCAGAGGAGCTCGCCGACGGCGAGCCATGGAGACTGTTTTGGGAGTTCGACGATCTCGGCGGCTCTCGAAGACACCGCAAGGGCCCTCCAGCCAACATGGAGTCATTGGTCCATCAGATCGCCTCTCTCTCCTTGCATCTGTTCCCCGATTTCAGCCGCAACTGGACCCAAGTGGCTGTCGAATGGGCCACGCAATGTCCCGTCCGCCATATCGCCTGTCGATCGTTGCAAGTGGTCAGGGTCCTCGGCTCACCCGTCGACCCGACCCTGCTCGCCGAGCTCCTCGTCCGTCTCTCCAACACCGCCTCGGACCCTTCCCAGGACATCCAGCTGTTTGCGCTCGAAGTGCTGAGCACATACTCCGAGTGCGCCCGAATCACCGCGGCCAATGCGGCGCTCTATGCCCAGCTGTTTTGGACGGGGGTGTCGTGCCTCGAGACGGCCAACGACACGGAGTTCTTGGAGGCCATCGAGCTGATCCGGGCGGTCGTCAAGGCGATCGAGCCTGGCACTTGCTACGAGATTGCCAACTCGAGACCCAGCCAATGGGAGGCTGACGCCAGCCCGTTCAGACCCCTGTTGACCAAAGGTCTGCGATCATCGCAGCTCTGCTCTGCCTCGTGGAGTCTGGTCAAAGACTTGCTCGAGCTTCCGGACAATTGCGGGGTTATTGATTGGCTCAACGGGGGCCTGGCCATGCTGTATGCCGCCTGTCTGCCGTGGTGCTTCCAGGTCTTGGAGACGGGAGTGATGCAGTATGAGATCGATGAGATCGCGTTGAGCGTTGCCCGTGTAGCCGAATCGTTCAGGATGGACGGCCTCTCGAGAGTAATGGTCTCCTTCGTCAAGAATCGCTTCCGGACTAAGGAAGACTTCCTGCGCCAAGCCGTCAACGGCATCCGCGAATACTTTCTCCCGAAATTCTCCGCAGATATCTTGGTCGTCTATCTCGGCTTGCTGTGTAACCCTCTCGACTGGCTTCGCTTGAAAACCCTGGCCGTCTTGAAGCTGTTCCTCAAGACGATCGAGCCCACGTTCGCATCGTCAGGAATCAACGAGCTGGGCTATGACCTCTTGACGCCCCTGTTGCATCTGCTCCAGACGAATGCATCCCAACAAGCCCTGGACATCTTAGCCGAGCCGATGCCGATCAAGAGTCGGCCGTCGAACGGACGCAAAGGGTTGACGGCTGAGGATGGCGGGTCTTCGTCGACGTCGTCGAAGAGGGTGTTTGGGATGCCGGATGAGACGGGCTGGTGTGTGGCAAATGTGCAGGAAGCGATGGGGCAGACTCGGAGCCGGTTGACGGACGTGATCGAGAGCTTTGCGCGGAGCTTTATGGGCGAGAGTCTGCAGCGCTCGTCGGTGGTCGAGTTCAGCTATGAGTGGGGCCACGAGGCCGAGCAGAGCATCGACAACCAGACCCAGTCGGACTTTGCGGAGACCAACGAGAGCTTCGGGGACATGGTCTCCACCCTGCATGATCTGTCGGACTTCTTCGGGCAGGACGGCAGCCCTGGCGGCGGCCACGGCCACGGCCCGGCTGCCCACGGCTCCTCCTCGCGCATCTCCTCGCCGCTCAACCCGTCCACGGCCCGGGTGGCGGCCATCCTGTCCCGCTCGCTGAGCAAGCGCCGCGCCAACCGGCCGAGCCTGCACGTCCGGCCCTCCGCCGCCGCCGCCGACGAGCACGACCACCACCAGCAACCGCACCCGGCGAGCCGGGAGCCGCCCCTCGCCGCCGCCGGCCCGTCCGCCCGCCCCGGCTTCCCGCCCGCCCCCAGCAGGCCGCTCAGCCTCGTCTCCTCCGACGCCGGCTCCGACCCCCTCCCCAACACCCCCCTCTTCATCGCCCGCCGCTTCCATCAGACCTCGCTCTCCGTCGACTCCAGGGACGACTTCCTCGGCCAGAGCCATCCCCATCTCCATCCCGTCCTCCACGACGACGACGACGACGACCTCCATGATCTCGACGACGACGACGACGACGAGGACGACGACGACGAGGAGGAGGACGAGGATGAAGATGAGGACGAGGATGAGGACGACGACGAGGAGGAGGACCAGCAGCCGTTCCGCCCGCCCCCCAGAATCGCCCCCTCTCGCTTACGGCCCCCGCACACCCGCCCCGCGGAGCCCTCGCGCACCGTCTCGCCCAGCGGCACGTTCTGCACCGACGACAGTCACTCCGTCTACGCCTTCGACCTCGACCATTGACCCCCTCTCTTTTTCTCCTTTTGTACGGTTCTGGGCTGTGCGTTGTTTGTAGAGCGGCTATTTCGTGGTTCTTTTCTGCGCTTCGTCGCTTCTCTCATCTGTATTCTTCTCTCCTTTCTTCGGTCTTTGGGGCAAAGGGGCGCGAGTTGTTTGGCTGCTTGTGTTGGGTCGTTTAGCTGGTGTTGGTGCACACGGTCCGCCGGATTCTGGTGAGAAGGTTTTGGTGTGGCCCGAGGGGTTCTTGCTTGGGCATGTAAGAAGGACGGGTGCCTGTATGGCCGGGGTGGACCTTTTGGACAGCCGTAAACATCCGGTAGGGTGCTGTGATTGGCAGGGGAAGCTGCCTGCGCTGTCTCAGCCGGGGGACTCAAAGCCTCCTGGCCTGTGCATCCATCCTGAGCCCAGCTTTCCCCTCCTTTCCTGGGTGAGACTGGAGAGTGCTTCCGAGTGCTAAGTAAGTTGACTGCAAGACCGGTGCACCCTTGCAACTTCCCAGGGAGAGCCTTGCTGTGGCTGGCGGCAACGCTGCCCGCTCGCTGGGAGCGACTTGTCCACAAGGCCAGAAACTTGCTGCGTAGCTTAACAAAGCCTTGTGAGCACTTGCGGGCGAGCGCCAAGCCCGAAGTGCATCCACGGCTTTTAAACCCACAACAACCGAGATCGCACGTGAGAATCAACGTTTGGAGTGTAAGGCCCCGTTTGGAGCCAATAGAAATTTAGGTGACATAATCATTTGTAAATTCAATAAAAAATACAAAACTCAACATAAAGAATCCAATTTTTTTTTGTAGGAACCCTACAGTACTGGTCTCATCAACTATGAAGTCAGATTTAACTGATTCAGCCATCTTCAGCACCATAATACCATTATATTGCTTTGTTTTGGTCAAAAGCGATATAATGGTACTACAGTACTGAATATGGCTGAATCAGTTGAATCTGACTTCATAATTGAAGAGACCAGTATTGAAGGTTGCCTAGAAAAAATATTTGGAGGCTTTATGTTGAATTTTGTAGTTTTCATTGAATTAACCAATGATTATATCACCTATAATTATATCAGCTCCAAACAAAGCCTAATTCTTTTTTTTTCTTCTTTTTCTTCATTTTAAATTCCCTCTCTCACCAAGCTGCTGGGGATCTTGCGAAGGACTATAAGGGCCCAATTATAAACACTTATTGGAATTTCATTGAAAAAAAATCCAAATTCATTCGAAATTTCTTTTGTCTTATTTTTTTTAGGGGGTTACTAAATGTACCCGGGTATTTCCGCGTTTGTACCCGGTTTTTGCGTACCCCCTTTTCCGCGTACGTACCCGGTTTTTTTCTATTCATTTCTACGCGACGCAAATAGGCTTAAAATTCATCTAAAATCCTGAAAAGAATTATGATACATTCAAAATTCCAAAAAAGCAACTTTAAATGATTTAATTAATTTTTTGCATACCCCCTTTTCCCCAGTGTGTACTAAGGGAATATCTTTTTTGTTACATGTACCAGGGTTCCAAAAAATTGAGGGAACATTTAAACATGCATTAGAAGCTTCCTTTGGAATTTTTGAGAGAAAAAAATAGGTATGTGGTGGGTACATGGTGTGCTTAGTAGAAAAATGACTGATACATGTATAACTTTTTTGTTACACATTTAAAGAGTCTAAAAATTTCAAAAATGTTTCTATGGTGTATATTCTGTGCTCCATTAAATTTATAGCAATGGGGTAAACACCAAACATGAGATATAGGGGGGCCGGGCAGCCTTAATAGGAACAATCTGCCTAATTATTGAACATTTTTTTTGATAAATTTCCCAGAAGTCTAGAGACTTAAGGGGTTACATAATGATGCATATTCTCTGCGCTCTGAAACTTTTGGCAATATTGGTACCTCAGAACATGAAATATAAGAGGTGTGTGGTAGTCATATTGCCTTACTGCGCACCCCTTATATCTGATGTTCTGAGGTACCAATATTGCCAAAAGTTTCAGAGCGCAGAGAATATGCATCATTCTATAACGCCTGCATTCCTTAGACTTCTGGGAAATTTATCCAAAAAGATATTCAATAATTAGCCAGATTGCTCCTATTAAGGCTGCCCGCCCCCCCTATATCTCATGTTTGGTGTTTACCCCATTGCTATAAATTTAATGGCGCACAAAATATACATCATAGAAGCATTTCTGAAACTTTTAGACTCTTTAAATGTGTAACAAAAAAGTTATACATGTAGCAGTCATTTTTCTACTAAGCACACCACGTACCCGCCACGTACCTATTTTTTTCTCTCAAAAATTTCAAAGGAAGCTTCTAATGCATGTTTAAATGTTCCCTCAATTTTTTGGAACCCTGGTACATGTAACAAAAAAGATATTCCCTTATTACACACTTGGGAAAAGGGGGTATTGAAAAAATTAATTAAATCATTTAAAGTGGCTTTTTTGGAATTTTGAATGTATCATAATCCTTTTCAGGATTTTAGACAAATTTTAAGCCTATTTGCGTTGCGTAGAAATGAGTAGAAAAAAACCGGGTACACACGCGGAAAAGGGGGTACGCAAAAACCGGGTACAAACGCGGAAATACCCGGGTACATTTAGTAACCCCCTTTTTTTATGTACAGATTCCAAAATAGCCCAAATGACCTCGAGGAGGTCATTTGGGATCAAAAAATTTCAAATTTTTATTATCGAAACGACTTACAGGCATACAGTACATGTATGCAAGACTGTACCGCACTAATCCAATGGTAGAACTTTAGTTGTACCGTTGGTCAGCAATACACAGCCGCAGGCAGTTGAGATTCGGCAACAGCCCCGCCGCCGGATGCATTTCCAACCAGGATCCATCCTGCCATACCTGCCTGATCCAATCTCAGGGATCCCGAAAATAACATGACAGCGATGAACGCTTCAAACGGCCCACCCTTTGGCCACCAACCAGCTTCCCCAGGGTTACTACCCGCCGACAAACCTTGGGGGTCTCAATCAACTCATACCCAGCCTCGCGACCAACTCGGCCGCGAGTCTCCCTAACCCGCAGGCCCCACTTCCTGCCCTAGCAACACCAGCAGCACCTCCAGCAACTGTGCCAGCTGCGCTTGGCGCCGAACCCAAGAAGGCGGGCACGTGAAGGCGGTCCGGCCTGCGCGTACTTAGATTTGTTCTGGGATTTGCTGGAGTTGCTGCCATTGCCACATGGCAGGTATCCGGTCATCATTCCAAGGCTCCCAGCGATTGGGCCTCTTGAAGGTGGTCCGGCCAGCGCGTACGTAGATTTCTTCTGGGATTTGCTGGAGTCTCTGCCATTGCCACATGGCATACATATGAATAGGAGTGGCGTCAAGGGGAGGAGGGATCATTTGCAGCAATTTGGTTGGGTGAAGCCGTGCGGTTGTGGTTATGGCACTGGTTGGGCGGGGGGGGGGGGGGCGGAACAGGCGGTGTCAGCCAGGAATTTGGAATTCCTGCTGTGTGGCCGCAGGTTTATAATTGTACATAATTATTGAGGCTTTATTGAAACATTTTTGGGCCTGTATTTGCCACAAAAAGTTAAGAGTTTTTTTTTGGAATCAAGTTTGGAATAATTTACAATAAAACTTCGATAACTGTTTATGATTGGGCCCTAAGTGCCGCGGCTTGATTGTCCATCAATCCCTCTGTACTCCAGACCTCTTTTCCCTTCTTTTGGACATGCCCTCTTTCCCTGGTAGTCTTGACTTTCTTGCCCTTTTTGTGTTCCTTTTTTCCCACAAATGTCTCTCTTTTTTAGAAAAAACTTAATAAAAGAAGGGGTGGCTTGCCAAAACCAGCTTTTTATTTTGGGAATGTCTACCCTGGATGGCTGAGTTTGAAGATTGTGTAAATGGAACTCTGGACTTTGGAGGAGGGAAAAAGTATGATAGGAGCAGAATTCAATTGAGCTGCATGAGCTGGTGGATCCAAAGCCAAGAAGCTCAGGAATAGAGGCTCCAAAACACTCTTTGATTGGGCCATGGTAAGTATCTTTCCTGGGGCATGGAAGTTGGTTTACAGCAAAGCCCCTTGATCACCCAAGACACTGCCACTTGGGTGTAAGTCCCTCCTCCCTGCAGTTGAGGGTTGTGTGTCACACCTCAACAAGGTTCTCTTGCTTGCCACAAAGGGACAGGGGACTTGGATAAGTTAGAGAAATTTGGCTGAGACAGAAAGGGCAAATGGCAGGAGGGAAAATAGTAAGCCTTGGCCAGCCTGATGCTTCTGGACCTCAGTGTTCATGTGGCACTGGTCTCATCCCCTCAATCCCAAATGTTCTCCCTGTACTAATCTTTTAAAAAATAAAGAAATAAAATGGAGAAATGTACACAAGGATCTGCAACCATTGTGCCTTGTGGATCTTGGATTCACCAACCTGCAGATATCTGCAGATCCTACCCCTGTAGCCACTCAAGTGTTCCATTTTTTTGCAGATAGGATATCCAATCTTGCATATTATCAGAAAATCTAGAAATGTATCTTCTGAGCAATTTAATATCCTTTAGGATTCCTTTGACCTTCACAACAGATTCCTTCAATCAGTTTGAAAGATATAGCCTCAAAGGATTAGGTGAAGGCACCCATTTTTATTTCCAAGAAAACTGTCTATTCAGATTTCTTTGTACATATTATGTTGATTTTTAATGTATTATTATTATTCATTTTTGTGATTGAAAGTTCTTCCTTTGTCTGCAAGTGTGCAGACATTGTTCATAAGCCTCTCCTACAGAGAGCCCTCCAGGCAGGGCTCCCCAGACCCTCTGTTGGAGAGGCTTACTTGAGCTAGGGTGCACCCTACGCTTGTATATATTCTTTGTTAGGGCTTGGAATCAGCCATACTGCAGCCAAGACACCCAAACTGAACCAAGTCCCTCCTGGGTGCAAATGAAGTTTGCAAGACACCCTTCATGAAGAAAAGATGGTTGGTACTCAAGATGATACTGCCCTTCAGGACATCTTGCCAAGTTCCCACCCCTGCAAACTGGCAGTACATACAGCTACCAGAGAGTATTCACCAGGTCGGTCAAACATGGATATGCACAGATTGGCCAATATGGGAAAGTTGTCAAATGGCAGAAATATGGCTGTAACCAACTTTCACCAAGTTGGTCAAGTAAGCACAAACAAACAATCAGGCATACTCCAATACTGCCCTTCAGATGTAAGTATCAGTGAAGCTGCAAGTAGCTCTGAAAAGCCTTCAATGAAACTGTGGTTTTCACAAGCAGTTTGTCAGCAGGACTTAATCTGTAGGGTTCTTATTGAAAGTCCCTGTGAGGGCAAGGTTCTCATATCCTCCACCACCTTCTTTGCTGCCCCACTCATTCATGCAGTACAGCATCTGTTTCAGTGCTGAAGAATGTGATTTTGTATCTCATAAAGGTGTCTGGTATTGCACACCCACTTTCCCTGACTGTAATTTTTCATTTGCTGAGATGTTGCAAATTCATAACCAGTCTGCTTGGGTCTGTCAGGGTCTTGAGGAAGGCAACATATAAAGCTACCATCCCAGCCTCTGTAATCACATTATCCCCAATCTTAATTATGAATTATTGAGACAGGAAATTTTATGCTTCTTCACCTCACTTCAGTAACCCTGAAAATTAAACTCCACAACTCCACTCTTGAGAAAATGCTTTCTCAACTTATTGTTGCTACCTTATGCACTATCCCAGGCTTGATATCTACACACCTAGATTTTGGTGAAAATGTCATTTCTGCTAGTACAAATCATGTTTCCCAATTGGCAGATACTTCAATGGAAAATTTGGAATGCTCATCCAGTCACCATGGTACTTGGTCTTTTCAAAGTTACATTTCTCAATTCTGTTTAGTAATGACTTATTTTTCAACAAAAAATTCCAGGTTTAGGAGCGGATAATGTGGAAGCAAACACTGTCAAGAAGACCAATTTGGATTCTGCAGAAAAATTCAAACAGGAAGCGGCCTTGGTCCCTGCTATATGGGAACCACAGAGTCCTATGAAGCGCCACAAATGTAAGTCAAGCTGTTCTAATTTTAACTGGAGTCAAATTGATGAGGGGATGGTGGTGATACCAATCTTTCTGTGAAGTTTTGAATATTCATGCTGGATCAGATGAAAGCTTAAGATGTGAGCCAGACTGCCTCTTTGAGCGAGTTGACTTTGACCACCAGAATATCCAACACCATGGTTTATAAATTTGCAGCAAAGTTGATTGAACTGGAAGAGGATTCATCCAAGATCCAGCATTCATTTGAAATGTTTTACTATCCTCTAGAAAAAGCCCAAAACACTGGATCAAAGAGATTTCATCAATATGTTGAAGATTGTCAATTAGCAATCAAGCTTCATAGAAAAATGGGCATTCTTAAGAGATGGAGACTTGATCAACTGGGTGTATTGAAACAAGAAGATTCAAATCACATGATACTGACAGATAATAAATTCACAAAATCTTATCAAGAGCTTGATTTGTCAAATGACAAAGTCAGACAAACATTTGTAAATGAATTGGTTGGAGAAATCAAAGAAGTTATGACTGGTTGTGAATCAGAATTCTACAATCATTACAATGACTACATCAAACACAATTTTTATGAACAGAGGTATATTCTCCAGTATACATTATATTTGATTAATCTTTTATTCAATAATCAATACATCAATGAGGAAAATGTGAGGGAAATCTTTCAAGCAGAAAAGAGTGCATGGATTTTAGGAAATGCAAACCTTTGGCACTTTGTGGCTTTTGCAATCCCACATGCTGAAGAAGGAATGTCAAATCTCACCCGTCAACCTTTTTGGACTTCACAATTCAAATTTCTTGCTGGTGAGTTTCTATTTTTCCTTTTGACATGAAGTTATTTCAGAATTAATATTTGTGTCAAGTCAGAAAATGATGAATGCTATGTTTTGTTTTAAATGAAAAACCACCACAGCCTTCAGCAGAAGTACTCAATTGATGATGGAATTTGATTTGTTAATTGACCATTTGAGGTCTCTTGTTCAAAATTCAGAAGGATTTGGGCAATCAAATGAATGGATTGCCTTTGATGAATACTTTTTCAGCAAAAATTATACTGACATGTTGCGTGATGGAAATGGAAAACCCAAGAATTTGATATCCTTTGGATCAGATGAGACACATCTGTCATTCATAATTGATACCCAAAAACTTAGATACCTCCTACTTGCATCACTTGCCAAAAATAAATTCTCAATTTCAAGAAATATTTGTGAGATGCTATCCTTTATTGAAACTCATGTATTCCCAGGAATAATAGATGAATCTTTTAAACTAGAAATACCAATATATTCCCCCATTCCAACATTTCCTTGGTTCATAGAATCAATTTTGAAAAAAGAACAGGTCAATTTCAAAAATTTATTCATTTTGATGATAAACAAATCCAGGCAATCCTATACACAATATATAGAAAATGCCATGAAAATACATGAAGAAATGGAACAACAAACCATCAGGAAGAATTTCTACCTCCTCAAAGAATCTGTTGAAACTGGGCCCAAAAGGAATATAATCTCAGAAGATCCCAAATTGAACTCAATGAGAGATAATCTCAAACATAATGAAGAATATTACAACTATCTACAATCAATCACAAACTTTATCAATACCCAGGAAGTTAAAATGTCAATGGAAACACTTTTAGACAAAGTTATGAGAAACATCTGATTGATGCAGCTTTTCTGGAGATGTGAAACTGTGTGATATCATAATTGGGCATTCTGAAGACCTTTTTCACCCATGCTTCTCTTGTTTCTTTTCTATTTTTTCATTACTTCCCCCTTTCCTTCCATTTCACCTTTTCAAATACAAATATTCAAACTGTTGGAAAATATTTCACAAATAAAATCTATCATCTCTCAAAACTCAACAAATACATCTTCATCCTATAGCTCTTCTCACTTGACTACAAGAAATACTTTATCAGCTGCCAACAGTTGCTATGCAAGAGACTCCAGAGTTGAAATCCAGTTTCCAATCCTCCAGATTCAAACTTTTGGCAGCTGAGAAGGTAGCAGGGTTTCCTTTGGAATTCTTTTTCTTCTTATCTCATTTAGGCCCCGTTTGGACGCCACTTTATACGTGATAAATGTGTGTATTTATTGCGCGCAACCCCTGGGGGTTCCAAAATTTTGGTGGAGACGGGGGACAAACTTTGGGTTGCGCGTGATGAATTTGCCCATTTATCATGTATAACGCGGCATCCAAATTGGGCCTTAGTCTTACTTCTATCTCTCTTGGATTGATTTAGCAGTTTTAATTGTCTCTCTTTCTTCTTTTTTTGCATCATTTTATCTGTTTCTGTTTTATTCCTTTTTCAGTATGTGGCTCCAAAAATACAGCAATTACTAAACTCAGTGCTGAGCTAGCTGATGCTCAGCTTTGGCATAAATAAACTATAGGGCCAGGCCAAGCACAAGCTAAGCATCAGCTGAGTCAGGCCATGGAAAAAGCTGAGCCAGGCCAGGGAAAAAGCTGAGGCCCCATTTGGTAGCAATGATATTATGTGATGTCATGCACTTAACTAATGTGATACACATCACTCAAGAGCTTCATATATTTTAATATAACTCAAGTGTTTGGCTGCCACTTGAGTCATGTACTTAAAAATCTCAATTTCCAGCACACTGCAAGAAAAACTCTAGAAACTGCTTGCAGTTGAGATTCAGCAAGCTTGAATCAAGCCTCAGCTCAAGCTGGAGTCAAGCACCCAAATTCCATGCTGGTGCACCTTGAGTGTGTACCTTGTTCAGCATCTCAATGCTAAACATGCTGTGGTCCTCATGCAGTAGGCTGAGGCAAATTTTCAACCTTGCAAATGAGCATACCCCTGAGAAACCTTTTATTTGATTTTAGTAAACACTCCATCTGCCATTGAATCCAGCCAGAATAGCATAACAGGGGTATGTACACATGAAAGGGATATCTGCATATGAAAGGAATATGTACACATGAAAGGTGAATGTGATAAGGTGTATTAACACATAAAAGAAACAAATGATTAAAGGGGTATGTACAGTAAGGGGTCTTTGCACATGAAAGGGATATGTAAGCATCACCTGCATGATGAAAGGGGTATTGAAAGGGATGTAAAAAACTCAAAGAGGTCATGTAAACATCAAAGGGTCATGAATGCATGATGAAAAGGGTATGTACACATTGTGAAAGGGATACATGCACATGAAAGGGATACACACACATGAAAGGGATACACACACATGAAAGGGATACACACACATGAAAGGGGTATGTGCACATAAAGGGGTATGTACACATTGTGAAAGGGGTGAATGCATAAAAAAGGGACATGTGCACATGAAAGGGGTATGTTCACATGAAAGGGGAATTTGCACAGGTATCAAATCAGTATTTTGGAGCCTGCATGCACTCAGTTTTTTGTACCCCAGACTCACTCTTGCATAAATTATACAATGTGCATGGAATCAACCAGTACTTGATTCTTGCATGAGGCAAAGCTTGCCTTGAGCTCTTGCATCTCAACTGCAAGCAGTTTCTAGAGTTTTTCTTGCAGTGGTACATACCCGCCATTGGAGTGTGTAATCCTCTCTATGGCTGGCCTTAGAGATGTCAGCAGGTACTCGTTTGCGGGTACCCAGCACCTGTTTGCGGGTACCTGTTTTCAAAGACAGGTACCCGCAAACAGGTGCCGGGTGCGGGTGCGGGTGTCAACTTTTGAGGTGAAAATTTGGCAAGTACTTGGACCAAGTACTTGCCAGCACCCGCCCAATTTTGCCGGTCAAGATATGTATACATATATCTGGACACATGCTTATAGATACAAGCATATTGCTGTGTACCTGACTCAACCCCGTCGCCGGAGAATAGAGATCCGTACTGTCAGTCCCCTCTTCACCAAATCACCATACCACTCAGCCTCCACCATGGGAAGAAGCAGGAAGCGCCACAAGTCAACCGGATCAACATCTTCTTCTATCTCAATCCCGGCCAGAAATCAAGAACCTTCTGAACCATCTGGAAAAAAACGAAGCCGCACAATAGTTGACGTACCCAACGATTCTGATGGAAATGAGAATGTCAATGACTCCGAAACTCCAGCAAGCACTCAGAACGGAAAGGTTAGAGGGCTTTCCGATGAGCAAGAGCTCAGTAAGTCAAGTCAACTTTTACTCAAGATTAACCTAAAAATTAACTTTAGTCTTTATGACTTTGTGACCTTCCAGAAAAAGCACAGAGACTTCACGGAAATCGTCTCAGCTCATGCTATGCTGCTTTTGAAACCCCGCAACTCTCCGATTTACTCGACAAAAACGGTCGGAGGATGATTGCTTACCCTTGTAAAACGTAAGTCAATTTCATCGCCGTTATTGTATTTTTGTCCTACCTGTATCTAATGATGATCAATCATCATCTCTTTGAATTTTTTCAGTTGTGGCAGCAAAATACATCAGCCGATTTACGACACTTCCCCATCAAATTTATCTAAACATGTAGCGAGCTGCTCCAAGAAAGAACGGGAGGCAAGTCATAACCAAAAACTGGCTTCCATGGGGATATCTGGGACAGGTGATATTGATCCGCGAGAAGTGAGCCAATTTTTTCCCTTTCCCTTCCCGAGAATTTCAGCAAGTTGTCACTGAGTCTGAATTGATTTCCAGGTACCCCAGCTGTGTGCCGTTTGGTGTGCTGAAGCTGCCCGACCTTTTTCAGCTCTTGGAGACGAAGCTCATCGACGCTTATTGCACCCGGTGGTCCACAAGAATCTACCGGCACGCAGAACTGTTTCGGAGGACATAGCTCGATTATATACCGCCGTGCAGGAGACAATAATAGAATCACTTTGGGTAAGTTTCCTTAATGGTCTATGTACTTGAATCCTCTCCTCATTAAATACCCACTCTTTTCTTAATCTAGAACCATCACGGTGCAATGTACTTGGGGCTAGATGTGTGGCAGTCCCCGAATGGTTTCGATATACTAGGTACAGTGATATATCGTCTAGTTGAAGAAGACGCTGGTGGATATCACTTGGAGGCAATGCCTCTCGACTTTGTCAAGCTGCAACAAAGCCACACGGGTTTCTATCTGGCTGAAATAGTACAGCTTATCGTTGAGAAATTTGATGTGAAGGATAAGGTCAGATTTTTGATTGATCTCGTTTTTATTCAATTTTGTTTTGCCAATCAATCAGTTATTTTTACGATTAATAGATTTTTGGGATCGTGACCAACAACGCTTCGAACAACCAGACTATGATTGAAGCAATCAAATCTTTCAAATGGCCCAGGATCAAAGGTGAAGGTCAATGGATCCGCTGCTTTGCTCACATCCTGAACTTGATTGCTCAGGTGATCTTGCGACCATTTGGAAGCCACAAAAGCAATCGTACTGCGGCAAGCTCACTTGATGATGAGGACCAAGAATCTGACGATAATGAAGAATATGAAGATCCAGAAGAACAAATAAAACTGTAAGTTTTAATCTGATTATAAGCTCTCTGCGACATTGGTACTGTGACTTATTTTTACACATTTACACTTAGGTTTACTACTGATGAATCAGATCATGACTATGATGACAACCGCGACGAAGGCGAGGACAACCATATCTTGGCCGCTGAGCTCACCGGTGAAGATGAGATTGAACTGGAGGACATCGATGTGATTGAGTTGAGCGACGAGGAGGAGGATGATCGATACACTTCCAAATTGTGCAAGGAGACCTTAGCCAAGGTAAGCAACCATCTCCAACTCATTAATAATTTGATCAATCAATTACTGAAGATAATAAATGAAGTTCCGAGCCATTTCCAGGAAGTTGAATAAGTCTCCAAATTCAAAAACTCTCTTCAAAGAGATCTGTCAGGATTGTGAGTGTTCAACACCACATAATGTTGGGTGTGACATTCGGACCCGGTGGAATGCAACTCTGGAACAATTGAAAGATATACTGCGATGCTCAGCAGCAATGTGAGTCGATTTTTTTTTCCTACTCGCAACCTCAACTGTCAGTGCTGATTGATACTATTCAAATTCAAGCCTTGAGTGGCAGAAAGACAAACGCCACGGTCCAGCGCGACAATATCACATCCACCGGGAGGATCTTGACTTAGCGCGTGACCTCGTTGAGGTTCTTCAACCTTTTTATGACATTACTCTCCAGGTCTCAATGCGTGGAGCTGCTCGAATTGCCGACATTGTTGTCTTCATCGACCAGATTACTAGCCATCTTTCTTCTGCCATCTCAGATAAGCGCGACGATTACCCCCCGGCATTGAGAAATGCCTGCCGTGCTGGACTTCAGCTCACAAATAAATACTATACTCTGACCGACTGATCTCCATTATACCGGGTTTCTATGGGTATGGTTTTGATAATTACTGCGGATCTCTTATTTTACTGATGGTGTTTCTACAGTTCTGCATCCATCGTTCAAAGATGACTACTTCAAGCTCGCTAAGTGGCAACCAGAATGGATCGAAGAATCGATCAGGCTCACTCGTGATATGTGGGAAACCTATTACAAACCTGTATCTCACCAGCCATTGTCTTCACAAACACCAATCTCTTGTCCCAAGGTGAGTACATGGGATAAGTATATCATAATCCATCGATTCCAATTTGATCTAAACTGAATACCTCACTGTAATACAGCCCCAAAAAGGAGTTCTTGCAGGCTTGATTGGTGCCTCCGAAGCTTGAGGAGGTAACGCATCAAGCGATCCGATTCACATGTGGCTCGCTGGAGGGTTAACTTTGACGGCCGATGGTCAGCCGGTGAATCCCCTCAAATGGTGGATGCGACAAAGGCGTGCAGGAAATCATCACGGGGGTCTGCTGCAGATGGCCCTTGATGTCTTAAGCTGTCCTGGTAAGGTTTCCCTCTCCTGGATGTCTGGTTTGCTTCGCCAACAGCCTTACATCTACCGCAGCAACGACCATCGATGTTGAACGATCGTTCAGCTTTGGGAGGGATTATGTTTCCCTCCGAAGGCACCGGCTCAGTCCTTCGTCAGTCACGAAAGGTATGGCCGTGGCTTTTTACTCGAAGAATGGTATAATTAAACTGGGAGTGTTACATAAATGGAAGGCAAATAAGGTGAACGAGGCAAAGCAGCAAAAAGCAAAAGAGTCTATTAGGAAAAGTCAAGGCAAATCGGCAAGAAAATGAAGGGTTAGGATTTATATATATATATGATATTTCTTATTAGCAATGCAAGAGTCTTCAAAAAGCGTCAGCACCCGCGGGTACTTGCAACAAGTACCCGGGTACTTGCCCCTGCCCCCCTGCACAGGTGCGGGTGCGGGTGCGGGTATTGAGATTCTGGGATTTTTGAGCCGGGTACCCACACCTGTTTTGGGTACCCGGGTATCAGCCGCCATCTCTAGCTGGCCTTGGCCTGGGCCCTGCGCTACTGTCATTGAGAGAAGTACAGTACACTCCCATAAATAACTGGTACAGCCCTTGATGACCAATACTGTCAGAATTCATTGTATGATGGCATTTTCCAAAATAGAAAAATCCATCACCATGAAAAATTTGATGTGAATAGGTGTCAGGTGACATTCAGTAAAATATGCTGAAATTCCAGTGGTACTCCAGCATTACTCCCATTGAATAAAAATGGTCCCTTTGTCATCATCATAGGGTTCCACCACTTTTCCATATAAATTGTATGGTTAGGGTTAAGGCTGGAGTTAACTTCACATCACCTACCACCTAGTCCCCTCAGATTTATCATGGTGCATGGTGATTGTAAATGGATGATATACACCCATGGGATTGATAAGCTGAAATTTTATTATTTTATGCTGATTGCAGATTTGGCCGGTCCTGAAATAGAACAACCAATTGGCAAAAGAGCAATGTGCTCTGGAGGTAATGATGTCAGTGTCATTGCGGATTGAGGATCAGAGTTGATGTGAGTTCTTGACCCTATTCCATTCTAGACAAGAAATACAACTGAAGAAAATATTTTTTATTACCTCAAAAACATAACATCTTCATCTCTCAACAAGAACTACACTCAAAAGCTCATCAATTGTATAAGCTCACTAGACAGTGAGCTGTGTACTTTAATGAGAAAACTGAAACCAAGCAAGAAGAAGCTAACAAGTAATCATTAATACTCTAAAGGCAAAGTAAACAAGTCTAGATAAGACCTCTTTATCTTGGGTTTTGATATTGCAATTGCTAGCAAAGTAATGTTCAAGTCCAATAGATTGAAAACTGATAAATGATTAATGCTAACATATATAATCTCTAACCTTTTTAGATTATCTCTGTTAAATCAAGAAAAACAGAGAGATAGAAGATTATCTCTTCAGTAAATCATTAGCTTTACTTTACATTTATCCTCAGATTGCAGTAAGATTCATATCTGCGTTTGGGTACTATTTTCTATCCATTTGTCTTATAAAATTGTACTCAAAATATAGCAGATACTTATCAAAGAAATAAACTTTAGTTGTCTGAATTCTTTCAAATATCACCGGTCATTGGCAATCAAGGGTATACAGTTCCTCTTCAATGACCAACACAATCAGTTGTTGAGGGGAATACAATCCCTACAATGACCAATATTGGTCATCAAATCCCAGATGGCCGACACAGTTGGTGGACAAGTGAAACCATGTGTACCTTTGCTTCAATGGCTGGTATGTCTATCCATCATTGAGATCAGACTCTGATGGTGGGTACAACCAGCCATGGAGGGAGGTGTGTACTCTTGAAGGCCCCCATTGATGACCAGTAAAAAGTCTGTACTGGCAATTGAGGCAAGTAACCAGCCAAATGTGGTGTGGGAGGGTGGGGGTCTGTTGTGTAGGGTGCTGATATGACTCTAAATAAACACCCAAGACTATATGAGAAATGGCTGGAATGATGAGCAGTGATGAGGTAAGTTTTGATGACCCTCATCACTGCTCAAATCTGCGTAATGTGTGACTTGTGTGATACAATATGGGCCTTGGTGAGGCCTGGTTATAGAAAAGCAGTGGTTATTACATAACATCACTGTTGAAAAACGGGGCCTGAGCATTGCAAAATTTGAGCATCAGCTGGGCCAGGTCAGGGCCAAAGCTGAGCATAAGCTTGTTTTGCCATATTTAGTGCTCTGCTGCATTCCTGTGAGTTAGGGTTCCAATCCGGTGCCACGGATCCGGTACCACCTTCCCAAGATCCATACCCGGCGTATCTGTCTCCAACGCTGGGTACCTGCCAGGTATGGCCAAAAATTGAGCTGCTCAGGATCTGACGTGTGATGGTAGGAATCTGTGCTTTCTGATCACCGCCACCACCCAGAAATGGTCCCTAAACACATTGCGGAAGACCCCAAACCAATTGAAATCAATTCAGACTCCAAAAAACCCAGTCAATGCGTGAGGATGGTGCTGAAACCAAAATTTCTAGCATGAAAAATTGGGTTTGGCAGTACTTCAAGACAACAAAAATAGATGGCAATTCTTTCAACATTTGCCAGGTCACACAATTCTTGTAACAATAGCTCAACCTTACCTTGCAGTACCGGCGTCTGGTGCTCCAATAGAAAGGGCATTTTTAGGCTGGTCAATACATTCAAGACTGTACACAAAATTGAATGGAAGTTGAAACCATCAAGTCCCTCATCTGCCTCAAAGACTGGCTTGCTGAGGCCATCATTGATGTCAATAACATCAAAGCACCAATATCTTAGTTTTTCCCGTCTTTCTTGTTGTTCCAGTCCCCCCTCCTTACACAGGATATAAAAGAAGTCCTCATTGAGATATATCCCTGCCACGTTTCAGGGCAGGGAAAAGCTACTCTGAGCAGAGGATTGAAGAAATGAAATGCCTGTCCTCTGCTCCTCTCCTTTGCAGATACTGTAAAGCCCGCCCACACGCGCACTTCACAAACATGTCACAAGACTCAAATCCAGCCTACTTAGTTCCTCCATTCCTCTTTCCTAGCTCAGCAGAGACTTGACCCCGACCTCTCTCTCTCCTGAGCTAGATCCAATAAAGACCCCACATTGGCATCAGAAACCCTCGAGACTGCTGTCTCTCCTGAGTGCCAGCGCCCAGCCCACAGATACCCAACCAGATACCTGGCATCTTGGGACCCATCCCGTGACCCAACTCAACCAGGTATCTGGTTGGGTAGCACCGGATCTTTGGGGTCCGGATCAGAAGCCTACTGTGAGTACTAGACATGCTTGTGGTGCAGAATGTTGAGGGTAATGTGAGTGACACAATAAAGTAAGTGAGAGGAGCCATGAGATGGGCAAGGACATACTCCAAGCACATTGACCACAAAAGCATGATTGTCATTCAGTGAGCAGTGAGTAAATCAGAGAGAGGGAAAATATAAGTGACGACTATACAGGTTGAGTTGTGGGTAAAGAGGATAGAAGCATACACTATGTGTAGAGATACTCTAGTATCTGAACACAGAATTGAAGCATCCTTGGAGCAGTCTTGGAGCTGAAACAAAAGCTGTATCATGTCACTTGCCATCAACACTGTGAAAAAACTCAAGAAACTGCTGCCAGTTGACATGCAATATTACAAAGGCGCTTTGTAATATTGGATGTCAACTGGCAGCAGTTTCTTGATTTTTTTTCACAGTGCAAGTGACTGCTTTTGTTTCCTGGTGAAGTATTCCACTGGATGACTTCCCCAACCCAAAAATTGAGCTTTGTTTTTGCAGAAGTCTACTCCCTGACCATCATTCAGAGGAGCTCAGGGATTAGATTTAGCCTTGGGCCTCATCTGACACCTGTGAAGCCTAAGTGTGGAGTAAACATGAAGGATATGGGAACTGCAAGGATCTACAACAATTGTTTTTGAAGGTGTCCAGGGTTCTTGGAAAACACAATACAAAAAAAGGCATCATTGGTGAGCCTCGGTGGGGGGACGGGTCAGGGTGTCCCAAATGTGCGCTGTGGATGCGCCCCGGCCGGGGACGTATCCTCCCGAAGATGCCCCCAAGGTCGCCATCCAAACGTCCCGATCACCCCGTTGCCCCGCATCTGCATACATACACCACAACTTCCAGCGCTGCATGTTGCAACATTTACGGCCGCCAAGTCTCTTCATCATCAATCGGCTTTTCGAATCATCACCATGAATCTCTACAATCAACGCACCCTGCGTCCATCGTGGATCAAGCTCACCAGGAACTCACGGACAGCATTATTTCTCTGGTCTCTTCTACTATCGGCAACCGTCCTCACTCATACAATCGATATCCCGTCGGGTCAAGTTTCCTGCTTTTTCGAAGACCTCCATGTTGACGACAAAGTGAGTCGAAATTTTCGCGATCCCCTTTCCCTAATAACTCGGCGATGACGTTGACACAAGTCCCGTTTTTCGTTCAAAAATCTGCGTGATTAGATGACAATAACCTTTCAAGTGGCCGGGGGAGGACATCTGGATATCGACTTTTGGCTGAATGACCCTCAAGGCAACCATCTTTGGAACGTAATCAAGCGAGACACGGGCACATTCACTTTTACAGCGACTCAGGGTGGAAAGCATGAGTACTGTTTTAGCAATGCGATGAGTACGGTTTCAAGCAAGACGGTCAGCTTCAACGTGCATGGAGTTATGTATGTTGCAGAAGATGGTAGGCTCAGTTCATCTTCTCGGCCCGATCTGATCTCGATCATTTGACTGACTTGCTCTCCTCCAAACTCATAAGCGAATATGGCACCTATCGAACTTGAAATCAAACATCTGGCCAGCGCTCTGGAGGCGGTTAAGGAGGAACAACAATATATTGTAGTCCGAGAAAAACTGCACCGGAATAGTAAGCATGAGCTTCTAGAGCATTTCATAGCCTCTCTCTCTCTCTCTCTCCCTGAAAAGGATATCTGCTCCATCACGATCAGTCTACCATACATCTTATCAGCCGTTGTTGCCTGTTTGATGAGATATTAATTTTTGGGTTGTTTGTGTAGCTGCCGAATCGACGAACGATCGAGTGAAGTGGTGGTCATTGATCCAGACAGCAATGGTCTTGGGAGTCACAGCGTGGCAAGTCTTTTATCTCAAAAGGTTTGTGTTTCCCTTGCTACGCGCATTATTCTCCAAATCCAACGAGGCACAAGGCTGACACGTATTTGCTTAGGTTCTTCGAAGTCAAAAGAGTAAGCTGAAATTCACTTGTTCCATCAGATGGCATTACTATTCTTCACAAGTTATATCTTCATTGTTAACAAATTTGTAAACAGACAATTTAAACCTGCGCGTCAGGGTCGCAAACTCGATCTGCTCGTTCACTCTTCTCGATGGACTGGGTGCTATGGAATGGCCCTCCGAAACAGTGACTACAATATAAGAGAAGGAAATCGCGTCAGTTTCGGGGATATGAAGGGCAGTACAACACTAATACAGATGCCTGCGTTTAGGAATTGATGCATATTTAGGTCTTGGCATTCAATTTCTGACAAATACATGCTACAGTTTGATAGTAAATAGTTATTACCTTTCCAATAAGACAATGTCAACTTCAGCTCATGTTTGGAGAAGAACAACCACCGCCTGAAAGACCCATCTTATTCACAGCTGAGGGCCGACATGTATGCAGTCAGGGCAAAGCTCACCTACAAATTATCTTAAGATAAGGGCAACTGACGCCAAACGATCTATTTCACTCTAAGTTTTGGTGCGAGTTCATTTCAAGAGATAATTAAACAAATACTGATCTAGAAAGAAAAAATATATGTGGGGGGGTGTTAAGAGGAAGAAAATGCCTGAGGCTTAATGGAGAGTTAAGTTATTATTTCATCCACAAAAAAAGGTATTATGTATTTCCAAGAAGCAAGGACGGATCCTCCTGAACGAAAGGGTTACGAGGATCAGGACATGATGTAAGATTACGAGGGGGTATAACGGTCAAGAGAGGAAGCCGATGCCGAGGCCAACTTGGAGGCCTCGGCGAGCACCATCGCCTTTCTGTGCAACCAACGGCATCCCAACGTTAGCTTCCGCACGCACGTCTTGGATGCTACCGACCAGGCCGAGGCCGATGCCTATCGAGGGTTTCTGGGACTTGATTGTTTGCCCTGGGGTGATGGGACCGGTGGAGATGGTGAGTGGCCTTTCACAAATGGAGTGAGTCAGTGTAAGTAAGAGCAGGGAGAGGACTCACAGTCGTTGAACAGGCTGCCGGCGTTGATAAAGCCGTGTAGTTTGAGAGGCCACTGCGCCTTGCCTGGTACAGGGGCCAACACACTCAGCCCAGCGGCCCAATACTTCTCACCTCCCAAATAGTCATCTGATAGTGAGTGGGAAACAACAAGCCCAATCAGTGTGTGGATTGTAAGCTTAGTGTGATATACCACTAGATAGGAATGATGGGTGGGAGGGAGTGACGAAGGAGGTGAAAGGAAAGGAAACACAACTGCGATCTTTGGGTCCTAGGCTATTCATCTGAAACATCCGCACATTTGTTGGGCCTCCTAACTGGAATCGGTCGTTAAACGGAATCGCTCTTCCTCCGAGCGGGTGCATCAAACCACATTGGAAGCCCAGAGAAACAATCTAGCCACGTGCCCACACACCACATGGAAGAGCATCAAGACCCCGATGTTTCTGAAGGGTGTCGCTAATGGTTCAGGGGTACGCACAGTGGGGGTATTAAAAAGAGGACGAGAAATTGCGGATTCGACTGTCGATTTCATGTAGTTGGCCTGCCCAAAGAGACCGGCGTACTCCTTCCCGTGTAGATTCGGCGATAAAAAATTCACATGTGATCGGGTTCAGTGCCTGTTTCCAAACTTTGAAAAACAAGTGCTCCAAGAGGCGTACCTGTACTACTTTGAGCAGAGACCCTTGTGTAGGAAACACCGACCGGTCTCGTGTATCTCGGAACCAAGATAACGAGACGGCTGACTTCAGATTAGGGCCAGCAGCCGCTGCCTGTCGAATGCTAGGCGTACGAGAATATGGAATCAGCCTACCGAGCTTTTTCTGTGATGATGGCCGAATTGGTCTGACTAACCTATCAGATGCACCCGGGAGTAGACTGCCGATTGCGCGTGTGGTCAACTCATAGCTCAGTTCATGAGCCCCATAGCCGGTCTCAGTCTAAAAGATCCAAAACCAAGATTACAATAAGTATTCTTGCAAGGGGGCAGAGGGGGTGACTGTTTGAATGAGCCGTGTAACTTACCTTCAGTTTGGCAGCTACTCCCTTGATTGTTTCGTTGCAGCTCGCGAATCCACTGTGGTCACGTTCGCAAGCGTTGACGGCCAGTTCGGCACGTGCCCTGGCGGCCAGAAGCGGAGCCTCGGCCCGGACCTGGCCGCTAGCCCGAGTTTTGTTTCCCAGGCCGACGGTAGCCTCGAAGACTTCGGCGCGGCCGAAGACGTTCCTGGCGCGGGCGAGGCCGGTCAGGGCGCCCTCGCCATTGCCGACATCGGTTGAGGTCTTGAGAAAGAACCGGCCACGCTCGACGACATTGACGAGGGCCTCGATCCCGCGTGGGTCGTCCTTGGAGGCCGCTAGAGATACTTGGAGGTGGGAGAAGATGCCGAGCTTGGCTAGTTTGTCATGCAGCTCGTCCGAACGTCGGAAGATCTCTGGCAGCGTCCGTTCCTGTCCATCGCCGAGGAGCGGCCCGAACAGCTCGGACAAGAACTCGGGGCGGGTGTGGTGGCCTCCGACGACTCGGACGGCGCTGAGCTGGTAGAGATCGGAGCGGTGGAATCGGGCAAGGTCCGCGACGATCCGTCTCTGGTGTGCGTCGAGGCGCGATTGGAGTCGGTTCTGGTGCCAGGCTAGTTGTCGCTCGACGTCTCCCTCGTCGAAGAGGATCTGCGGGGGTGATGGAGGTGGGCTCGAGCCTGCAGGCGGAGAAGACGACATCGAAGTCCGAATACGCGAGAAGGCCGGCCAAGATGTAACTGGTTTTCCCGGCACTCGACTGGCAGCCAAAGGTTAGGTTCATGTATGCATGGGGAAACCTTGCTGCTGGCTATGAATTCGAAGTGGTGCTTCCCCGGCGACGGTTGTCCCTCCCTCCGTCGGCGGCTGGCAAGACTATCTCCACGGCAATCATGCGTCCATGAGTCCCCCGGCGAGTTGAGGGTATCCCACAGGCAACCCTCTTTGTCAGAGAAGGTTGACTCTGACCAAGCTTTATTGAGGGGATGTGGATAAGAGCCAGCAAATCTCCACTGACCAGTGCTATCACCTATGGCGCCTCAGGCAAGATGGGAATGGAATACACCCCATTCAATCTTTATCCACAGCCATCTTGGCTGACCTGGGCCCACTTGGGAGGTTGTGTGAGGTTGGGTACCATATCATCATCAGTTTTTGGTCCATTACAAAGTCACAAGGGAGACTTTCCTATCTTGATCTGGGAGCTCCCAGAAGTGATCTAGAGCCCAAAAAGCTAGATTTCCCTGCAAGGATTTACTCTTTTTGGGTCTATATCCACAACAGCCAGGGTCCGGGATGTGACAGGAAGCCTCCATGGAGGACTTCCCATCAATCTGGGAAACCCTTCCAGACTTAAATCTGAGCCAAATTCCACAGGTCCTCCCAGATTGCTCCCAGATTGGGGGGGGGGGGGGGGTCAAAGTTGACTCCTGCACTGGAGGACTTCCTGTTGATCTGAGCCGCCAGATGTCAGATTTTGCAGGGAAATGGAGGACTTCCCGTCAATCTGGGAACCCAGATTTTTCCAGATTTTGCGGGGAAATCTGGGCTCGATCTTCCCAAATCATAGATCTGCCTAGATTTCCCTGCGAAATCTGGGAAAATCTGGCTTTCCAGATTGGCAGGAAGTCCTCCAATCTAGGTCCCCAAAGATCCCCAAAGTGATCCAGAGTTCCAGATTCAAGATTTCCCTGTGAAATCTGAATTTCCAGATTTATTCAAAGTTCACGGGCCTCCACTGTTTCAGGAGCTAATTTAGGAAACAAAAAGTCCAAGCCAAAAACCTCCAGAACTTCCTGCAACTTTGGATCCCCCAAAATCCCATGTTGTTGCAATCCATTCAGGACCCACATGAGCAGTCAAAAAGGTAAGTCCAAAACTTGCCCATCTCATCATGACCTGATGGCCAGCCCAGAGTCCACACCAGCCATCAATTGCATTCAATGGCCGGTCAACATCGTCAAAACATTGTACATACACCTAGGCATGGCTATTCATGGGCGGGCCAGCCCAAGTTGGGCCGCAATATTATTGGGCGGGTCGGGCCAGGCAAATTTTCCTCAAATAGTTGCCGGACCCAAACCTGTTTAGCTGCCGGGCCGCCCACGGGCTCCAGCAAAAAAATTGAAAAAACATTTTTTTTGATAATTGAGCATGTCATGTAGATTTTTGAGCCCATCAAATACTCCCTCCATTATTATGGAGGGAGTGGCCGAGTCACTCCTGTATTGGAGGACTTCCCGTCGCAATCTGGGAGCAATCTGAGAGCCTCCCAGAGTCTCAAAGCCTAAATTTCCCTGCGAAATTTGGCTCAGATCTGGGTCTGGAAGGGGTTCCCAGATTGACGGGAAGTCCTCCATTATTGGTGACGGACCCAGTTGTAGTATCTTGCAAATCAGATTGAGGAATCACAGTGATGTTGTTTTGCTCAGCATCAGAAGCTGCCATGTCAACTGAAGGGTGGCCGGCCGCTGACTGATGTTTGTGAATTGGGAATCCGGGATCGTTGACTTTGATGATGACCAGTTCTGCCCAGCCAGTCGGTAGTTCTAAGTTACTAACCGTATGGGCACTGGTCACCATTGGGGGGCCTCCCGGGGAAGGACAGGGAAGCCTGCGCCTGCCTGAGTTATGCTGCAGGTCTGACGGGCCGGGCTAACATTGAAAATTTCCCCAGAAAGGCGGCCCAAACCCAGGCAGGAATGGGTGTCCTGTTGGCAAGCCTGCCCAATAGCCATCCCTACATACACCCAACTTGATAAGGATGGCTATAGGGCAGGCTGCCCAATGGGCCGCCCAAACCCGGCCGGGTTTGGGCCGGATTATCCAAAGGATTAGAAGGTTTGGCCCAGCCCACCAGACCCGCTTGCTAAACAGGCCACCCATGGGCCACCCAAGGGGATTGGGGACTTGGAGTCCGGAAACTGAATGAGGAATCTTCAGAATTAGTCACAAATCAACAAACACAATCAGTGAAAGTCTAAAGACTCCAAGCCTCCAACCTCCGAGCTACACAAACCAGTGGACCCAGTTCAGCTTCAAGTTTTGTTGGATTCAACCCATGGTCAACTGTTCTTCCCACTTCCCCTACACCAAATGGCAAATTCTAAGAAGAAGACAAACCCCAAGTTGTCTGAACAGTCCAATGATGAAGGTGAAAGGAATGGCATTTGGGTCCCCAACAGATTTGAACCAGAAACCCCAACTCCCGGCCACGGCCCTCAAGCTCATTGGCAGCTGCCTACCACCAAGAGCTCAGGCTCACAAACAACAGGCGCCGCCAACAGCATGAATGGATCTCAAGATCTTGAGGGGAGCTCAGTCAAGAGGTGTAAGCTCACCAGCGGGGTGTGAAAGCACCTCAGGAAGGTTGACAATGGTCAGTACTGGACTTTCTCACCCAAAGGTTCTGCAGCTATTGATATGAGACTGACTATTTTACATTGTTATTGATCTTATTTAGGAGGTGTACCAAGGGCTATATGCAATTATTGCCACAAAAAAATTTCAGCAGCACCATCGTCAGGAACAACCCATCTACAACGACATTCCAATCGATGTATTGCAGACAATGAAGCGGTCTTTCAACCCAGGCTTGTCAGCTTCAAAGGCTCGACTAGCAACCGGGCTTGGGTATTTTCTCAAGATAAAACTCGAGAGAAGTTTGCAAAGGCAATTATTGAACACAAATATCCCTTTGCAATGGCCGACCACAAGGGATTCCAAGAGTTCATGCAATCGGCCCAGCCCAATTTTGTCATTCCCTGATGCAAGGCCGTCCAAACTGATTGCATTAGCATTTACAATGAAATGAAGCAAGCTGAAATGGCAAATATGGCCCAGGCCAAGGTGATCTCACTAACAACTGACATGTGGAATGCTTTGGATCTCACCGGTTATATGGTAATAACTGCCCACTTCATCACCAAGAAGTGGGAAATAACCAAGCAAATCATCAGCTTTTGGCCTCTCCCGCCTCCGCACTCTGGCCACGCAATCTCTGAGCAACTCTTCCATGTTCTGAATGAGTGGAAATGCTTGAACAAGCTTGGTTTTGTAACTCTTGATAATGCGGCAAATAATACCTCCGCTCTGATCTGATTGCAGCAATTGGTTAAAGATTGCTCCACAACTAGATCAACTCCTGCTACAAAATCACCCTAATTCCATGTTTTTTGCTTGGCCCACGTTATTAACCTTGTGGTCAAGGATGGGCTCAAGGCTGTAGGTACTGCAGTCCAGCTACTCCGCACAAGTGTGCATTGCATCCATGGATTGTCATCCCGGATGGATGCTTTTGACAAGGCCCTTGTTTTGTTTAATCTTGATGAATCAATGAATCACCCTTCAAAAGATGCTCCAACGAGATGGAATGCAACCTATTTAATGATTGGGTCCTTGATGCCATGCAAGTCAGCCTTCCAGCAACTTGAACTTGAAAATGAAAAGTTTGAATCTTGCCCAAGTGAGATTCAATGGGAAGAACTGAAGGAAATCCAGCTATTCCTTGAGCCATTCTACCAAGGAAAGCCTCAATGTTTTTTTAGAGTTCTACCAAATTTTTTACTGACACATCTTGTTCTCAATTTCTCTCTCACTTGCAGCAACTGTTGTACTGAGTGGGACCCATTATCCAACCATCAATCATGGATACCGGGCTATGAAAGCCATTGAGAAGCAGCTTATCTACTAATCAGAACCTTGCACCAACCCCAGTGATGACTCTGCAAAATGATGAAGCTCATGAAGGAAAAGTTTGACAAATACTGGGGTCCAGCAAAGAAACTTACAGCTATCGGACTTGTTCTAGACCCTCAATATCAGATTTGATATCTCTGCTACAGCCTTGAGCAACAGTCACTTGTGCCGTCTGAGGTGGACTCTTTCTTGGGAGAAGTTAGGTCCACAATCTTATCACTCTGGAAACAATTTGTTCCGCCTGAATCACCTGCCTCCGAGCCAGCCACACAAGCCACATCAACTGTGATGGTTAAGAAGATCAATGAAGATCTCTCCGGGTTCAACCAATACATAGCAGGCATGATTGGCGGATATAAAGTCAATGCTCCCAGGGCTGAATTAGATTTGTACCTTGAAGAACGTAACATCTTGTGCGACCCCAAGTGCGAGGAAGAGAAGTTCAGTGTTCTTTGCTGGTGGGAAGGGAATTCCTCTCGATTTCCATCATTATCTCAATTTGCAAGAATCATGCTCATGATTCCTATGTCATCCGTTGCCTCCGAGTCGGCTTTCTCTACTAGTGGACGCGTGCTGGATGATTATTGGATGTGTCTTAACAAAAAGACAGTTGACGCCTTGTTGTGTACTCAAGATTGAATAAAAGCGGCTTGGAACATAAATTCTCAAGACTTTATTTTATGTTTTGTTCTTGTGGAACAAATCCCCCCCCCCTCCCCTCCCCATCCTTCTCCGCCAAAAAAATGTAATTGTAAAATTAATCTACCAAGCTGGGATTCCTGAAATTCAGGCCCATGGGCAGCCCGGATTCCCAGAGCCCATGGGCCGGCCCAGTGCCCATCTGTCCTGTCCACTCAGCCCGCGGGCCGCAATGGGCCAGCCCATGGGCTGCCCGGACCCGCCCTACAGCCATCCTTACAACTTGATGACCCGTTTGGGTCATCAATTCACAAGTGAGTAACATCCAATACCTGTCAGCCTTAGAGCCAGCACAGCTGGCCTAAAGTCTGCCTTTTCTACTCTTTTATCCCTAAAGTACTTTCTTTTTCACCTTAAGAGTTATCCTTGTTTTGACTTCATATTCTGTTTCCTCATGCAATTGTGACCGCAGTTACAACTCACTGCTTCTTTGTAACTCTAATCCTTCCCTGAGTTCTTCAGTTATGGCGCGCATGCTCAGTTGTGACGTGGCAGCACTACCAGGTGTGCCAACCACTTGTACATATGTAATTATTTAATCAAACTGTGAAAATCTTCAAAGTCAGGATCCCCCTTGCCTGAGGAGGATCTACAGACTTCAGAACACCAGAACCACACCCAGAGACACCCCAGGATCACTAAACAGAGGCCACTTAACTCCCAGTATCACCACAGGATATTGACACAGTAAGTACCCTCTTTCACTGACCTTGTTTATCTCAGAGTGAAACTCTGTTGCTCCAGACTCTTCTTCACCTGTTTCTTCCAGCTCTTCCAATCTTCAAAGATCAAAAGGTTATCTCTGGTCAAGACCTATAAAACCAGAGCAGAGTAGTAACCCTACTTCTGAATCCCACCAAGGTTTCCTTGTTGTTAGTGGAGGCTGTTGCACTCTCTTGGCCTGGTAGAGCTGGCATCCAAATTTTCCAGGTTGAGAATAGCCCAGATCATTTATTAAAGACTTAAATTCTAGGCCTGATCTTCTTCTATTTCTCTCTCTCTATCTCTCTATCTCTCTCTCTCTTTATCTCTCTCTCTCTCTCTCTCTCTCTCTCTCTCTCTCTCTCTCTCTCTCTTTTTTTTTTCTTGTGTCCAGCTGTCACATAAGAGACTCAGGCTCACAATACCCCACCACTCAATGATCCAACCCGGTCATTGAATGGATACAAAACCCAGTCAATGGCAGGGGGAGCATTGGATTTGAAGCAGGACGTCCAGTCAACTTTGAATAAATCTGATATTTGGAAATCTGGATTACTTTGGGAATCTTTGGGGACCTAGATCTACCTGTAAAATCTGAAATAAGTTGGCTCAGATCTGAATTTCCAGATTAATCTTGTAACTCAAAATTTTCCAGATTTCACAGGGAAATCTAGGTTCCACTTTCATAAAGCTTATATCTTCCCAGATTTCCCCGCAAAATCTGAGAAAATCTGGGAACTATCAGATTTTTCCAGATTTTTCAGGGAAATCTGAGCTCTAGGACCTTGATCTGCCTAGATTTCCCTGTGAAATCTTGGAAAAACTGGGTTTCTAGATCAAAGGGAAGTCCTCCATTGGAGGACTTCCCTCCACATCTGAGACCCTCTCAGTTGTGGATATAGACCCAAAAAGTGTAGATTTTTGCAGGTAAAGCTTGCTTATTGGGTGACTGGATGAATTCCTGTCACATCTAGGACCCTTGCAGTTGTGCATATAGACCCAACAAGTCTAGATTTTTGTAGGGAAATCTAGCTTTTGGGGTTCCAGTCTCCAGATCACTTCTAGTGGGAGGCCCTCACATTTTGACAGGAAGTCGCCTGTCAAGACATGAGGGTCTCCCAGAAGTGATCAGGAGCACCAAAAGCTAGGTTTCCCTGCAAAAATCTGGAGTTTTTGGGTGTATATTCAAAACTGCAAATGTGATGGGAAGTCATCCATTGGAGGAGTTCTCATCACAATCTGCAAGCAATCTTGGAGGATATCAGAGTCCCAAAGCCTAGCTTTCCCTGTGAAATGTTGCTCAGATCTGGGTCTGCAGAGGGTTCCCAGATTGGCAGGAAGTCCATCATTTTTTTCTTCATTTAATTAATCACTCCTGAATGAATTTGATAACCAGAGAGGATTTTTAATTGCCAAATTATCTCACTCATTTCATGAAACTCTTTTGAAGCAAATTCAGAAGTATTATTTGTTTAGTGGAGGTCTTCCTGCATCCTGTAGAGAATGGACCAGTGGACCCAGGGCAGGTACCCGGCACCGGTTGGCAGGTACCACCTGAACCTGCTGGGCACTGCCAGGTGCCTGTTTCTTGGGAAAAATTTGTGTGTTACCTGGGTACCTGCCCAGGTGGAAGGTACTGCCCCAGCACCAGCTGCTCAACCCCCTTGCTGCTTCTGAAGGACAACCTTCTCCAGCAGATTAAGGTCCAGAATTCAAAACTGGTGGAGTTACTCAGCACCCACAAGGTCTTTGTCCAGATCCTTGGCTATTATCCGGAGTGATCTTTGACAACAAGGAGGAAGACTGACTGATAAAGATCTCAGAGACAACCCTCACCTGGATCTTGTCAGCCCATCCAGCACTATCACAGATATCCAAGCCATTGGCTGTGGCCCGTAGCCAAGCCCCATCCTACACAAGCCTCCTCAGCCATCATGGGCTGTAGTGGTGGTCTTCTGGAGTGCAGCCTTCTGATTTGAGAGCATCCATGAGCATAATATTTATGTGTGGTAAATTTATTCCATAAAGGAGCTGCCTACCAAAACCTTGTTGCTTTCTCAGGTTAAGTGAAAGCACCAGGTAATAATTTTTTAAAATTTATTACAAAATCTGCCTTAAGTGAACCTTCTCAGCTTCCACCAGTTGAAATATGGAAGATTGGAAACTGGGGTTATGCTGAAGTCTCAGGAAGGTTGGATTCAAGATTCAGATATCTGAAGATGTCAGGAGTGGAGCATAGGTGAAAAAGGTCTTTGGAAGACCCAATTAAGATGGCACACAGCTCATTTCTCCCAAAGTACTGCATCAATCAGATGTTTTGGCCAACTCTTGTGAGTTTTTTTTCCAAGCCTCAAAACTGAAAGTGAAATAGATTGCTATGTAAATCAGTTTCTAGTTCCCTCACGTAACATCATTTGTTCGTGAGCTTTTCCCCACATGTGAGCCTCATATATGAATAAGATGGGTCTTACAGGTGGTGGTTGTTCTTGCAGTCCAATACTGCATGATGTTTTAATAATAATACAGAACCTTACATATAGGGATTGGTTCATGGAATTAGGTGTTGACATTCATTTTCAGACAAATATATGTTCCGGTTTGATATAATTAGGACCTTTCCAATAAAACCATGTCAACTTACTCCATGTTGATGTTTGGAAGGAAAACATCATCCACCACTTCATCTATGAAGTCTAGTATTGTCAAAGTAACAAAATAATATACTGGAAACAAAAAAACCATGACCTGTAAAAGAGTCTCTCTTGGCCTTTTCAACATAAGAAATGAAGGAAGTATCAATCTAAAATAAATCAATTTCTTGAATCTTCTGTTTGAGATAGTGATGATAAACCAGCGTGTTTTGAGGCAACCTCCTGCACCACTTTCAAATTCTGCAAAACGTTTTGTTGATCAAGATGGCCACTTCAGGATCAACCAGATAATGGGAAAGGTATGCATTCCTATTGGAATCAAAACCAGAAAAGTTTTTCCATGTGTTTGACTTTTGTTGAAGATCCACTGGAATCGCCACAAGATCTCTTTTGGTCACCGACTTGTTGTTGTTACCGTTAAGCTTGGCAAAGTACTTGATAAGTTTGATCGATTTGCTGCCTTCTGGAGATCCCTCAAGGCTTTCAATTGCTGCTGTTAATGGTATCCAATCAGTCAAGTATCCTCCGGTACCGGGTAGTCCAGTGCTGTAATCGATCCAAATTCTACCGTTTATGGGCAATATTCTCATGCAGCGAATGCCATCGGCGATGTGTTTGCTGAACTCCTTGTTGATGAAAACGCGTATGTCATCTTCCGATTTGTAAGAGTAATAAACCTGGCCAATGCCTTTCCATTCCCAAAATGTCCAAAACTTCTCCCACTTGGGGGATTTGTCCACAATAGCCACGTGAGCTAATTGATTGAATTGATCCGTTTTCAATTTCTTGAGATCTTTCCAAGCTAATTGACCCACTGCCGATTTTCCAAAGCTGTCACTTATCGTTTCAACCGATACTCGAATGCTCTGGTATCCATCGGCAAATTCATTCGTGGTGGAGTAATCCACGCCGAACATTCCATCCCGGAGGCGAGTTATCCTCATGTGCAGCATCTCGAGCCCAAAGGTCATACGTATGATGTGGCACATCAGAATGAAAAATTGAAGAGACATGGCAAAGCAGTGGGAGACAAATGTTTTCTTGTGGACCTATTATATATGACCTAGCTGTGAATCTGGATGATTAATTTTTTTGGATTATTATAAGGCAAATAAGTCGACTGCAAGTTCACCAGCGAGAGGGATAGCGATTTAGAGCACCCGGCTCTCCTTGAACCGTCACATCAACGTTTTTAACTCTCCAAGCTTCTCAAATGTCCCGGACACCAAGATATCAGATTCTGCCATCAGATTCCATCGGATTCGAACTGATCGAAGTAGGTTCAGATCGATGATATTTATACCCATTTCAAGACTCCATCTACAAAACATGTAACACCGTTAATCCACCTTAACTTCAGGACAAGAGGTGGGGGGCTACACTTTTAAGGTTTCAATCGACCAAAGGCAAGAATACATCGAGCTCCTGTCGGATCAGGAACACACAAACAAAACAGAAGAACTCAAAAACTGAAACTAGTCCCGTCTAGCCGACAAGCAACAAGCAAAGAGGTCAAGTCAAACCTCAACTGAGAATTTGCTCGCAAATACATTTCAGGTCAGGTGGTTGGCACAATTTGCAAACACCCCTTTCATGAGCCCTGATGGATGTAAGCTACCCATGCATGCCAAGCTGAATTTGAGTTCAACACCAGTTCGGCCTCTGGGAGTTTAAAATTATACCTTGAGTTGAGTTCTGAAATGATAGTCTGTTGAGTTCTGAAATGATAGTCTGTACCATTTGGCTAAGGTTTAATATTCCATAGCCAATCAAAGATATGAAGTTCTTAAAGCAAAAGATGAGTGTTGAGTTTCGATTGGGTGAGGCAGGTGATAAGGGTCAGTTTTAGTCTATTTATGTGCTGAAATGCTTCAGTTCGAGCGTCCCTGCGCCGGGCTGCGCGACCGCGTCCCTCCGGAGTCCGGAGTCGGGAGATTGAAGGACTTCAATCAAGTTGATTGAGTTGTAGCAAGTTTTGAACTTACCCCAAATTCCCTTCGACTTGCTTGCGCATCCCTTCGGTGGTCGAGACCCGCGTGCTTCATGATACATTGGTCATCGATTCGGTTCCTTCTTCGTAGTTGAATAAATTTCAGTGGATTGGCTGTTGAAATCCATAAAGCTTTTTTTTTTGGCGGCAGTGGTTAATACATAAATACAAGAAAAAAAGAAGAAAGAGGGAGGAAAGTTAACAAGTTTCTGTGCAAAGAGGCCATAAAGCCAAAAAAGCCACAGCTCTCAGGTCACAGCTGGAACTGTGCCAGAAAGCATGAGAGACCTCACGCTCTCCAGTTTCTTCTGCCATGCTCATTTCAACCTTGAGACCACCTACAGATCAGGTCCCGTCCATCCATCAATTTCCAACCTAAACATTGTGAGGCTCTTGACGCGGAGTGAAATATTATGTACCTTCCATTTTAAACTTGAAAGAATACATACCTTTGAGTTTTCCACTAAATATTTACAGAACAGTACAAACCTAGATCTGATTATTGAGACGCTGCTATAGATCTACACCCAAACACACGTAAATATGTAAATATGTTGCGCAAAAATAGAAACTTCTTTGACCCACCCTGACTCACCCCTTGTAAGTTGCATGCGGCGCGCATGCAGTATCGAAGTGTATGCAATATTAGGCTGGGTGCATAGAATTTTGAAACTCGGCCATCTTCGCGGGGTTATAACCACTACGTGATAATTGGCGAGTCGGGTTCAAGGGCACAAGGATCAAGAATAAGAAAATATCCAGTACGCTCCCCATCAAACGCTCACCATGTCTCAAGCATCTCAATCATTTAATTCTGGCGCGCAAGTCATCGCTCTATTGAAAGCTCAGGACCCCGTAAAGATTGGTGCAGGTGAGTTTAGTGCAGCTTTGTGGAATTATTTTCTCTGGTTGGTTGAGCAGATAGAACTGATTAATTAATGCTTTGGCTTTTTAGCACTTATTCAATTACGGCAACTGTGTTCAACCAAGCCTTTTCCGGCCGTCGTGATAGATTATCTCCAGTTAGAACCTGCCGCCGATTCGATCTTCCAGGTCCTCAATGTTGCTCGTGAGGTACTTGATCACTTGTTTATCTCAAGACGCTATTGATTCCATTGGCTAAAACAGATTTTTCCAACTAGGCAAATTCGATCCATTTACTTGCGAATTCCTTGTATACCTTATCCTATCTCATTTCACGAGCACCTTCATCACCTTTTGAGACCCGACAGGTCGTAGACGGATCACGAATTATCAACCATCTAATTCAGAATCATTCGAAATCTATCCATCGGTGCTTTGCTCCTGGGAGGACCGAGGCCACATTGGCGTGTCTGACTTTACTTGTAGCTTGCGTTTGTTGGAGCGAAGGAGCATGCGCCAAGATCGTAATTGGCGACTTGAGATGGGATCACAAGACCGTCACACGCCTGCTACAGACTCGGCAAACGGTTACTGCCCCCGAAGGAACCACTACACGAACCCAGAAAGGAAACCGGCCCGCTCCTAAATCATCAAAGCTGAAAGGCCAGCTACACAAAACCGACATCCGCACCCTCATGCTCCGATTCATCTTTAGTGTAATCTCTAGCGCCGAATTACGCTCATCTTCCAAACAGGATCTATGGAAGACCAAAGGTCTCGCGGAGGGCGTCCTGAAAGGCTTACAAGCAGATCCTTATGAAACCGTAGCATTTGTACTCGGAAATCTATGGGAGGATGTAACGAAGCGCCATATTGGGAATCCGGGAAATCACAATCGTAATGCTTCCGTCCACCACCCAGGATGTGAAATGTTTGATCAGAACGCGATTGACCTGTTGGTTCAACTACTCGAGCGTGACGATAGCGTCAAGGATATCCAACACACCAAGCTTGATGCAGCCGAGACAGTTGCTCAAATGGTAGAAAGGTTCCTGAAAAACTTAACTATTTACCTTGCCAATTCGATGTCAACAAATATTTTTCAGCATCAAGCAAACTCCAGATTACCGCCGTACCGTATCATGCTGAATTTAGTCAAATCTCTATCACCTACGAAATCCATGAGGCGCTGGCGACTCGCTCTTCATATCTTAGAATCAGTTCCCTCATTATGCTTCTCTCTTTGGCGTACCGCATCTCCTCCTAGCGAGCCCTCGTCAAGCGTTGCATGGATTTCGTCTGTTGGCTTCGCAACCAAGGTGGCCGCAATGCCTTTTGGATTATCTTTTCAAGCCGAAACAATCTCTCTGATACCTGACAACATGAACAGCCTGACAAGCCTTGCCAAAAATTTACTTGCTCAATGTATTCCAACACCCTTGAACCGAACCTGGTTCACCAAGGCATTGCAATTCCCGGACGCGCTCGTCTCGTTTAGCTCTCTTGCTCTCCTCCTGACCGGATTGAAAAAAGCTCGAAATGTCTCTCATCAACTTCAGCGTGTCATCCAATCGACAACAGTTGGCCATCCGCCAGTCACCTCGGAACTTTGGTCTAAGCTGCTCATAAATTTTGAACAGTCCTTACAAGCAGTGTTGCCTGATCCACAGGTACTCATCGCAGTTCTACAAACCGCTTCTCGCCGGGCAAATGAACGAAAAAGTGCTCCTGTGGGCTCTCCCGTACAAGTGAATGATAAATCACAGCCTAGCGCAGCTGTCACGCCTCAGCAAGATAACGACACTGACGGAGACATTGTAACATTTAGTGCACTAGCTGTCCTGCTTTTGTATCATCAACTGATGCCCCAAACGATGTGCAATCTCAATTTCGATTACACCAAACTGATAACCACCTTCTTCACGTTGAACGCAAAGGACGAATCTGAAGATCCACATTCCAGCTCTTTATTGGCTCTGCATAGGCTACAGTCTCCCATAGCATACCTCTGTCAATCGCGGACTCTGCTTCTTATTGGACATTCCGCCCGGACCAACCCAACCCAACCCTCTCCTGCATTGGTCAAAGTTCTATTATTACTTTCTTCCTTTCCCATGTCAAACAAGCTCGAAGATTCCGAAGTTGGTGCTCACACGCCGCTCTTGATCAAAATCATCGCTCAAGAAACTCTACAAGCAATCTGTAAATCAATAGTACCACATCTAAGAGACGAGAACGAATATCAAGAACTGTGTATTTGGCTCAGTGCATTATCAGAATTGAGAAGAGTGGGTGACTGCGCCACGCTGTTGGTTCTCTTCTTAGAAGATTGCATCCGTGCATGCCTAAGACAGCCATTAAAATATCTTCAAATCAGCGAGGAGCGCCGAAATCTTTCACCCCAATCGGGCCAGTCGGGGAGCAATGCGAGACCTCCGACACTGATATCCGCCTTACTAGTCAAAGTAAACGCGATCACCAAGGGCTCCTCCACGTCTTCAACTAATCCAAGCAAAGTCGCGTTGATAACATTGGTCATCAAATTTCTCAATCTTTACGTTCTCAACGCTTTATCGACTTCACATCAAACGCGTCCAATTACTGTGGTACATGATATCTCATCTCAGCTCAGCCAGATCTTCAGCACTACACTTGGTAGCTCAGCGGATGGAAACTCAGCGTATCCCGATTACTTGGGCGATGTCATAATTGATACTTTACGATCAGCAACTCAACTATCAACTGCTCAACGCGAAATAATCTCCTGGCCCGTATACATCGCCCAAAGTATCTTTTCTAGTCAAATATCCGCTCTTGATTTGATGCATCAGTCGTTTTCTTCCACAAACAAAAACACCAAGCCTTCGAAAACTAAAAAGGCCGTAGCTTTCATGGAATTAGGTCCTGCAACGGTTTCCGCAAGTTCGATGGAAAATGGAATCCAATGCAGAAATCAACAGTTAGGATTCATCTGGTTTATGTCTCGCGCCGTTGAGGTGGAAAAGTTTAAAGTTGAGGATTTCAGCCGCCAAACAGCTCAAGAAAATTCTGCCGATAGCGACCAGCTTGACTATAAAACAAAAGCCGCGAACATCAAAACACTAGTCAAGATCATTTCAAAATCATTAAATGATGACACGGCCGTGATCGAATGCTTTCTTGAACAGATGTGGCACATTTCACAAATTGTTGTGAAAAAGACAGATTTTGAAGTGTTGTTGGGTGAGTTCTTTTGTCTTTCTTTTTTGATGAAATTCATTAACTATTCCTCAAGCGCTCACTACCTTCGCGCATTACCAGATATCATTCGGGTTTCATGCCCTGCTCTAGAAAATACGAAACAACAAAACATCAAGATACTCACCCGCTATGCCGATCTGATAATTGAAACCTCCTCCTCAAACCTTAACTCGCATATCAAGAAAGGAAAATCTACTGCCAAGAAGAATGCTGTTAGCCATTTTTGTTTAAATGCTCCTTCCCTCTTTCTTTAATAGGCTGACCGCCTTTTTTGTGCTGGTATTTTTTAACTTCTAACTCAAACCGTCAAGGACAGTTGATACAATGCGCTTGTTATCTGCTCCCACTGCTCGACGGAACGTATCAAATTAAGGTTCTCGTCGGACTGCTTTCTTCAATGAACCCTGGACTTCTCAGTGATGCGAACTGTGTCAGCTCAATCATGAAGTTAGTGAACCTCACCTCAGGAACTCCGCCGCAAGAGAGGCAATCGTTTCTACACCAGCTATCGGTCGATCCAGTCATCAAGACATTATGCGTTTTGTCTAACACCAGCAACAGTAAAGTGGCCACCGATGTGCTATTGGAAATAATCCAGCTATCATTTGATCCATCGAAGCACTCTGATGAAATAGCCCAGGCTTGGTCGACGTATGGTTTGGAAGTTTTAGAATCAGGTTCAGCGGAACAACCCGATTGTGGTACCAAAATCCGCATAGCTTCTTACTTGGTCCCGAAAAATAAAAGGATCGCTTCTGCAGCAATCGCATGGATGAGGGAAACTCAGATCGATCAGCTGAAGCTCGCATGGGATGGAACTTTGAGCTTGCTTGTTGCTTGCCTTCAGGCTTTATCGACAGCCGAAGAACGATATGACTCCTGTCTCTTACCGTTAGGGCAGGGCCGGTTAGATGAGTTAATCATGAATATCGCATCGTGCTTATTCTCCGTCCACCCTGAAGCTTCCGCCTCAGCTCTACCGAATGGAAAACAGATCCGGGTCTTGGCTTCCAAAGCTCTCAAGTTGATTTATTCTTGTGCAGAGTCACGGGTGGGATCGTTACTAGCTGATCAACTCACCCAAGACGGTCTTATTCCTGCGTACTCCGAATCTCTCGATGTATTGTCGTTGTGTCAATCGAATCATCTAGATGTTTACATTGATCGGTGCCTGCGCTGGCTTGTCAGAAGATTTGCCGAGGACGAAACCTGTGCCGAGGATACAATCGAACTAGTTGAAGCACTGTACAACATTTTGAGCCGAAAACCTGCCGAATACACATTGTCAACGCATCTTGTAAATCCGGTCTTGACGGCTGCTCTGGGTCGGCTTCTAGATTCCGGATGTGTAATGAAACTGATGGATTCGTTCATCCGTCACACCCGGCTAGAAGAAGCTGACGTCGTCAAACACCTGCGCGCGACGGTTGAAAGCCGCAACTTTCGTTCATTGATGAGGTCTTGTCATCAGAATCAAGACGAGCAGGATGCGTTAGTTATGTCAGTCATCAACCAGCTGGTAATCTCTTACCCCGCTGTTACTATCCAGACTAGTCTATCGAAGACTCTGATCCCGTTCTACGGCGGCACCATGTCTCTCAAAGATCGACTCATCTTCCAAGTGTTTCGTATTGAAGATTTAAGGAGTGAAACCCCGGGGATCACCGACGTGTTCTTGGCCTGGAAACCCAACATAGGAAACAGGGCCGTGAATAACAAACCTCTGGATGTGATAGCGGTGCTTGATTCAGAGAAGGTCGAAGCATCGTCAGCGTGGGTCTTGGACAGACGGGAACCAAATAGTTTACCTAGCCTTCCCGAATACTACGATCCCAGCTTTCTTCTCGCTTTTTTCCTCAACCTGATCAAACAAGAAGAACCACTGACAATCTCGATGTGGCAATCAATCGCCCGCAAGGGCATGCTAGGGTTGGCTATGTGTGCCTTATCATCTGACAAGTCGGCTTGGAGGTTCCTCGGAGATAGATGTTTGGCGAAATCCTACGAACAATTGAAGGTTATACTGTTTTCATCTTCATATCAAGGGAAATTTATGTGTATAGCTGATTTTGTTTTCCAATTCATTCTTGAATAGGCGCTAAACCATACCGATGCATCTGAAATTCTACTACCGATGGAACATTTCCGAAACCTTCATGTCGCAAGCGAAGAAACTGGGAAAATTGCGGATGTCCCTCCTTTGATCACTTTGTTTCTTTCTCGCTGTTTGAGTTTGTTCTGCACCGCGCCCGAGTCAGCCTTACATCAGCCTCTATCAAGATTCCTACTCCAAAGAGCCGTGATCGATGCAAAAGATGTGCCAATGTTATATTCTCTATTGTATTCGTCAGATGATATGCCCTCGGAGGGTCATGTCTGGCTCATGCAAATTTTACACGATGGACTTTGTACAACAATAGTAAGTCCAAGCTTGATCCTGATGCATCTATCTGATCTTGAATTCATCATCTGTTTTGATCGATTGTTTTTTTCTTTGATTTTGGCCCGCTTAGGATTGGAAAATCATGAATCATCGACAAACTTTTGAAATCTTGATCACTCTCGTCCACTCATCTTCACACCGCACCGCTCCAAAGCTTCGGCACTTGTTACTGAAGGTATGCATTCTATGATCTCCCTACAAAGTTTACAAATAATTGCACGTATTGACAAGTGAAATATTTTATCCTGTTTATTGTTGTGCTCTCTGGTAAAAGTTGCTGATAAAAGCCGTCTCTCATAACCAAGCTTGCATAAAACTCATCAGTAAACCAGGATTACTTAAAGTCTTAGAACAGTTCAAACCTTATTCAAAGAGGGAATGGAAGGATGTAATGAGTATTCTGCAAGAAGTCGCTAGTCGAATCCCGTTGTTGCATAGAGCGATTTCAAGGGAAACTGTGGAGAACATTATCAAGCTTCTAACCCACTTCAGCCAAACAAAATACTGTTCGAGTTGTAAGTTCACCCTACGAGTTCCTGAGATTGACCGAAACGTACTTTGGGAGTTTGAGGGCTCGAAATAATTGTTCTTGCTGATAATCTTCGTATTTTTTCCAGCATCATTGTTGGTCAACTCATTGATCATTGTTAGGTCGTTGTTAATTTGTTCTTCGTTTTGGATTGTGGAAAATTCTCCTCAAATCATCATCGGTCGGAACGAAACGCGCCTCATTCTATTGAAGTGCAATCATCTTTCTCAATCATTATCTCTTGCGATGGATGCACAGCCCCTCCTTGATCGCCACAAAAAATTAATTAGTGAAATCCGAGCTAGAATATATTATCTATCTCAGCTCTAATCATCGCTTATCTTGTTATGTTTAAGTGCTGGAATATAATCCAAGTTTTGTTCATAAACTCGAGTTCAGGGTCATTTTTGATAAATGATCCCAAGAACTTCAAATTCATCCGCATTCTAAATGCTATTTCTTCAAAAATCATCTTCTGGTCACTGCAACTGGTCAACCACCTTTTGAGGTGTTCCTGCTTTTGAGGAATTGCGTGCGAAGTGCACTGGTCTCCTCAATCTCCCAAACTTAACTTAGTTCAACCGATGGTCCTTGTGCCGTATCAGTGATTTGGGACTGAGGGCAATGGCCAAAAACACCTTTTCGCAGGAATCTTGCCAGAGCTCGAACTGGACACAAGCGTATTCTCCTCGGGGGAGCGTAGCTGAGCTTAACAAAGCCTTAGAGGAGGGCCCCGCAGCTAACTTAACACAAGTCCCCCCTGGTGGGTGGCGCTGTGGCTGGCCGCGAAGCGGCCCCTCCCGCAGCCCTCCGGGCGGGGCCCCCCGGACCCTCCATTCAACAGGCTTAGTTAAGCTAGGCCCCGCAGGGTCTCTGTCTCACAGAGGCTTGCCCCCAAGCGTTGAGTTTTGTTTGCAGGGGAGCGAGTGAGGAACGAACAGTTCCCCCCTGTCCATGGAGGCGGCATGAGCGGGCAAGGACCTGGGCGTACCAAGCGCGAGGCTGGACACCAAGTCATGCGCATATGTGGTGCACAGCCTCGCGGGTCATATAAATATGACCCTCGGTGCTGATGGTTCGACTCCCTCAGCGCTCCTCTTCCCCATCATCGCCCAGGTCCAGCTCATCTAGAGCCGCTCCCTTTTCTCACATTCGACAACAGTTCTCAAAAAAAAACGTGACCTTTTTTTTTCTCTTCCTTGCTTCGCTTTAGGATTCTATTCTTTCGCGAGTTTCCGCATTTCTCTTCCTTGCTTCGCTTTCGGTTTTTATTCTTTCGCTTTCCGCATATCGACCCACTGTTTCACACCCATATCGAGATTATCGGAATATAGCTACTGTCCTTCAGTTCTCATCAGAATCACAGGTAAGGGTCTCGTTTGCTGGTCAATCTATTCCGAGTATACTTCCTCATTAGCGTGAACCAAGCCGTCCAGCGCTCCAAACCGCACATAGTAGTCAAATCTTAAAATATCCTGAGTCGCGTGAACCAAGCCGTCCCGAGCTCCAATCCGTTTAGATTAGTCAAACTCTTCCGTTTGATATCTCCTCAGTTTAAGTCTCCTCATTCGCGTGAACCAAGCCGTTTTAAGCTCCAAACCGCGTATATTCATCCGCACGATTCGTGACATTCAAATCATTATGCCGAAGGCTCTATATTCATCCGCGAGATTCATGCGAAGATTTAGACATCTATAGCTCAAGCGCAGGCCATAATCCACCCGAGATGTTGATGTGATCCTTTTAGCGAGTATCAAGCCAAGTAGTGCTCCAAACCGCTCGGTATTCATTTGTTTTACGGTTTTTACCGCATGTCTGTTCTTCAATTTGGATGTTTCGACTTGGTCGTTCATCAGTCCAACTTTCACTCCGTGATACTGTCATCATCTCTACATGCTTAACGCGTTACTCGAATTTTTCAAGTTGACCGACGTGTTTCCATCTTTCTGGACACAGTTTAATTGATCGACTTAACGGGACCGCGAGAATCTTGCGTGATAAAGCCGAAGTACACCTCAATCCGCTCGTTGGTTTTTGTTCCTATCGAGATGGAATCCTTTCAGTAGTAAAATTAAAGAAAGAGAACTCGTTGATTTTTCTCGTTATCTGGCGAAAATCGTCATCTTGTCACCGGACACATAAAATTTCATACAAAACATCAAACCCGGATTCTCGGTGTGATTCTTCAAACTATTGTTCGTCTACACATTTGTCACGTTCTTCACCCTTGCAGAGATCCGTAATAGTTCCTAACAAGTGTCCGAATTTATGTAGGTCATGGCAATCTTTAACATTGAATGGAAGAAACGCGCCATAAGAGCTCACATAAACTTACGTCAAGCGCGTCCCGGTGAAAACAAAAAGGCCTATAAGGTGCTCGCCTACCCGTCCGAGTGGTCTCAGACCCACTCCGAATGGACAAAAAATCATAGAAATTTTTATCTGACTCTGCGAGACGTTTATGACAAGGGTCTCTTCGCAGCAAAACTTTTGCTGCACGAGGAAAATTGTGACGCGATCGCGAGTAGCGGGCACGGATTCATGACGGCGTTCAGGTACGTTTAACATTGAATGGAAGAAACGCGCCATAAGAGCTCACATAAACTTACGTCAAGCGCGTCCCGATGAAAACAAAAAGGCCTATAAGGGGCTCGCCTCTAACTTAACTAAGTCCGAAGTTGGAGGCGCGAAGCGCCTCCACCGGAGGGACTTATGCGGTATCGGTGATTTAGGGCTGAGAGCAACGGCCAAAAACCAACTCCCCAACAAATGTTGCTATAGCTCCATAACCCCCGGTGTTTCCACCAAAGTTTTTGGATAATCTGAAAGCCATACATCTTGGCTAATTTTTGATGCACTTCATGTCACATTTCTACCTGCCCCACCTCTTAAAAAAAACATCAAAAACTCAGCTGTCTTAGCTGTCATGGGGTTTTTTCAATTCTACATTGACCACATTGTACGATTGGGCACCAGCAAGAGCCACCAGAAAAGGGTATGATATACCCAGCCTTCTGATGATTCTAAGTCTGAATGTAGAGGGTGATTACACAAAAACAGAACCACCCAGAGGCCCTGAATGTTGATGTACCTCTCAGGCCAAAATCACCTGTAAGGCTTAAGTCCCTCCCAGAGGGAGGCCTTCGGCCTCCCTCGGGAGGGACTTAGTTAAGTTAGGGCTCGCCTACCCGTCCGAGTGGTCTCAGACCCACTCCGAATGGACGAAAAATCATAGAAATTTTTATCTGACTCTGCGAGACGTTTATGACAAGGGTCTCTTCGCAGCAAAACTTTTGCTGCACAAGGAAAATTGTGACGCGATCGCGAGTAGCGGTCACGGATTCATGACGGCGTTCAGGTACGACATGGCGGTCAGAGAGACCGCTTTTGCTCATCGCATCGCATCCGAAGACGGATCCGCAATTCAAGATATTTCAGTTCATCAGACTCTTCTCATGCAGTCGTGTTACACGACGGCTATGTCCTTCGGCGAAGTAACATGGACGGAGAACAATTACGCGCCGGGCCAAGAATTCTCTCACATTGATCCTGAGATCAGAGTGACTGCAAGCGCAGCTGCACACGCGCATGAGTTTCCTTTCGCCCCCCTTGATAATCACGGTCGTCGCCATCAAGCTATGTATGGGGCGACTCAACATTATCAACACAACCCTAGTTTCTTTTACTCTTCGCCACAATATCCGGCCACTCCGTCTGGCTACTCTGGTCCTAGACGACAACCATCCTATCCGGCGCCTAGAAACTCTTTTGGCGACGGCAATAGGTTCTTTGGTGGCGGCGGCGGGTATCAAGGCCCTGTTGACGCGAGGAAGCGCGTACGCGGCTATCATGGGTCTAATTTCGTGGAAGGCTTCGTTGACAGGCGTCAACCCAAGGGTGGCCCGCCGGCTCACCAAGGAGGGCTGTCGTTGCAAGGGAAGAAGTAGGCCTTCTATCTACTGCAACGCTCTCATATCCTATTCCTTCCATCTCAAGGCTTGTTTTTTCTCTGCATTTTTACACTACTCTGCGCGCATGTTTTGCAGGCGCAGCCCATTCTTATAGATTACACCTGTTGTGTTGAGATTGTCCGTTTTCGGCGCGATCTTTTGACCTGTCCTACTCATCTTATGTGATCATAGACACTTGCCTTTCATCTTTTCCATTTCTCTTTATCGTGTCAAGTTGTTTTGGATGTGCGCCTGATTTGATATTTGTTTCAAATTGAATCTTTTAGCCTTTGGCCGTCAGAGTTGAAGTGCGAAATGAACATACACCTCTGGGAAGAGGCGCTGCGGAGCGCAGGATTGCTTCCAGAGTTGCAAGACATTATTGTGGGTTTTAAATCAGGTTTTGACCAAGGAATCCCGCCTCATCGTATTAGAGACTTGAAATGGTTCACCCCGGACAACCATAGCTCGGCCGTCGCGGCGGAGGAGAAGATCCAAAAATCGATTGCCGACGAAGTCATCGCCGGCCGGATGATTGGCCCATTCTCACACGATTACCTGTCAACGTTTCTCCCGTTTTTCCGAACTAGCCCGCTTGGCTCTGTAGTGAATGCGGAAGGCAAGATGAGGCCTATCAACGACCTATCTTTCCCTCGGAATGACCCCCTGACTCCATCCGTGAACTCTTTCGTGGACAAATCGGAATTCAAGACTACGTGGGACGATTTCCGGACGGTTGCCCAGTTTTTCAAAGAAAACCCAGGACCTTTTAAGCTAGCACTTTTCGACTGGGAAAAGGCCTATAGACAGGTTCCGACGCTCCCGGCGCAATGGCCTTATCTGATGGTAAAAGACTTGAAAGGAGACTTGTTTTTAGATACACGCATAACCTTCGGAGGTGTCGCGGGTTGTGGCTCCTTTGGCCGACCAGCCGACGCCTGGAAACGCCTCATGCAGCACGAATTCGACGTTGTGACCATCTTCAGATGGGTTGACGACAATCTGTTCGTCAAGAGGCCAGATTCGGCTTGCACCATTACCGACGTCGTCAATCGCTCGCTAGGTCTGGGCGTCCTCACCAACATGGAGAAATGCTCCGATTTTGCGGACGTACAGAAGTACATCGGCTTTGTGTGGAACGGGAGCAACACCACCGTCCAACTCCCGGAGAAGAAGAGACTTGAGCGTATTGAACAAATAGAGGTTTTCCTGGTTACCGGGGCGTCATTCAAGTTCAGCGCTGTCGAGGTTCTAGCGGGGCGCCTCAACCACGCATCATACGTTTTGCCGCAACTGCGCTGTTATCTTCAGGGTTTGTACGCATGGATGGCGCGCTGGAAAAACTTCTGGTCGTTCCAAGAGCTTCCCAAGGACGTGAGGGTTGACCTGGAATTTAGGCAGGCCACGCTACAAAAGTACGATTGCACTCGCCTTATTCCGACCCCGGAAGAGCGAGAGATTGCGTGGGTAGGAGACGCCTCCACAAGTTTCGGCATTGGTGTCCTTGTTGGGGACAGGTGGTCTCAGCTACGCCTCAAGGAGGGCTGGGAAGGCTCCGAGAAGCCTTTCCGTAATATTGCGTGGCTCGAAACGGTAGCTGTCCGGATCGGCATCCTCATGCTAGGGGAACTCGCGTGGGTGCGGAAGGGTTCGAACTTCGTGGTCTGGACGGATAACACAACCACCGGCAGTGTTCTATTGGCGCGTAAATCGCGCGATGTGCACGTCAACGGAGAATGGAAAATGATCCAGGCCTTATTGGTCGACATCCAACTAGACGTGACTCCCAAGAGGGTGGTCTCGAAGGACAACATCGCCGACGCCTTGTCTAGGGGCATCCGCGGGGCCCATTTACCCGCGAACAGAGTCTGGTTCTGCATTCCGGACGACTTGTCCCCCTTCCTTTTTCACGCCTAGCGCTTTAGTGAAGGTTCCGGCCCGCCTAGCCTCGGCTCACGGCCAGCAGCGCTTCTCCGACACGCGACGTCGCCGCCAGGCCGGTCTTTTTCCTTGTTGTAAGCCCTCGGGCATCCTTTTCGGGCAATGAAATGCCGGAGTATCGCGATTCTGCTTCCTTGTTTTATGCGGGTTTGGTGGCGCGCTGCATCCATAGAGGGGAGCGCGCACCAGGGTCGAGGTCGCTGCCTCTCTGTGCCCTTTGTTTTTCATTGAGGTTTGGGTGTTCGCGTGTGGCTCAGGCTCCCTAAAAAACCTGAGTCATGGGTTTACACCCAAATCCCCGAAACCTTGATGTTCTTTGGCATAGAGATGAGGTGCAGGCGCATCCTCTTCTCCTGGTCAAGGTTAGGAAGGGACATTGGCCCTTCCTACCTTTACACCCGCACTTGATGCGGCTCAATGGCGGCGCCAACGAGCCGCAGCAAGTACCGGGCAAAGAGCGGCCGCCGCAGTGGATGTGAATCCTGACGGGCCTTAGGCTTGGCCAACCGCCAAATTTCACTAAAGCTCTTATTACAACATCAACCACTGCCCGGTGAGTGGCACGGCCTTGAAGCCTAGCTTCTTGCGCAGGCAACCATCCGCACATCAACCATAAAATCCACCATGTATCTCTGTTGGTGCCTACCTAGCAACTGACCATATGATGAAACTTTGATATTCCATGTGCTGTGAAATTTTGGGACCCTTTGGGTCACTTTGGCTAAGGTTTTGGTGGTGTTCCTTAGTAGGAAACCTGCCAAAATGGGTGCACAGTAGCACACCCCTTTCCCGAGATGATAATGCTACAAATCTCAAAATATTGTATTCAGAGCTTATTCTGTGAGCTGTAAAATTTTGGGACCCTTTAGGGCACTGTGGCTAAGGTTTGTGTGGTGTTCCTTAGTAGGACACCTGCCAAAAATGGGCGCAAAGTAGCACAACCCATTCCTGGGGTGAGATAATGTCATTCATTTCACCATATGATCTTGAGAGGGTTTCTGACCTTTGTAAAACTTCAGTGGGACTTGGGTGCCGCAGTGAGAAGTTATGATTTTTTCTTTAATTTTTGGCATTTTTGCAAAAATTAAATTTCCAACTCCCAAACAATATTTATACGGATTTACTTTGCAAACAGAGGGAAACTTGTTGCGCATGGGAATTTCTGGTGACTCAACGTCACTTGATGTGGGGCCTCCCTCCGTGCGCGCCGCCAGCTCCCTCCAAGAAACTATCCGCACACAGGGGTGCCGTGTGGTGACAGGCGGCCAGGTTGAGACACTCTGGCCATCCAATGACCGGTACAGACCAGTCATTGAGAGGCCACATCCCTCTTGATGACCGGAATAGATTGGTCATCAAAACTAAAGGATACATCCCTCTTGATGACCGGAATAGACCGGTTGTCAAGAGGATACAAAGTAAATATGTATTTATAAATTTGACTTCCAACTCCCAAAATGCGCACAGGTCAATTTTTATTGGGCACAACCCAGGTGAAATTTTGAGAAGCGGTCCTCCCAACATATACACTGTTTGGGATTTGGAAGTCAATTAATCAAGACCCCATGTTTATTGTCTCAATTTTCCTGTATCAATATCATCAACAATTATTGTGATGTACATTTCATTATTTATACTGACATTACACTCTTGAGTTGAGACCCCCATATTGCCTCTGACAGGCCAATAGTTGCCACTATAAATCAGCCTAAACTTAATCCTAGCTTAGCTCAATCCCCTTTTTTCAGGGGCCAGAGGACTCAGCGCGCCAATGGCACATGGCAAAGCAAGCCTCTGAAAGAGGATTTGGTGAGAAAAGTCCCAGAGGTAGCCCAAGAGCTGTGGCTTTTTCTTTCTTTTTTGGTCTCTTTGAAACTCAGGCACTTGTAACTCTCAAACCTTCAGGCAAATTGATATGCCATGAATTTTGAAATGAAGTCCAGCATCTTGGGTTTGTGGCCTTTTTTTGACAAATTTTGAGCAAATAACATACATTCCCTTGCATTTTGGCAATCTGGTAGGAACCTTTTTCAATTGGCAGCAGGGCCATAGAAGTCACAGATCCATACAGCTACTTGGGTAATACAAAAACAGACAAAAAAGTGTTCAACCCCTGGCCATCTGGCTAGTGCAGAAGGATGAAGGAAAATCAGGCCTTTCGGCCAGTTCATTTTGCTGAACAGATTTCCTCGAGGAAGATGGGGGAAATAGGAGGGCAAGTTGTTCCCTTCCAAAAGCTCTCAGTTCAGTAGGAAATCATCCAATGACTTGCTTAATCCTATTCACAATGAAGCTTGCCCACAAAATTGGCCCCTTATTGGATAATCCTGGATCTATGAATACCATTTGTTAATCCAACATGGGCTGATCCTTGTAGTGCAGATTTTTTTTCAAAAAAATTAAGTGGCAATTTAGAAGGGAACAGATGATCAGAATGGTTTCAAATTATACTAGAACAGTATATGCAATTCATAACAAAATATATCCGCCTAAAGGCTAATAAAACACTAGCGTCCAAGACCAACAGGGTAAATAAAACAGACTGGTAGAAAGCAAATCCAAGACACATGTGTTTATTTTTTCATGAGGATAGGTAACAGGAAAGTGGTTTGTCAGAAAGATAGTTAATCAGCAGTTTTGGTACCTGAATTGATTGAAAGTCTGATGCCACTCGAGGGACCATACATCGGAATGTTGAGGGTTATGAAAATTGAGCGGATAACATCTGCTGGCAGGAGGGGAAGAATAATTTGAAGAGTTTGACGAGAACGGCGATGATGAGAGCGCTGTCGTGGGGGAGACGGGTGAATTAGGATAGTAGCCATAGTTAGATGTTGATGAGGAAGAATGCGATAGCTGAGCATGCGGAAAGTCGGAGTGTTCGGGAGTCGGGCATTGGCAGTAGGACCCCTTGGAGTCTACTGACATGGCTGGTGGGAAACTTGCAAAACTTGATGAAAAGGGGGATATATTAAGAGATTCCTCAGCCATGGGATGATTGTCGTAAAACCCCGTGCTTTGACTGGTGGGGGAGGTCGAAGGAGTAGGATAGGCCGAAATTTGACATGTCGTGTATCGCGGTGGCGGTGGAAATTCGTAGGCGTCCTTTTCTGCCGTCCGGGGTCGCTTGGTGGGCATGGGTGGGGTGAGCATTGAGGGGCAAGCCGAGGACAAATAGCCATGCCTTCCGCGTTTCGCAGCTTTGGTGCCGTGAGGTGGTGGGGTCAGGAGGTGTGAAGCCGTGGAAGGGCTTGTTTGAGGAGGAAAGCCCAGCTGTTCAGAAGGATATTGCTCAATTTTGTTGAACGGGCCCCACAGCACCAAGCGCGGAGAGACAGACGGCCGAGAAGGAAAATTCCATTGTGAAAGCTGGCTATGGATGTCTCCAGTCGATTGCGTGTCCGTGGATGGAAAAGTGGTCTGTTGGCGTCCGAAAGACGAATGTGGCGCAAATAGTTGGAGTTCGGACCAATCCAAAGAACGTCGGTTGAATGACATATCAAGGATGCCCGAAGGCAGCGCGCTCGAATTCGGGATGCTCAGTCTCGGTCGGGTTTGAGGAGTTGACTGCAGCTGACAAGAGTTTCGGGGCACCTCCTGGAACATGTGATCGTCGATGAATGATGAAAACATGTTTGTCCAAGGGAAACTTGTTCCTGAAGCTGTCTGAGGTAACTCCTCCGTCAGATCAAAAATAAAGATGATGGTAGACTGATAATCTGGTGCCTCACTGAGTTCAATGCGGGATACTGGCCTAGGATCTTCGCTCAACGGTGTTCAAAAGCTTCTAGGGAAGACTCGGTGCAGTAAGATGAAAGGTTGGAGAAGGATGAATAGTGAATGTCCGAATCAAGGTGGCGAGTGACTCAGGGGATATGGGGGCCAAGGCCGAGTGAAACATCTTCTTTATTATATTTACGTGCTTGACAATGAATCTGAGTTTTAGTGAGACTTGACTCTCATCAACCCACCACATTGATGTCGAAGAAGTGACGAGTGGAGGCTGTACGATATCGCAAAAGCTCGTCTGTACATAAGATTATGTATAACATTTAACCGAAAGTGCATATTTGTTCAATTTATTCAAATAAATACAATAAATCTGCGGTTTTAAGCTGCCGTTTTTGTTTTATGACATGTCTGCTATGTATTTATGTAGCTGTAAATGCATGCATGATATCATCATGACAATTCGAATTCAATTTTAAAAACGGCCAGGTCTGGCCAGGTCGACTCGTCGAGCAAGCTTCGGGGATATTGGATCCTGGGGCGGTTTACTACTGGTCACTGATGGCTATGTTGTACATACTCATCTCGTCCCTATAATAGAAGTCTACGGCGAGACTCCAGGGCCTAGCGCGCAGTCACACAGTCACCGCCTTGCGCAAAAACAAGATACCCTTCTTGAGCTATGTATTGATGTATGCATTTGTATATCGGAGTTTTAAAACCTGATCGGTTCCATGGTCTCGTGGGCGACGCTATTGATGTATTTATGTACTGCATAGGAGAAGCAGCGCGATTAATGCTCGATGGCTCCAGAAAAACTCGGGGCACAATCAGCACAGTACATGTGTGTTTTAAATTTGGCACAGCGATGAGCTGGCCGGGCCAATCCTCCAACGGCACTGCGTGACGTCAATCAGATGAGATGAGGCGGGCTTTTATCTTTTTTCTTATTGTGATCCCTGTCACTGTGGAGTGCGTATTCGTGGTGATGCTACCAAGTTCCCCACACAAGAATTTGTGGTGTGTTAGAGCATCCGCATCGGTTGCGGATTAAGGGAGGATTAGCGTAACTAATCCTCCTTGGCAACCGCATCGGGTCCGATTTAATCGGACTAAACTCCTCCCGGGAGTACGATTTGGAGTAAGCGGGAGTAAAGTTACTCCTCGCTAATCCTGGGAGTAAGCGCTGCGTGCATATTCCCATGCATGCAGACACTGCTCCCCACCCCAAAGTATGCACCAAACACAGCTTACATAAGCTGTAGGTGCATACCACGTACTTACACAGCTTTTTATCCCGCACCAATGCGGTTGCCGGCCGGGACTAGCGCTAATCCGGGAGTAAGCAGATCTGTTACTCCTTGAGTTACACCCGCACCGATGCGGATGCTCTTACATATATTTGCTGCCGCGGCAAGCATAATTTGCTTGTGTGTGAGTACAGCACCATGGAACTCTCCAAGTGCTTTGCCACCCTGAGATGTACACAGCTTCTAACTTAAGAAGAGCATTCACATTTGTCGGGTCAAGTTGACAATTTTGGGGAACTTAACCCGGCCAGCAACTGCATTGGTCCAAGCTAACCCCGGATCAACAAACCTCAGGCTTGATTTCAGGTTTAGGCTTGCTGAATTTAGCTAGCCTAAACCTGAGATTTAGCCTTGCTAAATTTAGCTAGCCTAAACCTGAGATTTAGCCTTGCTAAATTTAGCTAGCCTAAACCTGAGATTTAGCCTCAGGCTAGGGCATTTCTGATGTCAGTTAGACCATTCACATTGGTTCTGTTAAAATTCAGGTTAGCAAACCTGGGTTAGAAGTTTGGGTTAGCTAACCTACTAGCGTCGAATGTATTCATCCAAGTTAACTTCCGGGTTAACAAACCCAAGAGGGCTATTGGCCCACAAGAGGTCCGATTTCAGGTTAGCAGTAGCTAAGTTTAGCAACCACTAACCTGAAATCAAACCTTTGGTTTGTTAACCTGATGCTAAACCAGCACCAATGCCAGTGGCCAATCAGGCTTGGTTGGGTTAACCTGCCTTAACCCAGCAATTTAGCCCAGCCAATGTGAATGCTCTTAGCCAGAAATTGACCCAACAAATGTGCATGTTTGCCCAAGATATGCTTGGTCAGCCAACCTGCCCGCAAACCCAGGCTTACTTGACCTGAAAATATAGCAAACAAATGTGAATGCTCTAATCCCTCCTGAGGGAGGCCAAATGTCTCCCTCTGGGAGGGGCTTAGGCCTTACAGGTGATCTACACTACGGCTCTAGTTGTACAGCAGTGCACACTTGTTTTTGCCCTGGCGTCAGATTATGGTCAGGCCAACCGGGCGTGACATCGGACATGCCCAAGGGTCAGCCTGACCTGTCCAACTGGGTTAAATTGATGTCAAAGTGCCTTTCCCAACGGGAAGGGCAGTCCAACCATGCCAACGCGCAGGGTCAGCCCGGTGCATGGATTGAGCCAACAGTCCCTGCGGGTGGGGCATGAGCGTTGGCTTGCCTGAAAGGTTGTCATACAGTCGGCTGTCTGGATCATTGGGAGGACAATGTTCCACGAGGTCCAAAGTGGTGTTGCCAATAGGTAACGGAGGTTTGTGGCAAATGATGCTTCACCCTCTAATTGAAAAGGTGGAGCTTTTGGGTAGGTTGGTTGCTGGCATAGGTCAAGGTGAAAGCTTTGTAGCCCATCGGGTCAAACTCAACTAAGTACATACCTCCTTGCGAACCGTGCAGGGTTTGGCTGGTTGCAAAGCAACCCTAACCGGAGGGAGGGACTTCAGCATTTGCATTTGTTGGGTTAAATTGCTGATTTTTGGCAACTTAACCCAACTGGTGATCACATGGGTTTGGGCAAAATCCTGGGTCAACAAGCCCAGGCTTAAATTCAAACTTAGCAAGTCCCTTGATTGGAGGCGCGGGAGCGCTGTTGCAAAGCAACCCTCAAAAGGAGGTACTTATGCCCTACAGTACCTTGCAAAACAGTAGGCAGCAGAAATCCCATTTGGCTGGGGAAAACTTTCAAAATTTTCAACTCGCTCAGCTATAGGCTATCAAAATTCTGAATCAACAGCTTTGTCCACCTACATCAGCACTTGCACCTGCCAGGTTTTGGGAGGGCGTTGTTCAAACAGGCCTTGGTCAAAGCCATACTTTTGACACCTGTCAAAACTTAGCAGCTCTTATTGTTTTTAAAAAAAAATCAAGTTCACGTGTTACAGATAAAAGAAAGATACCAGCAGAGAGCCATGATTCTTGGATATCTCTTGAAGCAGCTGAATTGGCCCCAGCTGTACTTGTGTAGCCTCAACAGAGGGACAAGCAAAAAAGGCTGAAAACAGACGTCTGCTGCCTACTCTTTTGCAAGGTAGGACATAAGTCCTTCCTTTGGAGGGTTGCTTTGCAACAGCGCTCCTGCGCCTCTGATCAAGGGACTTAGCTAATTTTGGCTTTCTGTATTTAGCAAGCCTCAGCCTGAAATTTGACCTGAGGATACGGCATTTCCCATGTCAGCTACCCTGCAGCTGACCCAACAAATGTGTCTGCCCGCTTGAAATAGCCTCAGTCAGCTAAACTGCCCACAAACCCAGGCTTACTTAACCCAAGAATTTAGAGAACAAATTCAAATTCTCTTACAAACTAAAACACTTTTCTGGCGTGAGCCAGATCCAAGGGTTGGCTGGAAGAAGTCTTTTCTGTGTCACCATGCCTTCACTACTCTCTAGTTTCTTTCTACATTTCTGTTGAAACTTGACTTACTTCCCACAGCTTCAATGCGTGAAATAGCATTGACATCTCAAACTGCGGCATGCACATCTCAAGTATTGCTCCATGTGCATCTCAAGTATCAATCAAGCTCAAACTAATTGATCAACCGGTCATCCTTGACTTCTCCGCTCATCAAATATCCTCAGATCCATTCTCTCCATCATGCCAAAAAAAAACTCTTTCCCCTTTCTTTTCTTCCATTCCAAAAATCACAAGCCCTTCTTTCTCATCACTCAAAAAAAACCAACTCATCTTCTCAACACCAATCTCTCACATCAAACTCAACTTCTCATCTTGCTGCAAATAAATTTGCATCTTCAATCAAATCAAGCTCAAGCTTCTTCTGTGTGGACGTCTTGTCCCTTTCTCAACTTGGTGAGACCTTAGAAGTGAACCAGCAAACCTCTCGGCTCTTCCTCTTCTCTTATTGTTGTCCTTTCTTTTACTAACTTTGTCTTTCACCTTTAGTCCTTGTGTCTCAGTCCTGTCCTTATCTCTACTCTATTCTAGTTGTGTGTCTGCATATTCAAGCATCTTCCTGGGTAGGATCTCTTCTTTGTAGGATCTCTTCTTCAACAGTGTTGTGTTCCTTTTCTTTTTTCTGATATCTTGTTGTCATTAGATCTGGTTTGGTTTTATTAGCAATCAAGTTTTTAGGCTCTTTAGTTTCAGTACATCATACATCTGCATAATCTTGATTTTTCAGTGCAAAATCTTGAATGCTTCTACTGGAATAAATTTATTGAATTTCAAGATTTCAAATTTTGATTCTTGTGCCTCATATGACAAGGACTGAAAAGAACTGAGTGAGGTCACTCTACAAGGATAAATATGCTTAAAATTGATGAATGCCATGAAACTACCAAGAAGCTCACATCACTTGGTAACTCTGCAAATCCACATATATCACCCTCCCCTTTGCCTCCATCCACGGCGACCCCAAATAAATCCCCAAAAAAAGCTCAAGTAAGATGCTGGGGCCCCCCAATCTCATCCAAGAGTGGGATGCGCGCACCCCCCCCCCCCCCCTTTTTTTGTCCAAAAGTGCGCGCCCGGTGCGCGGGTGCAAGGCGCCCACACATTGGCGCACACCTAGTGTGAGGCCCGGCCTACTATTCAGTTAGCTATGTATAGGCCTAACTTAACACAAGTCCCCCCTGGTGGGAGGCTTGCTGTGGCTGGCCGTGAAGCGGCCCCTCCCGCAGGGAGGGACTTGCGCGTAATGTCAAAATTTTGGCTGGGAAAGAAATCACAAATGGCTGGAGGGAAAATATTAAGCCTCAGCCAGCCTCACCCTCAGGTCCTGTGGACATGCCCCAGAGACAAAAGATACTTCTGGACCTCAGCTTTCATTTGGCACCGGTCTCATCTCCTTAATCCCAACCATTTGCACTGTACTAATGTTTTAAAAATAAAAAAACATGTAAACTAAGCATGCGCAGCCATCATGTCTGGTGGATCCTGGATCCGCAAACCCGCAGATCCTACACACGTAGTGTTGCATTTTGTTGCAGATAGGAAATTCAATTGTGCATATTATCAGAAAATCCCAAAATGGATCTTCAGAGCAATGGAATATCCTTCAGGATTCCTTTGACCTTCAAAACGGATTCCTCCAGTCAGTTTTGGGGTTTAGGCCTCAAAAAGATAGGGAAGGGTGCGCATCAGTACTACCAAAAAAACTGTCTATTCAGTTTTTCTTGCACATATTTTGTTGATTTTTAAATAATTGTGTAGTACTTTTGCTTGAAAATCACTAGTGCAGACCTTCTTCATAAGCCTCTCCTGCGGAGAGCCCTCCGGGCGGGGTCCCCCGGACACCCGTTCGAGAGGCTTAGTTAAGCTAGGGCCACCCAGACTTGGTCAAGCACGCAGACTCGCTCTCTTTCGAATCAGACCTTGATGATTTCTACCACCGAGGCGGCTTTCTTTTCGGATTCGCTATCCTCGACTGCAAATCCTTCCATCCGAGGGGATGGTCGAACTCCGTTCAGCTATCGACCGATCAACCTGATCGATCATGTTTCATTACAGTCCAACGGTAGTGCACGCTGCCAACTCAAAACTTCTTCCGAAAATATCGTTACCGATGTAATCGTAGGCTGTAAGCTGGAAGTAGAACAGAGAGATTTCGATACTCATGGAGCTAAAATAGAATGTTCAGTGGACTTGTCAGTTGATTTTTTTTTTGACGGTTTGCTTTCCAAGTTTACTGATCCCGGTACTCAGTCCACCTGCAGCTTTGATCGCCTTACCTTATGATCCGGCACAATTATACACAAGCCATCTGAATATGATATACGGCCCCCTGGCATTCTCCAAACAACTCCGGATTTCGTCTACCCATAGTTGGGTCATCTATATTGACGCAGTCGTGATATCTGCCTCGGCAGGAAATGCGATGGATGTAATATGCATGGCGGTTCACAGGGCACTTTGCAATCTGAAGTTACCCAAAACGGCAGAAGTTGGTTATCAACGAACCAAGAGTCCAGACGTTGCGCCCTCAATCGAGATCGAAACTTCAAGTTCAATACTAAACGATAACATGGTCGAAGAAACTGGCATTCAGGGACTTCTTCGGCGTAATCGTTCTTCGAAAGGCAAATCATCAACCCAAGCATTTGACTTCGAATTGAAAGACACTGACGCCGAACATGGTGATCAACTATCAATCAAGAGCTTCATACCAATTGTCATCACAATCAATCTCGTGCGTAAAAATAACCTCAAATTCCCCCCTTGGTCCTGCGTGATATTTGCAGCCTCTTACGAGAAGCAATTTTCAATTACAGATTGATCAAAAAATGTTTCTTGATGCAACGTTAGACGAAGAAAGTATAAGCTCTAACAGGCTTATACTCGCTTATACCGAAGGGGGTAAGAAAATTGCTAATGTGATCCAAACTGGGGTCAAGAGCGAGATAGGTTTTGATTTACTCCGATCGGTCATTCGCGTCAGTCTTTTTAACTCTTGCGCAAAAGCATTTTGAAATCACCATTCATTTGACTGATGAGCAATACTTTTTTGAATTACAGGAAGGTGCCACAATTGCTGGAGACCTATCCAAACAACTTTAGTTAAAATTACACTTGCGCCCCCTCTAAATCTCTCTAGTTGTCTTTCTAGTTTCCTTGATTCCATTCTTTCTACGTATGAGAAAGTAGAACAGAAAACATTACTCACCAAACAGGGGTTGTGGCGCTCTTAGCGCTCTGCAGCACCCAGGCAGAATTTTTCTCAGCCTGTGTCAATTGCCCATCCACCAATCATTACCCGCTTTGTGACCTCTTTCTGCTCCAGCTCCCACCACGGAATTCAGTGTTGGCTATTGAGAACCAGAATACTTGGTGTTTGAGCTGGTACCCAAGCTTGTTCACTGGCAGTGAATAAGTGGTACAGTGGCTTTGCCTGATTTGACTGCATTGAAATGAAAACTGACCTGCCTCATTCATTTCTGGTTCTATTCTTTTTGTTGATGGTATTTTGTGAAATCTATGGGATATCAACTAGCTTAACACAAGTCCCCCTGGTGGGAGGCTCACTGTGGCTGGCTACAAAGCAGCCCCTCCCGCAGGGAGGGACTTGCATATTACAGTGAAACCCGTGAAAGGGAATACTTTTTTTTTTAAGTGCAGATTTGGTTTAACATTGCGCACTAATGGACATGCTTGTGAAACTGCATAACCTCCCATACCACATAGGGCTTTCATTCCACCATAGTTGGTGCGGGCCAAATTTGGGCTTTTTGGGGCCATACCACATACCTGTTTTGGCACAAAAACAAGGAACAATTTTGCTATAACCACATACTTTTCCACCAAAATCATCAATGTTTTCCTCTTTGATCCCAATCTACACCTCTCAAAACAAAATCATGATTTTGGAGACAAATCCAATGTAAATATATGGGTCTGCTAAGGAAGTATCCCTGAACTCAATGATATACACGTGTTTTGTAGGTTTTCATCAACAGTTTTTATTAGGAAATACCCCTGAAGCCAAATATTATTTATGCGGTTCTGGGGGTATCTCTAACCACACACGTATGTGGTTATAGAGAAAACCTTTTGTACCGCATAAACTCCCAAACCGCATGCCAAATTCATTCCACCAAGGGGTATGCGGTTTCAAGGGTTTGACTGTATCCCCCAATTTCATAGGGGAGTGGAACATACAAAATGTCTGTAAGGTTTTTAACTTTTTAATAGCTCCACCCCCAGCACCTCCAAATTTCTGAACCACAGCTTTCTGACCCTTTGGATCTCCTCTACAAATCTGTCTCCTCAGAAATTTTTCATCACCATTGTTATATTTTTAAGGCCTGTTTGGACACCTGGTGTGATATGATGAATTGCAAAATAATGTACATAACACCCAATGTGAAATCCAACTACCTTAAATTAAATCAAACAATTATCAAATTTATGATATGTCTGTTTGGCACATGCCTCCAGAATCATTTTGGAGCCCCTTCATCAGCAGACCAGTGTCATATGTGTACACACAACACACTCCTAAGAGTGCACAACCTCTGGATGACCTGTTTGACCAGCCATCCAGAGGACTTCACTTTCTCAATGACCGGTTGACTGGTAATCAAGGGGGACCCCTCTTAGTGACTGGTCAACCAGTCATCAAGAGCACAAAACTCCTCAATGATGGGTCTACCAGCCATCAAGGAGGACACTACCTCTGGATGAACAATTTGACCAGCCATCCAGAGGACTTCACCCTCTCAATGACTGGTTGAATGGTAATCAAGGGGTACTTCACCCTCTCAATGACCAGTCAACCAGTCATCAAAGAGGAGATAACCTCTCAATGACCGGTTGATTGGTCATCAAAGAGGACAAAACACCTTGATTACTGGTCAACCTAAAGAGCAACACTGGGTCAATAAGATACCAGTGCCGGTAACGTATTGATGTTGTATTGATTTTTGGTGCGTTATTGTTACCGTTACCAGTAACGGCAGCGTGTTACCAATATTCAGTTTGAATTTTGGATTTTTTTTCAAGCCGTTACAATATTGCCGCTGATATGAATTCAATTTTGCCGCGGTATCAAGATTTTTTTGGCTCTAATACTGCCGTTACCACGTTATCTGCGTTACCATAACAGTAATGGTATGGTAACGCAGATAACGTTTCAATACGCGCAGCGCGCAAACGAACTTTTTACTGCTAACAGTAATGGTCCAATTAGGTAACGGGGATTGATTCGATACAGAATTTGGCCCAATATTGTATTGAATTGTATTGACCCAGTGTTGCAAAGAGGATACAACCTCTCAATGACTGGTCAGCCGGTTATCAAGGTGGGTACCACCTCTGGATGACCAGTTTGACTTGTCATCCAGAGGACTCTCAATGACTGGTCAACCAGTCATTGAAGTGGGCACAACCTCTGGATCACCGGTCACTGGTAATTTACAGGGTTTCACCCTTTCAATGACTGTTTGGTCATCAAGGTGGGAAAAATCTCTGGATGACCGGTGACCAGTCATTGAGTCGGTGAAGTCCTCTGGATGAGTGGTGAATGGTCAGCAAGAGGGTCAAGTACTCTGACCCTCTCAATGACTGGTCAACCGTTCATCAAACTGGGCACAACTTCTGGATGACTGTCAGCTGCCAGCTAGCTCAGTAGCAGTAGCAACTGACAGAACCGCTCAAGAGAGCAGGCCAAGAAGCCCCGCAACAGTAAGTACCTGTGTGCAGCTAAGCAGCTGTTGACAGACAACCGCAATTCACCTAAAGAACCTGTCACAGATTGACAGATCAGCAAGTAATATAAGTGATGAGAAGAACTCTGACTTGGAGTCCTTCTTCAGATTAGATATACCACACCCTCCAACATTGTAGTCTTTGACACACCTCAAACACTGCAATTGGGGCTTTCAATCAAATATATTTTCTTATTTTCTATTTCAACATTTGGCCATCCAACTCAACCTTGCCAATACCGGGTAAGCTTGAGTCTCTCTATTCTCTCTTTCATCATATATTCCTCTAAGGAGTGCCGCTAGCCTCTTGTTTACTGGAGTAAACAGTCCCTCCCTTAGGAGGCGTGGTTATAACCTATATCCTCCCGCAGAGGCGGTAAAGGAGAGCTCCAACCACCTTGCCGTAACTGCTATATCCCTTGATTCATTAAGAGCTCTATCACAGAAGCAACAATGGGCCTATACTATACTCTACTATAACTGGGCCTTTCTGTTATTGTACAGGTCTGGTTGTACCAACTCATACTAATAAATGTACTAGTATTGGCCCTTGCTGCAAGTGGCCCGTATAGTATTCTGTGGTTTTTCTCTGGAACAAAAAATACAGCTATAGTAACTTTTTTTGCCCCTGGTTACCGCAATAACACACTTAACCAGGTGTAAACATAAGGAAATGAAATTTGGGCTCCTGATGACTGTACAGGCAAACCATGAAACCTACCTGGTCCTTGTGGTAATAGCAAGGGTTTATTTAGGAACACCGGTGTGGTGCTCCATTCCAAACCATAAGTAGTATTTTATTGCTTTTCTTTACATATATTCATCATTACATTGCCCATTTCCCTATAAACCTTCACAAATACCTCATTATTATTGCATATTCAGATTCTACGCCAAATTTCACCTATAGTCACTCATACATAGTATCCCCTTATCTTCAATGGTTCAGTAGTTATAGAGGATATAAGACTTACGGAAAACCTACAGTCTTCATTAGTTACAATACTCATTTCATTAAGTAAATTACTTGAATCTTTTCATTACATTCCTTTTACATATATATTCTCACATACTAAACCCTTTACATACATTTCTCATTATGTACTAAACCTATTGTAGACATTACATCATTGGATCTGTGCTTACCTCTTTCAGTAGTGCTCATCATTACAAGTTGTTACTATGTTCTCATCACTCTTCCCCATTAGTATATTCTTTTATTCCCATAACCAGCATTTCCCTTTCAGCATTGCTCATCATTACATACTGTTACTATGTTCACATCACTCTTCCCCATTTGTACATTCCTTTATTCCCATAGCCAGAATGCCTCCACTGTCTGTGCTCATCCCTCCTTACTATAAGAACTGTCTTTCCCTCATCACTTGTAACTTATGCAGAATTCTAGATACAGAAATTATAATTAGAAAATACTCATCACCCATTGATATCATTACAGTTGCTCCTGAACCCATTGCTATTGAACCTTGCCATTGCATTCCCCCCTTCAACCATTGCTCCAACCCTCACACCCTCAGTAGTCAGTAGTCAGCTCATAGTACTAGCTCCTAAGATCAAGTAGAAATCAGCCACACCTTTTCTTCTTTTTCTTAGTGTTACTCTCATCCCCTCAGCATTAGTCAGGAAGGCAGCCTCATCAGCACCCTTGCATAGCTTACATGATTACTAGTGTTGCTGTCCATTTCCCTTCCAAGCTCTATTCTCCCCTTTGAGTAGTTCCACAAGTGGTGTCCCAACAGTGGCTTTTCTATACTTCAGATATCTTCAGCCTTAGTAACACTCTTACCATCAGCTACATACTACTTCACCTACACTCCTCATATTCCTCCTTTTATAAATTAACCTCCTGCTTTTTTTAGAATCAACTTCAATCAATAGTAACACTATCAGCACATCCATTATCAACCTTCAACACCCTTCAGATTTAAATTCAACTTACTTGCTTCAACCATGTCTGACCAAGGATCTCCCAACAACAATGTTGCTCCCAGTCTTTACCCTCCAGTGGATCCTTCCAGTACTGCTGCAGTTCAGGACTCCACAACTTCCAATGCTGGTCAGGCTCAGGCTTCTCCCACTGGTCCAGGTCACCAACCTTCTTCTACTGGTCCAGGTCTTCAGGCTCCTTCCAATGCTCCAGGTCCACAGGGTTCTTCTATTCCACAGGCCAACTCCAGTTCTTGCAGACCTCCTCCTAGACCTCAGAATTCCAGTGCTCCTAGATTTACTGGATACAGTGACAATAATCAGCCATCAGAGGATTCAGAGGATCTAGGTATTCCACCCCGCTTCCCCAGATATCAGCGCCAAAGGGACCACTCAACACACTCCACCAGGTCCAACACTCACTTTTTAAATAGGGAACCAGCTATGCCTAGGTACCAGGATCCTGTCAGCAGAGGAGTAAAGATCAAACCCATGGACAAGGAGCTCTTCTTTGATGGAACCAACATGCCTGTGGAGAAATTCATTAAATTAGAAGGTATGAAAGTGCTGGAAGAGATGATGGTTCTAACTCTAGGGAACTGGCTGGACAAATCATTGCTTTTATCAAAGAATTGGACCTTAAGGATGAAGTGGAAGACATGTCAGGCCATGAAAACTTGGATTGGGAAACCCTGAAGAAACAGCTACTCACCAGGTTTGGAACTTCTCAGCCATTAGTCAGATATACCAGGGAGGATCTCAGGAAACTAGTCTACAAATCTGCCCAGGATGGAGGAATCAGCACCTTGGAAACCTTCAACACATTCAGAAACAAGTTTGAAACCATCACTCACTATTTGGTAAGAATGGGGTACAGTACCAGCCTGGAGGAATTCAGACACCTTCTCTTGGAAACTCTTCAAAAGGATCTGGATCAAAGGGTTACTAGGAGTTTGATGAAGGACAATCAAATGCTAGCCTCAAAGGATGGAGGTGATATCTTGCCAGACACTGAAACCCTTCTTACCTACATTCACCAGGAGGTTTACTCAAGATCAGTGGTCAACAGACAGAAAGAATGGAGGGCAGAAGAGAAATTCACTTTGGACAACTCACCTAGGATCTCCAAGCCCACACCTGTTGCTCAGGGAACTGCTCCAGCTGCTTCTACTTCTTTGGACAAACAAGTGGAACTCCTTACCAAACAGTTTGCATCCCTCACTGCTGGAAACGGACTACCTCCCCACATGGACAAACCTGCTATTAGGACCTGGCCTTTCAAATGTTATTACTTTCACCAGGAAAACCATGGAACCAACAGCTGCTCCCAACTAGCCCAGGATGTGTCTAGCGGTGCTGTTATCAGGGATGGAAGGGACTACAGAATTCCAGAAAAATCAGTTATTCCTTGGATTCCAAGCAGGCCAATCAGAACCCCAGTGGAGGAGTACTCTAAGACCAAGCTTACATCTTCCTTTGGCCAACTAGAGGAGGACCCAACCTATTATCAATCCCACAGTTATGAAGCAGACCTTGGAAAGAGGACCAGAAACAACTCTAAGGACCAGGATGAAGAGGAACCAGCCAAGTCAGACAAAAGGATCAGAAAGGAAAAACAGGACCTAATGGACATGGACACAGAGGACCTACTTCACATGGCCCAGCCCCCCACTCCTAGTGCTTCCAAAACTCCTGCTTCTAAAGGCTCCCCTCAAGTCAGATTCCAGGATAAGGATAAGGAATCAACCACTGCACCTAAGGACAAACCAGTTAAGAAGACCTACTTGGAGAAGACTCTGGCCAAGGAATACCCAGGAATTGAAGAAGAAGTGGCTAGTAGGATGTTGACTGCAGGAAAGATGGAGTTGGCCTTTGGAGAAATCTTTGCTATATCACCAGGAGTTACTGACTGTATCAGGAAGAAGATAACCAACAGAAGGGTCCCATTGGATGGTGTCAAATCAGCAAACTTCACAGACATGGAGGATGAAGAAGAACCAGCACAGGAGCCACCCACTACTCACTATTCCTGCCCCCTTGGATACATCACCATCACTATTGGAGGAGAGAAAAATCAAGCACTCTTGGATACTGGCTCTATGGTCAACATTATTCCTGAAACTCTTGCACACAAACTTGGATTAGTACTCACTGCTAAATCTATGAAGCTCAAAGGGATTGGAGGCCACCTTACTGATATTCCTGGGATTGCTGAAGATGTGGAGGTAACCATTGGGAAAGTAGTCAGGACTGTTCATTTCTGGGTAGCCAAAGGACCAGTTCAGATGATTATTGGAAAGCTTTTCCTGATGGATGTCTCAGCCAACATCAACTACAATGGAGCCAGAGGAGAAGCACTTTCAATCATGGATTCAGCTGGTCAGACTTTCTTGGTACCAATCATCCTCCCTAGCAATCAGAGGTGGGAAACCAGCATACCTTCCAATTCGGGTCTTGTAATTTTTTTAGATTGAGACCAGGTTTTCAGTTCCCCTCTCTTACAACTGCAACCCTGGAAAACAACCAAAAGCAACAAACTGTGGTCACTCATTCAGCAAAATATAAATCAACTCTAAAAAAGATAAAACCAGTAAACCAACCAATGCCATTATCTCTCAACCCCCCATTATCAAGGCCACCACTCTCTAGGGATCCTTACCTCACTCCTTTAAACCTTATATCATTCCAGTCATTCCCCATGAACCTTAACAGCAGAAACCAATTCCAATCCCTGCACCCATCAAAGATCAGGTTATAGAATTGGTAAGGGAAAGACTCAGCACTGGCCTCTATGAACAATCCTTTTCCAGTTATTCCAGCCCTATATTTTGTGTAAAGAAGCAGGATGGAAAGCTCAGAATTGTACATGACCTTCAGAAACTCAACAAAGTCACCATTAAGGACGCTGGATTACCACCAAAGACAGAGGAACTCATTGAATCATTCACTGGAAGGGCTTGCTATGGACTAGGTGATATTATGGGAGGATATGATGAAAGGGAATTAGCTCCAGAATCCAGACCTTTGACCACCTTTGAAACACCCCTTGGAAGATTTCAACTTACCAGATTACCCCAGGGAGCCACCAATTCAGTTGCAGTTTACCAGGCCCAAATTATGTGGATACTCCAGGATAAATTACCTCAACATATGGGAATCTTTGTGGATGATGGAGGTATAAAAGGACCAACCTCTGACTACAATGAAGAAACTCTAAAGGACAACCCTCAGATCAGAAAATTTATATATGAATATGCCATTACACTGGAAAGGATTCTTTTCAGGATTGAAGAAGCTGGACTCACCATCTCTGGAAAGAAATTTGCTTGTTGTGTTCCTGCTTTGGATCTGGTTGGCCATGTGGTTTGTAAAGAAGGAAGAAGAATATCCACCAAGAAGCTCAACAAAATTGAAACCTGGCCAACTCCCACCACTCCTTCAGATGTCAGAGGATTCCTAGGTATCTGTGTATATGTCAGAATGTTTATTAAAAATTACTCAGCCATCACTGCCCCTCTCAGAAAGCTCACCAGGAAGGACTCCTCTTGGGATTGGACTGAAGATTGCCAGGATGCCTTTGAAGACCTCAAGAGGATTGTTGGAACTGACATCACCCTGAAGAAGCTGGACTATGGACCTGATGCTGGCTTAATCAAACTTTCAGTGGACTCCAGTGTTATTGCTGCAGGTGCTGTACTTACCCAACAGGATTCTGATGGACTGGATAGGCCTGTGTTATATGAGTCAGTAGTCTTTTCACCCAGGGAATCAAAGTACTCACAATCCAAATTAGAACTTTGTGGTGCTGCCAAGATCCTCAAGAAACTTCAAACCAAACTTTGGGGCCAACATTTTCAACTCAGAGTGGATGCCCAGTGCCTTATTGGAATGATCAACAACCCTCCACTTCCCAATGCCCCTATGAACAGATGGATTGGATTTATTCAGTTATTCTCCTATGACCTTGTTCACACTCCTGGAAAAACTTTCACCTTACCTGATGGACTTTCAAGAAGGCCCCCTGATTCTGATGAAGATGATTGTCCTAGCTTTGATGAAGATGAAACCTGGATCAAAACTCACCCTGGATTTGGAATTAAACACTCTTCTTTTGGCCTGCTTCTGGAGACATCAGCTCAGTTGGGGGAGGGGGTAAGCAACTTGCAGCAAGGAATTTGGAAGCACCTCCAGGAATACCTTTCAACCATGAACAAACCTCCAGGATGCAGCAGCCTGGAATTAAAGCAAATTTTGCACAAATCAGCCAACTTTTTCCTTTCCAATGGAGTCTTGCACAGGATCAACAAACCATTCTCCCAGATAGTAGTCACCTCCCCTTCAGCTCAGAATTCCATCCTCAATTCCCTTCATGAATCCTTAGGCCACAGAGGTATTGTTGAAACCTACAGAAGAATTAAACTCAGATTTTGGTGGCCAGGTCTCAAGAGAGGTGTTACCAAGTGGGTCCAGTCTTGTGAAGCTTGCCAGAAGAGGAGTTCAAAATTTCCAATGGAACCCAAGAAACCTACAGGAGCAGCAACCATCTTTGGAAGAGTCAGTTTGGATACAGTTCACATCAAAGCTGGCAAATGGAAATACCTGGTAATTGCAAGAGATGACCTTTCTGGATGGGTAGAAGCAGTTGGACTAGAAAAGATTCAGGCAAAGAAAATCTCTCAGTGGTTCTTGGACAACTGGATCTACAGATATGGAGCTCCTTGGTCAGTCACAGTGGATGGAGGCTCTGAATTTGGACAGCAATTTCAAAAATCCCTTCTGGAATCTGGAATCAAAATCAAAGTCACCACTCCTTATTATCCTGAAGCAAATGGTATGGTAGAAAGAGGACATCAGGCAATTAAGGATACTTTGGTCAAGCTCTGTGGAAAAGAAGGCAAGAAGTGGAGGAATTATTTACCTTTGGTTTTATTTGCAGACAGAATTTCCACCAAAAGATCAACTGGTTACTCACCTTATGAACTAGTTCTTGGACATCCCCCCATCTTACCCATTGATTTGGAATTGGAAACCTTCTTTGGAGTGGATCGGTCAAAAGTAGAATCAACTCAGGATCTTTTATTGGCCAGGACTCAGCAGCTTGAAAACAGGGATACCATCTTGCAGCAAGCACACCAGCAGCTTATGGACTCCAGGAAGAACTCTGTGGACTATTGGAACAAGAAGAAAACATCAAGGCAGCCACTAAAGAAAGGTCAATTAGTAGTAGTATATAATAAATCTTTGGACTCTCAGTTTGGCAAGCTCTTTGAAAATAAATGGAATGGACCTTACAGAATCAAAGCTCAAAACCCAGGAGGATCTTACATCTTGGAAGAATTGGATGGCACAGAATTATCCAGAAGGTTTGCTGCAACTCATGTCAAGGAATACCACCCCAGGTAAAAATAATAAATGAGGAATAATCAATTCATTTCTCTTCTCTTTTCTCTTTCTCATCTTCTTACACAAAAAACATAAAAACAAAATAAAAATCAAATCTATAAATAAATCAGAAACAAATCAATATAAATCAGCTTCAAATACTCTCAAATAGAAGTAGCTAAAATAAAATAAGCTCACCTCTTCTTCTTTTATCACTACATCATCTTCTTCCATTTCTCCTTCCTCTCCCTCTTTCTATTTCTCTTTTCCCTTCTCCTTATCTGAAAATATAAATCAAAAGACATAAAAAGAAAATTAAAGCATAGCATTAGTAAAAATCCTAAATAAAGAATAAAAAAATAGAACTTACCATCAGCCCTTATCCTCTCCATTTCTGCTTCTACTCTCCAACCATCTTCCTCTTCTTCCACCTGGTCCCTCATCCTTAATAATTCCAGGGCATTCCTCTCCTCAGTTTCCTCTATCATGGCATCTATTATGGAATGAGTATCCATCTAAAAATCAAAATAGAAACAGGGATAGAAATATTAGTATTATAAGCAACTCTCTCTTCTAAATTTTCATCATATACATACAGAATCCAGTCAACATACATGTGCAAAAGCGTCGTGGAACCGGCTATACAACTTAAGGCGTGCGTTTCGTGCGGCAACCGGGTCGTCCAGGTCCTCACGAGCGAAGGCGAGGAGTCCTTGTTGGATATAGTGGCGCAAGGCATCAATATCTTCGGGCTTAAAGCTATCCCTTGTGAAAGCGTTGTACGTGGGGACGTTGTTGACAAACAAATGCGCTCTTCGGATAGAAAACGGGAATTTGTGCGCAGGTCTAATAGCGGCCTCCTCGTCGAGCTGCAAAGAGGATATGGACGTATTGGACAAATAATCTATTGTCTTTCGGCGATGAGGGTGTGGAAGTGGCGCTGGAGGAAAACATTACGTATATCGAATGCGATAACGGAACTTTTCCGTTGGCCGATGACCTGGACCTTATAAGGCACTCTTTCTTCTTCATTTTATGACGTCACTATGGACGCCTCCACCTTTCAGAATCGTTTGGCGCGGTGTTTCTTTCATTTCCTTAATATTGACTCTGGTGTTTGACCCAGTTTAATCTACCCTTTTTGATCTCTCCTGGCGCATAAATACCGCAATCATTTCATTTAAAACTCTTTTCAGGCGATTGGCCAGCCTCAGGAGTCACTTTGGACAGTCCCTAGGCGGTACCTTCAAGTTAATTCATTGTGTTTTCCTTTAAATTCGACTCCTTTGCGGCGGAAACCGCGGAAAATCACAATGAAACTTTAAATCATTCCAAAAACGGTTCGGCCGGCTTCAAAATTATTCTTACACTTTTCAGGCTTCATCTTTCCGATCTTGGATTTCATTTGAACCCGGTTTTAGCCGATTCTATCGAGCGGTTTTGGAGTTATAAGCGCTCAAAGCTTTGTTAGGATTTACGCCGCCTCATTTATGGTTTTCATTCATCGTTCACGGCTGCCCATCGGCCGAATTAATCTCTCATATTGATCGGTTGTCATTTCATCTCCTCCTTCTTGCATTTCTAATGAACTCAAGATCAGAACTTTTCATCAACAGACCTCCAAGTTATACCCGAAAACATCTTGTCTTCTATTTACGCGGTGTTACTACTACGCGCGCCCGCGGATTTCGCTTGTATCTTTAATCGGCCGTACATAATCGAAACTCAACCCTCGAAAATGAGTAGTATATACCATTCTAATCTATGAAATCGGCTCTTTCGAATGAGTTCGGTTTCAAGAAAATCCGTCGAGCCGTTCCGAAGTTACAGGCTGACCATTTCCTTTCTTTTTTTCCGACGTTCCGCAAGCTTGGAGCCCCCGCTCAGACAACAGGACCCCTCTTTCGACCGCACACGCGCATGGACACAGGTTCCATTCCCCATCTGGACAAAAATGAAGGCTTTTTTGTCGAAATGGTGAATTCAAAAGTGACCAGTGCTGAACATGAACCAGGAGGCATTGGATTCATATCCCCTAGGATCATCAATTTGGAACTCCTTTGAGGTTATGGATCCATCCATCCATTCTTCATTCATTCCATCATCATCCCTCATCATTCTTTCTGGGGAAATCACTATTCATTCATTCCTGAAACACGAATCACACTTCATCATCATCATCACCACCATCATCAATCATTCAAATTTTTCTAAATCATTCTTCTCCACCATTATGGTTACTTCCACCACTGACTCCATTCCTGGGATTCAGCCTTATCCAAACCTCTCTCAACACAGGAAGTATAGATGTTTATATTGCTTTCAGAGTGGTCACACCATCAGGAGGTGCCAGCTAATTACTTATGATGCACACAGAGGATTAATTAGGCAAACTAGCAGTACTGGCGTATGGCTTTTAGATAATTCATTCATCCCTTTTGATTTAATCCAGGCCTGTTAAGAGTTTAGTTGAACTTCTAGCTACTGCTGGGACAATTTCAGAAACCACCCCATTGGATCAATAACATTCCTTGGACAGCTTATCAACCTCCCTGGACTTCAAATTCTCTTCAAAGGACTCTACATTATATATTCAGACACTCAGAAACTCAGTTATTCAACCTCAAATCATTCACAAACCTTCAGAAACTACAATTATCAACCCCATCAATCATCACCATTGCTTTGCTCTTCCTTAGCCTCAGTTAGGCGGGAAAATTATTGTATTCATCAGAGTGGAATTTAGTCTAATATGTGTCTGTCTCAAGGATATTGCCTTCAGCAGAGTTAGATCTTCTTATACATTCACCCCCCTCATTGATAATTGGACCTTCTTTTGGATACTGGACTCTTTGGATTGGATACTGGACTATGGATACTCTGGATACATAGGATTATTGGACTTTGGATTGGACTTGGATACCTTGGACTCAGATATACTGGACTTGGATTATACTTGGATTCTATTTGGCTTTGGACACTGGACTCTTTCTCCTTGGCTTTGGACACTGGACTCTAGATTTGGACTACTACTCAGGGCTTTGGATTTCACCTTTTGGAGGAAGAACACTGGACTCTGGATTTGGACTACTACTCAGGACTTTGGATTTCACCTTTTGGAGGAAGAACACTGGACTTTGGACTTTGGACTCTTGGACTCAACATTCTTCAACTCTTTCTGGATCACCCTTCTCTTTGGTGCATTGCCTGGGGACAGACAATAAGCTGGGGGAGGATGTGGTGCTCCATTCCAAACCATAAGTAGTATTTTATTGCTTTTCTTTACATATATTCATCATTACATTGCCCATTTCCCTATAACCCTTCACAAATACCTCATTATTATTGCATATTCAGATTCTACGCCAAATTTCACCTATAGTCACTCATACATAGTATCCCCTTATCTTCAATGGTTCAGTAGTTATAGAGGATATAAGACTTACGGAAAACCTACAGTCTTCATTAGTTACAATACTCATTTCATTAAGTAACTTACTTGAATCTTTTCATTACATTCCTTTTACATATATATTCTCACATACTAAACCCTTTACGTACATTTCTCATTATGTACTAAACCTATTAAAGGATTTGTGAAAGATAATTGATTGCCTAAATGAAACCGACACACTTAAAAGAAGAGCAGTTAGAAAGACAAGAACAATCAAAGAAGATAGAAAGATTTCAAGAACCAACATTGGGATCAACAGAGACGTGCGGTGGACAGGAACAGATGGTGGACTTGAGAGGAAGATGAGGAAAATGAGGAAGAGGACAAAGGCTGAGAAAGTGGATCAGTTTGAGTGTCGAAGATGGTCTTGAAAGAGGTGGAATCTCACCAGACAAAAAGAAGGAGATGAGTGGGAATGAAAATGGAGAAGAAGGTTGAAGAAGGAAGAATTGAGGAGAGAAAGGTGAAGAAGTTGTTGAGTTGGAGTTGTTGATTGTTGAGGGGTTTTAGTTGAGTCAAGGTTTGAGGTTGAATGTTTGGAGAGTGAGGAGAAGAAAGAAACGGATGTGGAGAATAAAGAGCAGAAGAGAGGAAAACTAGAGATGTCACAAGTGTGAAAGAAGCGTGATTTTTACACCTATTGTTGACATTACATCATTGGATCTGTGCTTACCTCTTTCAGTAGTGCTCATCATTACAAGTTGTTACTATGTTCTCATCACTCTTCCCCATTAGTATATTCTTTTATTCCCATAACCAGCATTTCCCTTTCAGCATTGCTCATCATTACATACTGTTACTATGTTCACATCACTCTTCCCCATTTGTACATTCCTTTATTCCCATAGCCAGAATGCCTCCACTGTCTGTGCTCATCCCTCCTTACTATAAGAACTGTCTTTCCCTCATCACTTGTAACTTATGCAGAATTCTAGATACAGAAATTATAATTAGAAAATACTCATCACCCATTGATATCATTACAGTTGCTCCTGAACCCATTGCTATTGAACCTTGCCATTGCATTCCCCCCTTCAACCATTGCTCCAACCCTCACACCCTCAGTAGTCAGTAGTCAGCTCATAGTACTAGCTCCTAAGATCAAGTAGAAATCAGCCACACCTTTTCTTCTTTTTCTTAGTGTTACTCTCATCCCCTCAGCATTAGTCAGGAAGGCAGCCTCATCAGCACCCTTGCATAGCTTACATTATTACTAGTGTTGCTATCCATTTCCCTTCCAAGCTCTATTCTCCCCTTTGAGTAGTTCCACACCGGGTAGGTCTTGTTCTGTTGAGAGATTGTTCTCTGTTGCTGCAGATGTGTGTGGCTACAGACGTGGTTGTCTGTTCCCTTCAACTGCTTCAAAATCCTTCAGAAGCCTCATGTGGCTTTGTGAGAATTTTCCCCTCTCAGGTACTTTGCTGAGGCCTTAAAGGCTTTGGGTGCTCTGATCCCCAAGCCCAAGAAATAGATAAATTTTTATCCCTACTGAGTATTGGTACTGGCCACATCTGGCCAGTATAGTATTGAGATTTTCTTTATTTCTTCCTTCATTTGGATATAGTATTTTCAAAAAAAAAAAAAAAAACCTCATGTAATTGGATATAGTATTAAAAATTCATTACGGAAAATGGAAATAACAGTACTGTTATTGGAGCAAAAAAAAATACAATAACTATACTATACCAATATCTGTATAGTAAAGGCCCATTGTTGACAGAACAGACGCGCCCTGAAAATGACCAAAGGCGTCACCCTCTGGATGACCAAGGGCTTCACCCTCTCTATGACCAACCCAATGACTTTTTGGTCATCAAAGTGGGCACAACCTCTGGATGACCGGTGACCGGTCATCAAGGTGGGCACAACCTCTGGATGAACGGTGACCGGTCATCAAGAGGTTGTGTACAACTCATTGAGAGGGTGAGCTACAACCCCTCTTGATGACTAGTACAGGCTGGTCATTGAGAGGAGTTACTACTCCCCTCAAAGACCGGTTTTACCAGTCATTGAGAGGAATTCTACACAACAACCAGCTCAGACAGGTCATCAAGAATAGTTGTTACTCCCCTTCATGACCAGTTGGCAGTACTGATTGGCCATCAAAGGGAGTCAAAAAAGCTCAATAACCAACTTGTATCAATCATCTGAAGGTGGAACTCCCCTCAATAGCCAGTCAGTTCTGTTCATCAAGGGTAGTTACACCTCCCAATAGCTTTTAAAAACCAGTCATTACTCCGCTTGATGACCGCCTGTACCTCTCATCAAGGGGAGTAACACCTCCACCCAAAGACTAGAAGTGTTGCAGACCAGCCATCAGGAGGAGTTTTCACTACCCTCAATGACCCCCTGTACCAGCTATCAAGATTTTTAAAAACTCCTTGCAATCACTGGTACAGACTGCTTCCAGACTATTTGTTAGTCCCTTCAAAAACCAGTACAGTACAATCATTGGTAGGAGCTGTTGTTTACCAGTAGCATTTTTCATGTGCCTCAGACTACTGCACTTCACAAAAATCTTGCTTTGAGGGAGGGGAAAACTCCAAGTCTCTTATTTTTTTGCATCACCATCACTGCAAGAAAAACTCTAGAAACTGCTTGCAGTTGAGATGCAGCAAGCTTGAATCAAGCCTCAGCTCAAGCTGGAGTCAAGCACCCAAATTCCATGCTGGTGCAACTTGAGTGTGTACCTTGTTCAGCATCTCAATGCTGAACATGCCGTAGTGCTCATGCAGTAGGCTGAGGCAAATGTTCAAAAATGAGCATACCCCTGAGCAACCTTTTATTTACTTTTAGGAAACACTCCATCTGCCATTGAATCCAGCCAGAATAGCATAACAGGGGTATGTACACATGAAAGGGATATCTACATATGAAAGGAATATGTATGCATGAAAGGGGAATGTGATAAGGTGTATTAACACATAAAAGACACAAATGGTTAAAGGGGTATGTATGCATGAAAGGGGTCTTTGCACATGAAAGGGATATGTAAACATCACCTGAATGATGAAAGGGGTATTGAAAGGGATGTAAAAACCTGAAAGGGGGCATGTAAACATCAAAGGGTCATGAATGCATGATGAAAAGGGGTACACATTGTGAAAGGGATACATGCACATGAAAGGGATACACACACATGAAAGGGGTATGTGCACATAAAGGGGTATGTACACATTATGAAAGGGGTGAATGCATAAAAAGGGACATGTGCACATGAAAGGGGTATGTGCACATGAAAGGGGAATTTTCACATGAAAGGGGAATTTGCACAGGTATTAACTCAGTATTTTGGAGCCTGTACTCAGTTTTTTGTACCTCAGACTCACTCTTGCATAAATTATACAATGTGCATGGAATCAACCAGTGCTTGATTCTTGCATGAGGCACAGCTTGCCTTGAGCTCTTGCATCTCAACTGCAAGCAGTTTCTAGAGTTTTTCTTGCAGTGCATCTTTTATGCCTCATTGTCATGTATTCAACTTGTTATGGCTACAGCCATGACGGGGAAACATTGTAACTTCTGAAAATTTTATAATCACAGCTTGAGAGCTGGAACATTGGACTCCTCTCATTTTTTAGGTTCCAGTGGGCTTATCACAGGAGTAGCCCAGTGCACTCAGCCTCAGAGTGGGCAGGTCACACTTGCTTGGAGCTTTCCAGAAGCCATTTCACATCATGTACAGCCATATGTACAGTGAATGTATGCAATTCATCATGATGTGGTGGCATAAAATGATTCTTGGAAATGTGAGCGGTCCCAGAAATCAAGCTTGCTTGAAAGTGCTTTACACATGGACTTTGAAGCAACATTGTTGAAGGAAGCCAAACCTCCCAGAAAAAGGAAGAGAAGAAAATATCAGAAGCCTCCATACAGCTGTATATACACTTCATCATTAAACAACTTGGATGAGTGATAACCATATTGTGCTACATGCACAACATACCCATCTGAACATATTTATTACAGATGCTCTCTGTTGAAATAACAACATCAATGCTTATGGAGAGGGAACTGAACATCAGTTATTGACATTTCCTGGCAAATCACAACATGAAAGTTAAGGAATAATACAACCTTATGAGTAAGATAGACTCAAGTTGAACATCAATTCATGAGGACTCAGGAGTTACTGATGAGTTGAGAATCCTCAACACATGGAATCATCATAATCTTGTACAATAGTTGTCAATGAGTTCACAAAAACAGTTGAACACAATTTACCCATTGACATTGAACTGACTTCAGAGTCCAGACCATTTCAAAGATAAAGTTACGGTCTGGCACTCTCTACAGAGTGCCACACTCTCTCCCCTGGTGTTACGTGTTATTTTTCATGGTTTTATTGGTTTTGTCATTTTCCATATTGAATGTTCTTTTGGCTTTCATTTTGGTTAGATAGGGTTATGCATTGAAATTTTCACAGACATGTTCCAACTCTGGAGTTTAAATTCTGTTTGGAATCAAGCAATCAAATCTGGGTTGCTACACTAAACTAATGGCAGCATGTGCTATCCGCTATTTTAGCCTTGTTTAATTTTGTGGCACAATTCCATAGTGGTAGTGCTGGCTACGGCCTGCTATGCTATGCTAACGGTGTGAGAATGAAAGCTGGTAAGTCAGTGGAAATGTCCACTAACCGCCTCCTTCAAGAATATTAGTGTCCGGGCTGTGTGATTGTTGGTAACTTGGCTCCGCACTGCTACTATCCACTAGCCTTCAGCGCTCCTCTCTGAGCCCGATCTATAGCATAATAATCTGCAAGTGAATAAAGCTCCGCACTCCGTAAGCACAGAATCCGCAAGTACTCCTGAAAGTAAAGATAAGGTCACAAATAATCTCCTAATAACTCTAGTACGTCCGTTTGTGTAAGTACAATAATGAGTAATCTGTAGTAATGATAATGCTAGGATAATAGGATGATTCTTCCGAGAAATCTCTCCGCCCCCTTTTCCCGTCCTTCCCTCCTTGCACATCGCCGTTCCCACCCGATCCCGCACATCTGACACTTTCCCGCACTAGTTCCCCCATCTCCGCCCGCTATTCCGCACATCACTTTCCCAGACTCCGCTCTTCTCTGACGCTTGATCTCTCACCGTCCTCTGTCTAGCCCCCGCCAGTCGGTCTCTCGTCACTGCCTCCACCCCTGTTCCACTCGCTGGTGGAACCCGCTTTGGCTGTCATGGCTCACCCGCTGACACGCCGCTGCTACCAGTCCACGTGTGTAATCCGCTGCAGTCCAGCCCCGTCTTTTCCGCTCCAATCCGAATACCCAATCCAAAATCCGCAATCCGCAATCTGTGCATTCTGGTCCGCGTGTGACTTTCTGTAAGCTTTTCTTAGCGCGCTTTCCTGACATCATCCTCAGTGCTCATGTCACCGGAATGCACTCTGCCTGAGCCGCTCTGTGCATTCCTGCCCGCGCTATCCCTGAGTAGACATTCTACCACGCTTGCCTATATAAATCACCACAACGGGTGCTAACAGCACTATTTGCAATTCTAGCGGGTAAATTTCAGTGATAGAATTGCTTATTTTTCCTGTGAGGCCTGATAGCGGTGGCAATCACAGACTACTAACAGAAACCCCTGTCAACGGTAGTGTAGCTTGGCTAAGCCATGCTAAAATACTAAGTAAAAGTAGTTTAGCGGCCCACAATTCAAACAACAATGGGAAGTTACTTAGATTACGTTATCCAATGGGATTTTTGTAACGTAAGTTCCCACCGTTATCAGATAACGCGTTATTGCTATCTGGTAAAATTTGCTTGCGCACGTTTGGATAACGTAACAGAGGGTGATTTCCCCCTCAATACCGCGAAAAATAACACCAGTAACGCGCTAACTGCGTTGATTGAAACAATGGAGAATAATGGAGGTATTCTGATCCAAGAAGCCTATCAATTTTCTTTTTGAAACACTGGGTAGTTACAATAAAATACAATATTAGGCAATTGTTTGTATTGTGAATATTCCTGTTACTGAGGATGGTTATTACTTGCAGGGCATCAAGAAGGGAACAGACAAGTTCTCCCTTGTCCATGGAGGCCACTAAGGAAGTTAGGCACCTGAGTGATCAGACCAAGGCCTTGTTTCATGGCATCATGTGCACACCTCATCGGCCTTGCAGTGAGAGGTTTCATATAGGACCACCCTTGAGAGGAGAGGGATTCACCAGCACTTTGCTGAAGATTCCTCCCCCCTCCTCAGATCACCAGTGCCACTTGCTTCAGAGTTGCAACCATTTTCAGACACCACCCAACCGCCCATCAGAATGTGGGCTTGCAGGCTTACACCTGAAACCCCACATTCTGGTGTTTGCCGAGAATATAAACCTATATGCTTCCTTTCTCTTCCCTGATACAGGTTAGTAAAGGAATCCTCCTTACTGCCTCTCTTTCTGCAGCAAGTGCAGGGAACTGTACCTCAGTATCCCGCAGCAATTACCAGGTGTGAATCAACAGCCGGAGTCAATGTTGTGGTAGTTTTTATGTACAACACGGTGTTTGAAATTGGTTAAAAAGATCTGTATGCGGATGTAAAGCGCATTATGGAGCTCCTACAGTGTCAGAGCGTAGGCAGCGCGGTGATGAGGAAGTGCTCTACAGCTTCCCTTGTGGTGGTCCATAAAATATTGAGCGGACAAGGGTCAAAAAAATGATAGCGGGGTAAGGGTGGATTCTTTGAGAAGACGGAGGGAGTGGATACCCTTGGCGGAGATGTGGGAATGAGAATCAAAGGAATAAGGGCCAAAAAATGGTTTCAGAGAGGCAGAGAAGGATACACAAGGTTCAAAAACTATGAAAATGGCAGGATTGGACATTGATGAGGCGGAAAGGGATCAGGGAATTACTCAAAGGCACAGCAGAACTCAGAAAGAATCAGGATCAATAATGCTCAGAAAGTGATGGTATCCTCCTTGGATCAGGATGGAAATAGCATAGGGGACTCTTCCAAGCTTGGGAGGAGCTTGAACTATAGCCTAGGATGAGTGGTGTGCACTTGACCCTTGTGCAATTTGGGTCTGACACTGGTGCAGGACCAGAAGTGTGGGTGGAGAAATAGTTGCAACAGGACTGCAGCAAGGCAGAGGTGTGGACTTCTTTAGTAGTGTCACAACACCAGGTCAGCTGGGGCAGCTGAAACAGGTTCCACCAACAGGTGTAGCTGGGGTGGAGGCTCCAGTGAGAGAATGAGTGTCATAGACTAATCAGATGATGTGAGAGGACAGGTGTTGTTTATTGAGGGGCCACCACTGCCCTGCAGTTGGTATACACCCGGCTGAAGGTCTGCAGGGTTTCAGCGTGTCAGCCCAGGGCCACTGAACAAGTTTATTGAAACTCATACAAGAAAAACTTAAACCAAAGAAGTGAAAAAGTCCTTCTCAAGTGAAGTATATGTTGATCTTGTATCAGATTCATTTTCACCACTTTTTATTTGTGAATGTTGCCAATCAGGAAGTGGGAGCCCTCCTGATCCTTATCCGGATGTGTTTCAAACTTAAGAAATTCCCTCTGCTGCAGGGTGTGTGATCTTGCAAAGTAATCCTCTGACAGCCCTTGGCAGGAGGTACTTTAGTTAAGTGAGTTCGGATGCGTTTCCAGTCGTGTTTTTCAAATTTCAAAGCTTTTTCATTAGTTTTTAGGAAATGCACCCGTTATCCTACTTTTGGAAATGTGTTGTCCGTTTACATAGCTTGAAACCAGATACATTATTAGAATTGGCTAAATGCCAACAACAAAGCAAGATTTAGAGCATCTCCACTGCGGGGGACTATCTGAGGGACTAAATCCCAGGCTCGCGCGACTGCGGCGCACTTTTAGCTTCCCGACCGAGGTCTCTTTCACACCGCAAGGTTCCCAAAGTAGCACCTCCAGGTTGTGAAACCGGCTAGCCCCGACTCCCCGATGACTGGTCAGCACAAGAGGTGCATACCAATGTCCGGTCAATATATGGCAGCGTCTTCTCAATGGCCGGTCAGTACCGGCCATCAACGTGCAGTCCTCTCGATGCAGCGCCGGCCATCGAGATGTAGTCCTCTCGATGGCCGGTCAGTACCGGCCATCGAGATGTAGTCCTCTCAATGGCCGGTCAGTACCGGCCATCGAGATATAGTCCTCTCAATAGCCGGTCAGTACTGGCCATCGAGATATAGTCCTCTCGATGGCCGGTCAGTACTGGCCATTGAGATGTAGTCCTCTTGATGGCCGGTCAGTACCGGCCATCGACATGTAGCTGTGTGAGTCACTTGATGACCGGTCAATCCGGTCATCGAGAGGAGATGTGAGTCCTCTTGATAACCGGTACAGCCCGGTCATCGAGAGTTGTGCGTCCTCCCAAGGACCGATCTGTGCCGGTCATCGAGAGGTGGTGACTCCCCTCAATGACCGGTCAATCCGGTCATTGAGAGGAGACGTGAGTCCCATTGATGACCGGTATATACTGGTCATCGAGAGCTGTGCATCCTCCCGATGACCGGTCTGTGCCGGTCATCGAGAGGTGGTGAGTCCCCTCAATGACCAGTGATCGGTCATCGAGAGCTGTGAGTCCCCTCGATGACTGGCACAGACCGGTCATCGAGAGGAGGGTACTGTACTGCTGATCCCCTCAATGTCCGGTACCGGCCATTGATGATTGGACACACATTTATTATGCCTGTGATTTTTTTGTGTACAATAGTCGGGCCGGCCGGGACGGCCGTCGATACCGTACATATGTATGTCCGTGGATGTCTGGGGTTGGGGACATCGGGGGTTGTGTGCGGGAAGGAGCGGAGTATCACAGGCCTCCGGCTGTGTGATATGTGAGCCAGAGGAGCTATGTGGGGAGCTATAGTGTCCTAAATCTGGTCTTGGTTTAGCTCCCCGGATGGGTTTTCCTACTTTAGGGTAGCCTTTAGCGCCTCCGGTGGAGGAGCTAAATCAGATCTGGGGAGCTAAATTTGGTTTAGTCCCTCGATTTAGCTCCCGCGGTGGAGATGCTCTTAAGGTGTAGTTGGTTTGCATAATTTTATGCATGCATAAATCATAAAATCATGTAATATTTTTTGCAGGGGCTATGACTGTCTGATTATGTAATACAGAATTTCCTCACCAAAATATTTTTATGATGTTATGATTTATGCATGCATAAAATTATGCAAACCAACTTTGAACACCATAATTGTTAAACATTTGACTTATTTTCAGAAAATTTTACAAGCTCATTTCAACTTAAACACCTGTTTTCATCTCGCCTAATGTGGATTGACATTTCTCCCGGACAGCTGCGCCTCTGACACTTGTCCTTGAAACATGGACAATCTTGACACTAAACGAAATAGAAAATCAACGCGCCCTTGGAAGCAAGTGCTTTATCAAAATAAGAGGAATGTTAAAAATAAGCATTCTGACCTAAGATCTATACCTATTAGAGTATTTGTCGACCAAACTTAAAGCTTTTCCAACCCGTTCCGACTCTCTCTGGAAATGCACGCATTCCAAAAAGCGCACCTGGATGGTGCTGAGGAGCTCAGCTGTGACAACAAAGTGCTGAAGGTATATAAAGCATTGAGTTGGTGGTCCTCCTCGCGGACAGTTCCAACACCATCATCTCATTAGACCGTACTTTGACAGCACACAGCTTTACGAACAGACATGGATCAAAATATCAACCCTGGAGACTTGGAACATGTCGAAGATCTCCCTGGATCAAGCCCTGGCGGCTTGGGGCCTGCTGAAGAGCCTTCCCATGGCGGTCAAGTTTTTACCCGGAGACCCCGCGCGGCGATCATTTTTCAGCAAGTGTCTCAGCGTCTATCAAATGACAATCGACTGATCTTTGAAAATTTCTATCACGGCCACACTAGAGCTCTGTTTGAACTTGCTAACAACCCAACCCGTGCAGGCCTCTCCGCTCAAGAGCTCCAAACTTACGTTGGGAGCTACAGAGAGCTCAACCACGCGATCGACATGTTGGATGACCAAACCAGCTTACTCCTTTATCAATTGTTCAGTGTTGCGGCCCAAGAGCTTGAGGAAGTTACTAACATTCCCGGCCGCCCCGCCAGACTACCAAGGGAAGTAGCAGATGACGTAGTGGATACAATGACTAACACAAACCTTTCATCCCTAGCATCTGATCCTTGTGAAACGGACTCCTTGCATTGCGCCGTATGTTTGATGCACTATTAAAGAACCTAAGATTTGATTGCTAAAGAAACTAAGACCAGATCTAAGGACAAAAGTAATTAGAAAAGAGAAAAAGAACAACACATGATTTTTGAAGAAGAATTCATACCCGGCAAAGTGCTTAGAATAGCGGACAGACAACTAGACAGAGAGAGAGAGTGGACAAGAACGGAGAAGCAGGGACTAAAGACAAGAGAAGAGATTAGTAATGATTAGATGATTGTGAAAGAGGACTGGTTCCAAGATTTGACTGTTCACTTCTCACCAAGTTGAGAAAGGGACGAGACGTCCAGAAGAAGTGTTGATGAGCTGAGAGTTGAGTCAAGTTTTGTGGTCGGTGATTGAATTGAGAGTTTGAGGTCGGTGATTTGAGGGAAAGGAAAGGAAAAGGGAAAAGAGAAAGGAAAAGGAAGGGGAGTAGTGTTTGTCGGCGGATCGGAGAAGTGAGGGATGACTGAGAGCGGAGATCCGACCAGAAGAGTGATATTGGTTGACTGGAGATCTTGAGAGCAATTAGGTTTTGGGTGATGATAGTCATGCTTTCGACAGGCGGTACTTGCTGGTCATGTGCCGCAGTTTCAACTGTTGCTGACCGTTCACAGACAGTGGCCGCGGAAGTAGCGAGATGTTACGTCGAGTTTCAACACCCCCCGCAACTTGATGAGTAGTGAACCAAAAAACAGGTTTCTTTGAGGCGGTTGAGAGAGCTGGTATTGCTGGCTTTGGTCAGTGGATCGGCTATCATATCTTCAGACGGAATTAGAGTAACTGTAATTTCATTTTTATTTTTCAGTTCTCGTAGCCATTTGATCTTGATGTCTAGGTGTTTTGTCTTGGAGTTAGAGCCAAAATGATTGATTTTTTCAATGAGTCCTTGATTGTCAACGTGAAAATTTGATGGCTTGAGGTCTTCATTCCAGAGTTCTTCGGCAAGAAATTTTATCCATTGATTTTCTTGCACCCCGTCCGAAAGTGCGTTGAGTTCAGCTTCAGTCAATGAGAGAGTGATATTTTTTTGTTTCTTGCTGTTCCACGCCACAGGGCAAGATTTCCAGAAGCATATGGAGCCGCTGCGCGAGAGACGTGTCTCTAGGTCATCAGCCCAAGTGGCATCGGTATAGTGTTGAATTGCTTGAGATTTATCGTTGAGATTTGGTCGAAGAGTTAGATGCAAGTGTCTTGTGCCTTTCACATAGCGCCAAAAATGAATCACCTGTTTCCAGTGAGAGATTCCAGGGTTGTTGTTGAAGCTCGATAATATGGAAACAGCAGGCGCCAGGTCTGGTCTGGTTCGGCAAGAGAGGTAGTTCAATATTCCCGTGAATGTCCGATAGTTGATCTTGAGCTTCTTGAATTCAAGAGATTCTTCTTGAGTGGCTGGTTTCAATTGAACCGCAACTGATAGCGGCATTGTAACTGAGCAACAGTCGGAGAGTCCCAGCATGTCTAGTCCTTTGTCGATGAGTTTTTCTTGCGACAGAGTAATGGCGTCTTCTGTCCGTTCCACGTCCATCCCCAGAAGTGTGTCTGGTTCATGTGCGGATGAGTTGGGAAAGCGATGGAGAAACAGACTTTCGAATACCTCAACATTGCCTACAACAACCAAGTCGTCTACATGAAAAAAAATGAACGAGTTCTTGTCTTCATGAATATAGAGACACGGATCGGCGGTAGATTGATGGAAGTTGATGTCATTGAACCATGATGTCAGAGTTTCAAACCAATTCGCCGGTGCTTGTTTGAGGCCGTACAGAGATTTTTTGAGGCGGAGAAAAGGTGCTTTTCGAGAGGAGCCTTCCGGAGTTTTTATGTACAGTTCTTCTTTTAAGGGAGCGTACAGGAAAGCACTTTTTACATCAAATTGGCGCATGGGTAGTTTCTTGTCGACCGCGTACATGAGGAGCATCAGCATTGTGGTGAATTTGCCAGTCGGAGCAAAAGTGTTGCCGTAGTCTTGACCTTCGATTTGCTTGAATCCTTGTATGCACAGCCTAGCCTTTTTTCTTTCGTCAGACGAGAGAGTAGCTGGCTTTGTTTTGAAAATCCACAGAGTGTGTAGAAAAGATTCCGGAGTGCTGAACATATCCTCCCACACATCGTGGTGCTCAATGTTGTTGAGTTCCTCGTTCGCTGCCTTCTTCCAGCCTTTCTTCTCCTTTGATGCCATTGCCTTTTTGAAGGAAGTCGGGTCGGTTGTCAAGTGAGTATATTTGGTTGGTTTGACTTGAGACGTTCTTTCTCTGAGAACTCTGCCGATCGGTGCTTCATTGTCGAGATTGGGAACTAGACCTGACGCCACTTCATCCTCACTGTCTTCATCCGTTGATAGAGTGTTCTCTTCAGATTTGTTTGATTCTGTTGGATCTGATCCGGACTGCTTGGTTTCTGAGGTTGGTTCGTCTTCAATCTCAAATTCCCAGTCTACCTTTTTCTTGTTTGGTGGAGAGTAGTCCAGAAATCGAACATTTTTAGTTTCAACAATTTTTCCGGAGTCAGACAGAATTCGATATGAACGCAATTCATCGGTATATCCAATCAGAATTCCCAATTCTCCTTTGGGTTTGAGCTTGGAGAAGGACCGAGTGGGTTGGATCAGAAAGGACACGCGATTGCCGATTGGATGGAAGTAATTCAGCGGAATGGAACGATTTTTGAACAATTCAAACGGCGACTTTTTTGAGCGATGAGCAGGGATCTGATTCAGCGTAAGTGAACTGACTCTAGCAATTTCGTCCCAGTAGTGTTGATGTACGCCAGAGTCTTCAATTATTGTTCTCATTGATTCGAGAATTGTTCTGTTGAACCGCTCAGCAAGTCCATTCTGTTGAGGGGTGTACGGATCTGAGCATCGCTGTTTGATCAGATGCTTCTGACAGTAGTCTTCAAGGCTTGAGTTGAGGAATTCGGTGCCTCTGTCTGAGTGAAGAGTGGTTGGATAATACCCAAAACGTTTGGCTTCGACGTCAATCAGATAAGACAATGTTTCAGGTACATCGCTTTTTAGTTTAATTGGAATAGCAGCGCAAAATCTGGTGCAACTGTCGACTATCGTGAGAATGAAACGATGTCCTGTTTTTGACGACGGCCAAATGGGACCAACAAGATCTAGATGGAGTTCTTCGAAAGGACGCGAAGCAGCTGAATGAACAGAGTTGAATGAAGCCTTTGTGACCTTCGCAACAGCACACGATTCGCAGTCCTGAGTGATTTTCAGTGGAATTCCCAGTTTCTTGCGTAGTCGGTGATAGCTCACATGACCCAGTGACTTATGCAGATACTCAGCACTGGACAGATTACTGGAATGCACAACATTTTCGAACTCAAGACTCGGTAGATTTGAAATGTAATTGCCAGTCATTTTAATTTCATTGTTTTTTGAGATTTCAAAGCTATTTTTATAGAAATGAACAAGATAGTCTTCAAGCGCCAGACAACGAACTGAGAGAAGGTTTACAACGAGATCTGGTATGAAGAGGACTTGATTAAGAAACAACTCTCCTTGATCGTTCTTCAGTCTGATGGATCCGATGCCTTTGATACGTAGATCATCGCGACCCGAGCTAGTCTGAACAGATCCTAGTTCTTTGTGTTCTAGAGTATGAAATAGATGAGAGTTTGAAACCATGTGAGCTGATGAACCCGAATCAAGAATGAATAGGTGTGGTGATTTAGAGAGAGATGAGTGGAAACTACTGACAGTAGTCTCAGTCTTCGGATTGACTTCTCGTTGATATTGAGGTGGTCGAAGTTTAGGGTATAGCATCCAGCAGTTGGATTCCGCGTGAGGAGCTAGAGTATTGTGCATCGCAGGCGAGTTTTGAGTTTTACGGCGACATTTGGTGGATTTGTCAGTGTACAAGGTGATGGGATCAGACCTGGTACCACTTCCGCTAGCTCGCAACTCTTGATTGTCAGCATGCAATCTGAGATGATCTAAGACCGTATCGAGAGTGATCTCGGAAGCTGAGTGAGTCATCGCATCGGCTATGTGGTGCATATTGGCGGGGAATTTTTCGATAACCAGATGACCGATAGCGTCCGTCGGAAGTTCCCAGCCCACTTCAATGAGTTGAGTCTCATACGTCTTCATGGAGGTTATGAAGCCGGGAATATCAGTCGGAGTATAAGGAGCTCAAACAAAAGACCTGAAAACTCTGGCCTTGTTTGAGGATTGATTTGAAGCGAAGAAGTTGGTGATTGACGCCCAAATGAGTCTGGCGCTGTCTTCGTTTACCACATTGATGACATTGGCTTGAACAGCAGAGTTGAGCTTCGCTATGAAGATGGATTTGACGAGCTTGTTGTTCGCCTCCGAGATGGTGCCCTTTTGAGAGACGACAGTGTCCTTGAGATCGATTAGATCCAAAAGATTGAGAACACATCGCTTCCAGTCCGTGTAGTTGTCCATAGAGAGGAGGGGAATTCCCTCGATCGACGATTTGATCACGGCATCTTTCAGTTTGTCAGCCATGACAGTCGATTTGTCGGTCGTAGTTGTCGTAGAGTGAATCTGGTCTTTAGAATCCTTGGGTTGATTGTTGGTTGACATGAACGGGTTTTAGCGCTTTCGACTGTTAATCGTAAAGAACCTAAGATTTGATTGCTAAAGAAACTAAGACCAGATCTAAGGACAAAAGTAATTAGAAAAGAGAAAAAGAACAACACATGATTTTTGAAGAAGAATTCATACCCGGCAAAGTACTTAGAATAGCGGACAGACAACTAGACAGAGAGAGAGAGTGGACAAGAACGGAGAAGCAGGGACTAAAGACAAGAGAAGAGATTAGTAATGATTAGATGATTGTGAAAGAGGACTGGTTCCAAGATTTGACTGTTCACTTCTCACCAAGTTGAGAAAGGGACGAGACGTCCAGAAGAAGTGTTGATGAGCTGAGAGTTGAGTCGAGTTTTGTGGTCGGTGATTGAATTGAGAGTTTGAGGTCGGTGATTTGAGGGAAAGGAAAGGAAAAGGGAAAAGAGAAAGGAAAAGGAAGGGGAGTAGTGTTTGTCGGCGGATCGGAGAAGTGAGGGATGACTGAGAGCGGAGATCCGACCAGAAGAGTGATATCGGTTGACTGGAGATCTTGAGAGCAATTAGGTTTTGGGTGATGATAGTCATGCTTTCGACAGGCGGTACTTGCTGGTCATGTGCCGCAGTTTCAACTGTTGCTGACCGTTCACAGACAGTGGCCGCGGAAGTAGCGAGATGTTACGTCGAGTTTCAACAACTATATTGACAGTGATGCCATTGTTGTACTGCCATGTCATACGTCGCATCACTTTCACCGGGGCTGCATTACAGTGAGCATTTCTGGATGAGTATACTTATCTTGTCTTTCTCGCTGACCCTGTCCCTACCCCTGTAGGACTGGTTTGCGGCCCTGATACCTGAACCATTTACTTGTTCAAGCTGCAGAGCTGAGGTTGAGTACGGTTACCCGCCCATCGTTTACTAACTCTTTTCGTTTACGCTTTGAGCGGTTTGAAACCCAGCTTCTGATTCTCATTGACCCAGTTGACAGTTTTCATGCACATTGTAGATCGTAGAATGACCAAATCATGTTTTGCAATTAAGCGATGTTGGTAAGACAAAAGATGCTTGCCATGTACCTGCTTTTCTTGATTCACATATGTAGTGCCCTTGCTCTGAGCTGCCGAGGTGCAGTATAGAGGATACTGCTGCCAAGCTGACAACAAAGGGTGTCGTTCAATGCCGAGCTTTCTGACGACTGAATCCCCAACCCCATATCTATAACATCTGCAGAGAACTCAATCAAGATGTTATGTAAATGTTCAGAAAGGACTCATCGGATATTGACACGCTTCCACAATGGTTGGTCCACGGCTTGGGGAAGGTATCCCGCCTTTCAGCAAAAAACAAGGCCGGCCCTGAGGAATTTGTCGTGCGTGAACTGTTTTTCACAGTGTCAGTGCGCCATGTTTATCCAATATGTATTATTCAAGGGTATTTTGATGTCTAAATGTTGGAAGTCTTTCGGTGATAAAAACACCATGAATGACCCCGGGTCATAAGTAGGATACAAGACGTTTCGAAGAAGGAACGCACTGGAGACTTGAACATGTTCTCCTTCTTTGTGGTCTGGATGGTACCTCAAAAGTCAGTCTAAGAAAAAAAAAAGAGATTTAGAAGCAAAAATGAAGTACAAGATAACAGCTAGCAAATAAGAATGTTGACTTCCTTCGCATGATGGAAAGGAAACAGAAAAGGTGATGAAATAAATTTTAATGTAAATAAGCTTGTAATCGACTAAGTTGCGAGTAGGTTTCAGGGGATAACCGGTATCGCAACATCCCAGCAAAAGTAGTAATGGCTCGGGCTTTAGTTTTGATCTCGGCCATTTTCTAGCAGAACGAAGATAGCGTGATAAAAATTCACGATAATCAGTAACCGGGGAGCAAAACATCAGTATCCAGAGAGAGTTGATTGAGGTATAGCCAAGTCGGCCAGAAGAAGACTATCACTTCCCCAAGAGAAAAAAAATGGGGTGTGAAACAACTTACAGCTTGGCGGCTAGCATCACCATAGGGACTATCTTTGAAGCTACTGAACACCTGGAAAAGGATGTTCATCCCACTCAAGACAATCACATCCAAGTTCTTGACAATCGTATCGTCCAAATCTTTGACTTGTTCAGACTTCCTTATGATCTGAACTAGATCGTTTCCGGTCGGCAGGAGATCGATCGAATCCAGCATCTACACATCGCCCACCGGGGGAAAAAAAGGAAGGATAGAGTTGGTTATAATGTTCTTCGTGATATTCCATCAAAGCACAAGAATATTACAGAAGAAGCGGCGTGCGGATACTTACAGACAATGCTTGCTCATTTTTGCCCTGTTCATGCAAATCCAAGACGGCTTTTAATCTCAACAACAACGCACAGGTTTCGCGGTTCTTGCGGGTGATGCGACTTGAGATAGTGGAAGTGCGATCGTAATGGGCCAAGACGTTGTTAGCGACGGCGACGATGTCCTCGGAAGCAGTGAGGGAGACGGTAGCGCCTTTGGGCCCGGCGCCGTCCATCTCGTCGCCGATCCGACCCGAGGCCGGCTTGCTCCCCGGCTGGAATAACGAATTGCCGAGCTCGATGTTTATCACTGCGATCACTCGGTCGTACTCTTCTGCTATGTTGAACAGTCGGATCGCATCCCGTAATCGTCGCTCCCGGAAAGCTCGCTCTGCTGCTTGCTTGACGATTGTTTCCAGATACTCGCGCTGATTAGATAACTTGATCAGACTCAAATCCCTTTCAATCATTCCCGGCTACAAAACCACCACGAGAATATGTGTATCAAAAAAAGTCAGAAAACAATTTAGAAAATCACGTTGAATGAAAATATCTGAACTGACTATCCGTGTACCATCGTTGCGCACATCACCCAGGATTTCTTCCCGTGATGCGGTTTCAACAGCGAGGTCGCCAATATAAGTGTGACAGAGCGTGATTTGATTTTGGCCGAGTGAAGCCGGCGGAGCATCGGCATTCAGACAGATCAAATATAGGTACTGCACGGCTACTTCAGGCGCGCTCTTGGCAAAAAGACGGGTGTACCGATAGATCAAGCGCGCGAAGTTCACCGACGGGAGGCTTATACTAGATGATCTGCCCTTAGGAGAGGCTAGAAATCACGAAGGCCTTCATCAGTCAAACATACATACAGCATCAATGATAAGCTTCAGCTTACAAGCTGGACCCTCGGACGAGGGAGCGTTGTCACATATACGCAGTAAGCCGTAGTATGATAGGGCTATGGCAAAATGTACCGCGTCGACTTGATAATGTGGCTTTTGTTGAAGGAACAAACACGCCTAAAGAGAGAAGAAATTCGGTTGATTGATGCTTTCCTCGAACATCTGGGCTGTTTACAAGTTCACATACCTTTTCGAATTGGCCGCTCATCAAAAGCACTCTGAAATACATTAGGGGTCGATTACCATTGGGGTCGAAGTGATTCTCGCCGTATTTAGCGATTACCTGAGCAAACTCCTCCAAGCCGTAGCGATCCTGGGCGGATGAGATAGAGTTGTTGTTACTGGATACAGGATGATCGAGTGCTGGGTCAGTTTCCTTGACGAGGACCAACTGCAGCCAGACCCAATCTTCCATACTGGCGATAGCCACCGGAACATTCTTGCGTTGAATTTCGATTCTTCCGATGATTTTATAGACAGCATGTTTGAATGGATCCACGTTGGCGGTGGTCGCATGACTGGTACCGGAGCCAAATCCTCCCTCGGCTCCACTAACCTCTCGGGTCCTTTGGTTGTATTCGGCTAAGAATCTGTCCCGCAAGGTTTTGGATAAGCGCCGATCGGAACTCGAAGCCCACGAGGAAAAATAGGACAAGAAGTTGGGCTCGGTTTTCCGAATATGCTGTTCAAAGCTTTTGGTGAATTTCAAGGCTTCAGAAACTTGCCCGATCCGCAGCAGGTAGAATATTCTGGCCCAAACAGGCGTATTGTTGATGATCTTTTAAAATTAAACCACCATTTGAAAGCCGAATCAAAAAATCGATCAGCTTGAAATACTTTTTTTAGTAGAGACTAAGGACTGACTTCTAGCCGTTTATCTGTCCAGGCTCCATTTTTACAAAATTTTAGATCGACGTAAGCTCTGACTTTGTTGGCTGTCGATGGGTCCCCACCGAGAGCAGCCTCTTGTGGATGGGCGGCGATTTGCATGCTGATATGGGTGATAAATCTGGCCAATTATATCGCAAGGAAGTCTTGGTTAGTGACATGAGGGAGGGCGTATTTGAGGGGTATGAAGAGGAATTAATGAGATGACTGACTGCTGTTCTAAATGTGCTTTGGCGCCATCCGCCAACTGCTTGCGGACGTTTTTGGCTTCAAGACTTTGAGGATCGCCCAGGTAATGTTTAGCATATTTACGCTCGGCTGAAATGGTAGTCAACCTGATTCCACCGATCATCTCGTTGTCTTGATCGGACAGACCAGTGTTTTTCTCCTGGACGAGCTGAGCCAGAAGATTCCATGTGTCGGTTAGGGGTGCATTTTGGGAGGACCCGGCGTTATCATCGGTGATTGACAAGCTAGCGTCTTTGAATGCATGAACGATTGGAAAGTATGCATTCTGAAGACGTCGTTCGTTGAGCTTAGAGACCGCCTGGTCGTATTTCATCATTTTGCCGTGCAAGTCAGTCTGATTGGAGCCGGTGCGATGACTGACGCTTTGAATGCCACTGAAGTTCGTGCTTTCCGAAAATGGGAGTTTCGACTGGGACCTGCGAGATGATTGGTCTGGTGAGCCAGTTGGCGAGTTGGCAATTTCGGATAGATTGTTAAGGGAAGAGTGGGTCGAAAACATTGACAGCATATTTCCACCTTCACTTGAGGACTGGGGTTGATGGCGCGCCAGTTCTTCGAAAAGAAGCTCCTTCTGCTCTTCCCAATTGCGTCTCATTGATCGATCTAAGATTTGATAGAAGTCTTGAACGGTCTGCCTCCTACCCTCTTCAATCGACGCGATGATAGATTGCTCGTGTTCGTGTTTGAGGTAACCCTGCCGATTGTTGGTCGAGGAAAATTGGGTCAATAATACTGAAAATTTTAGAACAGTTTGAGTGTGAGCAATATCCGAGATAGGAGGTACCAACCTCAACATCGGTATCTTGTAAGGGCTGCAGAGGTTCGAATGTGCCCCGTAGATCGACACCATCGATTGTCTTTCCAAGCTCCTCGGCATTGACCCCAGCACCAGCCAGAAGATAGTGCGCTTTGGAGCTGGTACCCTGGCCATTCAGAGCAGTAAGACTTCGAGCATCTCTAGCAGAACCGGCTGGGCCGCCCCCAAACAGAGACAGGGACGCGTCAAGAGTGTCATTTTTCCGGATCTTCGAAACAAGTCTCCTTGATTGGGCCTCGATCTGATCGAGACCAAGCTGGACGGTGGGAAGGGTGCCCGTAAGGTGACCAGACGAGTTGGGCGCGCCTGAGAATTGGTTGAAGCCAGAGTTTGCGTTGAGACTCGAGGCACTGGCTATCCCAGCATGGAGCTGTCGAGATTGATCGAGAAGTTGCTTGAGCGATTCTGAAACTGACGAGGCTGGTGGCTTTGCGGAAGGGGTTGTGAGTCTGAATGAGCCTGGAAATGGCGACTGGGATGTCATGGTTGTTGTTGTTGGTGGTGGTGCTGTGCTGGTGTGGTGCTGATTATCCTGGCGGCGACTTTTCCATCCCCTGACCCCCCGGGACAGCCGGGTTAAGCTGGCTGCATGCTGCATGCTGCGCCGGGGTCCGAAATTGGTACTTCAGTTTAACCCCCGACGCCTCCTTTCCCCCTGGACGCTTTTTGTTGTTTACTCTTGCCCTTTTCTGTGTCCCTTCCAGCGCGTCCATCGCTTCCTTGGCAAAGTCCGTTTTGAGGGCATCTCCAGCAAACCGGAGACCACGTAGGGCTTTGTCACATTCTTCATGTTGCCCAGTAATTTGAGGGTCCAAAACCGCGGGCCAAATATGAGTACGTCTTTTGGCAAAGGTTCTTTTTGGGTCAGCCTAAATGCACCCCAAACATTTACTTCATGTACACCAAAAAGGGGTACTGCTGAAATGTACCCCAAACCAATTGGGATGTACTTTTGCGCACCCCTGTGAAGATGAGGTACAGCACCTCATACCCCATGTAATTTGGGGTGAGCAATTGTGAGAGCCCCTCTACTACTCTTACTTCTCAAGCGGTTATGAATATTCTCAAGAGAGAATATCACCAATCTTTCAGATGTAGTAAAGGTAGTTTATCTTCGAACAAAGAATAAACTCTTGAAGGGATTTATATTTAAGGATTTCTTTATAAGGGTTTTGGATAATGATGATAATGAACAAAGATATTGGGATGAGGAAAAAGGAAAAAGAGCGAGAAAGAGAAACAAGGAAAGGAGAATATAACATGCAATCAGACAACAACAACAAAACCCACAAAACCATAAAATCTAAGAATGTTGATTAAAATCTGATAGCGGTTCCGAACCGCACAACTAGTAATATTATAAAATAGCTAGCCATCTAAATGAAAAGATTAGTCATCACACGAAAACGTTACAAATTAGCCTCACCTTGTACCTCCAAACCTCCCGTAGATTTATCCACCAAATTAGCCTTCTTCACCTTTTTATTCCCAAAAATTTTCCCGTGAAGTAATTTGAATGAATCCAAAGAACGCCTTACCGATTCTGAGATATGCTCTTTGGCCACCCACGTGTTGTCTCCCACCGTAGAACCCTTCCAAGAAATCAAGTACTCAAACTTACCTTTCTTGAAAGACCGTACATCCAGAATTGCCCTCATTAAAGACCAGTCAACAACCTCTTTATCACTATAATATTTCTCTTTTATCCCGTTTACTACACCGCGATTCAAAATGCTGTTAGGATGAATATACTTCACAATCAGTGAAACATTAAAAACCGGATGCAGCTTTGGATATTCCTTCTCCACATCCAACTCAACGGCATTAGAACCTACCATCCTTTTCACGCGAAAAGGCCCGATAAACCTGTAATCTAATTTGGAATTCAGACGCCTCGACTGAATGAATTTCAGCAGAAGTAAAACAAAATCTCCTTCATTATATACCGGCGCCGGCTTCTTACCTTCATTGTAATACAAGGCTTGTTTCTTCCGTGCCAACGACAAACATTCCATTGCTTTCTCCTGCGTTAATTGCAAATCAAGAATAAATTCGTCTAAATCCTTGCGCCCAAAAGATTCAGTCATAATATTGAACTTTGGATGATGACCGTAAGAAAAAAAGAAAGGAGAAACACCAAGACTTGCCGAATCTAAATTGTTTATGGAGAACTCCGCCATATTCAAACATTTATCCCAGTTGTCCTGATAATATGAACAAAAATGACGTAAATAATCTTCTAAAACCTGATTCATCCGCTCAGTTTGCCCATCCGTCTGGGGATGATAAGCTGTAGACAACCCCGATTTGATATGCAAAGAAACCATTAGTGATTTCCAAAATTCACTCACAAAAATAGGCCCACGATCCAAAACAATCTTATCTGGCAAGCCATGCAATCTAAATATATGCTTCCTGAATAAATTTGCCAAAACTGCTGACGACGACGCCTCCTTACAAGGAATAAAATGTGTCAGCTTACTTAACAAGTCGATTACTACTAGGATGGAATCAAACCCCGCCGAACTCGGCAATTTTGTGATCATATCCATACCAATAGTGCTCCACAGTTTGGGTCCCGGCACCAGTGGAACCAATTCTCCATCCTTCGCTTGTCTACGCGCCTTCACCCGCTGACAAGAATCGCAAGACTTGACGTAATCCGTAACTATTTGCGCCACCCCCGGCCAGGAAAACGTGCGCGTCAGAATAGACAATGTACAAGCCACACCCGTATTTCCTACCTTAGGGGAGTTGTGATACATCGCAATAAATTCCAACCTTAAAGATTTGGGAACTAAAATCCTGTCTCGATGAAACAACAACCCGTCAACCTTTTTAACATCCCTGCCCAAAGAATCCTGATCCGTATAATGCCGCAAGAAATAATCAATCAATAACTGATTTGGCCGCTGAAATGCTAAGTCATGAATACCATGAAACCCTACCACTTCACTCAGCGACAATTCCTCAAGTTGCTCCATAAGGACCATCTTGTCCACAATCAATTTAGCCTCAGGAATATCTGTTTGCAATCCTACAAAATCTTCCTGTCTGCTAGGACCATTGGCCGGATTCAACTTACCAGGAATATGATAAATTAACATATTAAAATTATCCAATGTCAAATCCAAAAGACTGCAATAACTTAGTAAATAATAATAATTATTAAATTATGATTGCAGAATCAGATTCCTCATCATAAATTAAGGGGGGTCACCCACTTAAAGTACCCCCTTATTCCTATTCCTTCATGTACTAATTGTATAAATAAGAATTGGCCCCAGAAAGCGCCCAAAAATAATATTACATACATAAATTTAGTAAAACAAACAATGTACATAAAATTAAAATGTCGTACATTAATGAGTAATATTACTTGTGTAAAAATACCCTGTGAAAGTATTATGTATGTAGACTTCTACTGAAGCTCTTTCACATGACAATTGGTTATAAACATGTCATGTGACAGAGTCAGGGAAATTAGTCTATTACAATACAATTAAATTACCCACAGCCAAGCCCTTTTCACAGCTACACCCCTGGATACTCCCATAGGGAGAAAAGGACTCAGTGTTTACGCCCACTGAAGTCCCCTCTATAAATAGAGGCCTATTTGGCTCTCAGGAAAAGATCCCCTAGACCATTCACCGCCCATAAACTGTAAGTTTGCCTTGGATATTCTCCCCTGCTACTATTGTAGCCCCTTTTCCCTTTAAAACCATCCCCTGCACGTAAAATCCACTGGATTAAACCTTTAAAATATCAAAAATCCCTTATTAGTATATTTACAAGCTTTATCCTTATAAGTAGTTGCCGTAAGACCCCCGCCTCTGACAATTAGCCACTCAGTTTAAGTGCTTACCACCTACTTTTTACGCCAAATTGATTCCCTGTAATTAACAATTATATATTATTAATAACATAATAAAATCCTCCTCTTTTTAAAAGAGTGTTTAAAACCCTTGTAGTGGTCTTATTTACCACGTAACAAGTTTAGTAATTTACATTACTAGTGTTTAAATCAGCACAGTTATAGTGCTAGGGCCCAAAACCCTTAATTTTGACGGATTTTTGCCCTAAGCTTCATAAACAGAGCTGTCACTTACATAAGAGAGAAAACCCTTGTAGTGGCTAATCACCACGTAAAAATTTTGGTATTATATTACCAGTGTTTTATTTCAGCACAGTTACAGTGCAAGGGCCTACAAACCCTAATTACATACATATAAAATTACGGTTTTAGACCCTTAGCTTCATAAATAGAGCTGTCAGCACCTCAATGACCGGCACAGACCGGTCATTGATTCCTCCCCTTGATGACCAATCTGTGCCGGCCATTGTGGGGAGGTGCTACTCCCCTCAATGAACGATTGTGCCGGTCATTGAGGGGAGTAGCACCCCCCTTGATGACTGGTCTGTGTTGGTCATTGAGGGGAGGTGCTACTCCCCTCAATGAGCAATTGTGTCAGTCATTGAGGGGAGTAGCACCCTTGATGACCGGTCTGTGTTGGCCATCAAGGGGTGCTACTCCCCTTGATTACCAATTGTGCCGGCCATCAGGGGAGTAGCACCCTTGATGACCAGTCTCTGTTGGTCATTGAGGGGAGTACATAGCACCCTTGATGACCGGTCTGTGTTGGTCATTGAGGGGTGCTACTCCCCTTGATGACCAATGTGTGCAGGGCTAACAAGTAAAAAAAGAGCATAACTAGGGACTATCAAACAAACGATGGGTTGTTGCACCGTGACACGGTTGTGGTGATCCAGGAAGCCGCTGAGTCTGTTCCAGACGCTGGTGTCTTGCAAATTGGGGAGGCAGTTGCGCTGTTGCTAACTGACGGTATGAGCAATCCCATCGCCAGCCGGGCTGTGAGCTATCTTGCGAGCTGGCTTGCTTGCTGGTGCCCCCAGAAAGACCTCGATATCTGTGCTAGCGACTCAGAGCCCGGGTTCAGCCGGTCTGCAAGGCTACGTTGCGACTATGCAGTGGACATGTTCTTGGGCTTAATTGAGCACGCTGACGAGTAGCCGGATTCAAGAAAAATAAAAGAATAGCCGGGGTTGGCCCAAATTTAGCACAAGTCCCTCGCCTGCCGGGGGGACGCGGCGCGAAGCGCCTCGCACTAAAGTGCGACCTCCCGTCCTCTGTGAGACAGAGACCCTGCGGGGCTGCCTCACTATCTCACTAGGAGACTTTGTTAAGCTCGGGGTGGGCCAGAACTTCGGGCCGAACCGTACTATAGGGTTGGTCACGGCCACTCACCGCTTGTAATACATTCAAATTGGCTATCGTTATTCGTCGTCAGGCGTCCATCTATCTACAGACGCAGTTGGTCCGTGATAAACCAGTGATTAGTTTGGCCACGGGCCTGGGGCCGTTTAAAATCAAGGAAATGGCAACCAATGATGATGTGCTAACTGTCGACTGAACTTGCAGATATGACCGGACGAAAATCGCCAGACTAAGAACCTGCCAAGTGACCGTCAGTATAGTCAAACATCAGTGTTGAAAGGAGCGATGCTCTTGGAGTTTGACGAGCCCTCTCTCTATCTTGCTTTGGAGTGTCGGGTATAAAGACCAATCCCCTGTGCGCACTTTTGGGGATTCCCCTTCAGTCACCCCACAAGTAACTCACTTCCATTTCTTGAGCCAGACTCCCTCAGCATCCTGTCTATTTACTCGTTTAATTATAATAATCCTTCCGGTCACCTGAATATATCTTTTTCCGCTTTCACTCAGACCATTCCATATCCTATTTTCATCCAGACATCGAAGAACCAAAAAAAAACCTTCTCATCCTTTCGCTTTCCAATAATACTGCCCTCCATAATGTTCTCAACACAGCTCTCGACGATGATCACAGTAGCAGCCCTGAGCGTCACATCCCTAACCAACGCCGCCCCGACGCCGCAACTCGGCGGACTCTCGAGCTTCAACAACGGCGGCCGCTTCGGTAGCTCGCAACTCGGGGCCAACGGCTACGGGCTGAACGGATACAACAGCGGCTACAACGGCGGCCTGGCATCCAACGGCGGCCAATCGAGCTCGAACTCGTTCCAACAGTCATCCGGCACATCCACTCAGTCATCTGGAGGCGCACTCAACGCCTATGGCTCCGGAGGCGCTAACGGCTACGGTGCCAACGGCTACGGCATGAACGGGATGAACAATTACGGCTCCGGGTACGGTAGCGGCTTATCCCTACTCGGCGGTGGAATAGGTTACGGCGGCGGACTAGGCGGTGGCTATGGAGGAGGCGTAAGTTCTTTTTTCTTTCTTTGTGGTCTTATGACTTTGGTCTAATCAAATCCTAATCGTGAAATGTTCCATTCTCCAGATGGGCTATGGATTGGCAGGAGGTCTTGGCGGCGGGTATGGCCTCGGTGGAGGGTACGGAATGGGTGGAGGCTACGGTGGTGGATTTGGAGGAGGATTTGGAGGAGGATTCGGCGAGGGGTACGGTGGAGGAGGCGGAGGAGGATTCGGTGGAGGATTCGGTGGAGGAGGCGGAGGAGGATTCGGTGGAGGATTCGGTGGAGGATTCGGTGGTGGTGGCGGATTCGGCGGAGGCTACTAATCCGCTTCTCCCCTTCCCTGCTCTATTCTCTTCTTCTTTCCACTGTTATCTTTCTGGGCATCTGCGGTTTATAGAACACTTCACTTAATTGGACAATTGGGTAGCATATTAAATTTCATTATTCTCATATTTTATCTTATCCTCTACAAATGTTGGAATGTTTTTTCTTTGGAATTTTCCTGCCGTTTTTATGGATGGCTTATTATTTATAGCAAACTGCCCTGTGGCTAAAAGTTGCATGATTGAACCTCGCTTGAAACGCACGGGTTTGATGATATCTTGCTTTTGATCATCAAGAGGACGACGGTCCCTGAAAATGAAGCAATAACATGGAGTAGATGCTACCAGAAACATATGGCTAACAAAACAAATGGTTTATGAAGACGTGGTAGTAGCCCCTAACATTATATAGAGACGTGCTGAATAGCATATGTGCTTGATCAACATTCTGTTAGCATCGCGGATTGACCTGCCACACAATCATTGAAGCCGGTAAGGAATAGGCAGATAACATCAACACTTTTGGGTAAGGCAGGCACTACATCAAATTCATGACCAATGATGACTCTCCGACAGATAATTTGCGTAAATGGCGGTCTTTTTTGGGGGCATGCTAAAGGCACCCCAAGTTTTTACTTCATGGACACCAAAAAGGGGTACAGCTGATGTGTACCCCAAACCACTTGGGGTGTACACCTACACACCCCTGTGAAGATGGGGTACAGCACCTCATACCCCATGGAAGTTGGGGTGAGCCACAGGGTACCCCAAAACAAGTGAAATCTATGGTGTACATGGCCATGACACCCCATCATAATGAGGTGCAAACCCCCTGCACTCCAATCTGATACCCTGTGATACACTACCAAGATGGATGAATTTGCGATGTCGTATATTGATCAATATAGCGTATATTGATCAATTTATATTGATCAATTTTTTTTATTATTCTTCTTGATACCTTTGTCTCTTTTCCATGTCTCCTTAATACGATTCTATAATCTCTCTCCTTCCCCTTGTGTTAGCTTCAAGCCACAGGAATCTTTTTTTTTGCCTGATAACATTCATAAATTTCTACATACACCATTCAATTCTTCCTGAAAAAAAGACATTGCAAGTTTTAGGATTAATCCAGGGTGGCTGAGGGGTCTCAATTTTTTTTTTCTTTTTTTTTTACTTCAACAATTGATCTGTTATCAGAAGTCTGCAAATTGACTTTTTTTTCAAAAAAGGAAAAACATTGACCCCTGACCTCTCTCATGATACCATCCTGCACACATTTTTAATTTGGTTGGTTGAACTTGCTCAAGATATTGCATATCATACTTGAAGTGCTACATGCATAGGAGGCCTTTTTGAAATTAGTTTACCATGGGTTAGCATATTTTTGTCAGGTTCTTTTTTTTATCTACTTTTGTTATCAACCACAGATTAATGAGGAATATTTCCACATAAAATTTCGTTGGACAATTTTTCTGAATATAAAACCCAGAAATAATGTTTTTGGGGTCACATCCATTATCCAGCAGCTGCAATCTGATCAGTTGCCAAATATCACTAATTTGGTAGTTTCTTAGTGTTTCTGCCACTATATCTCAACACAACCTGGGAGTTCTTCCATGATATTGGTTTCAAAATGATCAATAGTCCACAAGGATTCATTGTGTAACTTAAATTACCACAATACCCCCAAATGTAGCAGCTAGAATGTGATCTGTTGCAAAATATCACTAATTTGGTAGTTTCTGGTGTTTCTGTCACTATATCTCAGCGCAGCGTGGGATTTCTTCCATAATATTGGTATCAAAATGATCAAATTCCCTCAAAGATTCATTGAGTACCTTGAATGACCACAAAACCCCCATATGTAGCAGCCACAATGTCATCAGTTGCCAAATATCACTAATTTGGTAGTTTCTTGGTGTTTCTGCCACTTTATCTCAGCGCAGCGTGGGAGTCCTTTCATTATATTGTTACCAAAATGATCAAAAGCTCTCAAAGATTCATTGTGTACCTTGAATGACCACAAAACCCCCAAATGTAGCAGCTACAATGTGATTGGTTGCCAAATATCACTAATTTGGTAGTTTCGTGGTGGTTCTGCCACTATATCTCAGCGCAGCATGGGAGTTCTTCCATGATATTGGTACCAGAATGATTAATCACCCCTGAAGATTCATTTTGTACCTTGTATGACCACAAAACCCCAGTTGTAGCAGCCACAATGTGATCAGTTGCCAAATATCACTAATTTGGTAGTTTCTTGGTGTTTCTGCCACTATATCTCAGCGCAGCATGGGAGTTCTTCCATGATATTGGTACCAAAATGATCAAATTCCCCTGAAGATTCATTGTGTACCTTGAATGACCACAAAACCCCCAAATGTAGCAGCCACAATGTGATCAGTTGCCAAATATCACTAATTTGGTAGTTTCTTGATGTTTCTGCCACTATATCTCAGCACAGTGTGGGAGTTCTTCAATGGTATTTGTACCAAAATGATCATATGCCCTTAAAGATTCATTTAGTACCTTGGATGACCACAAAACCCCCAAATGTAGCAGCCACCATGTGATCAGTTGCCAAATATCACTAATTTGGTAGTTTCTTGGTGTTTCTGCCAGTATATATCAGCCCCGCGTGGGAGTTCTTCCATGATATTTTGGTACCAAAATTATCACATGCCCCTTAAGATTCATTGTGTACCTTGAATGACCACAAAACCCCCAAATGTAGCAGCAACAATGTGATCAGTTGCCAAATATCACTAATTTGGTAGTTTCTTGGTGTTTCTGCCACTATATCTCAGCGCAGCGTGGGAGTTCTTCCATGATATTGGTACCGAAATGATCACATGCCCCTGAAGATCCATTGTGTACCTTGGATGACCACCAAACCCCCAAATGTAGCAGCCACAATGTGATCAGTTGGCAAATGTTCTAATTTGGTAGTTTCTTGGTGTTTCTGCCACTATATCTCAGCGCAGCATGGGAGTTCTTCCATGATATTGGTACAAAAATGATCAAATGCCCTCGAAAATTCATTGAGTACCTTGGATGACCACAAAAACCCCAAATGTAGCAGCCACAATGTGATCAGTTGCCAAATATCACTAATTTGGTAGTTTCTTGGTGTTTCTGCCACTATATCTCAGCTCAGAGTGGGATTTCTTCCATGATGTTGGTACCAAAATGATCAAATTCCCCTGAAGATTCAATGTGTACCTTGAATGACCCCAATACCCCCAAATGTAGCAGCCACACTGTGATCAGTTGCCAAGTTAGTGATATTTGGCAACCATTCACATTGTAGCTGCTACATTTGGGGGTTTTGTGGTCATTCAAGGTACACAATTCATCTTTGAGGGCATTTAATCATTTTTGGTACCAATATCATTGAAGAATTCCCACGCTGCGCTGAGATATAGTGGCAGAAACACCAAGAAACTACCAAATTGGTGATATTTGGCAACTGATCACATTGTGGCTGCTACATATGGGGGTTTTGTGGTCATTCAAGGTACTCAATGAATCTTTGAGGGAATTTGATCATTTTGATACCAATATTATGGAAGAAATCCCACGCTGCGCTGAGATATAGTGACAGAAACACCAGAAACTACCAAATTAGTGATATTTTGCAACAGATCACATTCTAGCTGCTACATTTGGGGGTATTGTGGTAATTTAAGTTACACAATGAATCCTTGTGGACTATTGATCATTTTGAAACCAATATCATGGAAGAATTCCCAGGTTGTGTTGAGATATAGTGGCAGAAACACCAAGAAACTACCAAATTAGTGATATTTGGCAACTGATCAGATTGCAGCTGCTGGATAATGGATGTGACCCCAAAAACATTATTTCTGGGTTTTATATTCAGAAAAATTGTCCAACGAAATTTTATGTGGAAATATTCCTCATTAATCTGTGGTTGATAACAAAAGTAGATAAAAAAAAGAACCTGACAAAAATATGCTAACCCATGGTAAACTAATTTCAAAAAGGCCTCCTATGCATGTAGCACTTCAAGTATGATGTGCAATATCTTGAGCAAGTTCAACCAACCAAATTAAAAATGTGTGCAGGATGGTATCATGAGAGAGGTCAGGGGTCAATGTTTTTCCTTTTTTGAAAAAAAAGTCAATTTGCAGACTTCTGATAACAGATCAATTGTTGAAGTAAAAAAAAAAGAAAAAAAAAATTGAGACCCCTCAGCCACCCTGGATTAATCCTAAAACTTGCAATGTCTTTTTTTCAGGAAGAATTGAATGGTGTGTGTAGAAATTTATGAATGTTATCAGGCAAAAAAAAAAGATTCCTGTGGCTTGAAGCTAACACAAGGGGAAGGAGAGAGATTATAGAATGGTATTAAGGAGACATGGAAAACAGACAAAGGTATCAAGAAGAATAATAAAAAAAATTGATCAATATAAATTGATCAATCTACGCTATATTGATCAATATACGACATTGCAAATTCATCCATCTTGGTAGTGATAGGGGTGAGCCCCTTCACACCCCAGATGTACTGTACATATCCGACACCCAGCCCAACTTGTCACACCGGTTGCCACCAAGAAGACAGACCGGTCTGTGCACTCCCCTCAACCACCAGTGTGCCGGTCATCAAGGAGAATGACCCCCTCAATGCCCGGGCGCACAGACCGGTCAGCAAGGGGAGTTGCTACTTCCATTGATCCCCGGAACAGACCAGTCATCAAAAGGAGTACCACCTCCTCTTGGTGACTGGCACAAACCGGGTATCAAGAGGAGGTGGACTCCCTCGATTCCCGGGACAGACAGCACATCAAGGGGAGTAGCAACTCCCCTCAATGACCAGCACCAACCAATCATCAAGGGGAGTAGCAACTCGCCTCAATGAATGCTACTCCCCCCAATCAAACATCAAGGGGAGTTGAAACTCCCCTTGATGTCCGGTCTCTGCCAGTCATTGAAGGGAGTAGCGACTCCCCTTCATGATCCATCTGAGTTGGTTATTGAGAGGAGTTGCTACTCCCCTCAATGAGACCAGTCATTGAGGGGAGCATCAACTCCCCTCAATGAGACCAGTCATTGAGGGGAGCATCAACTCCCCTCAATGAGACCAGTCATTGAGGGGAGTATCAACTCCCAGATTGGTTGGCACTGGTCATTGAGGGGAGTTACTACTTCCCCTGATTACCAGTTTGAAGGGAGTAGCAACTCCCCTCGCTGACTGTTCAACTTCTGGGTTGGCCATTGAGAGGAGTTGCTACTCCCCTCAATGACCAGTCTGGGTTGTTCATTGAGAGGAGTTGCTACTCCCCTCAATGACCGGTAGGTACTGGCGACCAAGGAGAGTCCACCTCCTCTCAATGCCTGGTATGTGCTGGTCACCAAGGGGAGGTGGGAGTAGCAACTCCCCAACAATCGGTCTGCGCCAGGCATCAATCGGAGTCCACCTGCCCTCAATGACCGCCTCCAGAAGTGTGTTTGGGGTGCACCCCTCATGAACACCATCTCTGTTGGGGTAAATTGGATTGCACCCCAATATCTAAGCTCTTCTGGAGTTTTGATGCAAGCACCCCAATGTTTTTGGGGTGGCCAGGTGGGTACCCCTTGAAGAGTGGGGTGTAATCAAGAATACCCCAATTTTGTTGGTGTACCCAGCAGTGTACCCCTTTTTGTTGGTGTACATGAAGTAAAAGCTTGGGGTGCATTTAGCATGCCCCCTTTTTTTTATGGATCAGAAGCCGTCAACTCGGGCAGCTCTTTGGTAGGTATCATTGGCTTCATTTTTGATCAATCAGCCTCAATTCTCCTGATTGGTGTATTGGGTGGTTGAGGGAAAAGCTGAGGAGTTGCTAGATGCATAAGCTCCCGCCGCCCAAGTAGCTCCTGTTTTGTATTGTCTCATGGGAAGAGCTGTCAAAGAGGGTTGTGGTCCTCGCGAAGCGTGTTGGGCACGCGTCACCACAACTGAACTTGTGAAGTCCCTCTGCGGGGGGGTGGGCAGCCCTGGTTGCGGAGCGACCCCTCCGAAGGAGGGACTTGAGTCTAAAACCGACTTACAACCGCGTCACGGTTGGCCACTTTTGGTGTAGCCAACTTTTGGATGGCTGCACCTCCTGTACATCCATCTAACCATAGGCAAAAAGTTGGGTTGGAGATAGAGGAGAATGGTGCGGACCTCCTCATCCAATTTTCAAAGTAAAATATTGAAAATTGGACCAACAGGAATTTTTGCAAGATCACAAAAATCTGAAAATCTGACTCTTTAAGATTGAACTGAAGTTGATTCTTGGCTTCTCAATCAGCATTCCTCCTTCATAAAATTCCTCCAAAATTTTTCTGTTTACCATCCTGGGATGACAGTCGTGTCCTCTATTGATTACATAAGGAATGGTTTGGTTTAAAGAAAGAAAAAAATAAGTCATGTTGGACTAAAATTGGCTTGCAAAAAATCCTACACATACAATTTTTGAAAAATTCAAAATCCTTCTTGATGGGGATGAAGACTCCCATCTTGGGCACACCCTGCCCAGCATTATTATCCACTGGGTGGTTGTGTGCATTTTACATGATTTTTACAAACAAAAAGGACATCAGAAGCCCAACCATGACATGCGAGCATGCACGTTTTAGACACAAGCCTCTCCTTTACTTCGTGCGGTCGACGAAGAGGCTGTACACGCTTGCACCACAATGCAAGCCCGACATTTTAGCAGCAGCCATATTTCACCCATCTCTACCTTCTTTTCCGAGCACCACCGTGGACACAGCTCTTGCACGGCCGCTTGCTCAAGTGGCTCGCAACACCGACAGAGGAATGGATATTGTAAATACTTGGTCAGCTTGCAATTGAGACCCGATGAACTGTCCCTGAGGCCCAAGGGGTATTGTGATCACATCAACAACAATATTGCATTATATCATCCATTAAATCCGAGTTTTGCTATTATCACCTCAATGTTATCTATTCTAATTATCTGGCAAAGACAATTTGTAAATTCATTTGGGCGCCCTTGCTCCATCTTGATTCTTATGCCTCTCAGATTACTGTTTGGAAGCTTCAGAAACCTTAGTGAGGAAACTATGTAGTCCCAACCTCTGTTTGAAATGAAAGGAGACAAGGACTAATTATCACACAGAAAATACCAATGTGCTCATCTCCAATCTCAAGGTGATTTCTCTGGTCCATGAATGGCAGCTATTTTCAGGCTATCAGATAAGCATGTCCACTTTGAGGTTCTTTGTATTCAGAATCAAGAGGTTTGTTTTTTAATTAAAAATATTAAAAAATACACATCCAACATTCAATAAAGGTAAATAGGTACAGAAAAATTTATATATAAGTTACAGGAATACATCACTAGTTAAGTAAACTGAATAACTAAAGATTCAGATATAATCTCCCATGATGAGAGGCTATAGATAGAGCACTGTGAATTTTGAAATTCAGAAAAAACAAAATGCATGTAGTGGTAGCACAAATAATGAATATTTCAAAACTACAGAAAGGCTCAACTTGATGTCTGAGGAATTATTGGGAGCAGGGTTTGATGTGATGTATTTCTTTTGCTTTTATGGGGAAGCTACATCTACTGGGACTTTATTAGAGCCTCCCCCCTTGCTCAGCACATTAATGCATTCTTCTTCAGATTTCCTCAGTTCAGTACCCACCAGTTATACAGATACCACCCATCCATCATTATCATCATCCTTACACTTTATCACAACCCTTATAACATACCATATCATCCCTCATATCTGCAATAACCACTGAGCTCACTCTCATATTCTCATACTCTCATATCTCTTGGTTTACATATCATGTGCCTGTCACGAGTTACCCGGTTCCTGGTTCAACTCCCAACTGAGACATATACCCTTCTCAGCCTAGGCACTCTTCTCAAATTTATATATCACCCTCTTGAGGACCTGTGTTCAATCCCCACTGGACAAATCAAGTCAACTTTCACCCTTTTCACACATCATAAGTTCTCAAATCTTTCACACACCTGTCATTGAACAACTTTATCTGGAGCTAGACCAGACCTATCACTTGATTAAAACTTGCCAAGCTTACCTTGGTGGGTCCTGTTATCTGATAGCAGAAGGGCAGAGCTTGCAACTCCATCATCCCCTTCATCATTCAGCAAAAGGGTTTCACAGCCGTTTTTGAGTCTTACAATGGTGGTCCAGGGATGAGATCCGGGGATTCAAAGGATAGCAGAATTTGGGTTGGGATTTTTTGAGAGAAAAAAAGGGGTAGATCCTTGTTGGCGGTGGTTAACTTAGAAAGATTCAGTAACAGGGATGCCGGCGAAGGAGACGGAGGATGTGATTGAAAGAAAAGATTCTGGGAGGAAAGGATTGAAGTGGCTGTGAGCTTCAATAAGCTCCAAAGGCTTGCAAAAGTGGGATCAATAAGATTTTAGATTTGGACTTGGGGTTTGACAGGATGATCTGAGTAAAATTTGGTTCAGACAAAGTCCATTCCCGCCCCATCATCTAAGTTCAAACTGAACTTAGAAGAACGGAAAAGGACAGAACAGGACAGAACAAAACCAAAGGGGAACACACAAATAAAACACCAGCCCACCACAATCATCTCCATCCAAACATGTACATGTAAGAATATAAAAGAAAAAGCAGACAAACAAGAAAAAGAAAACTAAGAGAAAATATAACAAACAGAGAGAGAGAGCCATAACCAACTTATGTGCCGCCGTGCGCGGCGGGGGGAGTCCTGAAACGTCTTGAGTCTTGCGCACGCGCCGCGCTGATGAATCTGGAGGTTTCTTGAGGTGTAACTGACTGAGAATTTAGTAAACTAAAAGATAACTGAGAAGAACAAGAAAACAAATTATTTGCAAGCTTGATTTGAAATTCCTTCTGTTCCTTCAATCATTTTGTAGCCAAAATGTTTAAGAAAAAGCCTATGGTAAAAACGTAAATGAAACATTGCACAAACAAACGGGCTAGGGCTGGATGGTCGAGCTCAAAGGGGATGTTCAGGACCACCGCGGCAGCGCTCATGAGAGCAGTAAAGTATAATGCAATGAAGCCCCGAAGGCGCACTCGCTGCATTGTCCGTTCCACTATGGCGATCTCACTCGCAGTGGCATACTTAGGGCATTTTGCTTCCTTTAACACAGTGCCAGAGGATTGCGAGTCTATCAAATCTTGGTGATCCGGATGATCGCCCGATCTAATTGGTTTTGACGTGGTGTCGTCGACGAGTTCTTCACGATCAACGGCTGGTTGACTGGCGGATGCACGGGTTTGTACCGTCTCGACCCGCCACAGTCCTTGATTTGCCTCCTGCTTTGCGGCTTGTGCAGCCTTTTATCCCACGGGGAGCGAGGAGATGGACGCAATGATAGAACAAGTACATGCAATTAAACTAAGTTAGATTTTAACCATTCCTGTTCCAAGTCGTGAAGAAAAAGCAAACTCAACTGTGGTGAGCATCTGTGGGTTTTGATCCGCTTGGTCGCCGCAGAGGTCGTCATGAACGTTTTCTTTACGGGTTGATGCACGACTTGGTGCGATGTCAGGAAACATCATTTGATCATCAGCTCCGGCGCGCGAGTCTCGTAGATTGACTTCTTCTGTTGTGGCTTTTGCAGCCGATCTTTCCATGGGCGCCGAGAACGTTGGCCCCATGATGGTGCAAGTCTATGCAAATAACTGGCCGGTTAGATTTTGACCATGACTCTCAAGAGTCGTATAGAAAAGCTGTTCAGCGAACTCAACTATGGTAAGAATATGTTGAAGCAGCATATCTATCTTTACCAGCAAGGGCCCAAGTAATAAACCAGTTTGCGTTAAAAAACCCCAGTGGGCCTTGAGACAAGAAACCAGCAGGTGAAGGGAGATGGGGATTGACGAACCTCCGACTGGTCCCGAAGGCTCTTATGTAGAGGTGCTGATATAACCTAACTGGACAGAGGTCTTGTCAATAGGCCCCGTTTCACAGAGGACAAATGTCAGCGCCGGTCTCTCATGTGACTCGGTGCTGATGGGATTTTTGGTTGCGGTCCGCGGCGGTAAAGTAGCGGAAGCAAGTTTAGGGTCACACTATAGCTAAAAGCCAGTGGAAGAAAGTCCAACTCGACGCCGAGAGGCGGAGGGACTGGCACCCTTTACGTAAGTAAGGGGACGCGGCGAAAATCAGCCAAGCGCCGTTGCGGTATAAGGAGTAATCTCACTTATCTTCTAGGTTACAGGTGTGATAATAACACCTGTACCTAGGGGAAGGATACACGAAGAGAAGATAAGGCTGTAAGGGAAGAAAAGGTTAGTAGATTATGTATAAACCCCACTCACTGTATTTTCAGTAAGGTACACGGGTTTGTATGGCAATAATCTTGGTGGGAGAATCTCTACAGGGGAGAGACCTCCCTTTTTATATTGCAGGGATCAGCTCCCTCCTTCGAGTCAAGGTCCTGAAGGATCCTTAACTCCAAGGAGGAGTGATCACGGAATTCAGAAGGGGATTTACACAAATGGGTATGTAATCTCCCCATTTGTACATAAATTGAGCTTAATCAGGATAAATACAGAGAGATAAGATTATCTCTCTCTGTATGTACAACTATGTAATCAGTGTGAAATAAGGTTAATTACATATTCAAAAAAATGTGAAATATCTAATAAGTACATAATAATAGTACATATGAATAAAAGGTACATAATTAATGTAATGACAGGGAATTGAACTCTTGACTTCATGTACATGAGTCAATTATTAAAGCAGTCTTTAACCATTAGGTTATAAGGCATGTACACTGTGGACACATGGACTTAGTGTCTCAGTGTCTGACATTCGCCCCCACCAAAAAATTACTCTTCAAGAGGAATTTTTAGATCTCTTGGAAGCTCTGAATTGCCTAAGCAAGACTTGGCTGTTGCTGATATTCTCAGGTTCTAGCCATAGATCTTCATCTGGTTGGCTATTCTTGAACCTAACTAAAAACAACTTGCAATCTTTTCCCTGCTTCCTTACAGTCTTCTCTTTTAAAATTTTGAGGGGCAATTTTGAACTTTGGTCCACTTCAATTGGTGGAACAACTGGTACTGCAGAAGTTCTTACAGAGTTGTCATCAGGGTCAATGTACTTTTTACATAAGCTAATTGGAAAAGTAGGGTGTCTCTGATTAAATTCTTCAGACAAGATAACTTCTACAGCATTTCTTCCATGAAACCTATTAATAACAAAAGGGCCAATAAAAGCATCTTTCAACTTCCTTGGTCCTCCCAGGTTGTTAAAGTTTACAGTTGAGATAAGAACTCTGTCGCCTATTTCAAGGTTATGATCTTTATGGGTCTTATCCCAGCGTTCTTTGTTGTAGTCAGTTGCTTCTTTAACACATGTAGCTGCTTGTTCACCTGCCTGAAACATCATTTTTTGGAAAAATTCAGAGCTAGGGTGTAAAGCAATGGTTTTAGAGAGCAAGAAATCCTTAGGCATGTTTGGGATCCAACCTCTTTCGAGTTCAAAAGGAGTGATTCCTGTTGTGGAATGTTTGCTTGAATTATAAGCAAATTCTAGAGCAGGCAAGAGAGATACCCAGTCATGTGTATATCCATCACTGGTCTTGAAGTCTACTCCATAGGCACAATATCTCCTGATCATATCCTCTAAAGTTTGGATCATCCTTTCAGCCAAACCATCTGTTTGAGGGTGGTAAGCAGTTGAAAATGCCAATTTGGTTCCAAGGATTTCAAATAAATTTTGCCAGAAGTCTGACGTAAATTTCGGATCTCTGTCACTAATAATTACTCTAGGACAACCAACATCACTAACAATGTTGTTCCAGAAAATCAAAGCTATGTCCATAGCACTGCTATCCTTATAACATGGTAAGAATCTGGCTCTTTTGGAGAATCTGTCACAAACTACTAGGACAGCATTATAGCTTTCTGACCCTGCAGGGGGGAGTGCTGTAACAAAGTCCATGTTAATGACTTCCCATCTTCCTTTAGGTTCTTCAATAGTTTGTAAAAGACCAAGTTTCTTACCTGTAGACCTATTTGCTTTCTGGCATCTGTCACAGGAGTCACAGTACTTAGATACTTGGTTTCGCCATTCAGGCCACCAGGCTAAACCTTGTACTCTGTTGATGGTTCTTTCCTTGGAAAAGTGTCCAGCAGTAATGCTGTCATGACATTCATTCAAAATAATATTCTTATGATCATCTGATATGAGTACTACTGAAGAATTATGTTCTCTTCTGTGGTACAATAACCCATCTAAGAGTACAAATCTTTCTTCTAAAAAATGCTTTTTCCAAACTCCTTCAAGTTTCTCTACAAGACCTTGATCTGAATGTTTAGATTTAAGCAGCTGGAGAAGAATAACTGTGTTTTTGTTGGACTCATAGCTCTTCTCAATTAAATTCCAAAATGAACTGGCCAAACCTGAGACAGAGACTGCCATTATTGGTTGAGTGTCATCAATAATCTCTTCTTCAAAAGCAGGATTATTTTCGTCATTAGGTAGAGCCCAATTAGCAAGACACTCAGACATTCTCATGGGAAAAGGCAGGATAGATGTAACTGGAACAGCTGTTTCTTCATCTTCTGCGTCATAAGCTGGATTATCTGAATTGTTTGGAAGAGCCCATCTAGAAAGTCCATCAGCATTTTTATGGATAATACCATCTCTGTGAATTATAGTCATAGACCCACGCCATTCTTGGATGGAAATTTGCCATCTTAGCATGTGTCTATTTGGTGTTTTCATATTGACTAAAGATCTTAGTGCAATACAATCTGTGATAACATCAAATTCACAACCATCTAAATAATAATAAAGCTTATCAAGGGCCCAGACTAAACAAAGACACTCTAGTTGAGAAGCTCCATACTTTTTCTCTGAGTCTTTGAGTTGTCTGGAAATAAAGCAAATGGCCCCTTCAATAGGTTTATCATCAATTATTTGGATTTGGTGCAATGCTGCTCCTATTCCTTCCATGCACGCGTCGACGTACAATATGAAGCGTAACTTAGGATCTGGATGGAAGAGCAAAGGAGCATTTGTTAAAGCAAATTTAATTGCTTCATAAGCGGCTACGCGTTCTGCAGTCATTTCGAAAACTACACTAGGGCTACACAGTTTATACAGGCTGGAAGCCATAGCTCCAAAATTTTTAATGTGTAACCTGTAATATCCTGCAAAACCTAAAAACATTTGCATTTCTTTTAAGTTTTGTGGTATAGGTTTCAAAAGAACTGCAGCTACTCTGTGCTTGTCAATTCCTAGAGAAAGTCCACTAACAATGTGTCCCAAGGCTTTTAACTCAGAAAAACCAAATTGACACTTGGAAAGTGAAATTTTCATATTCATTTTAGTGACTTTGTTTAGGACTATTTTTAATCTGCACAAATGCTCATCCCAATTATCAGAGAAGACAATAATATCATCTATGTAGATAATGAGCCAAAGCTGATTCAATTCATTGGCAAATTCACTATCCATCATTCTCTGAAAATGTGATGGTGCATTTTTAATACCAAAAGGCATGCGCAAATATTCAAATACACCTAGATGGCAGACTATTCTCAAAAATTGTCTGCTGTCTGGGTGAATAACATTTTGGTGAAATCCTTTAAGTACATCCATGCAAGTGATGTATTTAGAATTATGCAGTTTACTTAAGGATTCCATAATTTTAGGCATAGGGTACCTGTCAGGATTAGTATAGGTGTTAAGTGCTCTGAAGTCTCCTACTAGTCTTGACTTGTTGTTATGCCAGGCAATAATAACTGGTGTAGTTATATCAACTAATTCATTTGCTCCCACTTTTCTAATTACTTTGAGCTTAAGTAGAGCCTGTATATGTTCTTCTAAAGCTTCTCTGCTTCTAGGACTAGCAGGATATGGTGCTTTACGAAGTACTGGGGGATAAGGTCTATCAATACTTAAAGTAATCTTAACCTCATGGCCTTTAATTGCGCCAAATGGTTCTTCTATCGTGGCAAAAGCTGATTTATTGTCAAAAAGTAATTGAAATAATTGTTTTCTCTGAATTTCAGAGAGATTTACATTTATTTTAGAACTCTCAATTACTTCTTGAGTGAAAGCTTCTTGTGATGATTGAGTCATAGCTACTACATTGTTTTTATCTTTCACAAATTGATGTTTAAAGTTATCTGTACCAATTTTGAAATAGCTGCCTGAGTCATTCATAATAGAAATTTTAAAGTGACTTAAGTAGTCATTTCCTATTATGAAGTAATTGACAACTGCATTTTCAATAACAATAAAATCAGTAGGGAAAACATAGTTGCCAAACTTAAGATGCACTTTAACTATTCCCAATGTGTTAAGCTTGTCTGAGCAACTGTGGAATTTGTCATAAGATTTTGATATGACAAATTTTTCCCAATCAGGGCAGAATTTAGATAAATAATTCTGTCCTACAACTTACTTGAAAGCTCCAGAGTCTAACAGGACTTTACATCTTTTTCCACGACATGTCATGGAAACAATCTTATTGCTACCACTGATAGGTGTGATGAAATAATCCAAAGTGTTAGGAATTACACAGAGGACATTTGGATCAGCCTTCTGGTTTCCAGAATCACTTTCTGAATCTGCTTCAGGTTTTTCTGTGTCATCCTCATCACCTATAGCAGCTACCTTCTTGGAATTTTTAGGGCAATTCCTTGAAGTATGCCCTGTCTTATCACAAGAATAACATTTGACTTCAGTATTGGACTTAGTTGAATTATCCTTATTTTTGTCTGATCCATTAGGATTAGAGTAAGTTTTGCCATTCTGCATATAACCAGGTTTTCTCTTGCCTATGTTAGTATATTCTGCAATATCTTCTAAAGCATTAATAAGAGAAGTTAAAGTCTGATTGTCTTTCATTGCATTTTGAGCAGCAAAACTAACATCTCCTTCCATCTGGGTCAAAAGCTTAAACATAAGACTTTCATGATTTGTTTGAGGTTCACAAGCCATGATCCTTTTATACTGTCTTGTGACCCAAGTTGCTGCTGGTGTAGTACCAGGAACAAATTTGTCTTTCTGGTAAATAATAAGAAGTCTGCGTCTCCATGCTGGAGTCCCATACTTCTGATTTATGGCATCTTTCCAGAAGGACCAAGGTTTATCTCCCACCATAGATCTAACACTGGAAAACCATGCATGGGCTACACCAGTGAACATGTTTTTCAATTTAGAAGTAATAACAATGTCCTCAATTCTAGAGTCTTGTTGAATTGTATCAATCCATTCAATAAAGTCTACGTGATTATATTCTCCTTCTCCAGAGAAGGTAGGCCAGGCTTCCATTTTAGACAAGCCTTGTAGTATAACTTTACTGGACTCTTGAGAAATATCTTGTCTAGTTGTTATTTGGGGCTGGTGAGGAGTAGTCATAGGAATTTCAAACAATTCATTTAGTCTACCAGGGTCCATTTCTGTTTTGGTCTGGTTAACATTGAAAAAATTCTCCTTTCCTTGTTGTTTGGGTACTACTTGTGGAATTTGGCCAGGAGAAAAGGTGCTTGTGTTATTTGGATTAACATTTACATTACTTGATGGAGCACTGGACTTAGTAACCAAAGTAGTGCTCAGAGTTTTCAACTCTTCCAATTTATCAAGTAAAGTAGAAAAGCGCTCCTCATTCTTCTTCTCCATTGAAAAAATTCTCTCATTAATGTCTTTAATAGGTTGTTCTCCTATTTCTACAAGGAAATCAAGTTTGTCATTGACTTCTTTAAGGAGCTCATGCTCAAACTTAAGTTCAGAGATTTTTTCATGGCAAGAACAAATTTGCTCTGGATTTTTATGACTGTTGGAAGTTCCTACAGCAGGTGGCAATTCAACAGAATGACATTTCTCAACATTTTTCCCTTTATCCCTGCTGGACTGAGCAGTCAGGTTTGAAGGAGGAAAAAAGTCAAGAGAATTATTGTGAGAATTTTTTAAAAGAGTTTGTTCACTCAAGGGTTTCAACTTATTGACAAACTCATTCAAATTGTTTTTATTGTCTTCCAACTTATCATAGACAAGTGCAAAGAGATTATCAAATGCTTTTTTAGAGAGGTCTTCTCTCTTATTAAGTTTGACCAAAGTATCTCGAATGTTTTTGATATCAGTAATAGAGACAGTTTGTTTGATTACCATGTCAAGCTTAGAAGAGAGATCTTTACAAGTTTTATTTGTATCTACAACAAGCGGGGATTGTTTGTACAAATATTCTACTTGAGGTACCGCTCTAACAATTTGTTGCAAAGTAGCGATAGAGTTATCGGAAGAAAAAATGAGAGAGCGAAACTTCTGCTCATACAAGTCGGATTGTCTATTCAATAAGTTACCCAAGCTAATAGTTACATCGCTGTTAACCTGTTTTGATAACAAAGAGCAGTTAGAATCAACTACCTTTTCGATACTTGTAAACAAGTTCTTAAGGATTGGGATGAGCTCACCTGAGGTTAATCCTCGAGCATCTGCTCGTCCTCGGGGTGTTGATGATGATTGTCGTATCCGGCGTTCTGATTGCGCAGAGATTCCAGCGCTTGATATTGCGCTTGGGTCGTACGGTTGAGGCGGATCATCTCGTAATGTATGGACATTTGATGAGAGATCCGCCGGCGCTCTCTGGCGTTGGTCGAGTTGTAAGGTTGATGATTCCTCGATTGCGCTGGAGGAGGGATCCAGGGGTTGGATCGGCTCTGTCTGGAGTTTCTCCGGCCTCTCCCCCTGCGATTTCCTCCCGACGGAGGGTTGCGGCGGTTCTGATCTGAACTCTCGGCAGCTCTTGGGGGAGGAGGTTGAGGAACCGTCGCCTGTGGATACTGGGGCGGAGGCGGGAGGGAATTTATGTTCTGAGTCAAGTTGGCCGTATGCTGAGGAAGCGGCCAAGCTGTCGACGGAGGAGTGTCCGTTACCATTGGTTGGTGGCTGGACAGCGGAGGGAAATGGAGCAAGGACTTCTCTTGCATCTGAGGGGTCATCGGCTCTAACGACGGTGCTAGAGGAGTCGGGCTCAACTCTTCCATAGGTTGGGGACCTGGGGTCGGAGTCGGTTCTTCGCCCCTCTTCCTCATATACATCCGGTGCTTCGGGCCGGATTGGTAATCCTCCCACTCCGCTTCGATGTCCCAATTCCCGTACAGTATTCGGAATTGTTCCAGACTGATGATATGAACGATCGTCGAGTTGAGACTCTTCGCTGCCTCGAGGCACAGGATCATCATGTCGTCGTCCTTCGTCTCCTCTGCTAGATTCCGGCCGTCCAGTTGACTTTTCAGTCCCTGGAGCATCGGGTGGATTCTGGGGTTGAGATTTTTTAGCATGTCGGCCCCTAGGGGCCCCGGTAAGATCTTGGGCCTCGAGAAGAGCTGGGCGGTTGCTCCTAGTACGCGAGCGAGACGAGTTGTTAGAACTCATCTTCGGTAGTTAGGATAAAAATGAAAGAAAATGCTGACCAGTGATGATATCTAAATCACTACTGTCAGCAAGTTGATGAGATTCACGAGTATCTTCGGAGCTCGGGATGATTGACGAAGTCGTAGAGTAGTTCGATACGACAGTTCTTCCCCGAGGGACGAAGTAATTCTCGAGCTTCTCTTTCGTCTTCGGATCGAAGGTACCGTCGTCAAATACGGATTTTTTACTCGAAGATTCACTTAGAGCGGGTTGAGAGGGGTTAGATTTCGTCTTTGACTCTACAGTCGTGGAACCTTGAGCAGGTTTGTAAACCTTTTTTATTTTAATCTGAGTGAGAGAGCCAGGAGTGTCTCGATCGATAAGCTTAGAGACTGGTTCGTTGCTTTTGAAGGGATCAGCCGATGGGGCGGCCTTCTTCGCTTTTGGTTTCGTCACCGTAGGACCGGCGGGGTTAGCCGAACCGCTGGGAAGATTGGGAGTTTTAAGGAAGGGAGAAGGAGGACGAGCGTTGTTATCGACAGGCTCCAAGTCCCACTCAGAAGGGACGACAGCTGGGCTCTTTGGTTTGCGAACTATTTTCGGTTTCTTGGGGGCCGCTACCGTTCAAGAGCTCTCTGACGCTGCGGTTGGGATCTTCTTGACAGGTTGTCTAGTGATCGCAGGGACCGGATCGGAGGTAGGAGTGGTTGAACGGACGGCTCCAGTGTACGTAAGCTTAGAAGTAGACACTATTGAAACGCAATAGAAAGATTATCGTTAGATGGTACCGAAGAAAAAAAAAAAACACTAAAATGTTAGATGATCTCTTACTGTTTATGATACAGGATCAGGTGAAGAGTTCGGAGAGCTCAGTCGTTTCAGTCAAGAGTACTGGTTATCGTGCGATGACCGGAAGCGAGGCTCAAGTCTGTGAGGATAGCGAGAAGAACTCTTTATCAGCCAAGGTGTTAAGTATGAGCCGACCGTGATCGGGGAAAGAGCTATAAAAGTTTCTAAGAGAGGAGGGTTGTCTTAGAAACGGCGACCGGAGTCGGAGCGGACTTTTGATGTAAAGAGATTCTTTATATGTAAGAATTATATGGTTTGCTGGGTACACAGGAAAAGATTCCCGGCCAGACCCCCAATTGTCAGCGCCGGTCTCTTATGTGACTCGGTGCTGATGGGATTTTTGGTTGCGGTCCGCGGCGGTAAAGTAGCGGAAGCAAGTTTAGGGTCACACTATAGCTAAAAGCCAGTGGAAGAAAGTCCAACTCGACGCCGAGAGGCGGAGGGACTGGCACCCTTTACGTAAGTAAGGGGACGCGGCGAAAATCAGCCAAGCGCCGTTGCGGTATAAGGAGTAATCTCACTTATCTTCTAGGTTACAGGTGTGATAATAACACCTGTACCTAGGGGAAGGATACACGAAGAGAAGATAAGGCTGTAAGGGAAGAAAAGGTTAGTAGATTATGTATAAACCCCACTCACTGTATTTTCAGTAAGGTACACGGGTTTGTATGGCAATAATCTTGGTGGGAGAATCTCTACAGGGGAGAGACCTCCCTTTTTATATTGCAGGGATCAGCTCCCTCCTTCGAGTCAAGGTCCTGAAGGATCCTTAACTCCAAGGAGGAGTGATCACGGAATTCAGAAGGGGATTTACACAAATGGGTATGTAATCTCCCCATTTGTACATAAATTGAGCTTAATCAGGATAAATACAGAGAGATAAGATTATCTCTCTCTGTATGTACAACTATGTAATCAGTGTGAAATAAGGTTAATTACATATTCAAAAGAATGTGAAATATCTAATAAGTACATAATAATAGTACATATGAATAAAAGGTACATAATTAATGTAATGACAGGGAATTGAACTCTTGACTTCATGTACATGAGTCAATTATTAAAGCAGTCTTTAACCATTAGGTTATAAGACATGTACTATACATTGTAGACACATGGACTTAGTGTCTCAGTGTCTGACAACAAATGAGTCGCGGTACATGATCACTTCCCCGGAGGAATTGAATAAAACTTCTTTAATTCCAAGAAGAGAGGCAGTTGCAATGATACAATCAGCAACGGTTGATCATCCACCAGGACCACGACAGCATAAAAAAACTTAACTACGTCGTAGAGCCTATTGGGTTCTTGCACCTTCTGAATCCGCGGCTTGGCCAGCGGGTACACCTCATCAACACTGGGATGTGTGTTCTTTGGTGAGCACCTGCCCACCAGGAGGGATTTCACTATGGAGAAGTCCGTACCAGCTAGCCGAGAAAGGCTGCTTTCGGCGGACGGCAGGGAAGTGTATTGGCTGGCCGGACGACAGAAGGTGTCTTGGCTCGCCGGGCCCGGGGGAAATATTGCTCCTCGGAAGTCACCTTCTAGTCTCCATGCTCACCAAGGTTGCTCCCCGGCAACCACCTGCACATGCATGCTTGCCGAGGATGATTCCTTCCCACCGGGCAGAATTCTTGACGCTTGTACATGCCTGCCGAGGAAACTGGCCATCAAATGGAGTACATACTCCCTTCTCCACTTCATGACCGCTTACATCGGCGGCCATCGAGAGGGGTTCCTGAAACCCAAAGAGGCATTCTTGTGCCGGGCAGGCAAATGTGGACTTCGAACACCTTTTGGAAGCTTCTTTGAAAGAGTAAGGCTGGGTGGGACAATCATTGCAAGATCAGCAATGTGTAGGTTCTCAGGCCATTTTTTTAGCAAATAAAGAAGTTTTATTCGGGGGTGCACTTCCCCGCACAGATAGTTTTGTCCGATCTGTTGCGACTGCGTAACCCTTGAACGGCCTGCGGTGGCTCATCTTTTATCAGCTAAGGAAAGCAATCACCTCTAGCGCCAGCACCTGTAGCCGGGCCCAACGAGTGCGAGCTTACCAAAGCCTCCCAGTGAGACAGCCCCGGGGCCGCAGGGTCTCTGTCTCACAGAGCAGCTTACCTGCAAAAACCTGTAAAATCTGGCCTGAGAGCCCCACAAATATCAGGCTGTATCAGGCTCTTTTTCACTTCTTTTTTCATTTGTTGTAAATCAACTGTCAGCCCGCTGAGGTTACCCCTCTGGACTCAAGAAGTGCTTGTGAGTGCGCTTTTTTAGGCCTTGTAGCTGCCAATATAAGGCCTGATCCTTGCATTTGAAGTTTCCAAACACCAAGGCAACAAAACCAAATTGAGAGAAAAAAAAATCATAAATACATATGGCTTTGTATCAAAATCTGCTTCAATACTAGCTTAACAAAGCCACTCAAACAGAGGTCTGGGGGACCCGCGCGGAGCGCTCTCTGTAGGAGAGGCTTATGTGTCATCTCTCAATTCAAGCATGAGCAGAAAGTATCTGCTACACTAAAAGGAAAAAAGACGGAGTAAAAATGAATAGACAGAATTGTAAGTACTGTCCTTGTGAAGGTCAAGGATCTGAGCCACTCAGCTGTCTTGTAGCCAGAAAACTGTTTCCTGGAGTCCCACACCAGTGGACCCTCATTTGCAAAACTTGTGCATTCTTCAATTTTCCAAAAGATCATTCAAGGTCAACAGATAGTGATAGAGAAAGTCTGAGTAGGCCAAATTGTGGGCACAGTAATGTATCATAATGTACAATCAGGGAAGACCTATGGAGATGCTGGGTGAAGAGCTATAAAAAATTTCAAAACCTCCCAGCCAAATGGACTTTCTTCTCCCGTGTAAAATTTGCAATAATATGCAAGTCCTTCCCTGCGGGAGCTGCTTTGCCGCCAGCGACAGCGCCCACCAGGGGGGACTTGTGTTAAGTTAGGTTTCAATAGGCAGTGGAATACTGCATTCTTGCTTACATCAGCTGACCAATGGTGGGCCGCTACGCTACACTACGCTACAGGGCCACTTAGCGTTAGCGTAGCGGCAAAAAGCGCCCGCCCATTTTGAGTAGCGTTAGCGCGCTGTTAGCGCCGCTACGCTGCGCTACGTTTCAGCGGCGCTAACAGCGCGCCAATTGTTTGTTAGTGTTAGCGCGCCGCTACAGTCACTACGCTACGCTACGCTACGCTACGCTACGCTGCGCTACAGCGCTTTTAGCGGAAAAAAAGGCCTTTTTTTCAGCTAAAAGCACTGTGGCGCACCGTAGCGCGCGCTCTTTTGCGCCCTGCGTGTGTAGCGTTAGCGCAATTGCGCGCATCTGCGCTAACAGCTAAATTAGCTGCGCACCCTTTGCGCGTAGCGTTAGCGCAGAAAGGCGAAATTCCGCTAACGCTACGCTGAAATTTAGCGGAATTCCGCTACGCTACGCCACGCTAACGCTACGGTTAGCGTAGCTGGCCCACCGTTGAGCTGACCTTCATCAAAAAAAGAGACCTTTTTCTCACCTCTCTCCAGGCCATGAAACAAGAGCTATCCCGCAGTGACTGCCGCCATTTTGGAGAGGGGAAGCGCGCCTTTTGACTGTTGCGGGGATGGGAGGCATTTCCTGTGGGAAGTGGGTTCTTTGGGGGTACAAAGCTGGCCACCTGCAAAAAATTCAAACTTTATGTGGGGCTCTCATGCCAAAAAACAGGGATTGCATGTAAGTCCCTCCCTGACAGGAGGTTGCACTTCATGCAAGGCGCTTCGCGCCGCGTCCCCCGGCAGGCAAGGGACTTGTGCTAAGTTTGCAAAGGGAATACCCGTCACCTTCCCAACGGGTCTAGGCCAGGGGAAGCCTCCTCATGCCTATATGGCTACATCACCACTTGATTTATTTTGAATCAGTGTTTTTTCTTGCACTGCAAGAAAACTCTAGAAACTGCCAGCAGTTGAAATGTGGCATACTCCAGGGTAACTGCCATTGTAACTCCACATATAGTACATCAAGCGCATCTGGGCACATGCCCCAGTCCCCCGCGGCCAAGCGCCACCGGGGTTTTGGGGGGTGCCCAAAGGGCATGATCGGGGAGGTCGGGCGGGCGGCGGATCTTGGCACATGCCCAAGTCCCGCTTGGCCAACCCCAAGCTCTGGGCCGATGGGATCATCGCGGTAACATATCTAGACTGATGTGTGTACTGGCCATCGGATGTGTCAATATCAAGGGCCAATACACTGCTAGTCTTGGGGAGGAGAGCCCCCATCAAGGAGAGAACTACCCCTCCTCGATGGTTGGTCTGCAAACCGGTCATTGAGAGGGGGAGACGACTCCCTTCTTGGTGGTTGATACCTGTATTGGTCATCAAGAAGGGAAAGTCTTGATGACTGGTCTGTAGACTGACCATTGAGGAGTGGAACTTCTCTCCTTGATGGCCGGCATCTTTGGCAGGCGTGGCACCCTTGCTTGGCCTCGGCCCAGCGGGGCTTTGTGCCAAACCCCGCCAACTTGGCCATGTGCCAAGCGGGGGTTTTGGGTGTGTCACACACGCTTTGGGCTCGGCCAAGCGGGCTTGGGCTTTTCACCCCCAAACTTGTGCATGTGCCCAGACAGGCTTGATGCACTATAGAAACCCGGCAACAAGCGCTCATCCTCCGACTCAAAAAACACAAATCCTCCGTCAATATGGACCCGATTGAGTACCTGGAGTGGATTGAAGATGAAACCAAAGAACTAGCTTCACTTCAAACAATGCTCACATTGCTCATTCACCGAAGAAATCAAGTTATCAAGCAAGGCAGATCTACTTTTGGACGACAGGAAATTCATTGGAACCGACTTTAAGGTCATGAAAAGCTAGGGTTATCGGCACCCCCTTTTCAAAAGGTGCGTGCCCAGGGGCGCCAGCTGAGCGCCCGAAGGATGGCGCCTTTGGCTGGCGGCGCCCCGGCGAGCTCGGTGCTGCCTAGTTTTAACTTTTTTTGAATCACATCATATATTTAATTGACATGTGCGTTAAATTTCATGACATTGGACAGCTGAAGAAGTACAAAAAAGACAAGGGAGTGAAATGAGATTCAAACCCAAAGATTTTTTGGGTCCCAGTTGCAATTGGCCGGGTTTTCTTGGATAGTTTCAAGGTTGATCACTTTTTCGGACGGTTGAGGTTGGTTTTCCCAGGCGCCAAAATCAAATATGGTGTCCACAAAAGCGTCGTCCCGTGAGGCAACTACTTGCATTTGCTCTTCAGTAAAGACCCCGGATTCAAATTCGTCTAATTCTGCTGGAGTGAGAAATCCCTCATAGGTCTTCATGTTTTCAAATTCAGAATCTCTTGTACCGTTCTTTTGATTCCTTTTTTTTCTTGGTGCTAGGAATTGATCACCAATCATGAGGAGTTGAAGCTTAAGTTGGGCCATCATCTTCAAGGTGATGGGTGACATTCGATTTCGAGATTTAGTTTTAATTGCACTCATGATGGAGAATAGCCCCTCAACTCCGGCAGCATGGGGAACAACTTCGAGGATGCCAATGGCTAGCTTCTTCAAAGCACTTCAATCGGGTGTTTAGGGAAGTGTAAGCCAGTAATTCAAAAGTTGATTGACTGTCTTTGAGCTGTAAGGGAAGAGCGAGTTGTAGTAACAATTGGTTGCATCTTGTAGAGTCAAAGCTTCGCCTTGGGTCAACTTCCAGTCCTTTGCAAGACGGAGGAGCATTTGACCAACATCAGAAAGAGTGTGTTTCTTTGATACTGCAACTCGGCGGTAGTCAGTGTGGAGGAAAAATGCAACAACATAGATATCTTCATGGTAGATCTTGGTCTGTGATTCAAGTGTGTCAAGGCAGTGTTGTTTGAAAGGCTCAAAGCGCGAGTATACATCAACATCTCTGATGGCCTTGTAGGCAATCAGAAGCTCTTTCCAGATGTCCGAAAGAGTGGTATCTGCTTGTTCCAAGGTCCCGATCGCATCCACGACAGGCTGTCTGTGTTGATTCTGCACTGTGAAGCTAGGGCAATCATGTTATAGCTGTCTTTCACATCACATTGAAAACACTTCTTGAGAGCCTAAATCCTTGCGTTAATTCCAAGATTTCAAGGGATCAATTTCCTAATGAATTTGAGAAGTTTATGGCAAAGCTCAAGGAAGGATTGACCCATATTTGCTAAAGCAGCAGCTTTTGCTGGAGCATCTGACTCCAGGGGATGAATATGAAGGTTCACAAATGATGTGACACTTGATGAGAATAAATCATGGCAAAACAGGGGGAAAAGTGTAAGAATCCGCGGTCTTCTCTATAGTATCTCACAAATGGGAAAAGGAACATGCTTACGTTTCCAATTCTCTGATTGCTTGATTATGTTTCCTTGTTTCATCACTCCGTAAACCTGTGGAGTGAATTCCTTGAATTTTTACTATGATTGAACATCTCACACCACCATGGGTACCTGCAAGGGCACACAGTTGCCTTGTGAAAGGTGGCGGGTGCAAAATGGCCATCTCCAGCCTTGGTGGAGGCTACGGCTTTGGTGGAGGGTACAGCATGGGTGGAGGTTACGGCATGGGTGGAGGATTGGGCAGGTGGGTGGGGGAGTAACTCCCCTCAATGGGGTGTGCTACTTGTGTAAACCATTTAATTTGGTGTAAATTAAATTTCACCTCAAAAATTCAAGCAGTCTGGGGGTTTTAACACCTGCACCCCAATGATTTTGGGGTAAGTAGGTCTGCACACCAATAAATTGGGGTACCCCAGAAGTGAACCCCAGTAATATTGGGGTGCACATGTAGGTACACCAAAATGTTGGTGTACATGAAGTAAGTTTTTGGGGTGCATTTAGGCTGACCCTTCTTTTTGAGCTCATATGAGGGCAGGAACGCCAATGAGTTTTTCTATTCCTGATCTAAAGAGCATTTTCAAGGGGCATAAAGATGTAAGCCCCTCCTCTGTTGGGCTTAAAAGATGTCACTAAATACCTGTCACAGCTTGTATATAGTCCTTTTGCCTTTCTTCCCTGGCTCAGCAGAGAACTGACCATCCTTCTCTCTGGGTCAGGTAAGCCTTCACCCTTTTCCTTCTTTTGTCTTTCCTCTCTCTCTCTCTCAGCTCAGAGAGAACTGACCATCCTTCTCTCTGAGTCAGAAATCAAACCTCCCAGTGTTTGGTCCTAGAACCTCTCTAGGCTCTCCACCTTGTCCCTTGTGCCACGTCTTTGACACTCTCAGTGAAGGACATCTCAAGTCCTTATAAAAGAGCCCTGTGGGAATTTTTCATTGGTACTGAGCTTTTTTTGCCTTACACACTGTTTATGCTAGACTTTTCAAGTCTATCAAATACATGTCTTTCTGACACTGTGTCAGGTTCTGTTGGAATTTTACGTCTCTCCATCTTCTTTCCCTTTCCATTGACCACTCATTTCTTTCTTTCCAGATGCATATTCATTATACCTTCTGTCCCACAGCTTGTCCCCCAGTTACAATAGCTTAGATTATAGATAGACAAGAAATGAAAACCATTTGTTCTCTGCGCCGGCCCCCTGAGACAATCTTCCACTCTCTTTTAGTGATTTGCCTTTTTGCTTCTCAAAAGCTAGCAGCCTTAGCCCTCAAAGAGGGCTTCCTTTTCCAGCTCTCAGCCTCTGAGCTTTTTTCCTCAAGGCCTTGTCATCACTCCTCCCTTTGACTTTGAGCTGTTTTTTCATCAGCTTTCCCCTTCACCAAGTCTATAATAAAGTTCAAATATTGTTTTTGAAGTTTGGAATTACCAAGTTTGACACTTCAGCCTAACAACTCAAGGCTTAACTTTTGATTCTGAAGGATCACATTAGGGGGGTTCACAATTAAATTTTACAAGACTTTGGAGGCAATTTTAAGGCCTTTATCAAAACAATTCTAAAATTTTGGAAATCTGTCTGAAATTTGATGTTTCTGATGAGTTAATGGTGCAACTTCTCATTTTAAAAAGGTACTTGATTAATTGACTCTAGGTTTTAGAATGGGCCGGTTTGGGGCTGGTTTGGGGCTGGCCCACTCTGATTCTCCTTTGACCCAACAATCACTTGGGGAATTATCTAATCTCCCAAGTGCATGAGATTATTGGAATGGCCCAATTACAATGGACTGGGCTAGGTCACTGCTTATTTTGGTCTGGACTTGGCCCAGAGACCTGGGTGACAGCAAACCACCTTGGCAGTGAAAGTTAAACCCAATCCCTGCCAGTGCACGGGCTTCACATATCAGATGACCAGCAAGATGGCTAGACTCTTGAATACATGTCAGGTTTGGGTGTAAGACAGACCACAAGCATGATTTTCAAAATCAATATTCCTCAATTTCAACATCAGGATTGTATGGTGCACATCTTAACCTTGGGCACATATCATTCCTCAGACCTTTTCAAATTGAGTTGACTTTGGAATGTGTCAAGAATCTGACCACACATTGAAAAGGCTGGCTTCAATGCTACAGAGGTCATCAGTGTCATCATCACTGTCCTAGAAATTTCAGAGAGGTGTGGATGAGGTTGAATCTGACATGGCTTTTTTGAGGCTAGTGGTGAGGATTAATGAGATTTGTGTTGGTGGCAGGTGCACCACTACCAGGTACATCACCAAACTGGTTGGAAGTGACAGGCAATCACTCTGTGGGCCATGATGGGCTGCCCAAGACCCACCATACAACCTAAGGTGCCTATTTTAGTGTGGAAAATAAAATCTGATGTCCAAACGCAGCCCAAAGCTGTTGGGGTGGGTTTCCCATGGTTTGGCCCAGCCCAAACTTAACAAAGTCCCTGTTTGAGGCTTTGACAGAGGGACTTATGTCTTGTCAGGAAATCTTGTGTGAAAATGTTTTCATTTTTGGTGGCTTTGAGGGCCCAAACCTCAACCTATATAATTTGCTACTTTTTCAGAAATTTAGTGTATGGCTACATACTGGCTTTCTTGTGATAAAATTAAACAGAATATCCTCATTTTTTGTGTCTTTTCTATTTTTCTAATACCTTCATTTCTTCAGATTGTGACCAGATCACACAGAGAATGTTTGTGCATGCTCACCCAAAGTGTTTTTTTTTTTTACTTTCTGAACAAATTGTTTAAAACATAGCCCTGTTTGGATGCACTTTTACATATCATAAATGGGCAAATTTATGACACACAACCCCTGGGGTTTTCAAAAATTTGGTGGCAACAGGGGGCAAACTTGGGTTGCACCTCATAAATTTGCCCGTTTATGTCAATGACATATGGTGTGTTCAAACGGGGCCTGAGTCAAGAAACACATAATTTGAAAACTACCCGAAAAAAATTCAAAAGGGATGTGATGCCAATTACTGTTATTGGTAACAGCCCTTTGTTGTGGGTACCAATTGCCACCTCTAGTCCTACTGAAGAAAGCCACCAAAACCATAGCCATGGTAACCAAAAGTGCACCAAAACTTCACAGCCTTGAGTAAATTACCCTTTCCTTGAATGATTAGCTTCTAGGCAGTATCCTATCAAGAGAAATTAAATTTGAGGTGGGGGCTACTTTTGGTCATATCTCATACTACTAACAATGGTGGATCAGCTAAGCTAGTAAAAATTGCCTCCGGCACTGTCAATATTACATCTGGCACTATCCATTGCAGCTTCTTTTTCTGGCTGGCATCTTGGTAGGAACAACGTTGTAACCGTTGGGCTGCGCTAAAAAAGCGGTCATTTAGCGCGGCGCAGCGGTCACACCGCTACGTCCCAGAGGCATGCAGCGGAAGCTGTTGAAAAACCACTGACCTAACCGCTACGCGCAGCAATTGATTGCTACCCACCCAGGCCAATTAGCAATAGCGCAGCGGAAGTGGAAAACCGCTGCGCTATTGCTAATTTAGCGGATAGTGGAATTTTATTGTGTGTTAAACCTCTTTTAACATAATTTAAACCACTTTTGTTCTTATTTTTCAAACCGCTGCGCTGCCGCTGAAATGCAGCGGTTTGGCGCTACGTGCCCGCTTTTTTAGCGCGCTACAAATCATCATTTTTTTCACGGAAGACAAAAAGCGGCTAGCGCAGCAGCACAAAAACCGCTGCGCTAACCGCATCGCTGCGCTAACCGCAGCGCAGCGGTTACAACGTTGGTAGGAATCACCCAGAGATGATTCCAATGGTCTGTTCACCCTTATTCAATTTCATCCTTTGTTCTAGTGTTATTGATACCCCATATCACACTCTATATGAAAGCAGTAGCTACAAAGTGCCATATTGTATATGTAAATGCAGTGTTGATGCGTGATCTGCAGTACAACCCCCCAGCTCTGCTGCAGAGTGCTATTTCAAAGGTGAATCAGGAGATGAAGGTCCTGGAGTGGAAATTGAATGGGTGAAGAGGCCTGCTTCAGCCCAACAGTCAAAGGGAAAGAAAGATCATACATCATTATAATCATTCACATACAAAAAAAGGATAGTAAAATGATATATATGTGGGGAAAACATAATATTTGACTGTATGAACTCTGATAAATAAAGTAAGAAGAAAAGGGAGCTTTTTTTTCTGGGTTTTGGTTGGTTTTGTGCGTTTGTAGGAGGAGTATGCGAAGGCATTAGAAGGAAAGATACTAACAATCATGAAAAAGATATTAAAGGGAAAACAGATATCAAAAAATAAGGGTAGGTGGAGATATATGAGGAGTACAAGTACAGACAGAGGATGAGGATCAACCAAGAGAAGCAGCCATATGTCTTTTTTTGCGGGTTGTTCCAAAAGAAAACAGACAAAAAATTACGCATGTACATGCATAATAGGAGTACATGTGAGAACGAGCAGGAAGGAAAAAAAGATACTGCGTATGAGTTTCGAAAAGAAAAGAAATGCATAAGCAGGAGATGAAGATGATATACTTGGATCGGTGAGGGAGAAGGGAGATAATTACTGGAGATGATAATAAAGATTTTCAAAGCCGCTGAGGCGGTGGTTAAAGGGCGACGCAAAATGGTCACGCGAGGACGCAAAGTGGTTATCATGGTATTTGACAGGTTCAGACGAAGATAGGTTATGATGAGTGTTGGAAGCGGAAGGGGAGAGATGGTGGCGATGGGACTGGCTATCATCAAGCGTGTACGATTGAGCATCATTGAAAAGTTCGTGGGTCATAATCATCATGTTTTTGTCCTCGAGACCGGCTTCGTTTTGGTTGAGAGGCTCGGTCTGTTGGTCGTGGATCTTGATCCATTGGTGGATCTGGTCGCTCGCATCCTCCGTCACCCCGGCCGGACCTTCTTCCCCCTTGACGTTCTCCTGATCCTCCGCGCCTCGCGTTCTGTCCTGGCTCTCGTCGGCACCTTGCTGGTTTAGGTGTTGCTGAGCAGGCTCGGATGACGACCGAAAGCTCTTCAGTTCGGCTTCCAGCTCGGTATTCCGCTGAGATTGCAATTCCAGCAGATGTTTTAAATGTTTAATGTAATCAACCGATCTAAAAAAAACAAAAAGTAAATGAGTACAACAAAACGAAGAAAGTCGGAGGGGATGGATAAAATAGACTCAACTTGGCCAAGATCATGCCCTTGTTGGGTTTGGTAAGAGGGGCTGAGTTAAGGGCTTGGCCGTCATCCGTTTGGCTAGGTTCTTCATTGACTACCATCATCATCCCGGATTCATTGGGCGTGACGACTGTGTCGAGCAGGCAGGCGGGTAGTAGTCCGGCTAATTCGGTTATCCGATCGTTAATGTTATCGCGTCTTCGTCTTTCGACTGCATTGTGGGATTCTCTCCTCTTCCTTCTCTTTTCATTCAAAACCAACTTTCTGAGATGGTTTTCGTTTTGTGCGTTGTCAAGCTGGTTAGATGGCTGCAACATTGAGGTATAGAATAGCATGAAGAAAGAGAGGGTTTGACGAACTGTTGGTCGATAATTGAATGGGGTGAGAAGGTCCTGCGGGCAGGCAGGCTTGAGGACAGGGACAGTTCGTCTGACATGTGGTCCAGCGGGGATCTCAACCCGGCCGCCTCATCTGGCCCGGCCAGCGCGCGGTAGAAGGAGTTACCGATCGGCTGTGAGGAGGAGAGGTGGTGGTGAGTTGAGGACTCGCTGACGGAGATGGTCGAGATGGCCGGCGAGCGCTCCTCGTCGGCCAGGGTGGTGGTGATCGACGTCGGCGGGCTGAAGGGGTAATTGGCCTGCTGCGGACGGCGGTTGAGCAGGGGCTTGGGGTTTGGCGAGCGGGAGGTGCGGAAGGTGTGGTGATGGCCGGCTGGGGCCGTCCTGGATACCGAGCTAAAGGCAGAGGGGGACTGGGTGGGGTTGGTCGAGGAAGGCGACAAAAGGAGAAGCTGGTCCTCGATTGGTACTGAGGAGGAGAAGCTGCGGCGATGGGCGGGGTCAGGACTGGTTTCCGCCGACGTCGTGCTGATTGGGATCGGCTGATGGTGAGGCGGGTGCGGCTTGGAGTGCGGGTGGGACTGGGGATGGGCAGGATGGTCGAGCAGAGTGATTTGATCGAATGAGATTGGCTGAGTGAGGCTGGAGTGCGGGGCGTGATTGAGTCCGATGAGGGCGTTGGGATGGCTGATTGGCGGGCGGCTGACGAGGGAGTCGATCAGTTCATCATTGGTGAACTGTAAGCCAGATGACGCTGATAGGTGATGATGATATTGGGGCTGCTGTTGCTGGGCCTGGTGGGAGCCGAAGAGGCTGTTGAACTGGAAGTGCTCAGCGCTCTGGAGGGTGGCCGTGGAAGGAGCAAAGAAGCCATTGAACCGTTTGGGCTCAATCGGGTGCTGCTGGTTGCCGAAGGCCGACTGTGGTCCGGGATGGCTGGACATCTTTTCTCACTGGGTGCACTGCAAGGGGCTGGTTGTGGCCTACAGGGGAGTGCGGGTAAAGAATAGCAGATAGGATGTCGAGGTGGGGGGGGAATCAACCAGAGCGTTATCCGGGGCAGGAGGGAGGAGGAAGGGGAGGACGAGGCCGCGTTTTAAATCAGAGGAAGATCGGGGGTCCAAGGGTTTGCTTGGTCCGGAGCGAGAACTGAAGATCACGCCCTATGCTGCTGGGAGTATGGGGCTATGTACATAATGTACACGATTAGAGCAGCGCCCCACAACCCCATAATTACGTCTAAGTATTTTTCTCTCCGAGTTTCCACAATCCAAAGGCTTTCGGAGGTTTCATTCTGAGAGTTCAAAATTGGAATGCCACACGCCAACATCTCTGACGCTCCAAGCGTCTTTCCCCACAATCTAATTGCCGCACAGTATAATTGGCCGCCAACAACGTAACATCTACGCGCCATTTTTACCTCTCATCCCCAGCCGAAACTCACAGGGAGAAAGACAAATGTATTAACATCGGCGAGCGGCGTGTTGTGCACTTGGCTTTCGAGTATCTCCTGTTGATGATGTCAACTTAACGGAAGGACTGTGCATACTCCGCACTTGGGTTCCAGATCAACACCCTGCCCAGGCACATCCGCTCCGTTCCGATCGATCTCACAACCTCAAGCAAGCCCTCATCTTTAGACTTTATCCCTCTAACAATACGATAAAAAACATATTTAAATAATCTGTATGGATCCCGGGTTGGCACAGCTTCTGTATGGATATTGAAGGGATTCAAAAGATAGAAATTGAATGAGACGCTGCTTTATTGATGTATGCTTGAAACTTTTCATCCATCGATCTTTTGGGGATGGTTCGAAATGAACAGAAAGTACGAGTGTGTATGGTCTAATCGGGGGCGAAAGTACGGCCACCGTCCAGCTTTAAGCTTATCAGCGTGGATGAAAGGGACATATCTACTACATATCTTTGTTTTCCAGGCTTATCGGGATGGTTATGGTGGAATCATGCCTGGATGGGCGCGCCCTCCTGTTCCTTCTCCAGCTCTTCAGCGGTGTTCTTCAAGAGTCACTGCCCAGTGCTTCGTCGCCGTCCCCGGGGCGACGGCTGCCGTCGGTCTGTATACATCAATGACATCATTCCATATCGCTACGGGACGGGCCGTTTCATTGAAACTATGTGTTTACCCCGCGTTTACCCCGCGCTCTGTGTATTGCGCTAGCGTGGGCCCTTACGTATCATGCGTCTACCCCACACTCTGTTACTGTCTGCATGTATCGAAATAATGCATGAGTGATACAGCATATAACGCATGCACTAACACAACCGTAAAACTCCGTCCATACAGCCACTCTGGTGCATCGCGATGCGGATACATGTTGTACTCTGTTGTACTCCCAGTTATTGCCCATAAAATGGCCCATAATCCTACAGGAGGGGTACGAACTCTGCTCGGCGTGCTGACGGCTCCATGTGAAAAGATGGGCGCAAGTCGGCCAAACTCCGTGCCGGTGTCGATCGGCCAAAGCTCAGCCAAGAGATGACATCTTTGAAGGTCCAAGCTGCCGGCCCTCTTGCCGACTCCCTCCGAGACTCCTGTCGGGTCTTTCGAAGGAGACCAAAGATGACCAAGTTCCATGTCAAATTTGTTCTGATTGAGCCCATCGTATTTGGCCGATGTGCCCCAGCATCTAGCAGGCCATGCTGTTACATAGGAGGCACTGCCAACGATGACACTCAGGCTTCATCAGCCTTATGTAACACAAGCGGTGCCCGGGGATGACATGGGTAGTACCACAGCGTAAAGCGCGCAGGACTCAATCGTTCGGCACATTCCTGCCGGGCGTGTGGGCGGCCGGGCGGCCGGCGAGACCAGTGTGGGTGAAGAGTCTTCAAACATTCTCACAGGCTTTGCATGCCGCTGGTAACCCAATGATTTCATCGCAATCGAGCGGACACCAAGAGAAATCGCGCCTCGATCATCGCTCATCCCGCAATTCCCCCAAACAGTGCTTGCCCATCGATCGAAGCCCATCAACTTCGCACATCACTCTCGCATCTAGAACATAGAACATCATCCGGGCGGTGGAGATCCATTCCTTGAGGTCTTGCTCGGCAGTCCTGCTCAAATTCAATCAAGCCATGAGTTGACGTGTCTTCCAGCCAAAGTTTTCCATGCAATTGTTCACCAAGTCATGGTCAGGTAATTTGTGATACAAACATGATTCTGGTGAGAGGAGTTCTTGAGATAAATAGAATTGACAGCCAACCTTTACACTAACCTAATCAAGTTCCTCGCGGCTGTCGAACCCGATGGCTTGAAGGACTTAACTGTATCCCCCCAGACTTTCAAGGCGGCTTTGCCACGGCTCGTCACATTTCACTCCCATAAGCTATCCACGTACCGTGACGTCCGCTGCTATCCTCCAACTGCGGTAACGTTACGAGTATAACGGAGCAAAACCCTGGTAAGTTGGATTGTAACTAGATCTTCTTTTTCGGCTCCCCAGGAAGTATTCATGTGGTATCATAGCTTTTCAACCCCTGATTATCGTGTCTGCAACGCATTGCTGCGATAATATGGATTCATGGATGGGAAGGGCTTCTTTTTCTTTCCAGTCCTTCCCTCCGTCATTTGAAACAAAGTAAAACCAGAAGATCAACATCGCAAAAAAGGAAGACAAGATAGAGGAAAAGATTGTACAAGCATATGATGTCAAATAAGATGTTAGCAATCAGATTCACTAGTCAAGATTTGGCGTTTTTGGGGTACTCCAGATTCCGTTCCAGCTTGATGTTGATGAGGTGAGATCAAGCTTGGACAAAGTAAGTCAAAACTAATTCCGTACTGTTTTAGCCATCCGTTATGAGGACCAAGGGACTTGTGTCTTAATCAGTGCCAAAGTGAGTGGTCGTTCATGAAGACTGAATATTTCTGCGACAAAAACCGAGTGACTCCATCAGTTGGCCTAGTCTAAAACAGCTGCCGGATATCCAAACTAGCTGGGGTGGAAGCAATTGAGGAAAGTTTGGATGGCAAGAACTAGCTCGCTAGCTTGTCAGGTTCTGAGCGGGGGCGGGAGGGTTTTGACTAGAGCTACCGTTGTCGGTGATGTCGAGTGCTCGAGACTGTGATTGACTCAACTCACTCCCCGCGTCATCCGTAGAGTTGATAAATGCCATCATCTTGCTCGAGATTTCGGCTGGCATCTTTTCTGCTTCTCTGAGTGACCGCCAATGTGGCCACGGTATTTCTTTGCTTGAGTGACGGTTCCAAAAGGCGATGTAGTCAATAGTCATTCCGCATGCAACCATTTGATCGAGGTCCGAGACTTCGTCTCCTGCTTTGAGTAGCATGAGAATGGCCATGTGGCTTCGTGGCCAGTATGGGTCTGGCTCCAGCGAGAGGGCAGCGGGTCGAGAGAGATACCACTTGAGGTACGCGACAAGTACTACGAGGCATTCAGGGGGTATTGCTTTGCTTCCTGGTGCATATATGAGTCCGGCGACTCCGCTCACCAGGAAGGCACATAGATAGTGAACTGGTCGCTTGCGAAGTCTTTTGATGATGTTCGTCTCGTCCGGGTCATTAATCTCACGAAGAATGGACTGGAGTTCGCGAATTTTCATTAAGAACTCGGAGAACTTGGAGGGGCCCAGCTGGGGTGCTTCGTCTTCGAGTGAAGCATAGAAAAAAACAATCGAATCTCTGATGACCTGAGGCCATCTTTGATTGAAGTGGGTGAGTGGCCATTCAGACGAGGTTTTGGCCACGTACTGCAGGGCGCGTCGTAATCGAGCATGTGAAAGGGGGAGATCGGGCTCTTCCTGGAAGTGTTCAAATAATGCCATGTTGATTGCCGGGTGGATGAGATTTTTGTTCAAAGTCAAATCCATGACCTTGGGATCTGCGCACAAAAAAAAAAAATCTGCTTCAATGATTTTTGATTTATTATAGCATGAAGCTTACCTAGTGCCAAGAGCTGCTTGGCCAAAGCTTCCGGTGCAATTTTCTCCTCCGGCTTGATGAAACGTCGGTGCAGGAGATTTGCAGGCAAAGATCCATCCCAGTCGGAATATGACTCGAGGTATGACTCGAGGTAAATGTTCATCGCAGAGCCTAGGCTTTCAAAATGGGTTGGTAATAGTGTTTGATGATTGAAGCCATGGAGAAATTCCAATAGTGCGGATTGGGAGGGATGAGTGGTAGAGAAACCACGGGGAGTTAGGGCACGAGTAGCAAGTTGAAAGGTGTCATTATTTGCAGTGTGATCGGTGATCTTCTGCTGCATTGAGGCGACGAGGTTGGCAAGCTGTTCCTGTTTTTCCTCGATCGGTTTCAGCTTGGTAATTCGTGATTGCAACTGGGAGACGACGTTTGCGAGATCATCGATTTTTTGGATCGCGGGTTTCAGGGATGCCAACTGAGCCACGTCGGCCTGAAGTTTAGCAACCAGTGCCTCCAAGGCAAGAATATGATTTTCACAGTGCTCCACGCGCCGCCGCAAGTGCTCGTTTTCCTCAAGGTGCTGGAGTACAGCATTCGACGTGTTTGCGGTTGCCGAGTCGGTGACCATCCTGTTCGAGGAGGCCCAGGTAGGATCGCTATCTGTACGGGCGCGTTTGGTGGGAGTAGCAGCGCTATCTGGACGGGTGCGTTGGGCGGGGGCAGGATTGCCTTGATTGGTTTTGTGCACATATGATATTCCCGAGGTTGGTGATGAGGGGCGACCGCTTCCCTTTGTTTCGTCCGCTGATTGCAATCACAAGCAAGAGTCAGCCGACCAGCTTACATGAGCTGGAGGAAGTACACCATCGAAGTACTTACTCCGGTCACTCGGATTCGGTTCAGAGTCCATGGCGCGTTGAGGGCTTGCCCATTACTGGAAGCGTAGCGTGAAGTGTTTAGTTCCGTGAATGCTCTAGACGCGTCATCCCCCCCAAGCGCCGGTGGAGCAGAACGACACGTTTATGCTACCGCCGACCGTAGAGGATGGGAAACCCCCATCAGGCCTTGTGATGAAACCATACAGGGCTAAAAGTAGGAACCACCTCGAAACCCTTCCGTTCCCAGAGGCCCCTTAAAGGGCCACCCGCTTAGGGAAGACCAAAGGAGTTAACCGCTCCAGCCAGTCCCCAGGTACTGGTCCCTCTATAAATACGGGAGCGCCTCTCCCAATGTTTCCCCCATCGCACCGTTACCAAAGCGAACCCCGTCTCCCTTAGCTTCTCCGCGCTTTAGTAAGCGTCGCTTGAGAAATTAGCCCCTAATTTTTTCGACACCACCCACCCACCCTTGGGTCTGAGGTCGTACCCCCCTCGCCCTTGTGGCGAGAACTTTTGTTTTTGTAAGGGTTTCCTCTCCCTCCGCCACGAAGCCAAGCGGCGCGACTCATTCCTCGTCTCGAGGTCGAGTCGACGTCCTGAACTCGTCTTCCGGAGTGAGGCACCTTACCCCCGACCCTCACTCGGCTAGCTTGGGAAGCAGTGTACTCACCCTTCCGGGATAGCCTAGGCTTCTGGAACCAACCAGAGCTGAAAAAGTAAAGCAATTGAACCACACGGATTTAGCGTGAAACCACGCAGAGCAGCTGCACGCCCTTGTGCGCTAATCTAAGTTATCCTCAGCCCCGACGTTGTCGCGCTGAGCTATGTGTTTACAAAACACCGGGCCATACAGGCCCCCCGCCCCGCTGGCACCCCCTTGCACCGGATGAGTAACACGGAAAATTGAGATCGGTCTCAGTTCATGAGTAATCGAAGCATCTCCCCGGGGGTCGCTAAATCGGGTCCCCGGGTCCCTCCATGGTCACTCGATCACCACTCAGTTCTCCCTCACCAGCCTGGAATCCTCTGGTATCCGCATCGATGTCTTCATCGAGTGTCTTGTCTGCCCTCGGAATCGACACGGCTGATGGTCTCTCACCCAGCGCACTGTCGAACCTGGTCTGTAGGAAAGTCCCGTTTGCTATCGAGTTGCACAAGATCACTGATTGCCGTTCTCTTTGGGCGCTAGATCCTGACCTCCTTCCAAAACTTGCGCATTAGCCCAGAAGGTCGGATTGAACGCTTTTCAAATTTCAGTGGACTGTCCATACCCCATTGTCCTCATCAGTGCAACCATCGTACTCATGCAAGACCCGAATCACCCGCAGATTTCCCTGAGATCGCACCCCAAGCTGCCCAACTATCGGTGGATCTAGAACATGCTTACACTCTTCAGGCCTCAAGGGCCGAGAAATTAGCAGATAATGTCGAGCAGTTTTGTGCGCCTTTCTACCCCTGATTTTCATTCCCTCCTTCAGATCAATCATACTGACCTCGTGTCACGACTGCTCTCAGATGGAGGTCGGAAAAAAGAATATGAAGACTTGCAAGCGGAAATCAAAGTTTGTAGTTTTTTACAGTTTGGCGACGGCTTCCTTGGACGTCTATATGCCTCATGGGATTCTTGCTGAGTTCGTGCGGTTTTGTCAAAGACCAGTGGAGAGCTTTTGGACCTGCTTTCAGAGCTACTTGCTCACTTCCAAGCCGATTTATCATCGGTATCTACCTCGATAGCCGAACTTCAAGGCCGTTCCAAGTTGATCGAGAACCGATTAGAAGGGCGAAGGTCACTTGAACGCAAACTGTCCCCATACATCTCCAGCACTGTCATACCACCCTCGTTAATTTCGACAATCATGAGTACCGAGCCGAACGAAGCTTGGCTAACGGCGATTGAAGAGCTGGAGATCCGATTAGTCTCATTACGCACATCTTCTTTCGAGAAACGACCGATCGACACCTCGGATCATGTGGCTGATAAACTGAGACTCGTCGCAGCCCACAAGATCCGCTCGTTCTTCATCTCCGCCCTGAGTCCTTTCCGGGTCTCAATCACCACCAATCTTCAAGTCACGCAGTCTTCTTTCTTGCTCAAGTATCGTCCGCTCTTCGCCTTCCTCCAGCGTCACTCAGCACGGATAGCCAACGAGGTCCAAAAAGCATACATCGGAACGGCCCGATGGTACTTCGAGACCAGCTTTCGTCGGTACGTTAGAGCCTTGGAGAAAATCAAAGCTCGAGGGTGGGTTAAAGTCGGTCTGGTTGGCGATGCCCAATCGAGTCCCACAGTCCTGGATGACTCGGTAGTCTCACAATCTAAACTAGACGGGGCAGACGTGACTTTGGCATATTTGGCTGAGGATTCTTCATTTGTCAGTGACCTGGACATCATTTCCGATCTCTTGATACGATCAAAATACCGGTCTGATCAATCATTCTCTTCCAGCAACAACCACCCGAGGCCTTGTTCCGGTCCTTATCACTGGTGGCCATAGACAACGCGATCTCAGAATGGAGCTTTGCAAATCATTTTTTTGGACAGCCTTCTCTGGGGATTGAACAAACTTCAGAATCCTCATCGACACTATTCCCACCCAGCAGTAGACTTGATTCCGTCCCGGTTTCTCCATCAGGTAGTGCGACCGCGATGGTTAGGAAATCCAGTTTTGTCAGCAGTATCGCCGATTCAGATAGCTACTTGACCGGAACTCCCAGCGAAATGAATTCAAATAGTGGATTGAATGAGCCAAAGACCCAAACTGCCATCGATCTGGTCTTTAAACAAGTGATCGAACCTGTTTTCGAGTATCACAAGGTAAGCTTCGCGCCCCCCAGTCTTTTCTCTGCGGAGTTCCTATCCTCCCAACTGAAGTGCCTGTCCTTGTTTCATTTCCAGACATTCACAACCAGCCTGTTGTCTATGAACGACCTGCCGGATACCAACAGTATTTATGCGATGATCCAATTGAATGAGGGGCTGCTTTCAGCGGCCAGTATGAACTGTCCGGCATTTGAGACGCATCTGATGGCGATCAAGATGAAACTGTGGCCGATATTCCAAACAAAGATGAATAAAGAGATCGAGAGTCTGGGCTCACCTTCGCAGAAGAAAGAGTCCAACGTCAAGCTAGTCTGTCAGAAGTATGCCTGGTTCTTCTCGACGATGATAGGCATGGAGTCCCTGAGGGATGATGATAGTCTCGTCGGTGCGGCCGAGGAAGGCAAGGTTGTCAACGAACTAATCAAGCTGAGAGACGCCCTCGTTTCATTCATCCAAGCTCATGCCCAAAATCTCTCCAGTCTAACTGAGTCGTCCAGGAAAACATACCTAAGTTCAATCTATCAAGAAATCCAAACTGGGTTGATGGTCTGTTTCCCGCCACTCTTGGGTAAATAAAAAATCGAGCGAATAGCTGACCACTCTTACCGATGTATGGCATCGTCATTTTAGGGCTTTCCGTCTCATCACATACACAGCCAGTCAGAAGCTGCTCACTGGAGAGAGTTGGTTTGGCGTACGAAATGAAATGCTTAAATAGCAGCAGCTTTGTATAGTTCTATACACTCCATTTGAAGAGCCTTTTTTGTTGGCTTCGAAGCTATCCTTGTGATCATTCTTTCAACCCTATCTTTAATTGGTTATGTATGTATAAGAAAATGTACGACTTATTGAAGACGACTCTACACAAGCAAATTTCAGCCTGCTTCTGCTACAATTCATTCTCCCGACTCCAAATAAAATGGTACAATTAGTTAAACCAAAAAAAAAAAATCCCTTTCTGCGTGCGTTATCACGGTGAGATTGCTGATGGATTACCCGGGAGATCTCTTGGTAGTTCCTGATCCGGTTGAGTCTCATGAAACCGGATACATCTAAAGTAAAATGGCACTGTCCATTTTGAAGAGTAGGTCGAGGAGAATGATTTCTTACCAACAGTGAACACGTCCCGTCAGCATTTTTTCTTGCGGAGACTCTGTCCCCCCAGCCAGCTTACCGGTGCCAGTGCGCGCCCACGTCAAGATTTTGGCGGGCACCATCTTTGGCACGCCCTGGCGCCGACAACCGGACCCCCAACTGCCTGTGCTTGCTCTACGCATTTTCAGACATTCACAACCAGTCTGTGTCTACGAACAGCCTGTCCGATACCAGTACTATTCATTACGATGAGCTAGCACCTTGTCCTCTTCAAAGATGTTCACTGTTTGAGAATGGTGGCTGTGCAAACTGGTTGCTGCGTACTACACACATAATCGACGCCGCTGCAGACGCTTCGAAGTTTCACGCTGCGCCTTCCCTTCGATTCTCCAAATTCCAGTTGGACGCCTCAACCACAACCGGACCCATCTCATAGCTTATTGCTTATTGCTCGCATCAGATCGACCGCACGCGTAGCCATGTCACAAACATCACCATCCAAACCAGAACAGGTCTCCTCTCCTTCTCGGTACTCCCACCTCGAGACGCTTTTCGGCCCTCAAACGCGTGATCGGATCAGGAATAGCTCCGTCTTGGTAATTGGCGCGGGTGGGATTGGATGTGAATTACTTAAAAACTTAGTCTGCACTGGCTTCGGTCACATCACCATCGTCAGTCCCCTTGAAGTCAACAGTCTTTGAACCTGACACTTAATTCTTCATCTTCGTCTGATTCAATCCCTCTAGGTCGACTTGGACACAGTCGATACATCAAATCTGAACCGACAGTTTTTGTTCCAAAAGAAACACGTGAAGAGACCCAAAGCGATTGTAAGAGAACCTTTTGACCGCTGGCCCCAGGCATCAAGGAGCTAAAACTGTCCAACAAATGTACACTCAGGTAGCTCGTGAGACGGCGTCAGCATTCAACCCGAACGTCACGATTCAAGCCCTTCATGCCAACATCATGGATTCTCAATTTGATCAAGCGTATTTCAAGTCATTCGACCTGGTTCTAAACGCTTTGGACAACCTTTCAGCGCGCAGGCATGTCAACAAGATGTGCGTGATGACCAAGGTGCCGTTAATTGAAAGTGGGACTGCGGGGTACAACGGACAAGTCCAGCCGATTCGAAGTGTGAGTTCTGTCACTAGCTCCTGATTTTTCTACGGCACGATTCTGAGCAAGGCACACAAAAGCCGTGTTGACCGCCCTTCGTCTTCAATTTCCCCCCTCCCCCCTATCTTCGCACTTCTTCCTCAGGGTAAGATGGAGTGCTATGATTGTCAGCCTAAACCACTACCGAAAACCTTTCCAGTATGTACAATTCGCTCCACACCATCCAGCCCGATACATTGCATTGTTTGGGCAAAGGATTATCTTTTCCCGTGAGTTTTAACCCTGATCCACTGAAGATCGGCCAGAATAACTGACGCCAAGTATAAATGCTTCCATCGTGACATGTCGCAACAGGCAACTATTTGGGCCTGAAGATGAAAACGAAGGGGCAGATCTAGATGAAGCGATTAAAAATGGCGAAAGTGGTGAGCTCTTGTACTTTTGCCTTGAAATGGACTGCAGTGAGAACTGACAGGTTTTCATTTGTTTCCACTTACAATCAGTGAAAGAGGTAGAAGCCTTGAAAGAGGAAGTGAAAAGAATGAAAGAAATCAGAGCCCAGCTGGATTCACCCGAGATGTCCAAAATCGTGTTCGATAAACTATTTGAAGAAGATATCAAGCGACTTTTGATGATGGACGATATGTGGAAACAGCGAAAAGCTCCGAAGCCGTTGAACTATGACGAACTGAAGTCGCAGAAAACACACACTGAAAACGGCCAACAAGACCAGCACGCCCCAAGTACCGGAGGTTTGAAGGATCAACAGACTTTAAGCCTGAAGGATTCTTTTGACTTGTTTTGTTCAAGGTGCAATCCCGAGCTCTTGATCATTCTCGGACCATAACACGCCATCGACAGGCCACTTCATTTACCTTTGTGAATTCTACGTTCAGCTTGCTAGCCCTTGGAAAACGGATCCAATCAGATGCCGCTCATGAACCTCTCCGCTGGGATAAAGACGACGATGACGCATTGGACTTCGTCACTGCTGCCTCTAACTTGAGAGCCAGTATATTTGGTATACCCCAGAAGACGCGTTTCGACGTCAAAGGTAAGCTGCTCAGCCCAACAATCGCATCGAAAATAGACTGCTTATTGATGATCACATAATTATGGTTCTGAACAGAAATGGCTGGAAATATAGTGAGTTTCGCTACATCCCCTTGACCGAGTGATCAGAATTGGGAGGTCAGGTAATGTATCCTAATCTAGCCATGTTCGTAACCAGATTCCTGCCATTGCAACAACGAACTCAGCCGTATCGGCCCTGATTGTTTTCCAAGCCATCAACATCCTTTGTCGATCAACGGAAAAAGAAAACTCATGTCAAAACGGCGCTCATGCAACAAATGATGGTAATTGTGGGCCTCCTCTACCCAAGATTACTGCATGTCGACCCTGGTATGGTAAGACAACGGATCGAATCATTGTGGCCGGCAGCATCGACCCACCCAATCCTCATTGTCAAGTTTGCCAAGTCATTTATGCGACAGCTCATGTACACCCAGACTGCACATTGAAGCAGTTCATAGTCCACGCGCTCAAGGGTAAGCTCTACGAGGATGAAGACGATGAATCAATTACTATCCAAGAAGGCGACCGATTGTTGTACGACCCCGACTTCACGGAAAACGGGACGAAAAGCTTCAAGGAGTTGAATCTGGTAGATGGACAAGCAGAACGGATTTTGAGGATAACGGATGAAGCAGACAAATATGCTCCCCTGATGTTCATTATTTCACAAAGGTATGTACTTATGCTGGGTGTTTTGCGGAAGTCCTCGCCGACGCTTCTAAGTTCTACTTCCCGTTTTCATCTGCTAAATGCTCCGGTTTTGATGCATCTCCATTTTCACGAAAAAAGTGCCTCGTCAACAGACGACAAATTATTGGTCGAAGGCCTCCCAGCCAAAATACCCAATCGACCGCCTCCGCCTCCTGAGCCGAAATTGAATCCGACGACCGACATGAATGATGACTCAGATGTTGAACAAGTGAAAACTACGAACGGCCTAAACGGGGCCAAAAGAAGCCGGGATACACCGAAGAAGGCCGATGGATCGAAGGAAGATGAGATTGTATTGATTGATCAGCTGGATGATTCTTCCAAGCCTCCACCTTCCAAAAAAATTAAACTCGACCAGTCGGATCATTCTGCGCCGGTTGAGATAGTTGAAATCTCCTAAATCAAATAGATAGCGTGACGCATTGATTTCAGGCATCACAGAAAACATTTATCACAATGTATCTTAAATTATGCTTTAAATAAAACAAACTAGGACCTGGATGGTATGTGTGAAATATGTGAATGCAGCGAGTTTCACATTGTAAAAAGACCCGCATTTGGGTCAGTAATTCAAACTTTACAAGAGCCTATCACTTCGAGCTTTCGGAGCGGCTCCCTTTGACGGCCCCAGGCTCCAGCCTCTGCCTGCTTCTCCACCCCACCCTGTTACAATCCTAGCTTTACATATCTGCTCACATCCTCACTTCAATTCTCCATGAAATCCTTCATCTCCTAATTACAATTTCATCAATAGTAGTTGATGCCTTCCATTACAGAGTTGCTATTCCAATTCTCATCCCCTTGTTATTTACAATGCCCTTTTTATTCCATTGTTATTCACAACACCTCTTCTGTATGTTTGTCTTTTATGCTAGCATATGCTTATATCTGTGTGGTTGTCTTTTATACTAGCACAGAGCACTAGAGGCCAAGGCAGCTGCACTGCTGCAGGGAATCAGGGCTTCATGGAATGGCATTCAAAAAATAAATTCTTCAAAAAGGCACCTGAGCAAACTTAACTAAGTCCCTCCCCCGCCTGAGGCTTTGCCGGAGGGACTTACGCCCTATCAGGAATTCTCGCGTAAGCCTATTCTGAGTTTTGGTGGTACTTTTCTTTGATTTGCCAAAACTCAACCTAAACAATTAGCTACCAATTCAAAAATCTAGTTGATGATTCGCCTACATCATACCTTTCTTCTGATACAATTTGGAACCATCTGCTCTTTGTCTTTGTGCTGATTTTATCTTTCAAAAACGTCCCAAAAACTGATTTCCCCTGGTTCGGAGCGGATCACAAAACAATCAGTCCATGCGCAATTGTCATCTCTGATACAACATTATACAAGTACGTGCACCCTTCTTTTTTTCATGCTCTCTCAGCCTTGATCAGGCTTGCTAGCCTCAACCAATACTCAAAATGGTTGTGTTTTTGGCGCCAAGTAATGGGATGGTCTGTGCTCATAAATCCCGGTGGTATTCTGGGATATGATAGTTATTTTCCTTTTATTTGAGATTTTACAAAAAGAATTATAAAAAAAATTGAAAAAAGATACAAAGAATGGTAAAAATATTGTTGAGTTGTCTGTTAGTCTGCTACCATGATGTATCACCACAGTATGGAGGGCTGTTGGATTGAACCATGAGCACTACCAACCAACCACCCAGCTGGCAGCCACAAGCGTCTGTAGCCTAGTTGGTAAAGGCAGCACTCTAGTATGTGTCTCAGCATAGCTGAGGTCGTGAGTTCGACTCTCACCAGACACATCTTCATTTCACAGTCTCTACAGGTTATGAGCCCAGAGCTACCTGAGCGCTACCCGCTTACAATAGAGACTTGATGAAGTTGTGAATGCTTACTTGTAAGACCACACAAACCCCTATAAGCCTACATCTAGATCACGGGTTCAATCCCTACACTGATCATCTTTCCTGGGTCTCATTCCCACTCTCTTGGGGTCAATCCCCACTTCCCATCATGTAGCAAGGGGGGGTGTTGAGTTGTCTGTTAGTCTGCTACCATGATGTATCACCACAGTATGGAGGGCTGTTGGATCGAACCATGAGCACTACCAACCAACCACCCAGCTGGCAGCCACAAGCGTCTGTAGCCTAGTTGGTAAAGGCAGCACTCTAGTATGTGTCTCAGCATAGCTGAGTTCGTGAGTTCGACTCTCACCAGACACATCTTCATTTCACAGTCTCTACAAATATAATAAATAAGGGGATGAGGAGGCGTATCAGGAAAAATGAGTTTCAAGAACAGCGGATGAGATCTGCAGGAGTGATGAGGAATATAACGTTTTCACAGATCAAATATCTGAAAGTCTCACGCAAGAATTCCTGATAGGGCATAAGTCCCTCCGGCAAAGCCTCAGGTGGGACTTAGTAAGCTCGGCACCTGAGGACAGTCTGTGTACTCATGTTTGAGGGGCTTGTTAATGGGTTATAAATTGGACCACTTGCTCTTTTAATTCTTTGGCTAAAAGTAAGACCTTAAAGCAACAACATAAAATTTTGGGTTGAGCCAGTTGGTGTATTTCATCAATCTCAATTTCATTATAACAACCTAGTCGAAAGCTTAGTTTTTTACTACAACTAAGCATATCCTACTCAGCTGTCTCTGGTTCTTGCAATAAGTCAAATTAAAAGCCAGGAACCTTTGATTTTGTAGGAATAGAGGCCACCAAAGTTTCAGAGTTGTACACAACACCCCCCATGGCATGACTATTCAGACCAGGAAGTTGTATTCTAGAAAATGTAGCTCAAGTGATACACACACTTGATACACCCAATGAAAACAGTATCACTTATCCTGAGCTTAACCTAAGATGAAACTTGAAACAAGGCTCCCTAACATCAATTTATTTTTGTCAAAGTGATTTACAAAACCCTGTCCTTATTATATGCAATAAACACAACATCTTTGTTTCTAAATCAATGTTGTAAGCAATACTCTAGACATATGTAACAAAGTTTTTTCTATCCATCATGTGCCTTGAGGGACAATAATGCATATGAAAAAATACAACAGACCTCCTGCAAAATCAAATGCAAGCATTGAATTTTGTGACCCATTTAAACCAAGACACATAATCTCATCAAATAGATAGATTAATTATTTAAAATTATATCAAATTGGCACAAAGTTGGCTGTACAGCTGTAGTTAAAAAGGTTTGACAATTTCCACCATTAAACAAGCAGCTGCACCCAGCCTCTGTAAAAAATAACCACACATTACCACCTGTGGAACTGGGTGCATCATGAAAGAATTCAGAGAACTAAGATTTTTATTCTTATTAGTATTCAGGTTTAATTTATCTTGTATTTACAGTTATGTTATAAAGCAAAAGAAGTGAAATCTCCTTTTTACCTAAGAGCAGACTCAAGACCGCTATCTGACAGGATGGATGGAAGTTATTCTCAATAAGAGATAAGAGAACTTGAGGAACCGTGAATGGTTCTTTGGCTTGCGATTATCTAAGGATGATCTGAAAGAATGGAGCAAGTTCAGTGTCAGTCTTTGCTGACTATTATCTGAGCTGCAATCTCTCTTACTCGGATAAGGCTTTTGCCTTTTTATATCCTATTCGGTTGAGCGACAGCGAAACGGCGGAGAAGTGTTGCAACGTTGTCTGTAACAGTTCAATGGTGTTGTTCTCTTAGCCTTTTGTTTCTGTCTGCCTGATCTAAGAGCAAACACTCTTACCGGTATTCCCAACTCTTTGAGTGGACTCGGTGTGTTTGGTCTGGCTTTCTCTGACGTTGTCTTGAGCTATTATGTATTGCGTTAGCGACTCTTTTTAATCATCTATCCTTGAGTTTTAATTAAACCGCTTACCTTTGGCGCTGGTTGTAATTCTCTCAGATAGTGATCTGGGGCCGGGATTTTCCTTGAGCCTAATCTTGCTGCTCACGTGGATCGGACCTGTTTGCATCAAAGGATGATTTCAGTTTTATGATCCCGCGGCGCTTGATTTGACTGCGGAAAATGGTTTGCTTTGCTTACCAGATTCCGCAGCTGATTGAGATCCCGGCATCTTTCTCACTTTGTGGGAAAGATACCGTTCACCTAGGCGTGAATTCTCACACATCACAGTTAGGTGATGGTTTCAATAATAACCCAATGGATGAAGGGCCTGATGTATTTGATGGCCTCAGGCTCAACACAAGCTTGTTTGAAGGTTTTCAACTTGTGCAGAGCTATCTTCCAAATGGTCAAGAAGCCTAGAATACCATTAGAAACCACTTTGGCTTGGGCAACATTCAACAACTCAAAATTTGTGTTGGCAAAGTGGTTGTGTGCATGCTGTAAGATCCACATGTTGATCACCACATCACCAAGCCACTTCTCCCTCTTGTAGAAGTTTGTAATGATTGATTTGGCGCTTGAACCAAAAGCAATGGCTCTGTAAACTTGTAGCCAATCTTCTGCTGGAGCGTGTGGCAGGTGGCAAGGGTTGACTTCTGGAGGCATCTCTCTCAAAAACAATATCAAGTGTCTGCTGCTTCCAGGGGGAAGTGCCCCCAAAGCATTCTTTCTCAATTAATTTCCGTCAGCAAGCTCTTTGCCATCTTCTGTTTGGGTGTCTTGAAATTTGTCTATTCAAAGGGTTTGGCCAAGGATAGATCTTGGAAGATTGGCCTGAATTGCTTTGGTTCAGAGGTAGGTGTTATTGACTGATTTGTATTTTACATGACTCATGTCCCCTTTGCCCTTCTTCAAGTGAATCAGATAAAAATGAACAGAGGTGGCCAGCTTTAGGAACAGATGTTTTTCAAGAGATAAAAATTGGTTTGAAGATAGAAAAGCTCTCACTTCACCTTCTCTTCATCCAAACAGTAAACAACCCAGTAAAAGTGAACAAAAGTATGAAATTTCATGTTTTTTTTAAAGAAACCTTGCATATCAAGAGAAGAACATATAAGGGCAGGGGGAGAGGACTTGGATAAATCATGGGCCAGTTCTGCAAGTGGGGTGGTTTCAATTTCTCTACCATCCACATTGCAAATCTCAGAGATCTTATCTTTGTGCTGAGGCAGGAAACGTTTGTTGAGGACACCAAGCTCCCTCAAGACTCCAGATTCAACAGACTTTGTGGCAATAAAATCTAATTATGCTTCATGCCACTACAAATACATGTAGGTTAATGCAGCAGTGGGTAGTTACGTTATGTTGTGTTATCCGCGCTATTTTCGTAACGTAACTACCTGTGTTATCCATTGCACCCCGTTACGTTACGAGTAACGGGCCGTCTGCCTGGCATATGGATAGCGTAACGGGGTTTTTTCCGACACCGTTACGCTACGTTATTGCTTGGATAACACGATAACAAGCCCTCAAGGGCCGTTTTGGCGCTGAAAGCACCAGGAAAAAAAGTTGTCAGTTGATGACAACTGACATAACACAGATCTGGTTTCAGCTCCCAAGCTACTCCATCTGCTAGTGCAGGGCTGGCTGGCACACAGCTCAGTGCCCATTTTGGCACAGCTGAAGCCTCTAGAATTTTCACAGGCTGCTCCTCAGCTTTGTCCCAGGCACAGCTGCTGCTTAGCCTTGGCCCAGCTGCTGCTTAGCCTTGGCCCAGCTGCTGCTTAGCCTTGGCCCAGGCCCAGCTGCCCCTCAGTCTTGGCACAGGACAAGCCACTGCTCAGCCTTTGCCTGAGCTAGAACGGGCGTTGATAAACGCACGCCCGTCCCCCGGGGGCACACCCACGCCCACGCCCTTCGAAAAGGGCGCGTGGGACCGCACGCCCTTTATCAAGGGCGTGCGAGTCAAAGGGCGTGCACGCCCCTGTATGGGCGTGTGAGGGCGTGCACGCCCCCACACCGTACCTGCTCGCCGGGAGCCCCTCGGCGGGCAGGTGCAAGTATACCTGCTCGCCGAGAGCCCCTCGGCGGGCAGGTACAGATCCCACCTCGCCGAGAGCCTCTCGGAGAGCATGTATACATGCACCCGCTCGCCGAGGGGCTCTCGGTGAGCAGGCTTGGCGGGTAGGTTTATGTATCCCTGCTCGCCGAGAGCTTTGCCTGCTCGCCGAGAAGGATAACTCTCGGCGAGCAGGTATACAAACACCTGCCCGCCGAGCCTGCTCACCGAGAGCCCCTCGGCGGGCAGGTGCATGTATACCTGCTTGACAAGAGAAATCCTCGGTGAGCAGGCATACTGATTCCACCTCGCCGAGAGCCTCTCGGCGAGCAGGTATACATACACCTGCCCGCCGAGCCTGCTCACCCAGAGCCCCTTGGCGGGCAGGTGCATGTATACCTGCTTGCCAAGTGAAATCCTCGGCGAGCAGGCATAGAGATCCCACCTCGCCGAGAGCCTCTCGGCAAGCAGGTATACATACACCTGCCCACTGAGCCTGCTCACCGAGAGCCCCTCGGCGGGCAGGTGCATGTATACCTGCTCGCCAAGAGAAATCGTCGGCGAGCAGGCATACACCTCTCGGCGAGCAGGCATACATATCCCCGCTCGCCGAGAGCCTTGCCTGCTCGCCAAGAAGGATAACTCTCGGCGAGCAGGTATACAAACACCTGCCCGCCGAGCCTGCTCGCTAAGGGCCCCTCGGCGGGCAGGTGCAAGTATACCTGCTCGCCGAGAGGCTCTTGGCGAGGTGGGATCAGTATGCCTGCTCGCCGAGGATTTCTCTTGGCGAGCAGGTATACATGCACCTGCCCGCCGAGGGGCTCTTGGTGAGCAGGCTCGGTGGGCAGGTTTATGTATACCTTCTCGCGGAGAGGCTCTCGGCGAGGTGGGATCTGTATGCCTGCTCGCCGAGGATTTCTCTTGGCGAGCAGGTATACATGCACCTGCCCGCCAAGGGCCTCTCGGTGAGCAGGCTCGGCGGGCAGGTGTATGTATACCTGCTCGCCGAGAAGCTCTCGGCGAGGTGGGATCTGTATGCCTGCTCGCCAAGGATTTCTCTCGGCGAGCAGGTATACATGCACCTGCCCGCCGAGGGGCCCTTGGCAAGCAGGTGTTTGTATACCTGCTCGCCAAGAGTTATCCCTCTCGGCGAGCAGGCAAGGCTCTCGGCGAGCAGGGATACATACACCTACCCGCCGAGCCTGCTCACCGAGATCCCCTCGGCGGGCAGGTGCATGCATACCTGCTCTCTGAGAGGCTCTCGGCGAGCAGGTATACTTGCACCTGCCCGACGAGGGGCTCCCGGCGAGCAGGCATAGTGCACGCCTATGTGGGGGCGTGCACGCCCTTGCACGCCCATACAGGGGCGTGCACGCCCTTGATAAAGGGCGTGCGGTCCCACACACCCTTTTCAAAGGGTGTGGGCATGGTTGTGCCCCCGGGGGACGGGTGTGTGTTTATCAACACCCTTTCTTGCTCAGGCAAAGGCTGAGCAGTGGCTTGTCCTGTGCCAAAACTGAGGGGCAGCTGGGCCCGGGCCAAGGCTGAGCAGCAGCTGGGCATGGGCCAAGGCTGAGCAGCAGCTGGGCATGGGCCAAGGCTGAGCAGCAGCTGTCCCTGGGACAAAGCTGAGGAGCAGCTGGTGAAAATTGCACTAGAGGCTGGATAGCCAGCTGCAGCAGGTGTCATGTCAGTTGTCATCTAATGACTACTGATTTTTCCTGGTGAAGGTGTATTTATATTTTTGTTACCAGCCATCAAGAGTTGCAGAACAATTTATGGTCAGTACTGGCCATCAATGTGTATTACTCTCAATAGCTGGTCAGTGGAAGCCATTGAGAGGTGAATTTTGATTTCTGGTCAGCAGAGTGTTGATATACATATGTTTTTATATATATATTTGTACTTGGCCCCAATGGCTGCCAACAGCCGTCAAGAGTGTACATGAATGTCCGGAGTTTGGGGTTTGTGTGCAATAAAGAGTGGAGTATCATAGGTCTCTGGCTGTGTGATATGTGAACCAGAGGGACTATGTGGGGAGCCACAATGTCCTAGATCTAGGCATGAAATAGCTTCCTGGAGGAGTTTTCCTACTTTAGGACAATCTTTAGCACCTCAAGGAGCTCAGCCTAAATTGGGCCTGTGTGAATAAATTTGATTTAGTCTCCCTGATTTAGGGCTTGCGGTGGAGATGCTCCAAGTCCCTCCTGACAAAGGCTTGCTTTGCAAGTGTAGCCTGCCCCCAGGGGCCCAAATTCTAAGTTCAAAAAGGATTGGACTCCAACCCTCCTGCTTCTGTAGGGTACATGTAGCTGAAGTCAAGATTCTCTTTGCAGAAAACCCTTCAAGTTTTTCCTGAGTTTTCCAATCTCTATGTACTCATATTCCAAAACAGAGATTGATCTCAGGTTTTACGTCCAGAAAAGTGGTGCATCAATATATCAGGAGAATTTCAATTGAGGGATCAGATATCTACACTGTTGAAACCAGATAGATTTAGAAAGAATTTCTCTTCATCCTGTTGTGTTTATATTTTCAAGTTACCCTGCCTTTTACCAATTTTGTCAGAAAGATCAAAAAAGATACACACAGTGATAGTGTCAACATATTTCATCCAGCAAACAAGAATGAAAATTGAAATTAATGAACATGTTGAGAGAAAAAGAGAGACAACCCAGGGTCTTGACAGCCTTAGTGAAAGAAAATATAAAGGCAAGAAAGCAAAAATTGATTTCTTTATCCTGGGGTTAATGAACATCTGGGAAGCAAATGGATCCTATTTGGGATCATTTTTGCCCCCTCGATTCCAGATCAGTCTTTGCTTCAGTTTTTCAAAAAATGAGCTGGATGCTTCCTGAAAAATATTTGGAGTTTCAGAAAGCTATATATGCCTGGGTGAAAGATGGGCAAAACATGCATACCATGAAATTTTTCCAAACCTGTTGTATTCGTACCTTGAGTGACACCTTTTTAGCAGCTTTGACCGCGGACTGTGAATTTGACAAGTCTTCAAGGAGGGTGATAGCGTCTTCATGACTTTCCAAACTGTGAGATGCATATGAATCCCATGGGGCTTCAGTTTCGTCGGGGGGTCGTGGATTTTCGTCCTTTACAAGAATAGCGTGGTGGCCATTTTCTCTCATTGCCTTATGCATTGGCTCGTCCATACTCATGTCTCCCATGGACAATCCAAAATCCGGTTTCCGTTGGTCAAGCAATAAATTAGCCACAAATCCCTTGTCATTGGCTTCTTTGTGAAATATCCTGACTTCAACTTTCGGCGGTTCATTGCCTTCTCGGCGGTGAGTTTGAACAACTACATCGTACATTTTTCCATCTGGGTGATGACTAATAAACTTTTTCATCTTTTCTTCCACCTCTGTGGATGTTCCAAAATCATCAGTTCCAGTTTCAAATTATCACTGCATCAGTACTTGAGAACCTACCTTGGGCTGCCTTTTCAATCTCAGGCCTTAATTTTTCATCTCTAACAGGAAGTATTAACCGGGTCCTATAAGCTTCTGGATATGCTTTTCCTGTGTAGAGTTTAATTGCTATGGGAAATAGAGGAAAGTTGGTAAGATTCCCCTTGATGTTGTTTAATTGTATTTTTTCCTTACCATTCTCAGCCAACGCTTCACATTCTGCGTGAAACCTTTCCATGGGTTCTGTACTCGGAAGCACTAACTTCGCCTTGTTTCTCTTGCTGAATTGCATCCCCTGCTTACCGACCATATTTATCCCAGGAATATGACCATAGGTTTGTTCGAGTCTACCTACATCTCGTGCCGTGACGAACCAAACTTCATTTTTGGGGTCCTCAAGGAGCTTTAGCAACGCCTTGTCGAGCCTCGCAATGTTTTCGGCGCTATTCTCCCCTTTATACGGCTTGAATGTACCCTGCAATCGTGTCTGAGTCAGTAAACGGGCTTACTCGCGAAGAAATTTTTGACGAACATCATTGTCGAAGACGAAAACCCGATCCCCATCTGCGTTCACATAAGACTTGGCAAGTTTGAGACGATCCGTGTCTTCCATCGGGGGCACTATGGTGCTCTTAATCGTCATCCGATTCCATCCAAATTTCTTCATCATCTTTTTCAGAGACCATTTAATTTTTTTCCCCTGCTTCTTCATGAGTCTGAGGTGATTCGCCTCAAGACCCTTCGGGTTCACTTGAACATCTGGATGCGCCTCTACCGGCTTGAATTTTGCTTCCACATGACTGGAATCTACGTGAGCCTGCTGAAGTAGATGCTGACTGTCCTGAAGGTTTTCCGCGATATGTGCCGATTTTGCATCAGTTAAGAGCGGACTCGCAGTCAAGTGCGACATCTGGGTAGCACCCATAGCAGTATCCGTAGCAGTGGCTCCGTGTCCAGCCATACTCACCATACTAGGGTGCGGGGATCTTGCCGATTGAGTGAATAAAAAGGTTACTAGAATTGTGGAATAGATCATTTGTGCAACTTGGGTGGGGATTTTTATGGAATGTGGAAATGAAATGAATGTGGAGCGGTATATAATATGATGTGAAGTGAAAGTGGAGCGAGACCTGAGATGTCTTTGGTTATAGTGGCAAGCGTTGAAAGCAGCCAGCAGGTAGTTTTCTGGCCGTCTAGTGATAAGACTTCTTTGCTTGTCTCGGTGAAGAGGAAGGGGGGAGGGGGGAATAGCGACTACAGAGTGACAGACTACACCGAACTTATTATGAGTCCCTCCTGGACGCAAAGCGCCAGCCTGCGAAGGTCGAGACTACATGCCTCAACCGAGGGGGCAGCCTCGTCGACGCGTCAACACAAACCGTATAGGCGTCAGGAGCCATCCCCGCTGAGTTGGTACAGAGTCAGACCGCATGGTCTACTTTCGGCGACACGGCAGTCGTCACCGTCCCAGCGGGTCATTCAAACATGAGCCGATGCCATCTTGACCTCCCCTTCAAAGTTGCGGTTCTAACAGCCCTCAGGCTCGGTCTCACAAGTCAGAACGGACTCGACTGACAAATGTGTTATACATATGTTTACAATACAAGGAAGTGTCCATGCTATAGCCTCGGACAGTGCTTCTTGTCAGCCCATCTTCAGAAATGACCCCACAATGAGACAATTTGAGGGGAGCAAAGCCTCCTTCGCCGAACTTAGAAGCCTACACCTCAAGGTGCAATTGAAAGCAGGAAAGCTGTCCATGATTTGGAACGAAGTGGACAGCAACACCTACGTTGCAGGAGTGGTTTCGTGATGCGTCAGCTTGTAATTTTTAGTAGAAATTGAACACGGGATACCTGATGAAGTAATAATAACATCTGACTGAGTGACAAGCTCAGAAGAATAGATGAATCAGACTATTGGAAACACGCCTAAACAGTATATGAAAAATTAAGAAAGGGGGTTGAAAGAGGGGCAAATGAATTTTACAAAGTACTTTTTACGGGGTACAAGGCCCTGTAAACTCACCCCGGTGTAAAAATACTCATCAATGGGGGCTATGTTTAATTTTACAAAGTGTTGCCCAAATTGGCCCCCTTTTAAAGACAGGCCCTGCAAAATGTGAACCTTTCAATAGTCTTCAGTAGATTCCGCCTTCCGGATCTCTCCATATCAAGCTGTTGTCCTCACTCTTGCTCATCCTGCAAACTTGTCAATATTGAGGAATGTCTTTTGAATAGTAAGTCAAATAATCTTCCCTGTATCAACCAGTTTCCTTCATGATATTCCTGGAATTAAACCACCCCCGCTCCACCGGGCCCCAGCTACTTCAGAGGGATCAAAACCACCCTTGCTCTGTGGAGCCCCTTCTTTTTTTATCCTTCTCTATATTTACTAGAGGCCAAGGCAGCTTTGCTGCTGCAAATTCAGACCTTGATTGCTTTACTTCCTTGGTATTAGTATAATCCTCCCTCTCAGGAATGTCTATCCAGATTTCATAGATTTCAGCACTCCCCATAGGCTTAGTCCAAAAAGAAATGGGACAGTTCACGTCTGAGGCTTTAGTGACTCTGCTTATGGCTTGCTTTGCTGATCATGATGTCACCCAATTTTGGTGTGAAACTCCAGCCCTTTTTTACATCAGTTTGCTGATGGTGTATCAGCAGAGTGACTAAAAAGCCAGATGTGATCCACCCTAATGAAGCATTGTGCATGTCACTCAACGCTTTAAGCCTTGCACAATTCTTCCCAATATGGAATATTCATTCTCCACTCCCATTCTCTTTCTGCACAAATCAAACAAATGTCATCATTATTCTTCATCACCCAGTGTTGCTAGAGGAGTGAGGTTCTTGGCATCACCAAGGCTGACATAAATCACCTCTATTTTTTTGACTGACACATTGTGCTTGTTCAAGTCCTTCACCCATTGTTTAGGGACAAGTACTTTAAGTTGCTCTGCTGGGAACCAGAGTGGATAGCTGAAGCTATGCAGCTTACACGGAAAATGTGGGTAGCATTCTATAAGCCAGACTCAACAGCTACAAACCCCTCATCATCAATTGACTAAAAAATCCAAGGTAAATTTTCTACTTTCATTTATCAAACTACTCCCCACATATTGAAATCTGTATTGATCTTTGACAGGCCAAGACTAGCATGTTAGCTGGCCTTGGTGAAGCTGCTACTGCTCAAAGCAGCCACTGCTTGAACAACCCATTCACCAGGGGAGATATGTTCCCACTCCCCAGGGAGTGCCAGAGCTGAATTTGATGTGAGTTTTGGTCGGATGTGAGCCTGATGTGCATCAGTAACTCATCCCTAAATGAATTGAAGTGGATGCAGAAGTGAGTCAAAAGTCAGTCAGAATTGATTTGGGAGTCAACACAATGTTGTGTAGAATTCTTTTGTTTTCTAGGTACAACTAGAGGAAAAGATATGATGAAATGATATTTCACCCAAGTCCAACTCATCAATTGCTCCTGTTTGATGATTTTGAAGGATTGGAGAGCAAAATTGCCATTCTTGAATGTAATTCCTGTAAAAAAAATGAGTTTCTTGTAATTCACATTATATGCCCTCATGTACAAAATTAAAGTAAAAGTCAACTTGGTATTATTGGGTTCAGAATTTCAAAATTTGGTAATGTTGCAGTAAAATTAGTGAACCCCATTTTCTTGGAAATGCTGTAATCAATTTGAATTCGGCTAAAAAAAATGGTGATAAACTATTGTATTGGGGTGAAAGTCTGAGGTAAGTCAAGGTTGGATTGCAGTGCCACCCCAGTTTGGCCACATATCCTGGCCTCTTCAAAAAAATGATTGTGTGATTTTTTGTTTTTTTTTTGCTTTTCAAAATCCACATGTGCACATGCAAGTGAACTTTTTTGCACTTTGCTAATAGTCACCCTCATGTACCTGCGTACATTGAGGTGGAAATATCACAGGATGGGCCTTTAACAGCCACATGAAAAGTAAAAAATTTGTGTTGAGACACCAATTGTGTCGTCTAAGTAACTCTGTCCTGCTGCGGACTGTTGAGGATCTCGCTGATGATGCATAGTGGTTATGCAAGATTGGATGATGAGTTGAGTTTGAGCCGCGCGGCCCCTTGTGTGAACCCCAGACTTGAGAAGAACTACAATCATCTACCCGCTATTGATCCCGATTCCCTTAATTCACTGTTGACCAATCCTTTCTGCCACGTTCTACGTCCACGCTCTCGATTCACTTAGACAACAGAGGTTCAGGAGGAGTTTGGTTATAACTCAAGTGGAGGCTTGTTGTTATTTTCCTTTTTTCCTAAAAGAATCCATTGTGTCTATTTTTGAATCTTAGTTAGGTCTAGAACAACCGAAGGTACTTTTTGATTTCACTCTTTTATCTCATCAAGTTCTTTAACTTATTGTTCTCTTTTCTTTATTGTTAAGTTTTCTACTACTATTAGCTTTTGATATCTGCTGCAATAAAGTACTTGACCTAGAATTCCTACATGGTAGCGAGAGGCAATACTTGGCGATATTCATTGTAAGACTAAAGTTAGATAAAACTCGCAGAACAGGTCTATCGACAACATGGGGAACTCTTCCGACAGCTCCGATGGTGGTCAAACTTCCCGAGCAACTCTTAAAAAACTCGATTGTCACAACTGGGCCACATGGAAGAAGAGGTTCGAAAACATTATCACGGCGAAGGGATACAAGGACATTATGAACAATGATTGGATCAAGGTTAACAATAAGACCCCCGAGTATCGGAAAATGTCAGCCTGGTGTATGAACAAGCTGTTCTCTGCCGTCAAGGAGGAACTACACCCGATCTTGGTCGCGCACAATGGCGATATTTACGGTTCTATGGATGCCTTGGCCAACGCTTGTGGTGAAAAATCGATACTGATGTTATGTGAAAAGCTATTTGCCATGATCAACTGCACCTATCTTCCCGGCTCTTCTCTGTCTCAGCACCTGGTACTGTTCCGGAAGCAGTATACTGCTGTCTCAATGTTGATTGAGGCGAACCCTGACTTCATGAAAATGTCAACTGGATTAGCTGCTGCTTTTCTTCTGAGGAGTCTAAATCAAGACGAAAGTTTGATATCGCTAGTCCAAACTCTTTTCAATATGAAACCGTTCACTTTTGAAAAAGTTTATGACCGTCTCCTGATGGAAGATACACGAAAGGAGATTGGTCCATCTGACTCCGCATATTTTTCCAGTCAAAATCGTCGCTTCGGCAAACAATCCGCAGATCGGCCTCGGGGTTCTTCGGGCTCACGTGGAGTAGGCTCCTCACGCGGAAATCATCGAGGTGGCATGCCAGCTCGCGGAGGCTATCGCGGGGTTGCTCCAACTCGACCTGCCCCTAACAAAACGGTGGTTCCGGATCAGTTTGCGAAGTTCTTCGATGAACAAATGAAGAAATATATGTCTGCTCAGGCAAATCTTGCCGAGGATGAAGACGAGGGCTATGCCGATGCTGTTGAGGATGAAGAATACGGCTATGACGATGATCCCGACGATACTGGATTTATGGTTATCGATGAAGTTGACGCAAGTGGTTTATCCTCACCTGACCACAACAGCTCCTTAATTCTCGACTCTGGCGCTTCAAAGACCACTCTGTGCGACTACAAATTACTGGTGGATCCCAAACCGATACATAAATCAATCAACACCTATTCTGGATCCATCGATATAACTCATGTCGGCAAATTCAACATTGGAGGCACGTTGATCTATCCTGCTTTTTATGCCCCAAACGGTCCAAGGAATTTGATTTCTGTATCACAACTAGAAGATCATGGCTTGAAACTAGTGGTCAAGAATCGTCTAATGCTCGTGCGCCTTGGTCAGAAAGTCATTTATAGGTTCCCTCGAGTCGGCAATCTCTATCAAGGACAAATCCCTCAACCGAATACGGCAAATTATGTATTGAATGTCTCCGATCCAGATCCCAAACTAGACTATCATATTCTCCTCGGTCACCCGTCCAATGAATATCTGAAGAAATTTTTTGTGCTGAACAACATAACTCCCAAGAATGCTGGTCAATCTGCCAAGAATTGCGAAGTCTGTAAGCGGTGCAAGCTCAAAAGATCGCCTCATTCGAATCCTCTTCCTACCACGGATTGTCCATTCAAAACACTACACATGGATGTCCTGCAGATTTCACCTCCCAGCAAGTCTTCGAAGAAGTACATTCTGGTGATTATTGACGACTATTCCCGGTTCAACCGGATTTATCTCCTTCAAAATAAATCGGAATCTGAAGGAAAAATCCTGTCTTACATCAATGAAATCTTGAACAAGACAGGTAAGTGCCCTGCTATCATCCACACCAACCGTGGTGGAGAATTCAATTCTAAAGTTTTTCTCTCAAAACTTGAACAATTAGGAATTCGAGTGGAAGCCGGTCCTGCGAACAGCCCCCAAACAAATGGTCTAGCCGAACGGTTCAATCAGACGTTACTGGTCAAGATCAGATGCTTACTCGCTCAATCCTCGTTCCCTATAAACTTCTGGGACGAAGCTGCCCGGTATGCCTCAACATTGATCAACATCCTACCGTCGAAGGCGCTCAACTGGTCGTCGCCGGTCAGTGTCCTATCTGAACTCAATTCGTGTATCGAGCCGCCCCAAGATCTCAACAAACTCATCCCTTTTGGTTTAAAGGTGTTTGTCTCGCATCGTCCCCCGTTGAAGATCTCTGCTCCCTCAAAACCGCTCATTTGCCTTGGGTACGAGGACCACTCAGACGCGCTGCGGTTCTTTGACTCGACTCGCAGGCATGTGGTCATTAGTCGTGATTTTTCCCCGGCAAAGCTCGCGTTCGCCTACAACTCCCCGACTGCTCTTACCAAACCTCCGGATACCCTTCCTCGGGCTGTACCGGATCAATCTAAATCCTCCCCAGATCGTGTTACCGTGACTATCTCGTCACACCAATCGAACCCTACGACGCCTAACAAGAATGTTGTAGCGGGTATTAACGATCCTGGCCCTCGCGTGGTACCATCCAGACCACCGAGTCCCTTCCTACAACCCCCCCAACCTCCCTCGTCTCCCAATCCACCATCTCCCAAAACCTCGATGGCAGTACAACCCTCCAGTTCTGCTGTTAATTGCTCACCGAGCCCAGAAATCTCCGAAGCTCTGGCTGCACCGGTGCCCAAGCCTGGTACGGCTAAGAAAACAAAGGAGCGGTTTGTGTTGGTTCCAGCTGATGTGCCACCAGCCAAGGAGATAATCGGTGGCATTGACTCTAGGAACATAGTTTCGGGTTCTCGTCGAGGAACTTCTAAATCTGTGGCGAAAACAATCGTTCCTCCAGTGGTTGTTGATCCTCCTGAAGAATTACTGTTGCTAAATTTTGATTGTCCTGAATATCTATTTCTGACTGAAACGGTGACGATTAAGGAAGCTTTAGGAAATCAGGAGGAAGTTGCCGGGTGGAAAGAAGCCATGGTTAAAGAATTCAGCTCACTTTCCTCCAAGAATACGGGTACCCTGGTCCCTCCGCCTGACGACGACAAAGTCATTGGCGGGATGTGGCTGCTGGGTCGGAAGAAGAACGAATTTGGCGAACTCCTTTGTTTCAAGGCCAGGTGGGTATGTTTTGGAAATCATCAGGTCCACATGCTCCATTATTTCGACACCTATGCATCCGTTGCTCGAAATGAATCATTCAAGCTCCTTCTCACAATTGCGGTGAACCGCTGCTGGGTAGTTTTTCAATTTGATGTTGAAACGGCGTTTCTTTATGGTGAAATAGACGCTCCGGTCTATGTAGCTCAGGTCGAAGGGTTTGAAGAGCCGGGGAAAGAAGGCTGGGTGTGGCGCTTGAACAAGTCACTGTACGGCACTAAGCAGGCTCCGCGTCAATGGCGGAAACACTTGGTTGGAACTCTTACGCGTCTCAAGCTGCTCTCGTCTCCCCTGGACGAGTCTCTGTTCTACAACGTAGATAGGTCAATCTTCTTACACATGCATGTTGACGACGGGTTCATTATTGGTAAAGACCGCGGTGACGTCCTCAAGCTAATCGAGAATATCAAGCGGACCTATGCCATCAAAGTTAAGGAACGGCCGTCTCAACATCTCGGCTATACGCTTGACTGGAAGGAGGATGGATCCGTACATGTCAATCAAGCGGATTTCATACAGAAGATACTGTTTGATTTCAACATGCACGACTCTAATCCAGTCAGAGCGCCGGCGCCGGTGGATTTGCACAGGATTGTGGCATTGGATTCTCAGCCATTTCATCAGAAGGTCTACCAGAAGGCAGTGGGTATGCTCAACTACCTTGCGCTGCATACTCGGCCCGATATCACATTTGCAACCAATCTGTTGGCACAGTTCACCAGCAGACCAACAGAAGCACACTGGTTGGCTGTGAAGCACATGCTCAGGTACCTACGCGGAACATCGAAGATGGGGATACATTACACTCAAGCAACCGACCCCAATGAAGGCCTTTGCGGGTGGGCTGACACTGACTATGCTACATCTCTTGTGACCAAGAAATCTACCTCTGGGTATGTCATTACGATGTATGGCAATCCTATATGCTGGTCTACCAAGAAACAACCCGTTGTAGCCCAGTCAACCACTAAAGCTGAGTTTGTGGCGATAAATCGATGTGCCAAGCAACTCCGATGGCTAACTAACCTGGTCCTAAATCTTCACATCAAAATCTTGGCTCCTATCATAAAAAACGACAATTCCGGAGCAGTTACAATCAGCAAGGAAGCTCAGTTGAACGAAAACACAAAGCATATTGAAGTCTGTTTTCAGTATGTTCTCAAACTAGTCTCGAAAAAGCAACTGGTCATTCAACAGGTCCCAACTCAAGAAATGATTGCTGATGGGCTCACCAAACCTCTTGGATTTTTCAAGCTAGAAAGCTCTTGATCTCAACTTCACCTGACAGATGCAGAGTTAAGGAGGAGTGTCATCTAAGTAACTCTGTCCTGCTGCGGACTGTTGAGGATCTCACTGATGATGCATAGTGGTTATGCAAGATTGGATGATGAGTTGAGTTTGAGCCGCGCGGCCCCTTGTGTGAAACCCAGACTCGAGAAGAACTACGATCATCTACCCGCTATTGATCCCGATTCCCTTAATTCACTGTTGACCAATCCTTTCTGCCACGTTCTACGTCCACGCTCTCGATTCACTTAGACAACAGAGGTTCAGGAGGAGTTTGGTTATAACTCAAGTGGAGGCTTGTTGTTATTTTCCTTTTTTCCTAAAAGAATCCATTGTGTCTATTTTTGAATCTTAGTTAGGTCTAGAACAACCAAAGGTACTTTTTGATTTCACTCTTTTATCTCATCAAGTTCTTTAACTTATTGTTCTCTTTTCTTTATTGTTAAGTTTTCTACTACTATTAGCTTTTGATATCTGCTGCAATAAAGTACTTGACCTAGAATTCCTACAAATTGTCCCCCTGATGTACGCGAGTACATGAGGGGGACAATATGACATACTGCGCCTTTCACATCCCCATGAAAAGGACACAGTGGTCATGGAGCCAAAAAAGGCCTATATTTTGGATGAGTTCTGGATAAATTCCAGATGAGTTCTGGATTATTCCTTGGCAAGTTATGGTTTATTTCAGGATGATTTCCAACTGATTTCAAGCTGACTTCCAGTCTTGTTCATACCTATTCAATATTTCTTTACCAAAGGCCTCCAGCACAGTTATGGAAAAAAGTTATGGTAAGGCACTCCCTGGGGAGTGGGAACATATCTCCCCTGGTGATTGGATATCTGGCTTGAGTTGCGGGTGGACTCATCTTGTATGGTGATGAACCGGTTAATCCACTGAAGTGGTGGATCCAACAGAAGAAGTCTACAAACACTTATGGGGGCCTTGTATATATGACAATCAATGTCTTGAGCTGTCCAGTTCAGTTGAAATTTTTCAAGCTCTCCTTCTTGCATTAGCTGACCAATCTCCCACATTTTTACAGCAACATTGGTTTTTATGTTGAGAGGGCTTTTAGCTTTGGCCACAATTATGTTTTGCCAAGGAGACACTGGCTATCTGCTTGCTCAGCAAGCAGGGGCATGACAGTGGCCTTGTATTCAGAGAATGAACTCATTGAGGATGGGGCCTTGGCCAAGTGGAAGCATGGGCTTCAGACAGAGAAGAAGGTCAAGTAAAATGAGAAGGGTAAAAATAAGGTTATACTTATAGTTGCAGATGAAGACTGAAACAAGGGGTAATTTCGCATGTTATACAAGTTTTTGAGAGCAAGTATCACGGGTACACTACCCCGGGTACTACTACTGCCAGTACCGCGGTACAAGGTGCTGCCTTTTGGTGAAAAAACGACCCGGTACCTGTACACCACGGGTGCAACAAAATATTTGGAAAACCAGTTTGATTGGTTTTCAGAATATTTTTTTTCAATTGAGTCCAGACGTCCTGAAGAACGAGTCGGACTAACCATTTTCAGATATTTTTAAAATATTTCTGGAACCACCTGAGGTGGTTTTAAAAATATTTTGGAAACCAATTTGGTTTGTAAAATATTTCCAGAACCATTTGAGATGGCTTTGGAAACCATTTGGATGCTCCTCTCACAGTACGGTTTTTGGGACCTTTTTGGCAACGGAATTTGTCCACAAACCAGATTCAGACCAATTTGGTTCTGACAACCACTATCCAATCAATTTGGTTTTGATAACCATCCCAAAAACTTTTGGTGCACCCGTGGTGTACCCGCGGCGGGTACCCGGATCCCAAACGCCATTGTCCTACACAGGGACTGTTTTACAAGCTATCTATGAAAAAATCTAATGAGAACAGACAGTAAAGGACAGTGAACAAGGTTCCAGAGATGCAGGGCTGATGAACCCATGTGCCAAAGGTCTGATTAAACAGTAAAAAGAATATCCCAAACGGATGCTCTGTCCACAATCCGCACAAAGGTCATTTTACTTACTTCTAGGCTGTTGCCCCATTCATGTACACATCTTTATATGTTCTTTCCTTGTCAACTACAATAGATATCAATCAGGAGGAGCGGAGGGGAGCGGTAAATACAAGATATCCACATTATGTACTGGTAGAGAGAGCAAAAACTGGGTGACCTATGAAAGGTCCAGAGAATCCACTCCGATAGAAAACGCACGACTATGGACCAAGAAGAAAAGGAAGAATCAACGACTACCAAGAAAGAAAAACATGCTTTCTATGCTGTTTTTTGTTTTTGTTTTTTGACAAGTGTGCAGTCAGCCAAGAGAGATATGAACAGTTTATTGAGAAGACGAGAGAAAGAGATGTGCTGTTTGCTTGCTTGCTGGAATTGGACAAAAGAAAATAAACATATATGCATGTGTGTGTGGGTTTCAGAAGAGAACCGAGGCCCTTTCGATGCGTGCTTTACTGCTTTATCGTTCTTTCTTTCTTGGGCCAAGACGTGCAAGAAAAAATATTTGCGATCAATAGTCCTTGGAGTAGGCCATAGAGAGAATATTGATGTCCAAGTCATTTATCGAGTTTTTTTTTATGTTGATGGTTTCAGAAGGTTTTCTCGTTTGAAGAAATATGCTGCTTTCCAGTGAGTCCTCCGCACGTGATATGTTCCAAGAATCCTTGCGTCCCTGGAGAAAATATGAAGAACAAAAAAACCGCAGCGAACTTTGTTTGGAGGGGCCCGGGGGGTCACATTATGCGAGGAAGGAATGACTGAGGTCGAAGTTATCGTAGGAAAATTCATGCAGAGGGCTGGTAGTAGGTGGATCAGGAGAAGAGTAAGTGGGGGTCCAGACTGGGGGATCGAATGAAGGAGTGTCGGCGGCAGCTTTGGGAGGCCTTCCAAGATGGTGGAAGAGGGAGGAGTCGAACTGGGACCAGGGGTTACCGAAGCAGGGCCGGCCGAAGGAGCCTTCATCGGCAGTGCTGCGACTGCTCCCGATCGGGAACGAGGGCGGTAGACCGTCGGGATACTCGAACGAACCGGTCTCCTCTCGTCGAGTGCTCGGTCGTTTGCCCTGCGTCGCCGCGTCGTTGAAGCCATCCAGAACTTCTGCCGCCTCTCGCTTGTTGTGCCCATGCGCCAAGCCTTCATCGGCTAGGGGGAACAGTTCTTTAGTCACACATGCTTGAATGATTTGCTCTAGCCTATTCCGCAACTGGCCAGCCAAAGAGGAACTGTGTTGCAAATGTCAGTCAGTCAACTACGTCTGAAAATGCCCCCCAAAGAGGGAGGTTTCGAATACTTACATTGGTGCGAGAGTGCCAAGAACATTAATACCACGATGAACGCCCACCCAAGCGTTTGCCCGATCTGCCGCTGAGATTCCATCGCATGCATTACAAGCGATGTACAATTGCATTGAGGTTGCTGGCACGGTCTGTGGAGGATAGGATAAATAAGTGAATATGGTCTTGGGATAGGAGGGCGGGTCTCGGGGACGTACCGCGTAGGGTGCCCATGATGCGGTGTGCTCAGCCGCGCCACGATTTCGAAGATGGTCTAAAATATCGATCAGCTCGTTCGCGGATTGGAAACAGAGCTGGAGCTCGGCGGGTTCCTCGAAAATCAACATCCGGCGAAGTAGGATCCGAAAGATAAGGTGGAGACTGCGTGCAAGCCAGCAGCAGAAGAGAGAAGTAAGTGGCTAAGAAAGTAGGTGGGCCGCGATCTGGGTTAAGAAGAGGTGACTGACACCGTGCGTTTGCCGCGATCGACCAAGACCACAGTGTCCGAGATAGTGGGATCCCATGGGGCGTAGTGGGCGGACTCTTGAAAGAAATTTTCGATCTCTTGTGCCAAAGCAACGATCGCATCTTTGTCTCTTTCACCCATCCTGGAGCTTGGATTTACCCTGACCGCAAACAGCTTTTGGAGAGCAAGCCCGAACTTTCGGAGAAAGATCATCGGAACGTCTGTCGGCCACGGGGCTTGAGGAGCTGATGAGAGGGGGACTCGAGCTCCAGGTTCGAAGTGCGAATGACTTGTTTGATTGTCCGCGCAGTATCTGCTTAGTTCATCGTCACCTAATGGGAGGGGGAGATCTGAAATGGCAAGGGTGTATCAGGGACAAAATCATCAAGGAAGTCCACAAAAGTGGGCATATGTGGAGAAATCTTTTTTTGTTTTTTTGAATGACGCACCCAAGTCAATTGTGTCAGATTTGATACAAGATGTACGGCCGAGAATCAGCGAGAAGGCGAGCTCCTCCAGGGCCAGATACCAGACGGCGCGTTTCCGCAACTGGTCTTTCATCAAGGAGGTCTTCCATTGAGGGGCACTGTTCCGATGAGCTGCCGCATTTTGAACTGGCTTAAGATGAAGAACAAAGACGATGATTGGATTTAACAAACAAACAATGCACTATGGGAGTTGTTGTGATGAGCCAGGAAGGGCTGGTGAGGATGAAATTGGAGGACGGACCTCTTCGAAGGTGAAGGCCGAGCCAAGACCAAACCGTGAGTGGACTGCAGATGATCGAGGTGACATGGCAGAGCACAGCCATTGCTTGGAGGTCGTACAGTGTGCAGGTCGGTAGATGGGCGGGACAGACCAAGCTCAGACCGGCATACAAGAACGTGGCGCCTGCTGTCTGACGGTTGGGGGCGCCACAATCGGTGGATAGCATGACGCAAGGGTCAGAAGAGAAGGTTGAGCCGGCGGCGAACAGGGCAAAACAGAGCGCCTGAAACGATCGATCGGTCTGGATCAGGTCGGTCTCGTACAGTCGGATGAATTCGCCGCGATGAAGGATGTGTTGGAAGGGGTTGACCTTCTCGAAGAACAGGGAGATGAGGGTGATCGCGAGCTGTTGGGGGGGAAGTTGGAAGCTGGGGAGATGATGGAGGGGAACAAATTTCTCTACGGATATCTGGGTGACCGCTTGGGTATAAGAAGGTTTAGATTCCCGATCCTGCTGGTTTTGTGGGGGGGAGGAGGGCAGGGAATGGGGGGAATGATGAGATGAAGCTGCTGATGTGCCTGGTTCTAGAGGAGGGTCGTGGGTGGGTGAACGGATCTGTAAATCGTTTAAGAGTCGGATGGCAGCAAACACGTCATCCGGGTCGGATAGGTCGCTCGGTCGAGCTGCTGGCGGGGTTTCCCTGATTGGATTATTTCGGGCTGCCTGTATGCGTGACTGGTTGACGATTCCACGCGCCTGTTCGGGGGTCCTGGGGAGGCATTTCAAATCGAGGTTGGGTGCTAGGACAGCCAAGAGTTCCTCGAGGGTTTGGATTCGCGACTTGAGCTGCTGGATATCACTGAAGAGGAAGGGTCGGGGGTGAGTTCCTCTAGCATAACACAAAGACTGGTCGAACAGCGATCTGGCTCACTGTTTCGATGGCGGTTTCTCTCGCCTGACGCCGAGGTTTTCGAAGGTACACGGGCGAGAGGCTTTGATACAATTCTGACAGGGACCTGGCTCGTTGAGGGGACATTTGACCTGTTATAAGGAGGGGTGGGAATAATTTTGTTTAGCTTGGGTTGGGGGTGCCGGGTGCTTTCTAGGTATGTATACATAAACTTGGACATGTATGCACTTTGTTCTTTCGACATGCGTCGCAGGCTCGGGTGACTCGATGTCGGGCTGGTTTGCCAGATTCGGGCGCACTGCTGCTGCTCTTTGCGTTCTCGACCGGAGGCGAGCTGGTACTCGCCGGGGAAAAGCTGGACATGGGGGAGAGGCTGGGCCAGGAATGAGGATGTTGGGCCGGGGCGGGATACGGATTGGCTGGATGGTGGGGCTGGCATCCAAGTCTTGAGGGGACAGAGGCGATGGCTGGATTATGTAGTGGGCCTTGTGGATCGAAGTGGGCCAGACCATACCACTCAAAGCAAGGCGATGTAATATTTAAATAAATAAATATGCATGTATCAGTGTCTGGTGTACAAACTTCCGTGTACAGGCAGGTGTATGGTGCCCAGACAAGCTCTCTGTTGACCACCGCCAAGTCCCTCGCGGTGAACACACTGCCATCCGACGGGGCAGGAGGGCTGCGGGAGGACCCGAGCGGCTTGGGCCGGCTGGCTTTGAATGGGACGCTGGCCGCTGACGTGAGGAAAGAACGATGGTGGGAGCTGGCCGAGGCCTGTCGGAAGCTTAATTGCACAGCCACTCCGCGTAACCTGCCTACATATCCCTAAGGATGCCGAGCCAAGAGAAGCGGAGGGCGCCGTCGCCAACCGGGCCTTATCGTCAGAGGCTTGGCAGGAAGAACGGAGGCGGCCACGGTTGAGTCAACGTCAAGCCAACGACTGAATTGCTCGTGAGGCGGAATAGAAGCACTCACAAGACTCTTTGAGAATCTACATCGACCACCGTTTAGCGTCCGGATGTTGTGTCATGGTCGAGATGGCATTCAGCCTGGGATTGGTCGCCGCCAAGAACGGACTGCTGGGGTGGTGCGCCTGGCCGTCAGCTCCCATCGTGCACTTGTCCGTCCCTCGCCCGCCTTGCGTCGCATCCGCATTTTGGGGCGATGCCAAGCGAAATCCACCCCTGGGGCTCGCTGTATACAATATGTACATACATCAACCCTGCCAGAGCCTGCCGGCGAAGGCCGCCCCTCCCGCAGGCCGGCTCCGACGGCAAGCGCTCCGCAGGGACGCCAATGGACAGGGGACTGAGCCGTGGTGCTGGCGGCTAGGGGGCGATGTTCCAATCCGATTCTCCAACACCACATCGCCCCAACAAGCAAATGAGCTGCTTCATGAGATGGCCGAGATGCATGCACTCGAGGCTTTCCGGATACTTTTTCTGAACACTTGACCTTGGTTTTTTAAAAAAATTATCAAAGACGTTCATGTACATAGCTTCAACCCTACCATCCCCTGAAAAGATAAATTGATGTAAAAATTCCATCTGAGAGCCTATCCTAGTAGCCTATCCAGCCTGATTTTTTTTAAAAAGTGAATTTGGGCTGATGGCATTGCACACTATGAATCTAAGTAACAGCCTTGTGAAAAGAGAGGACACAACTTTAAACCAAACACAAAGCCTGATGTAAACCAAATAGCCAGTCCGGCCTAAACACTTAACACATGAAAATAAGGTTAGATGTCATATGTCAAACCCCTTTGGGACTCCAGCCTGTGCACTCAAGAGACCTGCCATTCTCAATTTAATATTGAAAAAAACCGTGAGAGTGTGTCCGACCTTGACCTTTGGATGATCCAATGGCTTCTTTGTATTGCTCAGGAATAGTCCTCACAAGAATGACCACTGAGCGGCCAGTTTTGGGGGGATTTACTTAAAAAAATATGTACAAGACAGCTCAGATTGAGGGCTACAATATGTTACATAGGGCTTAAATTGAAATTTGAGAGATAGAGGCAATATGGATGTAAACACAAAAGCTGTGATTTTCTGCATAAAAGCCCGTCAGCCTCAGGCAAAGAATATGACTTTGGTCATAAGCCTCTCCTTCAGAGACGCTTTGCGCCTCCTTGGAGAGGCTTAGTTAAGCTTGGCTCTTGCTTGCACCAGTTCAATTTTTTCTCTTCCACACACACCCTTTTCATCAAAACCACCCACCAGCTCAAACAGCAGCTTGCATCACCCACCAGATCAGATCATTCAGCGGGTGATGTGAGCTTCTGTTTGGGCTGGCAGGTGGTTTGAACTTTGTCAAGAATCAGGTGCAAGTCCTAACTTAACTAAGTCCCTCTCAAGGGAGGCCTTGGGCCTCCCTCTGGGAGAAAATTATGTCTTACAGGTGATTTTGGCCTGAGAGTTATGCCAAAAATACTTGCCTTTTTGTGCTAAGGTTCCTGTACGGTGCTGTATTTTTTGTAATCACCCCATACACTCACACTGAGACTGATCAGAAGTGTGGCTATCTCCAGCCACCTTCCAGTGCATTTTTCTCCTTCCCAAATTTGAGATACAAGGAATGTAAACACACAAAAACTTATCCTGGCTAGAACAGACATGGATCACTGTTTTTCAAACTGGATCCCTTGTGATTTGGAGCAACACTGGAACCCATTCCTCTTTCAACCTTAAAGGTCAAACTCCTGCAAAAAAAAAAAAATGAACGCAAGACCACTGCGTGGGCAGCCTTTGGCCCCCACTGGATCTGCGATGGGGGAAACATTCACACTCCAAACATCCTCCTTCTTATACCCTTCCGGCAAATCTTGTTGAATGCAAACCTGCTAGCTGTTCTCAGCTACATCCTTTTCATCCAACGGGTTTAGCTTTTCACATGCACCGGGTGCTTTTGATCTGTTCCTACTGAATCCTATACGCGGTATCAGACATTGGGACTTTTCAATTTCTTGGTCTTGCCTTTTTTCTAATCTCCTTTTTCAAATGGTCATCGGACAGCTTCTTGCAATCTAAGCTGGCACGGTGTGCATCCTCCGCTTCTATCTTCCCCTAAAGGTAATGACTCCTACCCTCTCCTTCTCTTTGTTCGCCGCTCACAGCCTCTTACCTCCGTGACCGCTCTCGGTATCTACTATATTCATACCTCCTTTGTTTAACCGCTCTCGGCCAATCCTTGATATCCTGCTGTTTGCGGCCTGCTTACATCAGTGTCATCGTTTGCGCTAAGGTGCTATTTCCACTTGCGGCTCAGTGCATTTGGTTTGAATGCGCAAGCCCTCATTTTTAGTCGCACACGCAAAAGCTATAAGAAAAAAATCTCCATGTGTTGTGAAAAGGGGAAAGTCAAGCTCCCCTGCCCATTCAAGTTAGCTTCATCCTATCCGCCGTTCCTGAAGAAATTGCTGATCAAATGGCAGGAGAAGGGGGAGATTTCTGTAGATTTCCAGGGAGCATGGGTGGGTGCGCATGCAGGGTTTCTGATTGAGTTTGGATTGATGTTGGGCTTTGGAAGGCACTCTGCGCTGCATACATGCGCTGGAACGCTGGCGAGTACGTAGTTTGGCTGCAGGGGCACCCAACTGGGAAGACCGCCAGCGGATAAGCCCGGCCGGCGCGCGGGAGACGGCCAGCCCACGAACCGCACCATGCCAGCGCCGACCAACGGACACGCCGCCGAACTGGGCTCATCGGTGCCCATCTGCACCCCACACGCCGTCTCTGTCTCCCTGCCCACCTGGAAGGACAACGTCGACTACGAGCTGGGGCTCGACCGAGTCCATGCCAGGCTCACCACGGGCTGTCCCCGCTTCTTCATCCACCAGGACATCCAGAAGGCTCGCCTGTCTCGCTCTTCTCTCCTCCCTCCGCTCGGACAAGCACTGACATCGCCTTGGTGTCTGCACAGCTCGCTGAGATCTGTCGCGCTGCCCATGCCCCGTCAGCCCAGGAACGCTGCATCCTCTTCCCGTCCGAGAAAGCCGCCAACCTGTGCTGGAAGTTTGTTGCCGACCAAGCGCTGAAATCCAGGGAGGTCTCAGCCATCAGATTGGCCCGGCCCCATTCAACCTTCAAAAAATCAACCTGCAAATTGCTCATACTTTTGTTTTGGGAGACAAAGGTCTGGAGGAAGCGGAGCATTGTTGAGAATGTGCTTTGGGAGTCTGTGCTAATCAAGCCACAAGGGATCATGTGGATGCCAAAACCATCTTAAAACTGCAATCTTTCATTTATGCTCACAACCCTTACCCAAAATTGTACAGGATGGCTGGTGATATTGTCAAGAGTGGAAAAAAAATCTCAATGGTTCTGAAGACTGTTCAGGATAGAAATCATGATCTAAGGAGGTATAATGCACCAACATTTGTGGAAGTTGGGCTTGTAATTGAAGGAGAAGGATTCTCAAAAGTGCCGCGTCGAATTGTGCTACATCAATTTGGGGGCAGGTTGCAGTATATCTTGGACCTGCATTCAGCCTAATTTCTACTGTGGTATCCAATATTTTCCCCTAAAAGTGGGAAACCACTTATGTAGTATGTTTTCAAATGGTTAGTACATATCATTAGAATAACGGGATTGTGTTGCTTACTCACAAAAGGTTTAGGTCAACCGCAAAGGGTCAGTCAACTCAAGTGGATGGTGTACCTTTTATTTTCAAGACCAGGTGTATTCTCCGCAATCCTCTGCGGCAAGACTCTTTTTCAAGAGTTGATAGTTCATATGTATGCGTACATCAAGAGCTCAAGGCTGAAATGGTTCAAACAAAATCAGGCGGTAATCAAAGCTCAAATGTATTCTGGCCTGGAGGAGCTATAGGGCAGAATGCTGAGCCATTGGGCAGAAAGATTGTGCTACCATGGCCAATTGTATGTTGGCTTATCATGTGTACGTGGTGTAGGGAATTTGTTAGTAGCACAAGTATCAGAGTATCATTATGAAGGAGTTATAAATGTTCTCAAAAAATCTGTATTTTTGTAAAAAAAATTGAATTGTGTGAACTGAGATAGGATAATTTAGAGGCAGGGAAAAATAGGCTGGGGTAAGGTGAATATGTAGGCGGCGAAGCCGCCTCTGAACTCTAGTGCTTATATACTATACATGGATTGGCCAATACCAGGTAGTATTGGCTCTTCAATACAAAGTATCAGAGAAACATGTATTGGTTTGGTTTTCCAATACAATACCAAAGTATTTTATTGAGAATCCAATCCCAAGTATCTGAATACCAATACATTTCAGATACTGTATCTGTCAGCTGGTGTCTCTGAAGTGACAGTTGGTTGATGATTTGAGAGATACAAAGCTGTTGTTCTGGAAAGTGATTTGGACATTTATCAAGAACCAGCAAGCTAGAGACAGTGATTTGGATATGTATCTGAAGCTGAAGAGGAAAGATGTTGGTGAAGTTGTCTCTTCTTGGATTTCCATAGAACTGAACAAGAACTTATAAGGAGAGTGTCAAGTGAGCAACTCTACATAAGCATATGGATATGAAAATAATGAAGAGAATTAAGGTGTTCAAAGTTGAAATCATAAAATTTTTGAATCATAAAATCATAAAATCATAAAAGCTTTGAGTGATAATTTTTTATGTACCATTTTCAAACTATTGCTCTGTTTTGAGTGTTTGGGTGGTGCATATTTTTTCTGCTTTAAATTTTATGCTTTTATGGTGTTATGATTTTATGCAAGTCAACTTTGAACACCTTAAATGTAAAGATAAAAGGGGTTAACTACTGTAGACTGTGTAGTAGATATAACATTAGCTTATCTAATGTATGTTGTATGTACTTGCAGGCTGACAGTATCACAGGGACCTGTTTGGGATCAAAAAACTGGAATTCTGTGGACCAGAATCCAAAATTCCCCATGAATTGAACCCACAACCTCAACATCCACACCAAATAGAGGCAGAAACTACCAACAGCACCAATGCATGTGTATCATACCATGTGCTGTAGCCATGAGTTCCCCAAACAAACTCATAAGGCAGATAGCTGTCATCAAGGTAACAACACCTTGATGACCGGCCAACTGGCTGGACATGCAGGTGCAGATGTTTATAACACTTTGATGACCAGCCAGTTGACTGGTAATTGAGGTACAGACATCACATCTCAATGACCAGACAGCTTGCTGGTTATCAAGGTACACAAAAAATTCCTTGATTACCGGCCAGCTGGCTGGTCATTGAGGTCCACAAATAACACCTCAATGACCAGCCAGAACGGTCATCAAGGTACACATGTGTACACCTTGATGACTGACTGTCTGACCAATCATCAAGGTGCCCTTGATGACCGGCTATCCCGTTTGTCAAGAGCAACAACATCCCCTCAATGGCCAGAATTTTCTGGTTGTCAAGAGGAGTACCTTTTCCCACCAATGACCAGTCCATTCTGGTCATTGAGAGGAGCAGGTATTCCCTCAATGGCCGGATTGTTGCAGTCATCAAGCGGGATATACTGTCCTCTCCATGATTGGCACAACTGGCCATGGAGAGAAGTATGAAATAGCCTCTTGATGGCTGGCTGTACGTGTCATTGAGAGGAACACACTAACCTCAATGGCCGGTACAGATATACATTGAGGGAGTATATATTACTCTCAATGACCGGAACGGAACAGCAATCAAGAGTGTAGTGAATTGGTCCTGACAGCCAGTACTGACCAGTCATCAAAGTGAGGGAAAACTCCTTGAGAAGGCTGCTTACACCACAAATCATCCAGGACATCCATTGTTTGGACCAATTGTTGGACCTTTGGCTGTCCAGCTCTGGTGCGAGGGGGTCCATCCTTTGGACAGACATTTTACTTTCCTTGTGTTGGATGTATGGACAGACCATCCCATGTATGGACCAGGGAACTTTCAGCGGATGATTGAAGGACCATCCGCTGGATGGCTCCACACTTCAGCGGGGATGGAAAAATGATTCATCCCGGATGGCCCACATGATTTCATGCTCACAGACGGGGTCAAACATGCAACCTGACCCCCACCAGCCTAGGTACCTCACTCTTCAAACTATGCCATACAGGGAACACCTGCAAGCACCCACACCTTTATCACATAAAGAACGCAACTGACAAAACCCCTTTGCCCTGAGTGTCCAAGATTTTATTGGAGTCTCTTGATCAAGGGTGTCTGAGGGTTTTTTTTGGTGTCCATTGGACACCCTCATGAATCAAGGGTGTCTGATGCACAATGTTTCTTGTGTCCATTGGATACTCTTGTATGAGAGTGTCCGATGGGCCTTTTTTCTTTGCCGTCCATTGGACGGCTGGAGTGTCCAATGGAATCCAAAGAAATTAAGAGATAAAAAACTCTCTAGCTTCTCTAAATGAGAAGTTCAAAGCACTGACATATGTCTCAGTTGCTTTTCCTAGATGATCTTTTCCATGCCTCAATCAGACAGCTCCCGCTGCTCCATAGATTTCTTTTGACAGCTCTGTTCATGAAGCTTAGGGCTAAAAACCTGTCAAAATAAGGATTTTGGGCCTAGCAATATAATTGTGCTGATATAAACACTGGTAAACTAATTTACCAACCTTGTTACGTGGCAAATATGGCCACTACAAGGGGTTAACTCTCTCTAACAGAGGAAGGATTTATTATGTAATTATTAATTACAGGGAATAAATTTGGCGTAAAACGTAGGAGGTAAGCGCTTAACGTGATTGGCTGCTTGACAGAGGCGGTGGTCTTACGGCTACTAATTATAAGGATAAAGCTTTGAAATATGCTTATAAGGGATTTTGGAGATTTTAAAGGTTTAATCCAGTGGATTATGCGTGCAAAGGGTTGTTTATAAGGAAAAGGGGCTACAATATCAGCTGGGGAGAATATCCACGGCAAACTTATGGTTTATGGGCGGTGAGTGGTCTGGGGAATCTTTTCCTGAGGGTCAAATAGGCCTCTATTTACAGAGGGGACTTCTGTGGGCGCAACCGCTAAGTCCTTTTCTCCCTATGGGAGTATCCTGGAGTGTAGGCGTGAAAGTGGCTTGGCTGTGGGCATTTTATTTATATTATAATAGTCTAATTTCCCTGTCTCTGTCACGTGACATGTTTATAACCAATTGTCATGTGAAAGAGCTTCAGCACAAGACTACATAATAGTTTCACGGGGTATTTTTACATGAGTAACATTGCTCTTTTAATTGATGTTATTCAAATTTATGTACTTTATTTATTTTACTAATTTTTTGGAGGGGGTTACTAAACGTACCCGGTTTTTCCGCGTTTGTACCCGGTTTTTGCGTACCCCCTTTGCCGCGTGCGTACCTGGTTTTTTTCTACTCATTTCTACGCAACGCAAATAGGCTTAAAATTCGTCTAAAATCCTGAAAAGAATTATGATACATTCAAAATTCCAAAAAAGCAACTTTAAATGATTTAATTAATTTTTTGCATACCCCCTTTTCCCAAGTGTGTACTAAGGGAATATCTTTTTTGTTACATCTACCAGGGTTCCAAAAAATTGAGGGAACATTTAAACATGCATTAGAAGCTTCCTTTGAAATTTTTGAGAGAAAAAAATAGGTACGTGGCGGGTACGTGGTGTGCTTAGTAGAAAAATGACTGCAACATGTATAACTTTTTTGTTACACATTTAAAGAGTCTAAAAATTTCAGAAATTTTTCTATGATGTATATCCTGTGCGCCATTAAATTTATAGCAATGGGGTAAACACCAAACATGAGATATAGGGGGGGCGGGCAGCCTTAATAGGAGCAATCTGGCTAATTATTGAATATCTTTTTTGATAAATTTCCCAGAAGTCTAAGGAATGCAGAGGTTATAGAATGAAGCATATTCTCTGCGCTCTGAAACTTTTGGCAATATTGGTACCTCAGAACATCAGATATAAGGGGTGCGCAGTAAGGCAATATGACTACCACACACCCCTTATATTTCATGTTCTGAGGTACCAATATTGCCAAAAGTTTCAGAGCGCAGAGAATATGCATCATTATGTAACCCCTTAAGTCTCTAGACTTCTGGGAAATTTATCAAAAAAAATGTTCAATAATTAGGCAGATTGTTCCTATTAAGGCTGCCTGGCCCCCCTATATCTCATGTTTGGTGTTTACCCCATTGCTATCCAAGTTTATTAAAGACACAGATTTGCCAGAACTGTAAAAAAAAATTCAAGGGTTCCCCCTGTATGTACACAAACTGAGAGAAAAAAAAATCATGGGTTTCCCCATTGGACAAAAAACCAATGCAAAATCCACAATGAATCCAAAACAAAAAATGCAGCTCTCTATTCTCAACCTAGCCTTCCAACATCAGCAGTGCTGTGCCCTCAGGCTCAACCTCCAGCCCGCATCAAGCGTGCGGGTCAAAAAGGTTGGACATGAAGGCCCCCGGCCTGCAGCAAAGGCTGCTGACCAGTGGGGGGCCCACTCTCTGCCCCTCAGACTGCGCACGCGCAACAGCGGAGGGGTTGAGGACAATGGATAGCTGGAAGTGCAGCATCTCCAATTGCCTGGGGAAACAGCTACACCGCCAAGCTACCGCCTTTTAAGCTCTCCGCTCCCCATCAGGCCAGAACGTTCTCTCCCCTCACGCAAATGCCACGCCACACCGCTGTCCCGTAACTGTAATTGATTCCACGGCAACACACCAGCCTTCGAGAATTTCAAGCCTTTATACATACTCTCTTCCCCAATATTTGGCCTCACCTGGACCCAACCCACCCCGCAGCCCTTGCAACGGTTCACTGTTGAGACCGTTGCAGGCGCCAAAGCGGCCTCCACACCAAACCTGGTGATTGCCAAACCTAAGGCCAAGTTCTTCGCCAAGCTCCTTGCCCCCCATCTCGCCGAGCTTGACGGTTCCTCCTCACACCCGCGAATCCAAGATTGTCAAACGGTTGTGGGATTCCATAGTCATCTTTGCACTGGCTGACGTATTGTATCATGATTGTGCGAGTTTTTCCCCTCCCCCTCCTCTCTTTCCTACACCCCATTTACTAATTATACATCCAAAAATTCCACCCAATGCCAGATTTGACAAACAGAAATTCGATGATGAGATGATTGCCACATTTTCCTCCTCCTATTTCGAAGAGGAAATCTACAACTTGCAACCCGACTTGCTCCAGCAGCTCGCCAGTCTCATCAAGATTTTGCCGACCTCATTCTTCCCCAATCAAACCAGATGGATTCCGTTCAGGATGAAGCAAGAGTATGCCATTATATCAGCGCTCACCATCCTCCATCGGGCTAACCTCTCGGACTCCTCCCTCTGGTTCGTTTTTTTGAGGAATACAGCCAGCTAGCAGCTTTCTGAGTGCTCGGAGCAGCGGGCTCCACTTCCTCGAGTAGATCTTGCGTCTCTTTGACGGGTTCAAACGGCCTGCCCGATTCCCATCTCAGCAGGACCACCACCATCACTCCTCGCATCCCTCCCAGCCAAGCCATCCGTCGAGGATAAGCCGGGGCTCAACGGCCGCGTTGGGCTACCATCATCAGGCCTAAGGCTTGCAGGACCTGTACCCGTTCTCAAGTTCGACGAATAGCTCCGAGGTCTTTCCCACCCGCTTATCGTCCACCTATACCTCGGCCATACATTACCTAGATGAACTAAGGCCGGAGGCAACCCCGGAGGGAGAGGGATATTCAATCGTCGATGAGCTTTGAGAACGATACAGCCCCGGGGTCGATGTTCATGCTGTTGTTGAGTCCTTCCACTTTGAACAAGTCCACTACTGGTTCCATCTCCAAACACGCTACAGCCGGATCTCAGAAGATGGCCAGGACAAGCAGACCACCATCCTGGCTCTCAGCTACTATCTATACAAAGATCTCTTCGACTTCCGGGCCGCACTCACCGAGAGCTTCCCAGACCAAGAAGTCAGTTGAGATGGATCGACCAATCTCTCCCGGAAGCGGACAGACAATGTAATTGGTCTGTGCACAGATGGTCAAAGATCTGTCCACCTATCTGCACAAAATTTGTGAGCTGCCACTCTATGTACACCCGAGAGTCCGAGCTGATGTTGTACAAATTACTGGGCCCTCAGGAGAGATGCGGAGACGGAGAGAGACCCTGGCAATCTGGGTCTGGGGGATGGCTTGCCCACTGAGGTAGAGGGTTCCCTCCCGTTGAACCATTTGGCCTTATGAGGTATGTGTTCATCACACCCACATACAATTCCCCTTCTCCACCTGTCCTTGATGTGAGCTCAATCAACTTCTTTTTTGTCTATGTTATGCTCGGCTAGCCAATAACACCCCTACACACAACATACCCTTCTCTTGGCCGTGCAAGGGGCAGAGGAGAGCCAGAGCGGATTGTCTTGCAACATAACTGGTACGATCTAACAGCTACGGCCGGCACTTCGATATTTAGATATGCTCTGACTCAGCGAAATTCCGGATCATATCTCCAGGGAGTCAGTAAATAAAATTAAGCCACGCCGTTGGAATAGTCACCCCCATCAGCCATTCTTTCTTCTATTCATCCTCTTCATATGAATGGAATGCTGTATGAAACTGCATTTTTTGAATCATGATGTAATTATTTCACATCACCTTATGCTGATTTACTCCAAATGATTACTGCCCACCTATCTGTTATATTAATATACGTGACACTTCCCCTCCATCATGGTATTGCAGCCCCTACCATGCCCAGCTTACAGTCATAAGAAAAAAGAAAAAAGACTGGGTTTAACTTGTAATTTGGGACATATAATTGACTGTCAGTTCAGCTTGCAGAATCAATTCAAGGTTGTTACTTCTACCAATTTTTCACTGCATAGCAGTTAAATGTGATGGAATATCTAAAATATTACCCTTCAATTGAAAGATTACTGTGAATAGTTGAGCAGACATGAGGCTTAATTTAAATGAGCAGAGTGTTGAGGCAATTGTAACAAACATATGTGCCATGTGGTCACCCATGTCTAACATATCTCATCAAGTGGAGAGTTCCAAAACAATGAGATGAGCTTTGCCACCTTAAAAGATTAGACTCAGGCTGAAAGTGGACATTGTTGGGGTCATACATGTTTGTTCTAGGAGCCTCTTAGCAAACAATTCAAGTGGTATTGGTGGGGCGGTTTCAAGAATCAATCAAACTACAACTTGTATGTGCAGCGGCGAAGCCGCCTTGTCCTCTAGTAAATTTAATGGAGCACAGAATATACACCATAGAAACATTTTTGAAATTTTTAGACTCTTTAAATGTGTAACAAAAAAGTTATACATGTAGCAGTCATTTTTCTACTAAGCACACCATGTACCCGCCACATACCTATTTTTTTCTTGCAAAAATTTCAAAGGAAGCTTCTAATGCATGTTTAAATGTTCCCTCAATTTTTTGGAACCCTGGTACATGTAACAAAAAAGATATTCCCTTAGTACGCACTGGGGAAAAGGGGGCATGCAAAAAATTAATTAAATCATTTAAAGTTGCTTTTTTGGAATTTTGAATGTGTCATAATTGTTTTCAGGATTTTAGATGAATTTTAAGCCTATTTGCGTTGCGTAGAAATGAATAGAAAAAAACCGGGTACGCACGCGGAAAAGGGGGTACGCAAAAACTGGGTACAAACGCGGAAATACCCGGGTACGTTTAGTAACCCCCTTTTTGGATGTAATCCTTTTTGGGGCAAATTTTGTAGCCAATTCTTATTTATACAATATGTACATGAAGGAGTAGGAATAGAGGGTTACTTTAAGTGGGTGAACCCCCTTAATTTATTGTGAGGAATTGGATTCTGTAATAATAAGTATTATTTACAATGTCATTGCAGTCTTTTGGATACTTGATGTATCTCTAAGGCTGCCATTTTTTATCTCCTTTATCTTGCTTAGACCTGAGACAGACCGTGTTCTGCTCTCAGGTAAATTTTGCCATCTCAGTCTCTGAACCTGTCAGATTGACCATTGACACTAAAGTAATCAAATATATTAGTTCTTTAAACTCTTTTAGACACTAAAGTAATCAAATATCTTAGTTCTTTAAAATCTTTTAAGCGTCTCATTCTCTGAGATGGCAGGTGATGAGTTCTGATGCTTGAGCTTCTGAATCTCTGAGCTGATGGGTGATGAAATCTGCTGTTTGATCTTCCAATTATTTTCTGAACCTCCTTGCTGTTTGAGCTTCCAATTGTCTAAGCCTCCAGTCTGACTGACCTTCCAACTTGCCAATTTGGCAGACAACAGTGTTGGTGGAATTCTGGATGGCTTGGTCCATTTTGGCAGAGTCCAGGATTAATCAACAATTCCAGACCCACATGAAAAAAAAATTGATACATGAGATTTTACAGGCGTGGTGAAAGGAAAGGAAAAGTACATACCTTGTACTTGAGCAAGGACTGACAAACAGGTTCTTGCAGTAGCAAGGGCAAATTTTGCAACACAATTGTTGTCCATAACCTCAGCCAAAAAATCTTCAGAAAAAATCAGTTTCAGTCTGATTAACACAGATAAAGAGAAGGTGATTGACCTACAGTCACACAGGAGGGTGGGAAAAAGGTGTATGAAATGGTTGGATACACACGGCAGGGATGGTGGGAGGGGGAATCACCGGAAGTATGAGGTAAGGTGGGAAGAGAATGTTGGTGGTATAAATATTTTAATTATAATTTGGGCCAGTTGGAAAGAACTGGCAGCATCAGTGATCAATGTCAACATCTGGTTTTTGTTTTGGGTGCATCACAGATTTAATATTGACATCTCACTTCAAGCACTACCAGATATCCTGAGTGGGATATCCAGGATACTCTGTATCCCAAATAGAGATGGCCATCTGGAACCGGGTACCCGCAATGGGTACGGGTACCCCTTGCAAATTTATCTCTAATCGGAAACCCGGACCCGGACACGGCACCCGCCAGCGGGTACTGGCGGTACTTGAGGCAGGTACCGCCGGTACTTGAGGCGGGTACCGCCACTACATTTTGAGAGTGACACATTGAGTGGGGTACACATCCCACTTGATGACCGGTTATCAAGTGGGATGCGTACTCCACTTGATGACCGGTTATCAAGTGGGATGCGTACTCCACTTGATTACCGGTTATCAAGTGGGATGCGTACTCCACTTGATGACCGGTTATCAAGTGGGATGGGCATTCCACCCAATGTCCGGCCATTGAGTGGGGGTGTACAAGCGGAGTACACACCCCGCTCAATGGCCGGCCATCATGATCACCCTGCTCAATGCCCAGTCATCAAGCAGGGTGTTCAATGTCATCAAGTAGGATGTGTACCCCACTTGTTGGCTGGTCATCAAGTGTGCATCCCACTCAATGGCCGGTCATTGAGTGCACATCCCACTCAATGGCCATTGAGGGTGTGTACCCCACTCAATGCCATCAAGCGGGGTGTGTACCTTGCTCAATGGCCGGTCATTGAGTGGGGTGTGTATCCCGCTTGATGTCTGGTCATCAAGAGGGGTTTGTACTCCGCTCAATGTCCGGTCATCAAGTGGAGTGTGTACTCCGCTTGATGACCAGCCATCAAGAGGGGTGTGGGCCCCACTCAATGACCAGCTATTGAGTGGAATGCATGCGTGTCAATGGCCGGCTCCGGCTGACAATGACGGGTACCCGTCTGGGACATGGTTACCCTGTAGTTTTTCAGCCAAAATCCCATACCCGGACCCGTACACGGCACACGCGGACGGGTAATAGAGAGCAGTGATGGGTACCCGTTGGCCATCTCTAATCCCAAAGCAAACTGCGTTGTAGGAGTGTGCCAAAGCACACTCTGTTGTAGGAGTGTGCCAAAGCACACTCTGTTGTAGGAGTGTGCCAAAGCACACTCTGTTGTAGGAGTGTGCCAAAGCACACTCTGTTGTAGGAGTGTGCCAAAGCACACTCTGTTGTAGGAGTGTGCCAAAGCACACTCTGTTGTAGGAGTGTGCCAAAGCACACTCTGTTGTAGGAGTGTGCCAAAGCACACTCTGTTGTAGGAGTGTGCCAAAGTGCACTCCGTTGTAGGATGTGCCAAAGTGCACTCTGTTGTAGGAGTGTCAGGGAGCATCTCCAGAGTGGCAACACCCTGAATACACAGAACAGTAAGTTACTTCCTCAAAAGGAAGAACACCCTTGACTAACTGTGAAGCGGGAGGAGATAGCCACACCTACAATGGAGGGGCTGGTAGAGCAGATTGTGCCTGAACCTAAGAAGGTTTGTAAAATGCGAACTCTAGCTTACCTCAAGGGTAGCAAGTGGTGAGAACCAAAAAGGGAGGAAAAGGAGGAGTTGAGTTGGAGTTGGATGTGAAGGCGGAGTCAGAGGCAAAGTGGAGTAGGGAGGTGGAGCGAGAATAGTACTGAAAGTGGAAGGAAGTTGAGATTTGAATAGACAAAAGCCCCAGTTGTTTTGTGTCAAACAAGGTAGACGGGCATAGTAATCTTGATAATGATCTGCCAAACCCTCCCTTTGCGCGGAGTTTTGGGGTCTTTTATAGCCTACAGGCCATTCATGTATTCCATATCCACCCGGTAATCCTGCTTGAGAGCAATCCATGTCTGGAATATTCACGTGGTTTATGCTCACTCAAGCACCACAACCGGGGAAAACACCCACCATTGCTCTTATTCTGTTCTGTGAAAACATTGGTCTTCTTTGGTAGCATTTTCTCATGTGTTTCTTTTTTGCATTCAGGAAAACATTTTTGGTGGGCATTCATACTTACAGGAACATGTGCCTGGTTCTCCGTGTAAACGCTATTTGTCTATGTATTAATTTTACAGTCCAGTAGAAAGATTGAGTACACAGTAGCAGAATTTTTGTACATTTACACAACCCGCTGGAAAACATGGAGAGCCATGTGATACTACCACCACCACAGGCTCATAGTGCCAGTATGATGTGTTACCATGAACCCCCATGTGACACAAAGGAATTCAAAATATAGGAATATGCAGTCTCAACACTTCTTGATCTGGGCTTTATTGGCAGACGCAATACCAACTATCGAAACCTTTGGGTGCGACAATTAGATTAAAGGAACGTCAGGGTCTGAACACGGGGAAGATGGCCAAGGAAGACACTGACATGCGAATGTAAGCCAGTAGCAAAGCGCCCCCGGAAGCGACGGTCCCCACGACATACTGCAATCTGTCCCAGAAAAAAACACAGCGAAAAATAATGTTCAGCCGTGTACGTACTTGTTTTGATCATATGTTTGTATGGGAACGGGATGATGAATAACAAACATGTTAAATTTCACGCTTTCCATTGTAGTACGAAGGTTACCGATCTCGCCTTCGATTCGTGTGTCTACTTCTCTGATCTTCAGTTCTCGGACGCCTAATTCATCTCGAATCCGTCCCTTTTCCAGATTCAAATCCAGTCGAACTGAAGCTTGAGTCCGAGTCTTTTGTTATAGTTCGCATCCAAAGAATAAAGCAACAACGCAAGTCATGTCAGTCGGTCATGAGGTTCTTGGGATAGGATCAGGGGGAAATTATTGACGATTTCTTCCCGTAAGCGTTGCTTGAGCTTTTCTAGTTCACTGATCAATCTTTCGTTCTCCGATTTCAATAACGCAAAGTCCTGTTTTTCGACTAATTGGATTTCGGATTTCAGTTTAGCGAAATCAACGCGTTGGGTGTATTGTTGCTACAATGCAGAAGAGCCATAGATCAGTTAAATGGGTTTTATTTTTGCGAAATTCCTGTTGGAAAAAGAAAACCCGGGGGGATATGGATACCTTCTCTATTTCACTTCGAGTGACCAATCCAGTGATCAAGTTTTTCATAGATTCATCGATAACTTGTTCGATTGCGATCATCAAGCCTTCCGATTGTTCGCGAGATAAGCCTTCATTTTCCAACCTACTGACGAATTGATGGCTGTCGAAGTAGGGTGACGCGTTGATTGGACTTGTCGAGAAACTTCTTAATCTGTCTTTTCTTGTATCGAATCGCAACCGGTATGCAAAATCCACCCATCATCATCATCATTTTCAAAAAAAATCATAAGTTAAAGACGGTACACCCTTTTTTTAGAATCAGAGAGAAAGACTATCAGCTGACCTGAGAAATGAAAGAACTGGATTTCCAACAGAGCTTCCGATTCGGGCGTATCGATCCGGATGCTTGATGAGGCCAAGTGGGAGATGGAGCGCTTGCATCGTGCGGGAAATTGGGCTTTTCAAACTCGAGGACGAGGTGGAGTCAGAATGTCAGATGCCCTGCACCCCTCCCGCGGGACGCTGAACCGGGGCCCTCGAGAAGTACCCCCACGAGCTACATGGCAGTTGCGCGGATTAGGTTTTGCTCGGCAAATTGCCACGCGAGACAAACGATTGGCAATTTGACCTGTGCGCCGTCAAACTGCCAGCAAACTGACAGCGCGCCCGCCGGTACACCCGGGGAGTCCATCCACGGGGAAATCACGCGGAATCCACGAGGACTCCACGTGGTAGCCGCGCGCGAGGTCGGACCAGCGGCTGCTGGTCCACACGTTCACGTGACCTCCACCAAGTGGATCACGGGGGCACCTCGTGATGGCCCCGAGGATTCCACGGATACTTACAGATGTGTACCCGTGGAATCCACGTGGCCACGTAGGCGGGGCTGAAAAATTTAGCGGGAGGAGCCCAACAAAAATTGTCATCATTGGGACTCAAACCCACACCAAGCAGAGGGAGCCTGGGTGAGAGGAAGTGCTACACAACGCAGCCATTTCACATTCCTGTATCACGCTTTTTTACACTGCATCAACCCCCCAAACGATGGTTTGCAATAGGTTTTTTTCTTAAGTTTTTTTTTTCAAGTTTTTATTTCCTCTCTTCAAAATCAAGTTTTGTCGGACTTTCAAAACCTCAGGACCAGCCTGAGGTGGTCTTGGCTGGAAGTAAAAAAAAAAAAAAATGCCGTGGAACCGACGTGAGCAACAAGCTGATGTGGTCTCCACGCGTGCCAGGAAGGCACATCGTGGAACCGACAGGGAAAAGGGTGAAGCCCATTGGTTCCACGTGGAAAAATAGCCTTTTGTGGAACCAATGAGGTTACCAAGGGGTTACCGAGCCGATCCTCGTCGGCTCCACGGATTACCCTCCTCTCGTTGGTTCCACAAACGGGCGGGGCAGGAAGTACCCCCGCCGTGTACACCACCACTTGAATTTGACAAACGTAACACAAGTCCCTCCCTGTGCTCACGCCCCGCGAGCACCCTCCCGCTTGCGGGAGGGACTTGTGCCTAATGGAGGACTTCCCGTCAGAATCTGTGGGTCTCCCAGAAGTGATCTGGACCCCAAAAAGCGAGATTTCCCTGCGAAAATCTAGACTTTTTGGGTCTATATTGACATCTGCGTGAGTCCCAGATTGCACGGGAAGTCCTCCAATGTCCAACATTTGGCTTAAGGCTGCCCAGCCAAATGTTGAAAAATTCCTTCTAACCCACATATCACCACATACCCCTCTGAATTTTTCACAGCCTCCAGTACTATTAGAATCAGATTGTATTTCTACATAATCTCATGTGCCCAAAACAACACCTACCACCATCCCCTGAAAAAAAATGATGTAAAAATTCCATCTGGGAGGGTTGGCAAACAGGCATGGCAAGAATGCACGTCTTTGTGCAGAAGACTGTGTGGAACTAGCACAAGTCTATGATAATTATCAGCAAGAGATGTATTTGGTGGCAATCAAGAATAAACTCAAAATCAATCCAGTTTTGGCTTATTTAGGGGAAAAGACCCGTATCAAGGGGTTGACAAACTACAACAAATTCTGCAAGTACAATCCAGAAGCCTGCAAGATCAAGTCCAACAGTAAGTTCCAATTTACTTGATACCACCATGGGAGTTTGCGTGGCACTTGTGTGCAAGTGCCATTGCACAATATTGTTTAAGAAACCTGTTAGATATATCCTGGAACTTGAGCCTCAATGTATGCTGAATTATACCTCATCCTTCTCCAAAGCAAGCCAACTCGACCACCAGTCCCTACGCCACGTTGCCACGCCGAGTCCCAACGCCACATTGCCACGCCGCCAACCGCCATGACCCTACAATCCAGCTTGGCCCAACCACCTGCCCTACTTGCCATGGTTCCCCGACTAATCCTATCCAACCCTTCATTGTTTCCAGTGGGACTGCCACCCACCCAAGCGCCTCAAGCCCGCGGCGTCACCAGCTAGCCCAACTTGGACTGGTTTATGATTGACCGGATGAATATCTTTGCATTGGAAGTTGAAAAAGCATGCCTAGAGGTCGGCGAACATTGTACGTCTTTGCTCAACGCCTTCATACACCTAGAAATGTGGCTCTTAACCTCATTCAATCTCTCTAGAAAATCTTGGTGTCACTGCACATGCGACTGATGTCAATGGGACATGGAAAGACCTGACAAAGCAGGTCAATTAATAAAAGCTTGTACCTTCATCTATCAAGGTATTCAACTTGTGAACTGATGTCTCATCAAACTCCCCTGACACTTGTCTTTGAACCAATTCTCTTGGCCAAGATGATAGTCCGTATCTTACAGGCACTTAAGTCCAGCATTGTAGGATTGATTTTGGTGTTAACACAAACTCTCAAATTTCACCAGCAGATCAAATTCGCGGCGAGCAGCGTTTGCGTGCCCAAGGGAGGCACACCATTCAAGTTGTGCACTATGTTGAGTCGTCCTATTTGAAATAGCCACGCGGCGGGTCATTTTGCTTATCACATTTGACTCCCACAAGTTCAATCTTAATCAACTCAACATTCTGGGCGCGCGGTTGTGCACCGGCTGACAAGAGAAGTGCCCCATCCATGTTACTTCATGAGCTGGAAGTTTAAACATGCATAAGAGCCTTCCCGTCTCTTCCCGCCAGCCACAGGCCTTCCACGTCCATTACTAAAGTGCCATCAGTCCTTGCTCGCCGTACCCTCTGTTTATCATTGGACGCTTTCAGAGCACCCCAATTCAGAAGGCAACTTGAACCGGGCTGGATTCCAACGGCGAGATGATTACCAAGGTGGTTCTTATATACCACAACAAACAACACCATATTTTTCACCTTTTCTTTTTGTGTACAGGAAAAATGGGAGAATGGGTGATATTTTGTTAGCTTCAAATTTAACCAATAACCAATTTGCTAGCTTTGTGAGGTCATTTTAATGACCATCTTTTCATTTTGCAAACTGGCAAGTACTTTTCTTTAAACTTCTGATTTTACTTTCTCATCACTCTTACCCTCAACATAATCTTTGACTTTGATAAAACTGCACTGAATCAAAAATAAAATCAACACAATTTTATATTTGATTACATCTATTTATCCATGTTTATTATTAGAGGGGGGTTCAAAATGGCAAAATGCCTCCCCCTGCAGCGGCGAAGCTGCCTTGGCCTCTAGTGTATGCTGAATTCACGATGAATTTATGTTTAACTTGTGCTCAATTGAGCTGAATGCACTTTTGAAAGGAGTTGAATTCAATTGAAAACCAGCTCCAACTTGAATCTAGTTATTACTGGAACTATTTTAGAACACATTTTCAACTACCTTGCAAAGCAATATCTAATACTTGGCAAAAACAAGGTATTTACCACAGGAATCATATATTTCTAGAGCTGGCCCCTATCATCCGTTGGCGGGTACTTGGCACCCGGGGGCGGGTACCTGTGGCAGTGCACAGGTATTCTCCGGCGGGTGGGGGTGCGGGTGTCCAGTCTGGGTCCAAATTCAGGCAGGTACCTGCGCACAAATTGCCATTCTGCACAGCTCTGCTTGCCCCTAGTGCCAATTGGCGGGTACTAGGTACCTATGGGCAGGTACCCGTGGAAGTACGCAGGTAAAAGCCAGCCAGTGCTGGGTATGGGTGCGGGTGTCCATTCTGGTTCAAAATTCAGGAAGGTACCTGCACCCGCAGTGCCAGCTCTACATATTTCATTCTATCATGTGTTTATCATAAATCCCAAAAAGCTCAAGATATGTTAGTGGTACACAAAAAGATACATGTGTAAGTTTGTGTGACACATTCTTTAGTTGCTGAATTTTTTCACAAAATATTTGAGGTTCTGGGAAAAGTCCAGCGGAAAAAACCTCATATTAATCAGGAGTTGTGTATGAATTCAGAAAATATCCCCAAAATCATTTGTGTACATGTGGCTGAAAGTTATAAATTACAATTTTTGAAGGGTCCACCTAAGCCCCTGGATCTGCATGAGCACTCAGGTTGACATCACTTGGCTCAGTGATGAAAAGTGTGACACACCAGCACACATGTGTAAATTTGTGTGACACATTCTTCAGCTGCTAAATTTTGTCCCAAGGGAGTTAGAATTCTGGGACAAGTCCAGGGGAGCCTCAGATTACCCAGGGCTTTTGAATGAATTCAGAAAATCTCCTCAACAGGATTTCTGTACAGATGGATGAAAATCAGATACAAATATTAAAGGATTCAGATAATTTGCCCCTGGGATTGCGGGGCACTCATCTTGGCATGATATGGCTGGGTGATGGTCTATGTGTCACACAAACGCACGCGCGTACGTTTGTGTGACAAAATGTGTCACAGAAACGCGCACAGGTTTCATGGTTGTGTGACAGCTGGCCCCACAGCACCAAATTCAATCCATAGTACCAGAGCAAAATCAGGCCTCCCACTAGAGCTGACACTTCACACCCAGGTACCTTCCTGAATTTTGAACCAGAATTGACACCCGCACCCATACCTGGCACCCGCTGACAGTTACCTGCGTACTTCCACGGGTACCTGACCACAGGTACCTAGTACCCGCCAATGGGCACCAGGGGCAAGCAGAGCTGTGCAGAATGGCAATTTGTGCGCGGGTGCCTGCCAGAATTTGGACCCAGACTGGAAACCCGCACCCAAAACCGGCGGATACCTGCGCACTTCCAGGGGTCCCCGCCCATGTACCTGCCAACAGGTACTAGGGACCAGCTCTACCTCCCACAGTATCACTACACTCCATTCAAAGTTTTCACCATGTGTAATAGAAACAACTTAAAAAGAACTGTCAGCTCTTTGGTGTGTGCCCTAAAAATAAATACAAAAACTGTTTCAGAGAAACCTACTGGGTATGGGTTTCCAAAGAGGTCAAAAATCATGATAATTGAAATATGAGGAATTTTGGTCAAGCTTGAGGATCAAGTAAAACTTATCATTAAAATGGCCTTGTTTTCAGCATAGGTGTGGCATAAATTTTACACATACATTACACAATACATGAAGTATTGTTCCAGGTCATTTCAGGATATTTTGCGGCAAACATGAACCTTGCCTTCAAACCAGCATCTAAGTGAGATCCAACTAAATCTATGACTGAGTTCAGAGGTGGCACTTGCACGCAAGTGCTGAGGAAACTCCCATGGTGTACTATATTACAAGTCTTCTTAATACACACACTAAATAACTTCCTGCTTTTGTGTAGAATCAAAGTCAAAGGAACTGGGTGCCCTGTGGGCTAAGGAAGAAGATAGGGAAAAGTGGAAGGATCTTGAATACCCCCACTTCAAAAAAAACTGTGTCAACTGTGAGCAGTTGACATGCGGCAACTCTGAGGAAGCTTGTGGTGTTACACCAGCCTTACTCAAGGTTAGACTCAACCCAAGCTTCAATGCACAGTCACTGTGCCAACAAAGGCACTTCTGCATTCATTTGGAGTTACAATGGCAGCTTGGCTTGAGTATCCTGCATGTCAACTGCAAGCAGTTGACCAAGTTATTTTTGCAGTGCCCGACTCTCTTCAAACCCTTATGAAGCACCCGCTAGGGAAGCAGCCAAGAATGATTTGGAAAAAAAGAAGAAGAAGACAATGTCAACATGAAACCCAACAGATGGGCAAGCAAGGCTATAATGGATGTAAGTACAAGTACATGTATCCATGTGTTTCACTACTTTGCTCGCTGATTGTTTGGGTTTTGGGTAAGGATTGCCAAGTGATACCCGTTTGGCGGTACCCAGCACCCGCGGCCTTACAGCGGGTACCCGCCCGTGGGTGCCGGGTGCGGGTGCGGGTGTTGGAATTTGGCAAAAAAAAACCCAGGTACCCGGGTACCCGTGGTCAACACCCGCCACTGTATTTTGGATCAAGGATCAAGGTGCTGCAGCACCTCTTGAGGCCCTCAATGAACGGTTGGTGCTGGTCATCAAGAGGGCTACACAACCCCCTCAATGACCGCCACACACGGGTCATCGAGAAGGCACACCTCCCTCTAGTTGATTACCGGCACACATTGGTCATTGAGAAGGTGCACAACCCTCTAGATGACCGGCAGAGACCAGTCATTGAGAGGGTCTCACTCAGCCCTCTCGATGACCGGCACACACCGGTCATCAAGAAGGCACCCTCCCTCTTGATGACTGGCCCACACCGGTCATCAAGAAGGCACACCTCCCTCTTGATGACTGGCACACATTGGTCATCAAGAAGGCACATTTCTTCCCTGCAAGTACCCGCGGTACCCGCGAAAAACACCCGCGGTACCCGCCCGCGGGTGTCCAGAATTGCTAAAAAACAGCGGCGGTACCCGCACCCGCCGCGGGTACCCGGGTTCACTTGGCGATCCTTAGTTTTGGGTTGCAGCTCAGGAAATTAAGCGCTGCCTATGGGGTTAAAGGCCTGTTGATTTTTGCTTTGCGCTTTAGAAAAAAAACAGTCATGACCTCTGGGAGAAGTGAACTTGTTACTTGATCTCTTGATATGTTTCCTGCGGATGAAGATCTGCGTACGGGTTTCATTGACTTTGTGAAAGGCCAAAAATCCATTGAGAAACCGGTTCCCTCCCACCCCCACCCAAATAGCCAAGGAAGCAGCACAAGGGAAAGGTAGATCTACCAGCAGACTTATACCATCAATATAATTGTGGTAAGCAAGTTTACCCCTTCTGAGAACCTAGCGCAGCTGTTGATTATCTTGCTTTCCATTTTAAACCAGGAACCAAGACCAAACAGCTTGATGCAGTGAGACCTAAACTTGTGGAAGCGCTAAGTACATCTTCATTCTCATTCAATGTAAGTTTTGTGAGATTACAGACCAAGGCGAAAGGCATTGTCCTCATAAATTGAGGAAGTTTCCTGGAGCTCAAACAGCTGTGGAGAAAGGTAAGCAAAAAAAGCAAACCCATTCCCGCAGTCCAAAGCAGCGCAGCGGAGAAGTGAAAATACTGATGCTTGTATGATGCATACAGTTAAACCATCCGCCAGCAGCACAAGACACGTGGAGAAAGTCAATCCCGGTCCAAAAACTCTGTTAGAGAGAATCTCAGTGAACACCAAAGGTGAGCAAGCTTGAGGTCTAAAACTAACAGAGTAAGGAGAAAATCTAATGCTTTAATCTTCTGTACCTGACAGATAAAGTCGCTCAGGACGAGACAAACCAAACGACCGGATCTACTCAAAGAGAAGAGACGGAAGACGGTGAGTGAGTTCAAAAGACTCTAAACTCTAGCAATAGAGAAAGCAACTAAAATAAGATCTTGACCGTTAATCAAAACAGAGAACGTCAAGAGATTATTGGATTGTTTCTCAAAAGAGAAACAAGCAGGAGCAATTGAGCCCAAAGCCTTGAACCTGTAAGAACTACAAGTTCTGGACTAAAAGGGAATGCTGTAAAAGCTGACAAAAACTAACTTTGACAGCTAGAACCTGCGCACTAGAAGAGGTGCCAAAAAACCTTGTTCAACAAAACGCTACAGTCCTCAGACCCCAAAACTACAACTAAGAAAAAGAGAAGCTAGTCTGTTGCTCTTAAGTAATTTCTCATCCATTTCTTAAAAAACAATAAATTCTCTTTAGCTATTATTGTTTTATCTAAAATGAATGCTCTTAGACCTTTAAATTCTTTCAAGTTTCAAGTGGAACCTGAATTGAATCAATAAATATTGAAATTCAGATAAAGCTACCAATGGCCAATGATCCGTGGAGAATGGTTGGTCAGGTTTGAGCACAGTTGGGAAGCTCAATTTGCTTGGTGTCAAGATGCAAGTCAAGCAAAACAACCTTGGGTAACCCCAACCAAGTTTTGTCATAAGCTTGATTTTTTGAAGCGTGGCAAGCTGCAGAGGCTACCTGTGGTTGTTAAGGAGGTTTGGTTTGAACCAACGCTGTAACAGATACAATACGTGAATCGGTATCATATCTGTAACATATCAAAAATGGTCCCGATCCTGTGGATTGTGATTGGATCAAAAACAGATACTTTTTGGGCTGTATTGGATTGGATGTATTGATTTTTAGATACAATACATCCATATGTCAGATCATGTATTGGATATTCGATACAATACATATCTGATACCAATATGTATCGGTATGTATTGCCTAATTTAATTGAGTGGATTTGGTGAGACTACGCCGCGCTTCCATCCAGGAAGTATTGGTTGAACCAGTCTACACAGATACCAGATACACTGGTGAGACTGCGCCGTATCTTCCATCCAGGGAATATTGGTTGAACCAAGCAAACAGATACACAAGCTCAGGCATCTCTGGTATTGACGGAGCTCCGGTATCGACAGAGGCCGATATCGCTGACCAGTTTATATCCCTCGACCATGGCGCGCACATCTAGACCTCCATCCCCTCAAGGTACTCCCCCCCGACCCCCATCCCGCCAGTCTACGCGTATCATTACCCCCATCCGCACAGATCCTAATTTCATTCGGCCTAGCGGCGACTCTTGAAAATCCCTCAAAGCACCACAAATATCCAATCCTGGACCTGAACCACCCATTGAAGTCAATTCCGGCTCTGAATCCAGTGCAATTGTTGTTTCCAAGAGGACCCAACAACCTGCCTCTGCCTCCACTAGCCAAGCCTGACCATCTGTCACTTCCAGATCCCAAACAACTGACTCTGCAGCTTCAAAGGCCAAGAAGAGACGCCGTGATATTGTCAATTCTGACCGGCCTCCATCCAAGATGAACTTTTGCCAGGACTCAGATGGAGAAAACGCAAAGGCAAAGAAAAAACAAAGAAAATCCCAATGCCGAAGAGACTCTGAGTTTGGAATTGATGACATCAAGCTCTATTTTCTTCCCCCTGTGTACGCTGAAGGGCAGGTATGTAGTTTTTATATATCAGCTTCTATACTCATAGTTATGATTCATAGTAATACTGAAGCATTTCTTGTTTTATTTTTCTTCATTAGAGTGCTGAGAATGGTGACGACCCCATGCATTACAAATGCAAGTGGTGTGGATGCATGTACAAGAAAGGCAAAGGCACCCGTGCAAACCTTGTCAAGCACCGAGATGGAGCGGTCAATTGGGCACCTTGCCACGCACGAGCCATGCTATCCAAGGCGGCGCAAAGCTTCCTCTGACCGCCAAAGAGGTCGCTGCCAAAAAGAAGGAGCAGGAGTCCGGTTCAATAATCAAATACACTAACGTGGGGAAGTTTGATACAAAGATTTTTAATCAACTGCTTGTCATGTGGCTCATTCAAAACGCCTTGCCATGGTCTCGAATTGGTGACTTCTTTCTGGCCGTTGCTTTCAGCTATGTTTGACCAGGAATCAAACTCCACTCTTGAGTTTGGGCTGCCACTGAGGCTCACAAGCTCTATTGCAACTTGCAAGAACAAGTTCTATGCAAGTTAAAGGTACCTTATTCCCCATTTTCCTCCATTTTGGTTTGATTTGTGGTTGATAATCATAACTCACAACTACTTATGTCGTTATTTGCAGAAACTTCCATCAAAGATTACACTCATTCATGACGTTTGGACAACTAAGGGCAACCGACAGGCCTTCATGGGGATATCTGCTGCCTTTGTCTTGGAGGATTGGCAGTTCTGTATTACTCACCTTGGATTGAAATACATCGCGTGGACCCACAAGGGTAAATATCTGGCGATCCCATTTGCAAACATCATCATGAAGGCTTCCCTTCACAATAAGATAAGTAATAATTTTTGCTTCAGTGTCAAGCTGGTCATGATCAGCAAAGGCTGACATTTTCTTATTTGTCCAATACATCTTAGCCCAAACGACCGACTCAGGCTCCAACAACGGGACCATGGCTGCTGAGGTCAATTGATTAATTCTTGAGAAAGCCGGCACCAATCTTGACTTATCGGGGAACCACATCAAATTTTTTTGCCACAAGGTGGCTTTAATCCTCAATGCGGGTCTCAAAGCAATTTCTGTGACCAACAAAGGCCTGGTCAAATTGAAGAAATCAACTCTTGGATTTGTGCCTGGGCTTGGGTCCATTACTGAAGAATCTCAGCTTCCGACTGATCCCGAGGTTTTTGAAGAAGAAGGTGTGGAGGACAAACCTGAGAGCACTTTGCTGAATGGTGATAGCAATAGCAAGGTGGAAGATATTCCGGCTCAAACCCAGCGTAGTTGCCCAGATGGCCAACCATCCAATTCTGACGGTGTCCGTAGTATTGACTCGATCCTCAAGAAGATAGATTCAGTGATCCAGAAGATCACTTCCTCTGCGGCTAAACGATCTGAATTTGATACCTGGGCAAAGAAGCTTGACTACTCTGGGCCAGGTCTCATCGCCGGCTATGGAATTTGATGGAACATCAAGTTTCAAAGTCAAGATCAAGCCTACCAGGCACAGAACATTATCAACAAGCTGATTGAGAGCAAAAAGGATTGTCTAGAGCAGGAGGGCCCAAAGGGGGGGAAAAACTTCTTTGCTAACCAGGAAATCTTTCAAGGCAACTGGGATTTGGTCAAACGACTCAACAACATACTGGGAGAATTCTACTTCATAACTAAGCGGATGGAGGGCGACATATTGTCCGCTGGATTGATGCTTGCAGAATACCGGTTCATCAAGACATTCCTCACGAAGAAGTTGAACTCGCCTTCCAAAACCGAATTCCACCAAATGTTCCGGGCAATGATTGCAAAGACAAACAAGTATCTCCAGGAGGCTTTGAGGTGTGATGCAATCCTCCTGGCCACAGCTTTGAATCCCAGTTATCGTCTCTCTATTATACAGATGTGGTTCCCAGAAACTTACTCGTACACTCAGCTCTTGTTACAAGCCGCTTTCAATGCAAAACAAACTGTATACAAAGCACATTCCCCACCCAAGTCCCAACCAACTGAAAGCAATCACAACAAACAGCCACGGCCTCACAGAGAGATCAACGAAGTCAATTTCTTCCCTGATACAGTCAACTCAGTCAACAGTGAGCTCTCCCTATACCTTAGTGGGAAATACAAGTGGCCAGTCTCACAAGCAAACAATCCACTCTCATGGTGGAAGGTCAGTTTCACTTTTTCCAACCTCGTATTTATATATTATACATATATCAATGTTGCAACTGACTAGTCGGTATCTTTCAGGAACACTCTGCCGAGTTTCTGGTCTTATCCCTCCTGGCAAGGGACTATTTGGCATGTTGCTCAACCTCAGCTAGCGTTGAACGCTGTTTCTCTGCCGCTGCGGATACATGTGGACACGACCGAGGGGCTCTAGCGTTGCGAACGATTGAGAGGTGTGTTAGCTCACACCAGTGGATGCTCCAAGGAGTCCAACCCAATGGCGAGTTCAAGGCTGCACATGTCTCAAGTTAAGGACGAACAGGAAAAAACCCGGACTCGCCATGTCCCTGAAAACGCTTCCACTTCAAGTTCCAAGTAGTTCCCCCCCCCCCCAAAAAAAAAATAAAATAACACATGTTTTCTATGTGTGATGCTGGTATGAAAGAAAAGAATTTGTTGGCCTGATTTTATATTATCTGATTCCCCTCCCCGCAAAAACAACACCCCCGCCCAAAAAATTGTGTTTGATTCCTGATGCTCTGAAAAACGTAATACACGTAATGTTTTTCCCGATACTTACTGATATTTGTCTGTATTGTATCAGTTTAGCGATCCAATACAGCTAAACATCTGAGATTGTATTGGGTTTTTAGATCCAATACGTAGCCAATGTATTGCACTTTTGATCTGATACAGACAGTTGCTGGAACATGTATCTGATTTTCAATACAATACAGATAAATAGTGATAGAATTTGATCTGTATTGCTGAGGAATTTAGAACCAGACTACAAAAGACAGGATTATATATGAGAAGAAAATATAAGGAGGATGAGAATAGAGGAAAGAATAATTACCACCACACTAGAGAGAGAGAATCAGACAACCAGGTAACAAGGAGATGTGGAAGAGGAACAAGGACAACAGGGATACTAAGGAAACGGAAAAGGAGAGGGGATTAGCTGAGGGAGGAAGGACCGAGGAAGCCTTGTTTGTTTCTCACCAAATTGGAGAGTGAGCCAATCTGTGTCAAGCGGAGATAGGTCTTGATCGAGGTCGAGACAGTTGAGGGAGTTGAGGGAGTATACGGTCGACGAAGTCAATGAAAGATGGCCGGATGGGGGATTGAGATTGACAAGGAAGAGCTGGCAAGGGAGGAACGGACCGCTGAGCGAGTTCAGATTTACAGGGAGAGATTCTACAGCTCCTTTCACAGAGCTGTCACGGCAAATGAAACTCAACAAATAGTCCGATACTGTATCATATTGTATCTGTTACAGCGTTGTTTGAACTGATTGGCCAGATATTGATTTGGTAGAAGTTTTGGATGTGTCAGACACCTACCAACATAAGGTAGCTCTCAGCAAACCAAAGTTGCTGTCAATTCAGGCACCAAACAAGGATTCTTATCAACTAGTTCAACTGCAACAACTGGTGGGGAAGACAGGAAGCAAAACAAGAAGCCGTGTCGTGCCAATATCACATCTTCAAAATCCAAGGCCGCAGTCTCCAAGACAACCTCTTTGAAATCCAAGGCCAAAGTCTCCAAGAAAAAGTAAAAATCCAAGGCAGTGGTCTTGTCATCTGACGAGGCCACTGTAGATGATTCAGAAACATCCAAATAAGAAGAGCCTGATGTGTCCAGCAGCAAAAAATCCAATCATACCTTGCTTTTGGACAACATCACTCCTTGTGGAAAGGATTTGGCACAGGAAGGAGGAGCTGAAGATGAAGAGGGCACTAGCAAAGATGGAGAGGACGGTAAAGAAGATGATGTTTGATCCAATATTTTTCTTTTTGTGTCTGTGGTGCCATCATTTCTTTCTTGGCTGGTGTTTCTTTTTTATCATTTACTTGTACTTTCATCATATGATCATAACAACAAATGCCAGAAAAAGAACGGGGGGTGAAATAACATGTCAAGATAATGCAAGCTGTGATAGCTTTGGAATACCCCAGGACCTGCCAATTGCCGGATCAGATCCAAAGATTGTAGGCCACCTCATTCCAATAGAAAAAGGACACACATCTCCAGGCTGGAAAAAGCAATAATGAAATCACTGGTAATTCTTTTTGATTTCTTCTTGCTAGCACATGTCAATTCTATGTGAACAATCACTGTATGATGTGAGATTTTTGTGACGGCAGCAAAAAAGGCTTATAAGGGAGAAAAGCTATATCCAAAACGGCGGCTGCGGTATTTGTGGTGATTGGAGATGTTGGTTTGGGGAATGTGAGACAAGGACTGGGCTTGCTTGAAGTTGGGTGTGGTTATTTGGAAGTCAATGCCAAGCATTTTTGGTGTTGGTTCTCATCTCTCCTTTACTTGCGAATCCATCAGCCGATTCAGATCCACCACAATGCCCTGCAGTTTTTTATATCCTGGCTACTAGATAGGTGCGCAAAGCTGGTTATACAGACTTGGGACTTGGGAGATTGGTAATAAGGCAGTGCCAATATTGAAAGCCACAGTATATCAGAGAAATAAAATAATATTACATTTCCACACACAACACAATAAAAACCAAAGACAAAATTGCTAGCATTGGGTCAATTGGGGGCCAACGTGCCCACAGGATGCGCCGAGAGAGAGGCGGGCTCTTAGCAAGCTTTCTTGGCCAGAGAGCCTTGCACCGTAGGGAAGGACACCAGCAGAACTTCAGAGAAGGTCACACATCCTAGCCATCCAACGATCCCCTTGACCGCTTCCCGCCTGCCTGCTTGCGCTCGTAGAACACCCGCTCACACTTGACTTCTAGTGACCCCTGTTTGTGTACCGTCATCGGCTGCAGCTTGGGACCGTCATGGGTTGGCTGCCAGAGCCATTTGCCCTTGCTGGACGTGGGTGTTGGCTGTTGCTGCGGATCATTGTTTCTGGCACACCCTTTGTACCAGCCTTGAATAGGATCCTGATTGGTCAGCCATAATACAGAGAGCTCAATATCCTTGAGTGCATTCTTCCACACCTGAGTTATCTTGTGGCCCATGCCAATCCCACGATCCACTCGCGATGGATGGTTGGAGGCGGAGAGCTTGATGGGAGGTGGAAAGAGATGTAAATGAGCGAGCTGAGACTGGTAGAAGTATTGGCCACCGGGGAAGGTTGAAGCGCCACTTGGCGGGTTCCTCAGCCATCCTAGGATCGAGCTAGCGTAATGACACTCCTGAATTTTTGCATAGTCTGCAGGACCACAATAAGATTCCCGGCAATATCTAATACCTAATTGATACAAAAAAATGAGACCCTGGTAAGCTTCCAATCACCCAATTTTCAGCCATCGCAACAAGGCCGCTTGCAAGTAGAGAGTTCCTGAGCTCATTGGTGGGTGAGATACGCAAGCGGATGAGTGGTAACTTGGCAAGTAATCTGAGAAGGAAGCCGGTTGATTTGACTTTGATGGTGCCGCGCAACGAGTGATGTAAGGCTACTGAGCTGAAATGCTGACTTAACACAAGTCCCCCCTGGTGGGAGGCTCGCTATGGCTGGCCGCAAAGCAGACCCTCCCGCAGGGAGGAACTTGCGCTTAATGTCAAAATTTTGGCTGGGAAAGAAATCACAAATGGCTGGAGGGAAAATATTAAGCCTCAGCCAGCCTCCCCCTCAGGTCCTGTGGACCTGCCCCAGAGCCAAAAGATACTTCTGGACCCCAGCTCTCCTTCCTTTCCCTGCCAGACTTTAGACATTAGGCGTAAGCCTCTCCTCTGGAGAGCCCTCCGGGCGGAGTCCCCCAGACCCTCCGTTTGAGAGGCTTAGTTAAGCTAGGCTGAGATGTGAAAGAAAAGGCTGGCCGTTTGCGGTAGCAGAAACTGAGGACGGCCGAGAGACCTGAGGCTGCAGCTCATGGTGCTGCGCGCACAGCAGCTGGTTGGGGGCTCAATCCGGTCAAAGTTGGACAACATGTAAATCTGTTGCAATGTAACAGAACTGCGGGGAGCTGGCGGGAATCTGGAATTGGCTACTAGGATGGTTCACGTAGGGCCAAAATCAGCAAGACCAAAATAAAGTTTATCCCACAGTCCCAGCCAATTTGGCTGGGAAGGCTTGCTGATTTATAAAATCAGCAGGGTTAAAAAATCCCTACGTGAACCATCCTACTAGATAGTCTGTATAACCAGCTTTGCGGACCTATCTAGTAGCCAGTACATATATAACAAACTGTGATGCGTCCACCACCAAAGTTTGCAGATTATCTCAGGCCAAATGTGCTGATTAGTCCTAAGAGCATCAGAATTGGTGGCTAATTTAGTATGGACTAACTAGCTTGGATTATGCTTGGAATAAGCTAATCCGAGTGGCCCACCGCATTGGCGCAGATTTGCAGGTCCAAGGCTGTTGGAGATTATGTGTTTAGGTGCCTTTATGTTATGTGTTGGGCACCTAAACACATAGAGTTCATGCTTTTGAGCATGATGAATATGCATGTTGTGTTTAGTCCAAGGACTAGTGGGGTCTACATCTAGACCCACTGGAGGACTTCCTGCCAATCTGGAAACCCAGATTTTCCCAGATTTTTCTGGGAAATCTAGGCAGATCTAGGATTTGGGACAATTGAGCCCAGATTTCCCCGCAAAATCTGGAAAAATCTGAGTTCCCAGATTGACGGGAAGTCCTCCACTAGCTCCAAACAGAGCTCTGGGTCAAGGTGATTCCGAGTTGATCCGAGCTGATGCGGATGCGGGGGTGGACTAAGTGCCCTAATCCGGGCTAACTTAGCCACGGATGCGGATGCTCTAACGGGAGAGATCTTGATGCTACATGGTGGGGGTACTTCCTGCCACGCCCGTCCGTGGAACCAATGACAGGAGGGTAACGCGTGGAACCAACAAGGATTGGCTTGGTAACCCCTTGGTAAGCTCGTTGGTTCCATGAAACTGTTTTTTTCCACGTGGAACAAACGGGCTTCACACTTTTCCCCGTCGGTTCCACAATGTGCCTTCCTGGCACGCGTGGAGACCAGGTCAGCTCGTTGCTCACGTTGGTTCCTCGGCATTTTCTTTTTTTTTTTACTTCCAGCCAAGACCACCTCAGGCTGGTCCTGAGGTTTTGAAATTCCGACAAAACATGATTTTTGAAGAGAGGAAAAAAAATTGAAAAAAAAAAGACAAAAAAACCTATTGCAAACCATCGTGTGGGGGGTTGATAGGGTGTGAAGAAGCAGATATCAAGAATGTGAAATGGGTGTGCTGTGTAGCACTCCCTCTCAACCAGGCTCCCTGCTTTGATTGCGAGTTTGAGTCCCATAGATGACATTCTTAACTGGCTGTTCCCAATGAATTTTTGAGGCCCGCCTAGGCGGCCATGTGGATTCCATGGGTACACCACGGGAGTGCGCCGACATCGGTTTGCTGATTTTTTTTGCGGGCAACCTGAACCTCCCCGACCCAGCCAAACCTTCCTGCTGGCCGCCGTCGTGGTGTTGCGGTTTGCAGCCCCAGTGTCGGGCCGACCACAAGCGCTGCCGCATATCCAACGGCAGCAGGGGCAGGCCGCCGTTGTCCCGACCCTTGTGAGATACCATCTCGCAATGCCTGAGACATTGTGAGATACCATCTCGCGATGCCTGAGACATTGTGAGATACCATCTTGCAATGCCTGAGACATTGTGAGATGGCGTCCCGCGGTTGGGCTGCCCCGCCCTTGGCGTCACCCCGCCCCATGGGATGGGCAGGCAGCCGTCAGGCCACCATCCCAAGGGGCCTGTTCACACAGCCGTGAGATGGGGACCTGCGGTCAGGGCACCCAGGGCTTGCCGTCAAGACAACCTGCCAGCTTGACTGGATGGGGGAGCTGCTCGAGATCTGCTGTCCGAGGATTATAGGACGGATGGGGGAACTGCTTGACTGATCCGGTGTCCAAGGATTAGAGGACCGTTCACTCATGTCCGACGGACTACTGGAGCATGCTATACTGCTCAACAGTCCGGATTGCTTGCTGCTGAACGTTTGGTCGGACAGATAATCATTTCATAGGCTATGACCATGTCTATATACAAGAGAGCAACCCCCGTCAAATAACAGGGCAGGACAAGAGAGATAAAGAAACGACCTCGGATAGGGACCTGAGTTGTATGATATAGAGGCATAACAACAAGAAGGAAAGAGAGAGATACAACACCCCAACATTTGGTTGGGGTAACAGACAGGTCCAGTTTGGAAGACTTGAGCAATATGTTGGCAAGGGAGTTCAGCGGCGGGTGTGCGGTTAGACCTCAGCCACAACCTCATCAGGGGTTAGGAGCTTGAATCCTTAGGATTCACAACATTGTAGATTGTACCTTGACCGTGCGGCGGTTGATCCACGGCTGCTCGTTTGTTGCTGATGCAGCCTTGTGGGCACGGGTGAGCGCTCTCTTGGAGATGAGTGGAGCCTCAGGAGGTGAAGATGAGGGAAGATGAAGGGGAGGAGACAAGGGTGGGAGCAAACCAGGGGGACATAAATTATAAAGTCCCGGTCAAAGGGGGAAAAAAGTGGGTGCTGCGGACTGCTTTGATTCAATTTCCCAGCAGCTGACCATGCAAGGCTTTGTGGTCAGCTGGTCAATGACCGAGCGGCTGTCCTTTAGGGACTCTTACGGTTGGGCTGCCAGCTTGCATGCTGGGCAGCTGACCAACAGCCTGTGAGATTGTTGGGCTGCCGACAATCTTCGGCGTTGGTTACCCGGCGGGTGACCGTCAAAGGCCTGGGAAACACCTGGCGGCAGTCTGCCGGTCCGGTCGAGCCAGCGACTGTCCACCTGGCAACAGACCAGCAGTCTGCCGGTCCGGTCGAGCCAGCGACTGTCCACCCGGCAACAGACCGGCAGACCGGCGGTGGATCGACCTTGGTCAAGCCACCGTGGGTCCTGCCGGCAACACACGGGCAGACAGGCGGCGGATTGACCGAAGTCAGTCCGCTGTACCTCTTGACGTCAAGAGGTACGGCGGACTGACTGTCTCGACACCCCGACGTAAAGGTGTAACCCGGGGTTCGGGACGGGGGGTCTTCCCCATCCCGAGGCCTGTATCCGAGTTTACCCGGGTGGACACCGAACCACCCGGGTGTTTAGGTTTTTTTCATTCATTGGCAGCGGCCAGCCCTATTGGTGCCATTTTCCTGCTCCGAAATTAACCAACCATGAAGAGAAAGCGAAACAAAACTCAAAGCCGCTGCAATAGCCCAACCACACCGGATCCAACGCCAAGGACGGTCATTGAGGTTGATGACAACAGCGATACAGAAAATGGTGATACGTCAAAACCGGATAATCAACGCCGTAGCTGGGTTTGGAACCATCTCAAAGTCCACGGTGATGTAGCTATCTGCCAAGTGGTCCTCAAGACTGGCAAGATTTGTGGCTCGAAGTTGAAGAGGGATAAAAGTTCCAGCACCAAGAACTTCCATGAGCATCTGAAGAAAATCCATCGCCTTGCCGATCCGAAGCTTGTCAAAAAAGCTGCGAACTCACAGATTGATCTAGAAAAATGGGCAAGGAACTCAAAGTTTGTGCCAAAAGTACGTGACAGATAGGTGTTCTAAATGAAAGCTTCATGCATCATGATTGGCTGATTTTGTTTTTCTAGGTTGAGCTCAATAACGAAACGCTTAAAACTGCACTAGCGTACTTCATCGCCGATTGCGATCTCTCTTTTTCCATTGTGGAAAAGAAGTCTTTCCAAAATCTTATCCGACTTGTGAATGAAGAGGCAATGCCCTTGATGGACAACACCTGCCGGACCGGGATTTCGAACCATCTCTCTCGGATGCATATGGCATCACAGGAAAATATCAAGCTGCAATACATAGCTAAACAAGAATATCTTTCATTCACCGAGGATGCTTGGACAGCCCCAAATTACTGTGCGTACATGGCGGTAACGGCACACTTCATCGATGAGAAGTTTGAGATGGTAGATCTAACCATTGCCGTTCCTAACGTACAAGGCATGCTGCACTTGCAAGTTCTGTTGTCTTTTTGTTTCTGGTCTAATAATTCTGCTTTTGTTTTTCTAGGTCATCATAGTGGAAAGACGTTCGCCGAATTATTCTATGAAGTTCTTGAGAAATACGAGTGTAGCAACAAGATACATACCATCACAGCTGACAACGCATCTACAAACAACACAATGGCAAAAGATATCGAGCTTCAAATTCCTGGCTTTGATACTAAAAAGCAGCTACTTGGATGTATAGCGCACGTGATTAATCTTGGAGCTCAGGCGGGATTAAAGGTGCTAGGAACTGGCCTTGAGGAGAAGGAAGTGGAAGAACTCTCGATGTCAGCAATGGATTCATCCACAAACACCGAGAATATAGAGACTGAGGAACAACAACCAGCTCAGTCTGTTATGAGGATCACTAATTTGACCTCTTGGCCGGATGGAATCGGTATCAATCTGAAAACAATACTCAAGTGTATCCATGGGCTATGTAATTTTGTCCGCTTCTCTCCACTACGGCGTGAACGATTTCGAGAAGTTGTTAACTTCATTCAACCGGAACTTCGTGAAAGTGGTGCAAAATTTGACTGCCTCGAGATCGATGTGGCTACAAGGTGGAACTCGACCTTCCAGATGTTCCGACGGGCAATCAGTCTTCGGAGCGCATGTGATCACTACTGCAAAACTACTAAAGAAACTACTGCGTACCTTTTGACATCTGCCGAATGGGATCAAGCCGAAAAATTCATGAATTTCCTTGCACCACTTAGCGATGCAACTGAAAAGCTCTGCGGAACCAAGTATCCGACTTTGAACACTGCCTTACCAGTCTACATGGTATTGATGAAACATCTCCACTCATTCAAACAAGGTCTTTATGACTCGGCTCAGCTTATCCAACCAGCCGACAAGGTCATACAGAAAATTGATTACTATGTTCGCAACGCGCTCACCAAACCAGCCTACTTCTGCGCAATGGTCCTTGACCCAACATTTAAGCTCATGTTCTGGAAAAAACATGCTGAGTTCATTCATGAACACTACAACATCTCAGTTGACCAAGTACTTAGAATTTTCTCCGACACTGCGAACGAGTTTGATATCAAGTACAAGAAACACCCTCCAGGCGAGAAGCAAAATTGCCAACCTAGCAAATCTCGAGACGGAGAAACGAAGATGGATCTCTTTGATTCTGAGTTCTATGAACCCACCGGTCCGGTTGACACAATCGATGCCGAGATCAAGCGATATCTCAAAGAAGACCCCGAGTCTAAAGGAACGAAGCTCCTCGATTACTGGCGCAACCGACAGCAATCGTTCCCCATCTTGGCCAGAATGGCTAGATGTTATCTCGCTATCCCCGCAACAAGTGCGTTGTCGGAGAGGGTATTTTCAAAAGGTCGGCGGGTCTGTTCTTGGTCGCACTCCTCGCTCACCCCTCATACAGTAGAAGAGCTTCTATGTATCAAAGACTGGTACCAGTCTTCCAAAGGGCCTGTTTTTTAATTTTTCTATCTCGGTCTCAATCGTCTTTGTTTATTTCTTTGTTCTTCAACCGCTACACCGCACCAGCAGTCACCAGATTGAATGATGTCCGACAAAATGCAGCCCTCCAGGCTTCCACTTATAAATAGAAAGAGACGTTATCAGCCCCTGAACCACGGAACATCACTGTGAGATCGTTCCTGCCCCCCACTCAATTTATGTTGCACAACCACCCGGGTGTTCGGGTGGTTTGAGGGAGTGATCCCGTGGACCGACACCCGGGTGGTACCACCCGTGAAAACACCCGAGGTGCGGGTTTCGGGTGACACCTTTACCCCGACGACGGGCTGCCCTGTTTTCACACGGTAGCCCGACGTGGGCCCCTTTGTCGTCGGGTTGTCGGTCCGAGGGAGCCGAAATTGCTCTCATGGTGTACACATCTGTAAATATCCGTGGAATCCTCGGGGCCATCACGTGGTGCCCCCGCGATCCACTTGGTGGAGATCACGTGAACGTGTGGACCAGCAGCCGCTGGTCCAACCTCGCGCAGGGGCACTACGGGGAATCCACGAGGATTCGTCGAGATATCCTCGTCGGAGGACTCCCCGGGTGTATGCATCTCGACCAGGCCAAATGGGGGCGCCCCCCCCCCCCCCCCCCGGCCGCAGCAGGGACAAGGGCTTGTGTTAAGTTCGAGTGAGATGCAAATCTCACCGTGTTAACACACGCAGAAAGAGTTTTTTTTTATACATTCGATCAGTTTTAACTAATTGTACCAGTTTATTTGGAGTTGGGACAATGAATTATTTGCTTGCGTAGAGTCGTCTTCAATAAGTCGTACAATTTCTTATACACAGTACATAACCAATTAAAGATAGGGTTGAAAGAATGATCACAAGGATAGCTTCGAAGCCAACAAAAAAGGCTCTTCAAATGGAGTGTATAGAACTATACAAAGCTGCTGCTATTTAAGCATTTCATTTCGTACGCCAAACCAACTCTCTCCAGTAAGCAGCTTCTGACTGGTTGTGTATGTGATGAGACGGAAAGCCCTAAAATGACGATGCCATACATCGGTAAGAGTGGTCAGCTATTCGGTCGATTTTTTATTGGCCCAAGAGTAGCGGGACACAGACCATCAACCCAGTTTGGATTTCTTGATAGATTGAACTTAGGTAAGTTTTCCTGGACGACTCAGTTAGACTGGAGAGATTTTGGGCATGAGCTTGGATGAATGAAACGAGGGCGTCTCTCAGCTTGAGTAGCTCGTTGACAACCTTGCCTTCCTCGGCCGCACCGACGAGACTATCATCATCCCTCAGGGACTCCATGCCGATCATCGTCGAGAAGAACCAGACATACTTCTGACAGACTAGCTTGACGTTGGACTCTTTCTTCTGCGAAGGTGAGCCCAGACTCTCGATCTCTTTATTCATCTTTGTTTGGAATATCGGCCACAGTTTCATCTTGATCGCCATCAGATGCGTCTCGAATGCCGGACAGTTCATACTGGCCGCTGAAAGCAGCCCCTCATTCAATTGGATCATCGCATAAATACTGTTGGTATCCGGCAGGTCGTTCATAGACAACAGGCTGGTTGTGAATGTCTGGAAATGAAACAAGGACAGGCACTTCAGTTGGGAGGATAGGAACTCCGCAGAGAAAAGACTGGGGGGCGCGAAGCTTACCTTGTGATACTCGAAAACAGGTTCGATCACTTGTTTAAAGACCAGATCGATGGCAGTTTGGGTCTTTGGCTCATTCAATCCACTATTTGAATTCATTTCGCTGGGAGTTCCGGTCAAGTAGCTATCTGAATCGGCGATACTGCTGACAAAACTGGATTTCCTAACCATCGCGGTCGCACTACCTGATGGAGAAACCGGGACGGAATCAAGTCTACTGCTGGGTGGGAATAGTGTCGATGAGGATTCTGAAGTTTGTTCAATCCCCAGAGAAGGCTGTCCAAAAAAATGATTTGCAAAGCTCCATTCTGAGATCGCGTTGTCTATGGCCACCAGTGATAAGGACCGGAACAAGGCCTCGGGTGGTTGTTGCTGGAAGAGAATGATTGATCAGACCGGTATTTTGATCGTATCAAGAGATCGGAAATGATGTCCAGGTCACTGACAAATGAAGAATCCTCAGCCAAATATGCCAAAGTCACGTCTGCCCCGTCTAGTTTAGATTGTGAGACTACCGAGTCATCCAGGACTGTGGGACTCGATTGGGCATCGCCAACCAGACCGACTTTAACCCACCCTCGAGCTTTGATTTTCTCCAAGGCTCTAACGTACCGACGAAAGCTGGTCTCGAAGTACCATCGGGCCGTTCCGATGTATGCTTTTTGGACCTCGTTGGCTATCCGTGCTGAGTGACGCTGGAGGAAGGCGAAGAGCGGACGATACTTGAGCAAGAAAGAAGACTGCGTGACTTGAAGATTGGTGGTGATTGAGACCCGGAAAGGACTCAGGGCGGAGATGAAGAACGAGCGGATCTTGTGGGCTGCGACGAGTCTCAGTTTATCAGCCACATGATCCGAGGTGTCGATCGGTCGTTTCTCGAAAGAAGATGTGCGTAATGAGACTAATCGGATCTCCAGCTCTTCAATCGCCGTTAGCCAAGCTTCGTTCGGCTCGGTACTCATGATTGTCGAAATTAACGAGGGTGGTATGACAGTGCTGGAGATGTATGGGGACAGTTTGCGTTCAAGTGACCTTCGCCCTTCTAATCGGTTCTCGATCAACTTGGAACGGCCTTGAAGTTCGGCTATCGAGGTAGATACCGATGATAAATCGGCTTGGAAGTGAGCAAGTAGCTCTGAAAGCAGGTCCAAAAGCTCTCCACTGGTCTTTGACAAAACCGCACGAACTCAGCAAGAATCCCATGAGGCATATAGACGTCCAAGGAAGCCGTCGCCAAACTGTAAAAAACTACAAACTTTGATTTCCGCTTGCAAGTCTTCATATTCTTTTTTCCGACCTCCATCTGAGAGCAGTCGTGACACGAGGTCAGTATGATTGATCTGAAGGAGGGAATGAAAATCAGGGGTAGAAAGGCGCACAAAACTGCTCGACATTATCTGCTAATTTCTCGGCCCTTGAGGCCTGAAGAGTGTAAGCATGTTCTAGATCCACCGATAGTTGGGCAGCTTGGGGTGCGATCTCAGGGAAATCTGCGGGTGATTCGGGTCTTGCATGAGTACGATGGTTGCACTGATGAGGACAATGGGGTATGGACAGTCCACTGAAATTTGAAAAGCGTTCAATCCGACCTTCTGGGCTAATGCGCAAGTTTTGGAAGGAGGTCAGGATCTAGCGCCCAAAGAGAACGGCAATCAGTGATCTTGTGCAACTCGATAGCAAACGGGACTTTCCTACAGACCAGGTTCGACAGTGCGCTGGGTGAGAGACCATCAGCCGTGTCGATTCCGAGGGCAGACAAGACACTCGATGAAGACATCGATGCGGATACCAGAGGATTCCAGGCTGGTGAGGGAGAACTGAGTGGTGATCGAGTGACCATGGAGGGACCCGGGGACCCGATTTAGCGACCCCCGGGGAGATGCTTCGATTACTCGGCCAGTTGTACATATGAACTTTTAAGACCGATCTCAATTTGCCCTCAACGCGCCATGGACGCTGAACCGAATCCGAGTAGCCGGAGTAAGTGTACTTCGATGGTGTACCTCCTCCAGCTCATGTAAGCTGGTCGGCTGACTCTTGCTTGTGATTGCAATCAGCGGACAAAACAAAGGGACGCGGTCGCCCCTCGTCACCAACCTCGGAAATATCATATGTGCACAAAACCAATCAAGGCAATCCTGCCCCCGCCCAACGCACCCGTCCAGATAGCGCTGCTACTCCCACCAAACGCGCCCGTACAGATAGCGGTCCTACCTGGGCCTCCTCGAACAGGATGGTCACCGACTCGGCAACCGCAAACACGTCGAATGCTGTACTCCAGCACCTTGAGGAAGAAAACGAGCACTTGCGGCAGCGCGTGGAGCACTGCGAAAATCATATTCTTGCCTTGGAGGCACTGGTTGCTAAACTCCAGGACGACGTGGCTCAGTTGGCATCCCTGAAACCCGCGATCCAAAAAATCGATGATCTCGCAAACGTCGTCTCCCAGTTGCAATCACAAATTACCAAGCTGAAACCGATCGAGGAAAAACAGGAACAGCTTGCCAACCTCGTTGCCTCAATGCAGCAGAAGATGACCGATCACACTACAAATTATGACACCTTTCAACTTGCTACTCGTGACCTAACTCCCCGTGGTTTCTCTACCACTCATCCCTCCCAATCCGCACCATTGGAATTTATCCATGGCTTCAATCATCAAACACTATTACCAACCCATTTTGAAAACCTAGGCTCTGCGATGAACATTTACCTCGAGTCATACCTCGAGTCATATTCCGACTGGGATAGATCTTTGCCTGCAAATCTCCTGCACCGACGTTTCATCAAGCCGGAGGAGAAAATTGCACCGGAAGCTTTGGCCAAGCAGCTCTTGGCACTAGGTAAGCTTCATGCTATAATAAATCAAAAATCATTGAAGCAGTTTTTTTTTTTTTGTGCGCAGATCCCAAGGTCATGGATTTGACTTTGAACAAAAACCTCATCCACCCGGCAATCAACATGGCATTATTTGAACACTTCCAGGAAGAGCCCGATCTCCCCCTTTCACATGCTCGATTACGACGCGCCCTGCAGTACGTGGCCAAAACCTCGTCTGAATGGCCACTCACCCACTTCAATCAAAGATGGCCTCAGGTCATCAGAGATTCGATTGTTTTTTTCTATGCTTCACTCGAAGACGAAGCACCCCAGCTGGGCCCCTCCAAGTTCTCCGAGTTCTTAATGAAAATTTGCGAAGTCCAGTCCATTCTTCGTGAGATTAATGACCCGGACGAGACGAACATCATCAAAAGACTTCGCAAGCGACCAGTTCATTATCTTTGTGCCTTCCTGGTGAGCGGAGTCGCCGGACTCATATATGCACCTGGAAGCAAACCAATACCCCCTGAATGCCTCGTAGTACTTGTCGCGTACCTCAAGTGGTACCTCTCTCGACCCGCTGCCCTCTCGTTGGAACCAGACCCATACTGGCCACGAAGCCACATGGCCATTCTCATGCTACTCAAAGCAGGAGACGAAGTCTCGGACCTCGATCAAATGGTTGCATACGGAATGACTATTGACTACATCGCCTTTTGGAACCGTCACTCAAGCCAAGAAATACCGTGGCCACATTGGCGGTCACTCAGAGAAGCAGAAAAGATGCCAGTCGAAATCTCCAGCAAGATGATGGCATTTATCAACTCTACGGACGACGAGGGGAGTGAGTTGAGTCAATCACAGTCTCGAGCACTCGACATCATCGACAACGGTAGCTCTAGTCAAAACCCTCCCGCCCCCGCTCAGAACCTGACGAGCTAGTTCTTGTCATCCAAACGTTCCTCAATTACTCCCCCCCCCCCTCCCCAGCTAGGTTGGATATCCCTTGGTCCACATAACGGATGGCTAAAACAGTATGGAAATAGTTTTGACTTGCGTTGTTCAAGCTTGATCTCACCTCAGCAACATCAAGCTGGAACGGAATCTGGAGTACCCCAAAAATTTCAAATCTTGACCAGTGAATCTGATTGCTAACATCTTATTTGACATCATATGCTTGTACAATCTTTTCCTCTATCTTGTCTTCCTTTTTTGCAATGTTGATCTTCTGGTTTTACTTTGTTTCAAATGATGGAGGGAAGGACTGGAAAGAAAAAGAAGCCCTTCCCATCCATGAATCCATATTATCGCAGCAATGCGTTGCAGACACGATAATCAGGGGTTGAAAAGCTATGATACCACATGAATACTTCCTGGGGAGCCAAAAAAGAATATCTAGTTACAATCCAAATTGCCAGGGTTTTGCTCCGTTATACTCGTAACGTTACCGGAGTTGGAGGATAGCAGCGGACGTCACGGTACGTGGATAGCTTATGGGAGTGAAATGTGACGAGCCGTGGCAAAGCCACCTTGAAAGTCTGGGGGGATACAGTCAGGTCCTTCATGCCATCGGGTTCGACAGCCGCGAGGAACTTGATTAGGTTAGTGTAAAGGTTGGTTGTCAATTCTATTTATCTCAAGAACTCCTCTCACCAGAATCATGTTTGTATCACAAATCACCTGACCATGACTTGGTGAACAATTGCATGGAAAACTTTGGCTGGAAAACACGTCAACTCATGGCTTGATTGAATTTGAGCAGGACTGCCGAGCAAGACCTCAAGGAATGGATCTCCACCGCCCGGATGATGTTCTATGTTATAGATGCGAGAGTGATGTGCGAAGTTGATGGGCTTCGATCGATGGGCAAGCACTGTTTGGGGGAATTGCGGGATGAGCGATGATCGAGGCGCGATTTCTCTTGGTGTCCGCTCGATTGCGATGAAATCATTGGGTTGCCAGCGGCATGCAAAGCCTGTGAGAATGTTTGAAGACTCTTCATCCACACAGGTCTCGCCGGCCAGGCTTTGCGGATACTTTTCTTAACAATTGAACTTGATCTTTTAAAAAGATTATCGAAGACGTTCAAAGCATAGCTTGAACCGGCCTTTGAACTGTTTGAACAATATCTCCCACCAATTTTTCTTGTGTAAGCTGATGTAAAGATTTTGAAGGGATCAAGTACCTCCTTAGAGTCGCTTCGCGACGACGCTCTCGCGCCAGTTCATTGATTGCTCTTCCACAGTTATCAATCAGATTTTCACAACAAGGAAAGGCATATTTTCTCTGTGTTTCAAATTTTGGAACAAGAACAAAATTTCAAGACTCGGCATAGCTTGCTTTCATGATGTTTTATATACAGCTATGTGACAAAAATTCCATACACACCTAGAGACGTAAAGCAGTGGAGACTATCTACGGAGGTTGCGCTGTTGCCGAGCAAATTGATTCACGGCGGGGGTGATACCGTCAAAGAGCTGCAAGATGTTCGTTGTGTCAGCCTCCACGACGGCTAGCCTCTGGATGATCTGATCCGTCTGGCGGTTGATGCGAGCTGCTGTGCGAGCTTCCGATAGTCTGAGCTGACGAGTGATGAGGTCTGCCGTTCGAGCTTCCGATTCTCGGAGCTGGCGGGTGATGAGGTCCGCAGTTTGAGCTTCCGATTCTCGGAGCTGGCGGGTGATGCGAGCTGCTACTCGAGCTTCCAAATGTCTGAGCCGCTGGGCCGTTCGAACTTCCAATTGCCTGAGCCGCCGGGCTGACCGACCTTCTGACTCGGCGATTTGGCGGACAACGGTGTCGGTGGAATTCCGGATGGCTTGGTCCATCGCGGCGCGGAGTTGAGGAGTACACGGCGGACGCAAAACTCCAAAGTATCTCCGAAAGTGTTTCGGAGAGCCTCCAAAGTACCCGCCAGCAGCAGCGGACGGTCGGCACTTGGTCAAAATATCTGACGAAGTTCCTCCGAAGGAAGATTTCAATGGAACTTCGAATGTACTTCGGAGAGCCTTCGGAGGAAAACCTTCCTCCGAAGGCTCTCCAAATGTCATTCGAAGATCCTTCGCCAGGCCTTCGGAAAAACTTCGAAGTATTGCTACTTCGAAGCCCCTTCGAATGGCGACTTCGAAGAGGCTTCGAATGCATTTGAACTGGCCTTCGAAGGCACTCGGAAGATTCTTCGAAGGCCATTCGAAGTGTGCGTCCTGTCGGGCTCCCCAGATCGGCCCCCCCGATCGGGCTCCTCTGATCGGGCTCCTCTGATCGGGCTCCTCTGATCGGGCTCCCCCGATCGGGCTTGATTGGACAGAATGCTCCGGGATCGGGCGGGCCCTTGGGCCCGCCCCTCACAATTGGTTGGGATATCGCTGCGTGTATTTCTCATTCGGCTAATATATCATTGTACGTACAGAGGAGAGACAGAAGGGGGGGAGAGAGACAGAAGGGGGAAAGAGAAAGGGGGAAATAGAGAGAAGGGGGAAAGAGAGAGAAGGGGGAAAGAGAGAGAAGGGGGAAAGAGAGAGAAGGGGGAAAGAGAGAAAGGGATAGGGTTTTAGTTGGGAGGTAATACAACTTCCGGGGGGGGTGGATTTTCAGCAATGGAGGCCACGTGCTCCATGATTTGTTCTTCGGAAGGGGGCTCTTGGTTCTCGGCCGGGTTGTCGTTGACATCGCGGACGGTCTTCTTACCGTCCCAGAGTTGTTGGTTGAGGTCAAGGATGAGCTTAGAGTACGCCACGCCGTATGCGGGCGACTTCTTCCTGATTCTAACTAGGTCCTCGTCGATATCGTCCCAGAAGGAGATTTGCTTCCGGGTCGATTGTCGACGTTGGGTGATTCGGTTACGGTTGGCCATGAAGCGCAGGTAGGACAAGCGGATCTTGGCGCCGGCGGGAACTTTCTTATGAATGAATTCGTCGTCCGCCTTTTTGAAATCGGGGTGGAAAGTCGAGTAAACGTGCGCAATGAGCGAATAGAGGTTGGGTACCTTGGAGGGGGTCCCCCCCCCGTGAGACCGACCTTGATGAGCAGAGCCAGGGCGGTTTTTTCTTGCTTCACGTACTCGGTAACAAGTGCTTTCAATTCGGGGCCATCGTGACCCGAAGGCGGTAAGTGCGCGGCACGGAATTCTGCCGACGCACTCTCGATTGCACCCTGTTGAGAGATAGGTGAGAAAATGTACTGCAATATACTGAGAGAGGAGAGACTTACAATGGCTTTGGAGACCGGGGTCTCATTGACTCGCAACCGAGTTGCGGCGCGGCTGCCGTAAGATCGAAGGTCCTCACGGAGTAACACTCGTTGGACGGTCTTGCGGAGATGGGTCTTGAAGAGGTTGCTGAACTCGAAGGGGGAAGCGGTTTCGTCCGGAATAGTGATCGAGCCAACGGATGTTGAGCGCGGATTGAGGCCATTATGGAGGGCCAATAGGAGTATGGCCATGTTGCGGGCTTCTGGCGTCATCTGCAAATCTGGAAGGCTTCAACAGACTACCTGACCCGAGTAAGAAGGTCGATCACTCACCTGAAATAGGGGCTGGGCCCGTTCCACCAGCTCGGGACTGAGGGAAAAGGTGCCCTTGATGGCTTGTAGGGCCACCTGCATCTCCTCAAGGTCTTCGGGCGAAAGGGCCACAGACTGTCCGCCACTTGATTGCAAGGATCGACTCAGTTGCCTCGAGTTGGCACTGCTTGGCGACCACGCTTGATGGGGTTTGGGTGGTAACGGATTCATGGCGTAAGGGGACGCCGGTGCGCCAGTTCGGGCCACTGTGGGCGTGCGTTGGGGTCCTGCCTCGCTCAGTCGGTTGTGCACGTCTGGGGGGTTGGAACCTGACACGCTTTCAGCTGAAGGGGAGGGGGTTGGAGATGAGATGGGGGAAGGAGTGAGTGAGTGGATCAATACTCACCAGGAGGATGATTGGGCCCTCTGAGGGCAAGGGAGTTGTTTCCGATGGAGGAGGCGGGGTTGCTTCCAAATGGGGGGCCTGGGTGTCCGGAGAGGTTGTTACCGGGGATGAGGCGTGGGTCATGTCCGGGGGTTAAGCTGTAGTCTTGATGGGTGCCCAAAGGGTTGTAATTACCTTGAAACTCGTCCCAGGATTGCTGCCCACCAAGGGGCTGCGACACTGGGGTTGCCTGCGACATCGAAAGCGGTTGCTGTTGAAATGTTGTAATCCTCAGTGGTCAAAATCAACACATCAGGCATGGACTTGGTAGCCTAGTTGGTAAAGGCAGCACTTCTAGTATAGTGTCTTAGCTTCAAGCTAAGGTCGCTGGTTCAAATCCTGCCCAAGTCAATCATTTTCTGCTAAGCGTCTGCAAAATGCATTGTTAGTTTTAACACGATTAACAGTCGAAATGTGCTATGCGCATGATATGCATTTACATGAGATTATGCAATATTGTACTTATGCAATATGCAGCTTTGGGGTATAACCCTACTTTGGAATATGCAAAATCCACTTCTGCCATATGCAGCTTTGGGGTATAACCCTACTTTGGAATATGCAAAATCCACTTATGCAATATGCATTCTCACTGTATAGACTAGCTCAGGAATGATTGACTTCAGGGTCTCCTATTCTCCCACTGTGGATTAAGGAGGTGTGTTGAAATGTTGTAATCCTCAGTGGTCAAAATCAACACATCAGGCATGGACTTGGTAGCCTAGTTGGTAAAGGCAGCACTTCTAGTATAGTGTCTTAGCTTCAAGCTAAGGTTGCTGGTTCAAATCCTGCCCAAGTCAATCATTTTCTGCTAAGCGTCTGCAAAATGCATTGTTAGTTTTAACAGTTGCGCCATTGAGTTGGGCTGCGCCAAACCGTTCGGGTGGGGCATCGGATTGGGTTGTGGCGCCATTGGATTTGGTTGCGCCATCTGTTGCGCCATCGGTTGCGCCATTGGATTTGGTTGCGCCATCGGGAAGACTAGTGTGGGCAAGGCCCGAGGGTCTGGGATGGTGTCGGTGCCGTGGAGTCCAAGGGGCGTTGTGGAGTCCGATCGAGTTCGAGTGGCGGTGATGGGTTGGTCCCCTGGTGATGTGGCAGTGTTTGGACTCCTTGAGTCCGATGGAGTCGGGGTTTCATGGCGGCGCGGCGCTGCGGACTGTGCGGCTAAGAGGGGCGGATCGTGCATCAACTGAAGTCCAGGGGCTTCCCTTTCTTATAAAAGCAAGCTCTGTCTGAATTATGATAATGATAAAATACAATTTTCAAAGCACATTTTCATAAAATAAAGGCACACAAAACACATTCAAAAACACAGTCAAAATAAAGGCATTCATTCCTCCCAATTCCCCACATAAATACCGTATATCATTTGCCCCATTTCCACTATCAAATTTGCATATAAGTAAAGCTTGCTTGGGAATATCCTAGTTCTGTTTTTGCCATGCTACCACAAAGTCCCTGGGGTCGGCCCACAGCCCCCCCAAACATTCACACTGGTAAGCAGGGTTGGGTCTGATTGCACCAATTGGGTGAACTTGCTGATATTTTCTGGTTTATGATCAGGTTTTGAGCATCACATGTATCCTGATGGTACATACAGGTACAGATGCATTATGTGTAAATCAAAATGGGCCAAGGAGGAAAATATTCCATTACATCTTAAAGCCTCCACACATATAAGAAAGTTCAATGAAGTACAGGCTTTCCGTAATCAGATGGCACATTCTTCACAAAGTTCACAACAACCTGCCTCATCAATACCGCACACTTGGACCCAGGACCCCCCCGAGCTGCATGTTGACATTGGTCCAGAGTTTCTGCCTCCACCTCTGCCTGAGGGCTCTCCACCTGGCCATTCCCAAAGGGTGGAGGTGGATATGGATAATTCAGATGCTTTTGGTTTTGGATCGGATGCAAGACATGAAGTTGTTTGTGGACCCCAAGAAATGGAACGCTGGGTCCACAATGCATTGGCGGCTGGATTGATGGATGAAGAGGTTTTATTCCCTAGTCAAGATGCACCTCTCCCTGATCATCAATTTGCAGAAGCATGCAAAAATTCCTCTTGGTTCCCTTTCAGATCCAAGGAGGTAAGCTGTCTATTTCACAGCTATGTCTCATCATCATCAATAGTTTCAATAGATAATGGCTGATTTTTTGCTTGGCATGGCCATATATATCAATACCTTTCACCAGTATGCAGTCTCTGCTCTCATGCTTGGGCACCTTCATAATCGATTGTCACGGACAATGTACAATCAGATACGTATCATATTGACTGTGTGTGGCATAGAACTCCCACACTGGGATAGCATCAAGAGAAACCGGGAATTGATTAGGAAAGCGTTAGATGTTCAATTAAAACAGCATGTGTCAGTGTTCAATAACACCTGCTATTATCTGAGTCTGAGGGATATTATTGGACACGTGGGCCTCTTTTGATTTATGACTGTTGACTGTTGATGAGTTCTGAAATAGTGACCTAGTGCTGACCTGCCTTGTCTCATCTTCCAGGAATTGGCTAATCCAATAGTACACCCACATTTACAATTCTACCCACATGACACCAATGGTAAGAACATCAGAGCATTGTACCAAAGTGCAAAATGGCGTGAACACCTCCCCCGACAACACCGTGTGCAGATGGCTGCAGTAGGAAACCAACATTACTATATTTTTGAGCCAATCACATTGATTGGATCACCAGATAGTTACATTTTGGTGCCAATATTTTTCTACCAGAAGGTCACTGAGGTAGAAAATGATTTATACGCAAAGTGTATTAGGCCCAAATTCACTCATCCAGATGAAGAAGGAAAATTCCATTGCTACATACGGCCAGACATCGGGTATCATGACCAAGATTTACAGGAGATACCTGTCAGATTATTCAACAAGACTTACCAGGAGATCTTTCATAGATCTGGAGAATTGTTGATGTCCAAGTGTGGCAATGTGATATGGGGTAAGCTGCCTTTCACATATCATGCTTCACATGGTTGTGCATGTTCACTAATCACCTCATTTGAATCTGTATCTAATGACAGAACATGGAATGCCAACTTATTCCAAACCAATCCCAGTTCCCAATGAATGGAGAAATAGGGCAGACAACAGGGTCATCCGCCATGTTCCCATCACCCTATATTCGGATGACACCTCAGGTAACCAGTCCAAACGATGGAACAAGCATGTTTCATACTACTTCACATTAGGTGGCCTGCCTCCAGAAATGACCAATATGGAGTATAATTGTCATTTTGTTGCCACCTCTAATGTTGCATCAGCCTTGGAAATTGGGGAGCCAATTGTAGCAGAAATAAAGTAAGTCCAATATATGTTTAAATGTTGAAGGCTTTTCAGGAAGGACATCTGAATCTGAAATTATACCAAATGCACATAGCACATTGGCAAATGCAGGTGGCATTGCATATGACGCGGGTATGAAACAGGAGGTGATGTATATGATTGTCCCTCTGGCATTCCTGGCGGACTCACCAATGGCAGCTGAAATTACCAGCACACCCAATCCTGGCCAAGCAAATAATCCTTGCAGAATGTGCCATCTGAGCGTGCAATCCAAAAGCCAGAGGTGCACATTGGAATTTCTACGATCTTTCTTTGGCCTCCCAGAATTACCAGTTTCCAGACAGTGGCATGAAACTAGATCTCGATCTCATGATCTTTGGGAAACATATTATACGAAGACCAAGAATGAATTCCTAACCAAAACTGCACAGTATGGGTTGAAAGACCAAATCAACCATAGATTGATTGAATTGCACACACAGAAGGTACATGAAAGGATCAGAATCAATGAACTTGCAACAAATGCACGACCACAAATATTCAATTCATACCTAGAACTTGCCTCCTTTGATGGTTGTAATGACACACCAGTGGAAATACTACATGTAGTCCTACTTGGTTGTGTGAAATACCTTTTGGCGGACTTCATGAAAAATCGGCTAAGCAAGAGGCACCTCAAAGAAGTGGAAGCCAGATTACGATCATTCAATACTGATGCACTCAATTTCCCACCTCTTCAGGCCACTTACATGATGGCTCACCATGCATCCTTCATTGGGAAAGATTTTCGAATAATATTGCAGGTGGCCTCATTTGTCTTTTTCCCATATATGACAGAAGACATGAAGGATCTATGGTTCTCAATGTGCTACATAGCAAGTATGGTGTTTCAGACCACCATCCAAGATATGGAAGAGTATTTACAAGAACTGACAGCTGTTATTCGGCAGTTTATGTATCACATATCTAAAATGTCAGGCAGATGGTCAAATAAACCAAAGATTCACATGCTACTACACCTCCCTCAATCAATCAGGCGATTTGGACCACCAATTCTGTTTGCCACAGAGAAATTTGAGAGTTACAATGGCATAGTCCGCACTGCGTCTATTCATTCCAACAGACAAGCTCCCAGTCATGATCTGGCTCTCACATTCAGCAATTATCATGTAGAGAGGCTCTTATTCTCTGGTGCCTATATTTATGATCGTCAAACAGGAGAATACTTCCAAGCATCATCAGAAATTACAAACATATTTGCACAGAATGAACATATTCAACGCTCTTTTGGTTACAACTCAAAATCAGTGAACCACATGATTTCATAACCCTACTTACACAATCCCAAAGTGAATCCATATGATGAAGAGCAAATCCCATCCGCACTGAGGTTAAACTTCCCAAACAGTAGAATCAGGCAAGTTTCTTCAATCAAACTTAATTCAAAGGAAACCATTTACAAGGGAATGTTTTATTTGGTGAGCAAAGATGCAAAACACTCATAAAATACTACCACTGATAACCAGTAATAACAACACTATCCATTTTATGTGGCTAATAGGAGCAAGGATCCCAAAATAGCCATGTGATAGCGTGTGTTCAATCAGTTTGGGAGGTCACTCCAGGGAATCGATTCTATTTGCGTCGAGTGGAATGCACACGTGGGCAGATAAATCATCATACACGAATGTGGACGCTGGCCAAAAGTTCCACATCAACCATTGTACCTGTCCCTGTAAGTCCCTCTGATATAAAAAACACATGAGGATCCACTGAAAATAATCAAGAAGTTCAAGAGAAAGCTGATTCCTGACAATTACAAACAGGTGGTCAAGTGTTGTCTCAATGTACAGCATAACTGCTTTGATGGAGGCTGCAATATGTTTGAAGGCGCATTGCCAGTCAACAAGCGACAGGAGGGAACATCTGTGTGTCATCACATCCAACACACAAACTATAACAGTTATCTGCTGAATTCCTTTGCACATCATGAGGGTCAGATCCACCGCCATGAATCTTCTTTGCAGCCACAATACATTCCTGAATCACTCATGATGAACGCATTACATGAGGGACTCCAGAAGTGGCGCGGAGAAAATGAGCCTGATGATCTCAGTGATTAAAATGTCTTTGTTTATTTGAATGGATGTTCCTCTACTATGTAGAATTTTTCAGCCCATCCGTTTCATACAAGGGACCCCAACCATTTCATCCAAAGGATGTAGCTGTTCACCACATACATTTCATTAATGGGTGTAGCATGTTTTATGTCAATCATTATTTATGAAGCTAGCTTGGTAATTTCTCTCCATCATTGTTGTGCAAGCAAGTCTGAATGCTTTTGTATAGCCCAATTGAACTTAGTTTTTTTGGTTGACTTCTTCATTTTTCTTCAGAGGTAATTTGGATAAGTATTCTTCAGAGGGAAATTGTATAAGCATGATATTCCCATCAGAGTAATTCACAAGAAATCAATAAATAAGACACAGAGATTGCATCAGCTTGCAGGAGATTGCAGGTCAAACCAAGAGAGAGCAGGATTGGTAATAGAGGCAAGCACAATAGAATAAATCAGCAGAAATAAATACATCATAAACACACAAGGGGGGCATGAGCTTATGGCACAAAACAAGAATTGCAGGGGGTGGGTCACAGGGGTAACAGGACATTTTAAACAAACAAATGAGCAGTGGGGGTGGTGGCGGGTGCGGGAGGGAACACGTCAGGTCTGGTTGAGTCGTTTCATGGCCTCGGGGACGCCGTCTGTAAGCAAAACCGCAGGCCCGTAGCGCATCCCGAGGTCGCAGAGGGTCTTGACAGAGGTGGTCTTGAAGATAGTCCAGTGGTAGAGCGAATGATTCTCAATCACAGCTTGAGTCACCTTGTCCTCGGCCTCGATGTGGCACAATTCGAGATACTGGTCCATTGACAGGTCGCGTGGTGAGGTTGGAGGGGTTGGGGTCACAGGTTCGGGTTGACTGTTGGTCTTGACTCGCTTTGGTGTCAGGGGAGATTGAGTCAAATGAGCCAACGAACCGGACGAAGCTAGTTGATCGACCCGTGACGACCGCTCCTCCTTTGGCGAGTGGACGTTGTCGCCTCCATTGTTGTTGTCACCAAAGTCGCCGGAGAAGAACCTGTCCGTCTGTTCGACAAACTTATCCAAGAATGACTTGCGTTTTGGTGGCCGGGGGGGGGGGGGTTGGGGTCGTCTTCTTGCGACGCCACATCGTCTTGTTGGGGGCCGGGGTCGTCTTCTTGCGACGCTACATCGTCTTGTTGGGGGCCGATAGGCGGCGACCCGTCGCAGGACTCCTCGCGAGCCTATCGGGTCCAATCATGTAAAGAACGTGAGTTCTTTCTTGTCAGCAAGGAGGGAAGAAAAAATAACCCGCTTACCGTTGGGTGGGTGTCCTCCTGCTGAGACAACATCGGTGGCTTTGTTGGCGGAGGGGAGCTGGTGGGGGATGTCGAGGAGACTGGTCCAGGTGAGTGATGCCCTTCGCCATGGATGTTGGCTCCACTCGCCTCCATCGAACGGGTTGAAATTTGAAGGTCCTCTGGAGGTCCATCGAAAAATAATCGGAGGGGAGGGCTCCGCCTCCGAAGATCCATCGAAGTCACCGGCATTCGAAGGGCCTCCGGAGGTCCTCCGAAGAATATTGGGAGGGGAGGGCTTCGCCTCCGAAGATCCTTCGAAGTCAGCGGCATTCAAAGGTCCTCCAAAGAATATTGGGAGGGGAGGGCTCCGCCTCCGAAGATCCTTCGAAGTCAGCGGCATTCGAAGGTCCTCCGGAGGTCCTCCGAAGAATATTGGGAGGGGAGGGCTCCGCCTCCGAAGATCCTTCGAAGTCAGCGGCACTCGAAGGTCCTCCGAAGAATATTGGGAGGGGAGGGTCCTTCCTCCCAATGTACTTCGGAGTAGAGTGAGATGTCAAAAAATTAGGTTTTATCCGGTCCAACCCGGTGGTCGGACGGATATTTCTGTCACCTTCGAATGTCATTCGAAGTTTTTGCCCCACCTTTGGAAAATCTTCGGATTTTCTTCCAAGATCATCCAAAGGACGGCGACTTCGGAGGTCCTCCAAGTGAGAACCCTCACTTCGAAGGTTTTTCGGCGAAAAACCTTAAAAGTGCGTCCGCCGTGTAATCAGCAATTCTGGACCTAAGTACATGCAAAAAAATCAGTATATACATAATATTTGGCAGGCGCGGTGAAAGGAAAGAAGACATACCTTGTTGAGCAAGGACTGACAAACATGCGCCGACAGCATCAAGGGCAAAGTTTGCAACGCAATGGTTGTCCGCAACCTCAGCCAAACCAGCTGCAGAAAAAGAAAAAAAGAAAAAAAAAACAGTGTCAGTCTATTTGACATGTATAAAGGGAAGCTGTTGACCTACAGTCACGCTGGAGGGTAAGGAATAGGTGGATGAACTGGTTGGATAAACACGGCAGGGACGGTGGGTTGAGGGTGGGAGGGGGAATCTTGGGAAGGATTAGGTACGGTGGGAAGAGCATGTTGGTATAAATATGTAAGTACAAGTAAAGAGTGTAAGTTTCACCAACGCAATACGGATGAGGATGGATGGATGGGGATAAGTGGCACAAGTCAGAGTACCTTTATAATAAATTGTCAACGGATGCACCTCCGTACTCATGATCAAACAGCATCCAACTGAGTTCAGGACTCCATCATGCTACAGGCGGAGTCAGTTGGATGCTATCCACTTAAAAGTAGGGCATCCAGCTTGTCCGTGTGATGCTCAGCCTGTGAAAATGTCAGTTGGAATGTTGGATGACAATAAAACAACTGCTGCCGGGACCTCAGGCACAATCTCCCAACTGTTTTTGCATCCGACCAGCCAGAATCCAAAGGTCCGTATCAACAATGATCAGCACTCCGGCAGAGTCAAATTTGGGTCTAACTCAGGATCCAAGGCCAGGATGGCAGTTGTGCTTCTTTTGTTTCTTCCTTGCTCCAGGCGTGCTTGCGCAACAATTCCCGCGCCGATTGAGATAACCGCTACCCATTCTCACCCGCTGGCAGTGCCTCAATAGCAGGACCTCAGGGCATCCGCATCGGTCGCGGGTTAAGGGAGGATTAGCGTAACTAATCCTCCTTGGCAACCGCACCAGGCCCGATTTAATCGGGCTAAGTTGCTCCCAGGAGTCCAATTTGGACTAGCGAGGAGTAGATTTCCTCCTCGCTAATCCTGGGAGTAATAGCAAGATGAATATTCAAAACAGCCTGGATTAAGCTGGATTAAGCTAGGAGTGCCGAGTACGCACCCCACCTCAACAAGTCTTTGTGTATACGCCAGCCCAGCCCAAGCTTCGAACAGCATGCCAGCAGCCAATTCTGCACCAGCTCCAGCCCCTACCTCCAAGTCTCCCCCTGCCTCAACCAATCCAACAAAACGCCGAGGACCCAACTTTACCCCAGAGGAAGACAAACAGCTTGCGAAAAGCTGGGTTCATATTTCCGAGGACGCAATCAAATCAAATAACCAAAAGATCGACAAGTTCTGGGAGCGTGTTTTCAACGATTTCACCAAGTTCAGTCCAGGACCCGTTCGCAATGCTGCAGCTTTACAAACAAGGTGAATTACTGTTCATATTGTGATTCTATTTTTTATGGCACTTATTTGTGCGTTTAATGATTTGTTTGTTTGATTTCTGATGCAAACAGGTGGAAGAATTTGCAGCAAGCTTGCCTGAAGTTCTCAGTGCTGTATGATCGAATTGAAAAACACCCACCGTCTGGCTCTTCCCCTGAGGATTGGATGACGATGGCTCGCGAGCAATACTATGCTCATGTTAAAAAGCATTTTCTTAATGAGCGACCCTGGCAACTCCTGAGGCACGTGGCCAAGTTCAAGATGTTGGGCGGCAAAGCAAAGACAGGTCGAGTTGCGGAGGCAAATCAAGATGGTTGCGCAAGAGAGGGAGCCACTGTTGATGTCACCACAATGAATTTAGTCGATGCCGGGAGTGGTGGGTAGGATTGCGGAACTGCTCGGGTCTCCACAATCATGTTGTGGAGAATTATACATGTAGTCATGATAGCATTTAAATCACCTGGGTACCAACTCATTGCTGGTACCCTTAGGATTTTGAATTGGCCCTGAAGGGCTGCAAAAGTCCGTTCAATATCTTTTCGGACTGACTCTTGCCGCTTCGTAAAGAGTTTCGTTGCTCGATCTTGTGCAACTAGAGATTTGGATTGTATCAAATTCGACCATGGGTAGTAAATACCATCAACAAGATAGTAAGGCCGCTTGTAAACATTGCCTTCAACCTCAAACTCGACACCCCAAGACGTCCCCGCAAGTTCCGCATCAAACAGAGGCGATTGATCCAAAACATTCTTATCGTTCAGAGCTCCGCACGTCCCAAAAAAGGAGTGCCAGATCCAGGTGTCCTTTGTGGCGACTGCTTCTAGTACGACGGTCAGGGTCTGCTCTTTGCCTTGGAACTGTCCAGTGAGTGCTGTCGGGCAGTTCTTCCATTCCCAATGCATGCAGTCTAGGCTGCCAATGCATCCCGGAAAGCCCCTGGCTGCATTTTCTGCGAGAATTTTTTTGAGGTCTTCTTTGTTTGGGGCGCGTAGGTAGGTTGGTCCATATGTTTCTTGAATGGCAGCACAAAACTGTTCCATGTTTTGTCGAGCTGTGGTCTCTCCGAGTCGACAGTACTCATCGGTCGCATTGAGGGGAATTGCATACGCCAACTGTCGAATAACGGCGGTGAGCTTTTGATGCGGGCTCAAGCCCAATTTACCAGTACAATCCTACAGAGAAGGAAAAGATCATTAATCAGATATGCTGCCGTGGATCTTTGAAGAAATAAAAACCAGTCTCACCGGGCGTTGAACAAAGTAACGGTATCGAGCCGTGAGATCGTTCAGAATACGCAAAAATAACCCCTTCTCCATGCGATAACGCCGAGCAAAATCGTCCGAGTCATAACGCGAGCCCTCCTTGAAATAGTCGTTCATAAGCTCTTCATGGTGTTTCAGGTGGCACCGGTCCTTGTTGGGCGCTCGAATTAACTTGATTGATGGTCGTGTTTCATCCTCAGAGCTGCTAGAATCAAGGTAACTGTTGTCAACTTCTTTCAGGAGTTCTTGGTTCGTTCGGTGGATGTATGACAGGTGTCGTCGAGTGTTGAAGTCCTCCTCGTTGAACAGGAATCTTGGTGCCATTGTTTGGTAGTAAAATCGAGCCGATGTGGATGACCAGGGTAGATGAAGTAGTAGCCAGTTTACTCTTGTGTTTATGCCGGACCGATGCGGTTGACAGGCTGGATTAGCGGTAATCCAGTATTAGGCTAATCTACTCCGACCCTATTTACTCCCGCACCGATGCGGATGCCCTCAGGCACAATCTCCCACCCGTTTTTGCGTCCGACCAGCCAGAATCCAAAGGTCCGCATCAACAATGATCAGCACTCCGGCAGAGTCAAATTTGGGTATAACCCAGGACCCAAGGCCTGGATGGCAGTTGTGCTTCTTTTGTTTCTTCCTCACTTCAGGCGTGCTTGCGCAACAATAACCGCTACCCATTCTCACCCGCGGGCAGTGCCTCAATAGCATCCATCTTTGGCTTTATCAGAGGGCATATGCTAGTGGTGTGTATGTATGTATATGGTGGATGATATACAGAGCAATACAGAGCATCGATAACCCAGACAAGAGAAGAAAAAAGGCCAAAGAAACTAGATTCATTTTTGTATTTATATGTAGCATGTCCAACTCAATTTTTTGTAGGAATTTAGACGAGTGGGGTTATAAGTGTTTACAACTATTCAAAGAAACATAAGCTTCGGCTCTTTGTTTTCGTCCTTTCGTTTGTTTTATGAAGCAGCTTTAAACAAAAAGATTTGCTATATTGCTGTTTGAGAATGCTTTTAGGTCTTGCTTGAGAAGACATACTTGACAGAGGGCTGGAAGATTAGCCAAAGGGACCGGATTACATGGTATGTGGAGCGGCGTATCTGATTGGTGGCATGAATCGAGGATGATGAGCTGGTAGCATGTACAGTTTCAAGTAGACTCGCATAGCCGAAACTACATCGCCAGCGGCGTCTACCAGTTGTTTAAACAAACATGAGAATAAAATGGGAGGGAAAATGAGTACGTGGTGCAATTCTAGAAAGAAAAAAAAAGAGTGGTCGAGGTGGATGAGAAGAACTGACAGCTTAATTGAGTGGGTGAGAGGTAAGATGATTCCCAGTTGGAAGTGACTACACTCTTGGTTTTAGGGAGGAACTGTTCGAGGTACCTGGCGACGAAGCGTTGGAGAGAGAAGTTGTCGGCCGGGATATCTTCTCGGGCGGTAGGATCGATGAGCTTGGCGACGTCAAGGAGTTCAAGGAAGGCGTTCAGATAAACTTTAGATCCAGTGGGGTCAGTGAATCGGTCACGGGCCAGCTTGTCGGCATCGCCGGAGATTCCGACGCCAAACTTGACGACAAACGGGTCCCTGAGGAACTCGGCTATGGGCGTGGGCAGGACATGTAGGTGCCATTTGGGCCTCTGGATGTGGACCAGTTGGATGATCAGGGTGATCGATTGGCCGCAGATTTGGATCAACGAGGTCGGTCGTGGCTTGCGAGCACGATGGTCGGTAGTCCACTCCATGTCAAAGGACACTAGTCTTAAAGGTGGTCGACAAGCCGTGATCATTATGCCATCTCGCAAGACGCTCTCGATCATCGCGCGAAGGGTTTCGTCCGATGAATCCTCTCCAAACGGAAAGACGTATACTGATTGGGGTCGATACGCAGGGTCATGTACGTCGAATCGAGTGACGTCTGCCTCTTGGGTTTGAGAGTTATTATTGGGGTCCATGGATGAGCGTCGTAGTGCGGATTTTGAGCGAAGCTCTTGATAAACTTTCTCATCTGGAGTTCAAAGATTCAAACAAAAGAAGAGAAAATCAGCTTGTGCAGTTTAGGACTGATAGTGAACGACTTTATCTAAATTGTTTAAATTTCTTCAGATCATGTATTTGATGCATGAAAAAAAAAAAAAAAATGTGTCTCGAACTGACTAGCAGAGGGTCGACTGCGCTTGGGCTGATTGGGACCACCCGCTGGTGGATTTTGAAGGGCAGCCGATGAGGACGACTGAGCCGGCTGAGAAATGGGTGGCTGCCGATGAGGGCGGGACATCGTTGTGGGATGGAGTGGCGGGAGAGATCTGGAGAGAGCTGGGGTGGAGGGAGGTGGTTGAAGGGCAGAAGAATGTGGCCAGCCCCATCCACACGGGGATAAATTAGTTCAGCCTGCAGGGCACGAAGATCAACCTTAAAGGGCTTGGCAGGGTTGTTTCACCTTCTGCCATGAATCCCCCGTGGTGGTGCTTGGTCCCGTCACCCTTGTCGGGGATCTCAGCTGTCGAATCTGATGGTTGGCAGAGATGGCGATCGGCAAGGCCCGATGAAGGGCAGTCGTATCTTGCGTGCCATAGAAATACCTGCTCTATATGAAGGGCCTCTTGGCTTTTTAGCTGATTCCAAGCACGAATCTTGCAGCATGCACAACATCAATATATTTTGATGTTAGCCTCGGGAGGCCTCGGGTGCAGGAAATGGGGGAATGTTGAGCTGAGGATGTCGCCTGGAAAGATGAGCTCTTATGCCGCCCGAGATAGCTGTACCTAATCAGAGGAGGTGAAGCTTCAATTGCTGGATGGAATTCTTCACTCTTTGGGCCCTCTTGGACCACCGGGTGAGCTTTGGTGATGGTCAACAGTGGTCCAACGGGATGTTAGGGAAAGAAAAACTCGGAAAAGGGAGTGTTCATAGCATACTTAGGTGCTTCTCGGGGGTTGAAAATAACCTAACCAATTCCTCATTTGGTTAAATCCCCATAGTTACTAATCCTCCAAAAACAATAAATGCTCTTACATACCTTACTGATTGGGTTGGGATGATGAGCACACCCCAACCGTGTTTGCCTGTGCGCCTTGTGAATTATTTCCTAAGTTGGAGCTTCCCAAGGAGAGCCTCACTTTCATAGAGGCTCATATAAGGGCCAGCTTGGCCCTCCGTTAACTGTCATCCCACTTCAGCTGTTTCATTTCCTAGCATTACCCCCAGCTGCTTTCCCCACCTTTGTGTTACTCAGGCCCGGTGCCTCCCTTGATTTTCAGCTTTGTTCGCAACCCTTCATTTTTCAGCTTTGTTTATTCTTGTTGGTGACACAAGCTACATACCTCGTTTTGGATATTTTGTTGTAATTTTGAGCTTCTACTTTATCATCACAGCACCGCAAAACTTTGCACTTCCCCAATTTCCCCCCTCTTGACTCCGCACAAGTTTCCCTCTCTTGACCGCTCTCAACCCCTTCCGCCACCTTTCACCCAACTTTCCTCCTCTCAGCGCCCCTCGAGTCGACTCTGTCCGCCCAATCTCTGATTCCCGTCTCTCCACTTCCCCCACCAACAAAAAGCCAATCCCATCATTCTTGCCATCCTATTCCCCAACCATGACAGAAATCTACCCCTTCATTGCCAATATCGAAGATGTTGCACCCGAACCCACCACCTCAGAGGTGCCAGCCCCCCACGGCACGAAAGCCCACCCTTCTGCAATGCGAATGGTCCAACGGCTAAATGGTGTAGCCCCCTCATTCCCGCAACACCCATTCTGCTTCTCTATACCGGGTCATTCTATGGGGGATGCATATGATTTTGTTGAGAAGATGCAGGAGACGGTGCGATGGACCCGCCAGAACGGATACGACAATTATAAAGCTATTTCCGCTGCCGCCGCCTCTTCATCTCGGAAAGCCGGCCGCCCACCGGAGTGCCACTTCAAGATCTTCTACGCCTGTCCTCGCAGTGGCCACCACGAAGCACCTCTCAATTCCCGCAAAGAAGCATCCGATAGAAAGTGTGGCTGCAAAGCCAAGTTTGAGATTTCACACCACCTTCCTACAAGCACCATGAGAGTCAAGTGGCATTGGAAGCACAGCCACAAACTCAATACTCTTGAGGACATGCAGGCCACCCGTCTTCCTGTCTCCGTGCACCAGTGGGTTGTCAACCGTGTTGATTCAGGCATTGGATGGAAGGGGATTCAAAAGCTCCTGTTGGCCCCGGACCTCAACACAGTAAGACAACTTTCTTTTGTATAATCCAACAAGAAAAGACATTGACACCATCTTTTTGACACATTATCAGCTTTGCAAGACCGTCTCTGCTGCCCCCGAGGGCCGGCGCATTATGTATGACCTCGTTCACAATCTCATTCACACCCGACTTATCGCTCCGGCAAGACGGGATCCAAACGTCTTCACCTCCTTGGCCCTCTGGCAATCTCACCTTGACGGGCTTGGATGGTACACTTTTTCCCCGGCACTTGTGGACTCCAACATGTTTCTTTTTGCGCTCCAGTCCCCATGGCAACGCGAAATGATGCTCGCGCACGGGACCACCATGCTATTTGTTGACACAACTCACAACGCGGTCAGCAACCATTTTCTTTCGGGCAATCGGAAGGCTAGTCTTGATACCGTCATGATCCGCAATCCAGTCACAGGCAAAGGATTGCCGGTCTGCTGGGCTTTTACGGGATCACTTGCAATGTGAGTGGCCCAATATCACATTCTTTCTTGACTCACATCCCGCTAATCTTTTCTTGACTTTCAATTACATGCTTCAGTGAACCCTTGGAACAGATCCTCAGGTGGTTACGGTCCTCGTCTGGGCTGGTCCCTCATGCTGTCATGAGCGACTGTGCATTGGCAATCAAGACAGCGGTTTCCTCGTGTTTTTGCGACCTCGCGGACGGAGCACCAAGGCACTATTGGTGCTACTTCCATGTCATGAAAGCCATGAAGGCAAAGGCAAGAATGTACTTGGGTCAACGTTCAGCCGAGGCGATCAGCGACTTCCAAAAGCTGATGCATGCAAAAACGTTCCCGAAAAGCCGAGCAATGATCTTTCTCAGCAAATGGAGGGAAATTGACGAGCCCTTTGCGAAGTACGTAGACTCACAGTGGTACACGCATATCAAACATTGGTCAATGTTCTACAGAGTCGTCAGTGCTATATTTTCCTCTCAGCTGTTGAATACCAAAATATCTGACTAGAGAACCTTTTTTCCCAAAGACCGCTCACCAGAACATGCATACAAACAACTACACCGAAGCATGGCACCTCATACTCAAGACCAAATTCATTCCCCCACCCGAGCGTCGCCGAATCGACGAGCTGATTCAAATTCTCTGTGATGTTGTCGAACCTCACTTCAGCCATGAGTTCTACCAGGTGGATACTGGATTCCACAAGCAAGTGGCAAATCTATACCAGCAACAATCTAAGACCCGGGCACACGGATATACAAGGGAACATCTGGCAGTGATTGGTACTGAGATCCATCGGTATACATTGCACGTGAGCTCTTTTCTTTATCGTTGATCGTGGGTGACTAGTATATACTCACATGTCTAATGTACTACATATCACTACAGTTTGTTGTTTCATCTTTCTCAGCTCCGGGCTTGCGATTCTATCACGTCCACTACGAGGCAGCAGTCGGGCTTTCCAGAGCACGCCTGATCAGCTGCTCCTGCAAACATTTCACTCAAGTTGGCAGTGGTTGTCTTCACATGTACTACCTGGCCCGAGAGTACCGCATGTTGGTGGTAGAGCGGGCACCTAGTAGCGTACACACCATTGACCCAACCTTTATCGACGGAGACTCGGACATCGAAGTCGTACAGACCACGCAATCAGGGATGCACAAGAGACGCATCTCTGGTGTCTTCTCACCTCGCGAAGCGACTGATTCCAAGCGCAGCCGCTTTGCGCCACCACCTATCCCCACTTTCATCGCTTCACACCCAAACCTTACTGCTTGCCCACTCGAACCCCCAACTGCGACACCTAGTGACCTTACCTGCATCACTAATGCCCTGCCAATCCATTTCAACAAAGAGTTCAGTCACCCAACATCACCTCACTCGAAGGGAGCAGCCAGCAAGGGACTCGACTCGGCTATAACCATCCTCAAGCGTGCGATCGAGGTGATGAAGAAGAAAAAGGATAGGACCACCATGGCCGATGCCACACCGCCGGCGACCATGAACCACTATCAAGGTGTATGCCATGCCCTTCTGCACATGGTAGAAGAGCGTTCGCCGGGCCTGTCTCAGACGCTTCAGCCAGTCTTTCGTGGGATTGCAGATACTTCTCGGCTCAGTAATGCGGAGGTTCGCGCCTTGACATTTCAGATGCAGGAATCCGGATTGGCAGCGTTAAAGAAAACGTATGCCTTGTTGAGAGTTGGCAAGCACTCAAAGGCGTTTGTTGCGAATTCGACCGAGCTGTCTGTGGGGTTGTTTAAAGAGAGATTGAGGTGGTTGGTTTACTTGAGGAGGCGAGGGTCTTGACTGCAAGGGTTCAGGTGCGATAAATGGTTACGGGGCAACGAAGATGAAGGTGAATGGACGACTCTCAGGAAGCGATGAAGGTCATAATTATGGTACAACTCAACGAGTGTATATGACGGGAAGGGGGTTTGTACGGTGAATGGGATGGATGGGGTGGGGGAAAGAAGTGACACTTATAAGTCATGTTGTTCCATCAAGGTAACCGTGACTTCGCTAACGGGGAGAGTGGGTTGGCCATGCCAATCAGCGGCTGGCTGATCTTTGTTCCTCGTTTCATGTGCTCATCCCTTTGGGATTTTTCATTCTCCGGTTACTATGTAGTTTCATTTTTGGTTTCTATGTTACTCTGTCTAATTTTCGGTACCTATGTTACCTTATGTTACTCTCTGATTACACCACGACTCAATTGATTTTATGTAACAATGACTCTTTTTTTCAGCGTATGTTTTTTTTTCGCGCTTTGGTGCAAGTCTGCAACCACATTCATTTAGAATATGTTAGGCTACATTCAGGGATGCGGTGCTTCTGTGTTCCACTTTCCAAATGTGACGAGGTTGTGTCTTGGGATGTTTTATGGTTGTGTTGTCCGATCTTGTTGACCACGAACAGCCACTACACTTTCATACTTGGATGCTTTGGTTGGCTGATGAGACTGGCCCAGTTACTCAGGAAGCAGCTCGACCAACGACCAGCACTGATGGGATGTCTCAAACGAAGGACGACTGATACCAACTATCATCCCCACAAGAAACCATTCAGGCCATCGAAGATGGGCATCAAGAACCACGAGATTACCCTCAACCGGGCCGAATCAAAGCTCTGCGGACTGCTCGATCAATGTACTTCACGTCTCAGATCATCGGCGAATCAAGACCTCGACTCCCTCACCCTCAGAATCGCTGGTGGCTGGGTCAGAGATAAGGTCAGGATTACACATACCCAAATCCCGAAGCGGATACTGATAACTCATTCTCGTACATGTATACAGTTGCTTGGGGTCGAATCCAACGATCTGGATATTGCGATCTCATCGTTAACCGGTCAAGACTTCGCAACCCGGTTTTCGCAGTATCTTCACGAACATCGAAAAGAGCAGCTCGATCGGAAGAGAGATGGGCAGGAGAAGGCGGAAGTCTTCCAGCTGGGCAAGATCGCAACCATCGAGGCCCGCCCCGACCAGAGTAAACATCTCGAAACTGCTACGACTACTTTCCTCGGCTTGGACCTCGACTTTGTCCAACTCAGAAGCGAGGAATATGGCGATCAGGATAGTCGGATCCCAAGCGCCGTCGTAGGTCTCTATGACTCCCCTCCGAATATATACTCGTCCCTTTTTTCTGCTGCGACAGATTATGAAAGCCTTCTTGTTTGTTTTGCTGCCTATCAACGTGTTTTTTTTTTCTGGGACACAATTAGAGTTTTGGAACCCCTTTGGAGGATGCTTTACGACGAGACATCACGATCAATTCATTATTTTACAACGTTCATAGCGGGGCGATAGAAGATCACACTGGAAAGGTACAAGAAAACAAATCTTACTCAGTTGGTCAATGCCAACACTGATTTACCTTCATCTATTTTATTTTACTAGGGCCTCGCAGACCTCGAAGCGGGGCTCATCCGGACCCCACTCCCTGCCGAGCACACTTTCAAGGACGACCCTCTCCGCCTACTGCGTTGTATTAGGTTCGCTACCCGCTTTGGATTCGAATTAGATTCCGATATCATTTCTGCTGCTAAATCAGAACCCATCAGAGTAAGACCCTTTTCCTCAAAGTAAAGCATTTATGTCCGTTTTTATTGATACTTTATCTTCATCTGTCATCCAAATAGGTTGCATTAAAGGAAAAGATTAGCAGGGAGAGGGTGGGAACTGAAGTTGACAAGATGCTGAAAGGTTAGTTTGATAGCATCCGTAAGAGTCGATAAAAGTTTTTCTTCTATCGATATGAAATCTAAAGCATCCGGAGCTGATTTGTTTGTGAAAACAGGTCGGGATCCGCTATCGTCGCTCAAGATGATCGAAGATCTGGGGCTATACAATTTAGTTTTCAGCCCTCCTTTGAGTTTACAAGATACACCACTGGAGTCATCATTGGCAGTCCAGACGGCAGAGTGGCTAGCCCGGCTTCTCCGTCCATCCGCCGCCCCCAGCGATCCCGCTCTACCCCCAAATATCTCCAAACTGTTGCCGCAATCGGTCGCCCTCAGTCGTCGTCTTTTCCTCGCTTGTGCACTCGTACCTTATCGCCTCTTGAAAGCCAAGACAGGGAAGAAGCAGGTCTGGGCTGGCGAGGTGGTCCTGATGGAGAGTCTGAAAGTGAGCAAGAGTTTCATGCTGATCGAATGCTGGATGTTTTATCTTTTTGACTTTTTTCTTAAGGATTTTTTCCTTCTTCTTTACATCACGCGCTCACTGTTTGGAATGGAAAACACGCTTAGCTAGGAACCCACGACAAGAATTTCATTTCTCACCTATTCCGGGCACTCGAGGTTCTCAACTCAGCCCATCTGGAATCACTCCTGAACACGCAAAGCTCGTCTGTCCGGCTCGAGTTAGGCCGTCTTCTCCGGCTACCCGATGTTCATGATCTCAAGCAGCCCGAGGCTGAAGCAAGCTTGAACTGGCAAACTTCTCTCCTCTTCGCTCTGGTCATCGAGCTCACTCATCTTCAATCCCGTCAGTCCGATTGCTTTCATAGACCTACGTTTCGTCTCACTTTTCTCTTGAGCTGATCTCTGGCCAAACCTCGGCAATAATGATCTTACTACAGAGTCATCACCCGATCTCGAAAACTCGATTATCTCGTCTTATGATCTGGTCTTTCAAAAGATCTCCGACTTAGACTTAACCTTTGTTGTCACGCCCGAATTTGAGAAAAGAAGATTAGACGTACGTTTTTCAAACTTTCTAGACAAAAAGGGTTTCACTGCAAGATTTAACATCTAGAAAAACCCATCTGAGGCTGATCTATGAATTTTGGTGCAACAATTATAGGGGAAAGAGATATGTGAAGTATTAGGGACCAAGCCAGGAAGACATCTAGGCCAAATCATTGAGAAGGTGATTGATCGGCAGATCGAGTATCCTGATCAAACGAAGGAAGATGGTTCGAAGTGGCTGAAAGATCAACTGCAAGCCGGACTTATCAAGCTCTCGTAATCATCTTCAGTCCATATCTATCTCCCCGTCAGAAGTCAATACCTTTCTTTGCCAAGACTCGGAATTTCTGATAAAGCAATCTAATCCATTCTTTAGTCAAAGAGGCTCATGAAATTGGATTAAACTAAGAAATTAAACGTGATTGAGCGTGATTGAAAAGGAAAAAGGAGGGCAGGGCTGTTCATTCTTCGCCCCTCTAACAAAACTGGTTGGTTCAATCAACTCAAGGTGTTCACGAGCTGTGAGACTAATCAAAAAAACCAATTATGAAAGAAGAGCACACCCAAAAAGAGCCAAATGACAAAATAATCAGTGGAAAACAATGAGAGAAAGTTTGGGGAAGAGGAGAGATGGGATCTATTTGTTCTTTCCGTGGGAAAGATGTTTCCGTGGTAGATTATGTTTGATCTGTTTGACAATCCGTTTTCCTCATAAAATCTGGTTCCCTCATAAAATCTGTTTCCCTCATGAAATCTGTTTCCCTCATGAACTCTGTTCCCCTCGTAAACTCTGTTTCCCTCCCAAAATCTGCTTCCCTCGTAAAGCCTATTTCCCTCGTAAGCTCTGCTTCCCTGGGAAATTCTATTTTCCTTGGAAAAAAGCAATTCGTAGTGGCTATCCCTGAAGAGCAACCCGGGCATTTCACGATCAATCGGTCCACTTCCATATTGTCGAAAAAATGGTGGTGATGAGGCTAAAGAAAGCAGGATAATCTTCTTTTGGAATACCTCCGCCGCAGCTGCAAGTGTCTGTTCTACACCCCATTCCCCATCGCTCTCATGCCTTGCAAGGAAATCCTGCGGCCCGTCACCCACAATTGAATCATCATATTTTCCACTTTCTAACTCATTTTTAACATATTCCCTTATGTTTGAGTGAAAATCTTGGTTTTGCAAAAAGAAATATGACAAGGACCGGTATTGACAGTTTCCGTCGCGCTCTATGTACTCATGAGTGGCAGTAAATTGAGGTGTCCCGGCGGCCTCCGAAGAAAGGCTAACCAGTTTGGCTCCTTCAGGGGGTTTGGTTGAGATTTTAGCTGAGAAACCTTTTAGCAATTCTTGGGGAATCCCAGTCAATGATCCGTTGAGGTTGATTGGATCCTTAGAGACTTTCTTCTTGCGATTTTGTTTGCCCTTTGCACCTACACCGTATTGAAACAAGAGTTTGACAATAACGGACGTTTCTTAGTCGAGCAGCGAGGATGTGTTCTTAAGATGTTTGGCATGGTAACGTTTACTCTACACACCTTGTGAATTTGATTTGGAGGATTCTGGCCGAGACTTGTGGTCATGCATGCTCTTAACGTAATTCTCCCCCTCACCTGACCCAACCGATTCATCTGCCACCGCGTCCCCCATGGACCCAATCGGGGCATCTGATTTTAATGCGTACCAGGCAGAGCCCATTTTTGGCTCAATTCACAATGAAGCATCAATAACAAAGTGATGTTCAGAAGTAGTTTTTGGTTACCTAGAGGTGCGTCTAGCCATCTATCCCGCTTAGTTGACCAAGTCCTCTGGTACAATAGCCCGTCTGCTTCATTCTCATAAATCCAGGAATCTCCTTCTGCATGGTATCCCAAAGAAAATAAAATGGTTCGTAGATGCAATAATCAGTTATGAGTTTGGGTGATGGAACTTTTTGTCTGGATATGTTTGAAGTCGATTCTTGAGGTTTACTTACTATTACCTTTCTTCCAAGATAGCCCATGTCGAGGAGCTGATACACGCCGTTGCAAAAATTAGTAGTTAGAATAAGTGCGTCTGAGCTCCTTAGCTACTATGGAGGCTCAACACTCACCAGACACGAATCCATAGAGCATTGGTAGAACAAACAAGGCAAGGGATGAGTAGACTGGACCAGATCCATTGCTTACGCTTTGTAACATTTTGAACATCACTTCTACTTCCAAGAAGCAAACTAAGTTGGCTCTGCAGTCGCAAATTGCAATTTAGTGAATCAATGATAAGTAGTGGGGACTCGCAGGGTGTTGACCTGTGTTTGGCATGCGCCTAGCAACGCAGCAATGTGACGAAGGTGTACTACTACATAATGTCATATTTTTATTCCAATCCCCCTACAAGTTTGATTGGGGATAGATTGTAGGGATGGCGTGAGGCTCCATGGAATAAATAATCCCTCCTGCGGTGATGATAAATCTCAAGGTACAGGCTCTGGCTGCGAAGCAGGCTCATATTGCTACAAGGCTAATAGGTAAGCAAATTGGGATTTTGGAGGGACTGATGTGTTTGTATTTCTGTATCAAAAATATTGTTTTTGTTTTTATCCAACTTGTAATGTTTTAAATATCAAGCTTGATGTTGATTGAGCTAAAGTTATGGCCTTGGAGTGTGCACTTCAGAGGTTTTGGTTTTCTGCCCAACACAGCTTGTGGTCATTTCTCATCCAAGCCTGATTTGTTGCTCACACTACAGCATAAAGAGATAAAACCCTGAACTCAAATTTCAGGATCCCATGAATATGATATGGTGTGCACAGCTCAAAAATCTGTCCAAGCATTCCTGGAATTACATTACTTATGACCAAATGTAACATCCCTCCAAAGAGGTCTATTATTGAGTGATGTATTGACAGCTTGGTTATCCTGATTAAATAAAGGAAGCTCAATAGTGGAGGACTTCTTGCTGCCTAAATGGGCTGATTGAAAGGGGTCTACTGAACCTTGTTTGCTGGTGAAAACCTAATCTCAATCTAACTGAACTAAGTCTCTCTATTGGAGGGGGGACAACTTCCCGCAGGGACCCTCCAAACCAAGAAGGGACTTAGCTGAGTTAGGATCTCAATCAACTTTGGTAAAGACTAGCCATTACTGAGAAGAGTTTTGCCTGCTGATAACTGGGACAGAATAGTAATCAATATGTTATTGCACTCCATTTCTCTCAATGGCTGGTCTTTGTTGGCCATTGGGTTTAGTGTGGAGCCCTTGATGGTGTGTCAAGACCAGCCATTAAAGGGAGTTATAAAGTCAAAGTATTTTTGGATTCCATGAATTGTACACTCCAAAAAGATTTTTATTCACAGGAATGCACTACATTTTTGGAGTGCGATAATTTGAAATCCATGTTTTCTGAAGTGAAGTGTGCACTCCAACATTTAATTTTGAGTATAAGGTAATTATGCTCTCCATTTTTGAGTGGAAAAGTGCGCACCCCAAGTTTCTGGAGTGCATGAAATGTGCACTCCAAAATATTTGGAGTACACAGTAATGCACTCCATTTTTGGAGTGCATGTGGTAATGTTTTGGAGTGCCTAAACACTGACCCCTCATCATTTGCCTCTTGAAAAAAGTGTTCTGTTCAATCATTTAACTAGAGGGTGCTAAGAATTTGTGAGCCTAATCAAAATGCATGGCGCAAAAACACATGATAAGCAGATTAACAAGCATCACAAACATCATGGCAATCATATAAATATCACAGGAAGCAGATGAAGAGCCCTTGAGGGAAGAGTTGGGATGAGGTTTAGTCTTTATTTTTTCTTTTGAAACCTTGATTTTCTTAGAAACTCCCTTTTTCTCAGAAACTCTGCTTCCCTTGGAGATTCTGTTACTTTCTGAGATCCTGTTGTCATTGGAGATTTGGCTTCCCTTGGAAAAAAGCAATTCATAGTGGTCATCCTTGAAGAGCAAACCGGGCGCTTCACAATCAATTGGTCCACTTCCATATTCTTGGAAATGTGGTGATGAGGCTAGAGAAAGCAGGATAATCTTCTTTTGGAATACAACCGCCGCAGCTGCAAGCGTCTGTTCTGCACCCCATTGCCCGCTCCTCTTCAGTCTTGCAAAAAACTCGCCGGGCTTTTCACTGTCAATCGATTCATTATATTTTCCACTTTCTAATTGTTAACATATCTCCTTATGTCTGAATGATAATCTTGATTTTGAAAACAGAGATATGACAAGGCGCGGTATTGACAGTTTCCATCGCCTTTTATGTATTGCTCAGTTCCAGTAAATTGTATGCCGTGCGAAGATAAGTCAAGAAGTTTTGCTTTTTCAGGGGGATTACTCGATATTTTAGCCGAATACTGTTGAAGCAATTCTTTGGGAAGATTAGATAAAGAACCGCTGAGGTCGCTGGTATCCGTGTAGACTTTTCTCTTGCGAACTTGTTCGACCGTTGCATCTACACAGGATTGAAATAAGAATATGGTAATAATGGAGGTTGATAAGGCAAAGCAGCGCGGATGTGTCATCAAGGATGTTTGACATAGGTTTACTTTGCACACCTACCTTGTAAATTTGATTTGTAGGATTTGGGCTGATAGTGGTCATGCATGTTCTCAATGTAACCTGACCGAACTGAACCATCTGCCATGTTCCAGTCCTTGGGCCCGGTATCATTGTCATCTGATGCACGCCACAACTCCTGGGGATCTAAGTATGAATCACAGAACGATGATGTTTTAAAAAGTAGTCGTTGGTTACCTTTAGGTGTGCCTACCCATGTGTTCGACATGGGTGACCAGGCTTGCTGGTACACCTGTCCGTCACTATCCTGAATCCAGTCGACTTCTCCTGAGACATGAAATCCCAAAGAAGAAGAAAGAATTGTTCAATGGTGCAATGACCAGTTATTAGTTAGGGTGAGGGAGCTTTTTCCTAGAGATGTTTGGAGTCGATTCTTACTTACCCATGTTGCTCAGACATTCCTCAGATCCAAGACCTGATGCACGTCGTCCCAAAAATCAGCAGCTAGAACAAGTGCTTAGTTATTTACTATGGAGAATCAAGTAATTACTCACCGGATGACAATCCATGGAGCAAGAGCAGAAAAAAAGAGGCAGTAAATGGGTAGAGTGGAGCCAATGCATTGATTAAGCTTCGCAACATTTTCAACGTCAATTCTGATTCCAGAAAGTGACAGATCCAAATCGGCTCTGCAGTCACAATTGAGTGAATCAATGTCAAGTATAATAGGGTCTAGTAGGGTGTTGACGTGTGTGTTGCCTGAGCCTAAAATACCAACGCAGTAGCATGATGAAGGCGGTATTACGACATGTAAATATAATTATATGTTTTTTATTTCGATCCTCCTACAAGTTTGATGGGTGCAAGTCTACACTCGGCTCCACTTGTAGAGCAGTGCCGACGTCATTTTTGCCCCGACGTCAGATTATGGCCAGGCCAACCGGGCGCGGCGTCGGACATTCCAAAGGGCCAGCCAGGGCCAGCCTCGACCGAGTGAAATTGACGCCAAAGCCGACGGGAAGGGCAGTCCGACCATGCCGATGCACTGGTAATCAGGGTCGGCCCACCGCATGGATCGAGCCGACGGTCCCGAAGGGTGTGGCATGAGCATCGGCTGGCCTGAAAGGTCGTCAGACAGTCGGCCACCTGAGTAGACAAGCCGACCACTCTGACAAGGCCCTCAGACAGGTCAATCCGACCGGTTCTAATTCAGTCGGACTGGCCAGGAGCGTTCGAGGTGGCTGAAAGATCAACTGTAAGGCGGTCTCATCGAGATATGATCTTCATTGCTGTCGTGATTGTCGGCGGTGTAGTGTTTCTTGCCCATGTGTAGTCGTTTGCTCGCAAAGCTCCAAATAATTTATGGAGGACAGACTTTGGTTGAATTGATAGTATATAGAACAATCAAACTTTGCATTTTCCAAAGGCTCAAATAGTGATGCTGCTTCATGCGAGGCACAGTTTGGATGGATTGTAACTCTATATATTTCTTTTCATAAGAATGGGTTTGGAGAGGTGATAAATATCCGCATCGGTGGAGGCCTGTCAAGCAAATGCATGTATGATAACACACTTCCCTCTCTTCCTTTTTTTATCGTAAGTTTTTCGATCGTCAATTGATTGATTCGACTAATTTGACTGACTGTATGCAATACATCATCCCACATGAGTAAGTATTTTAACTTGTTTTTTGAAATCGAAAAAAGCTGCTGTTGGATCGTTCTTCAGAAAAAGGGATGCTAAATAATAATAACAATGGGGGGAAGAGTTTTTAGACCAATGATTCAAGAGAATTTGCTAGGATTCACGCCAAGTTCAGCACTTGAGGAGTTGGGGTTGAGGGTACGTGAGACGGCTCGTAGTCGGGAGGAAGTGGATATCGTTGATGGGGGCCGAGAGAGTGGTAGAGCGGTGTAAGTGCCTCGACGTAGATGGAGCGCAAATGAATAAACGACAAAGATAAAGTATAACTTTTATAATCATCATCAGGTCGCCACCGATCCAGCCGAAGAAAAGAGAGAAACGTCCGTCAGTCTTTGGTATCACATGTCACAGGACACCCCGTCAGGTTCAGTTTCGAGAAAAGGTGCGAAACGCAAGAGATTCCCTATTCACTTTCGTCAGCCATACTAGCCCTAAAATCGCACTGGCGAATCCTTGCTCCTCTTTCCAGATCGCTTGAGCGGCATGTTTCCTCAGTTCGGGTGATAGCATAGGCGCGTCCGGATTCATCATCTATATCACCATCATTTTCAGCAGGTTCAATTCAAGTCAGGATTTTGGATACCTTATTGGCAGTTTGCAGATGTCAGGGGCGTTTATTGAATAAAACAAAGTAATAATCTTTTCTGTCACAAGTTTGGACCCGGGAAAGAAACGGATTGATTACCGACATTTTTTTGTGCGTCTCCATGGGCCTCTCTTCGGCCATCATGAGGGTTTTTGAAGTACCACTCGACGCCAAAGTAGACCAGATAGAGGGTTGAAATCAGATGATCTAAAAGCAGAGAATTGGCGTAGATAAATGTTCGTCTTGGGTTCTCCTTTTGGACATCAAATCACATCGGTAACGTTTGGTCGATCGTTTGCGTTTAATCATATTCAGTCGAGTTTTGGTTTGAAACATAATATTTGATTGGATGTCAGCAGTGTTATCCGATTTTTTCTTCTGCTCCTGTGGAATGATGATATCGATGAGAAGCCTGGTTCACTTCACCCGTTGCTTGTAGTCCATAAATTACCAAACCGATCGTCAGAATGTTGTACAAATACATTGAGATCTACATTTACCCAAGCAAAAGAAATAAGAGGAAGAAGAAGTTTAGCGGATAGGTCATTTATTCTATGCAGCGGGCGAAACTTACTTGAATGAGGTTAGCGCCATGAAAGATGGCCAAGATACCGTAGAAGCCGACGACTTTGTTAAGCAGGGAGATCAGACAGATGATCGTGACTCCGAGTTTGATATCGAAGAATCCGAGGAATGATGACAGCAGTCTGATCGATTTGTTATTGTTCGTCATCCATTGATACGAGAGTGGGTTTTGCATCCTCTTCGACTTCAATCGTTCTTCTGGTCCTCTTGGGGTTTGTTTCGGGTGTGCTCCGTATGATCGGCGAGCTATCCCCGTCTTAGGTCGGGTAAATACTCGAACCCCCGATGCCAACTCTTGGCCATATGATGGAAAGATCGGCAGCGGCTGGAAGAAGAGGCCCAGGGCACGCTCAAGAATAAACCGATCTTCGTCCCTACACCACGGGCCGTCGCGGACGTTGATCGGACAATATGGACATGTTTGCGGATGTCCAGCTCTGGCGCTGCAGGAAACATCCGCTGGATGCCACTTGCATTGCGCGATGGCGGACGTCCCACCAGAATGCATCCACTGGATGGAATGCAAACGTCCACCGGATATCAGCCACTGGAGGACTTCCCTTCGATTTACACGGCCGTGTAAAGTCAGATCTGGCACTTGTAAAGCCAGATTTTTACACCCTGGTTTTACACGCACTTTTCAGCGGCTAGATCAAAACAGAACATCCCTCTCGATGGCCGGTACAGACCCGTCATCGAGAGCATTCAACCCTCTCGATAGCTGTCTGTACAGGACCCAGGAAAGCCCCTATGGAACACAGTAACCAAAATGTATGATTTTTTTGTCAAAAACCAAAAAACCTACGCACCCCAGATGTATGAATGGTCATTTTGGTCGGTAAAGGTACTCACCTCAATTGTATGAATTTTTTCTGAGGGCAAGGGGGGTAGTAACCAAAAATGTATGAGAATCAGGGGCTCAAGCTAAGGTTGAAAGCCTTGTCTGTAATAGCACTGTTCACGTAAGAAATCTATGACCATGTGAGAGATATACATCAGCATACTTTCCCAGCCAAATTGGCTGGAACAATGGGATAAACTTTATTTCAATCTTGCTGATGTTTAGCTTACGTGAACAGTGCTAATTATTTTTCAGTCTGAATCAAGTCTACCCTCTGGCTGCGGCTCCAGTACCACCACCACAATTATATACAAAGTATATCAATCCACCTCCCCCTGCGCCACCCAATCCATCCACAGGTTGCATCCCACTTTCTGTCCTTCTTAATAACCCTGCCCAAGTGACCCCATTCCTCCCCCCCCCCCCCCCCTCAACAGTTACAGCAGTCTGGTTCCCAGTTTTTTTTTTCTTTTCTTCCCCCCCCCCCCTTGGCAGCAGCATCAATGCTGTCCAAAAAAACGTAGGCACAAAATTTGTATGAATTCTTAGACCAAGCTCTGAACCTACACACAAAACGTGTATGAATGAGCCCCAAAAATGTATGAATTTTTCAAAAATATGGGAATTTAGGTTACTGTGTTCCATAGGGGCTTTCCTGGGTCCTGTCTGTACCGGCCATCCAGAGTACACAACCCTCTTGATGACTGGTACAGACCGATCATCGAGAGGATTCAACCGTCTCAATGCCCGGTACAGACCGGCCATCGAGAGTACGTAACCCTCTCGATGCCCGGTATAGACCGGCCATCAAGAGTACGCAACCCTCTTGATGCCCGGTCTGTACCGGTCATCAAGAGAATTCAACCCTCTCAATGGTTGGCACAATTGAGAGGACAAAGCCCTCTTGATGACCGGCCTGTGCCTCAAGAGGACACATCCCTCTTGATGGCCAGTACAGACCGGTCATCGAGAGGGTACATCTGTACCCGCCATCAAGAGGCTTGAGTCCTCTCGATGACCGGCGTTTTGTCCTCTTGATGACCTACCCTCTCAATGCCCAGTACAGACCGGTCATTGAAAGGGATGTGTCCTCTTGATAACTGGTACAGAGGACACATCTGTACTGGGTATCAAGAGGACATTGTACCCTCTCAATGACCGGTCCGTGCCGGCCATCGAGAGGGGTGTGTACTCTCAATGACCGGTCTGTACCGGCCATCAAGAGGGGTGTGTACTCTCGATGACCGGTCTGTACCGGCCATTGAGAGAGTTGTGTCCTCTCGATGACCGGCACAGATCTGACATCGAGAGGGTGGTGCCCTCTCTCTCAATGGCCGGTCTGTACCAGCCATTGAGAGGGATGGTCCTCTCGATGACCGGTCTATATCGGCCATCAAGAGGGTTGTGTACTCTCGATGGGGTTAACAAATGAGGGATGAGGCCCGAGTTGCTGGAATACCTGTGGTTGTGAATCTGGCAGGTATTCTGGCATCTCAAGCCTGCGGAAAAGCTCTAAAGCTAAAAAATACAAGGTGAGTCAGATCTGGCTTTACACGTGTCAGATCTGACTTTACACGGCCGTGTAAATCAAAGGGAAGTCCTCCACTATCACCAGGTTGGAAAAAAATGTAGGAAATCCATCCATGCCCTGGTGTATTTGCTCACTCGCGCTCATCGCGGGGGGCCATGGAGCTGGGTGGGTAGTGGGGAACAGATGCGGGGGGTGTGGAGGGGGCGGGGGGAAGGGCGTGGCCTGAGTGGGGCTTGAACACCAACCTGCTTGCCTGGGGTTCGCGCTCGCGGGTCGCAGTGTGAGGTAAGCGGGGTCCACAACCAACTGCCACAGCCAGCAAACAGGTGACGTAATCCGGATTTTGTTGCGCTGACAAAATCCAAACTCAATTTCAAACTTGCGCCCCGGGTGTGTCGTCACCTGTTGTGGATTTCGTCACCTGCCATTCTCAGTGGCAGGTGCAAGAGGAAAGCACAACCCCCTCGATGGCCGGTGCTAACCGGTCATCAAGGGGACACACACACCTCCCTTGATGGCCCGTCTGTACCGGCCATCAAGAGGAACACCCTACATTATCTTGTTGGCCGGTCAGTACTGGCCAGCAAGAGTAAGGCACTGTTTGCACTCTCAATGGCCGCTACTGACCGGCCATCAAAAGGTGACACATATACCCCTTGGTGGCCTGTCAGTACACCGGCCATCGAGATGAAAACACTAAACTCTTGATGGCCCGTACTGGCCGGCCATCAAGAGCAAAACTCTTTTCTCGATGTGTATACACATCACCCTCAATGGCCCGTCAGTACTGGCCATTGAAAGGAAAATAATACACTCTCAATGGCCTGGACTGATCGGCCATCGAGAGGACATACACACCTTGCACATTGACCCAACTGGTCATCAAGAGCAAAGCGCTGCACTCGTGATGGCCAGTCAGCGCAGGCCATCAAGAGTGTAGTATATTCCTCTTGATGGCCGGTACTGACGGGCCATTGAGTGGGGTGTGTATGTCCTCTTGATGCCCGATCAGTCCAGGCCATTGAGAGTGTATTATGTTCCTCTCAATGGCCGGTACTGACGGGCCATCAAGGGTGATGTGTATACACATTGAGAAAATAGTTTTGCTCTCGATGGCCGGCCAGTATGGGCCATTGAGAGTTTAGTGTTTTTGTCTCGATGGCCGGTGTACTGACAGGCCACCGAGGGGTATATGCATCACCTTTGGATGGCCACATCAAGAGTGCAAACAGTGCCTTACTCTTGCTGGCCGGTACTGACTGGCCAACGAGAAAATGTAGGGTGTTCCTCTTGATGGCCAGTACAGACGGGCCATCAAGGGAGGTGTGTGTGTCCCCTTGATGACCGGTTAGCACCGGCCATCGAGGGGGTCGTGCTTTCCTCTTGCACCTGCCACTGAGAATGGCAGGTGACGAAATCCACAACAATTGACGACACACCCGGGGCGCAAGTTTGAAATTGAGTTTGGATTTCATCAGCGTGACAAAATCCGGTTTACATCAGCCGTTTGCTGGCGGTGTGCGCCAACATCATGCCTTTAGTGCAAGGTCTCTAAACAAAATCTATATAGGGTCAAGTTTGCAACGGCAGACCCTCTTGCCACCCAACAGGCAGCTGAACATCTTGGACTGTTGAAATCTAGACAGTACAAGATGCAGCCATTGGAGACTTGTTCCAATGGTTGAATTGATAAATTCCTTTGGTCACTCCAGCTTGGGTGTCCGATGGATAGTGAGTCATGGTGTCCATCAGACACTCTTGATCAAGAGTGTCTGATGGACAGTGGTTTTTGGTGTCCATCGGACACTCTGGCTGGAGTGTCCGATGGATGCTGAGCTTTGTGGAACATCAAGATGTCCATCGGACAATCTCACTTGGGAGTGTCCGCTGGACGGTGTTTTTTGATGTCCAGTGGACATTTCCGAGTGCCAAGCATCACTTGGACGCTTCCTGTTGTAACCCAGTGAGGTTACAGTGAGTTTTCTCTCCTAGACCCCTTTTGTGCTTAGATAATTGCATGTACATAAATAGTCTTCCTCTTTATATACATGAAATTATCTATCCTACCGCAAACCACATTCTGGGTTCCTTTAGGTTATGAGCCCTCAAATTCTCGTCTAAAGGATCCAAACGTTATCATTCTCCTCTTTTCTCTCTCTACATCTAAGGTTTCTACTACAGTCTCTGTCTGTCTCTGACTCTCTTCGCGGAAGATCGATTGATCATCATCCAAAAACAAATCACGTTTTCTCTATCCTCTTATCCTAAACTCTCCGAACTCTGAAAGTCCTCTGTTCTCATTTCTCCAAATAAGCTACACAAGGACTTGCTATCCGAGTGTATATCTTGACTCAGGACGCTGAGTTCAAGGGCTGAAAAGAGTTTTCACAAATATCGACACGTGGCCGACCCTTCTCTGGATTTTCTTGTCTTCGCCGATACCAATCATCAATTTTTTCTTTTACCTCTGCCCTCTTTACCCCCGTCAATCCAAACCTTCTTTCCTCTTAGAATGTATCTACCGTATTTCCATATACTTACACCTTTCCTTTCCTCTCCAGTTCACTTCGTCCTCCGATTAAAATACATAAAAAAAAAATAAAAAAAACCCCTATTCCCTTTCCCTTTTTCCCCGAACCTCCATTTCCAATTATTCTCAACATCAGTTTTTTCCCAAGCACCTCTCTCCTATTTTCCCTTGACTTCAATTCTTTTTCCCATCTTTCCTTTTCACAACCACCCCCTCTTTCTTTTCCTTGATCCGAAACATCATGAACCGCAACAACGTTGCGGCCGACGATCCGAATGTTGAGGGTGCAGTGGATCCCGCTGTTCCCCCTCCGAGACTGCCAGCGCAGATAAATATCGCGGACGACAGAAATGCGGCCGGCATCATATCGGCCATCACAGGCCAGATCAGAGATGAAGATCAACTGCTTGCTGACGGGAGCAATTTTGGCGCTTGGGGCGACTTCATCGAGGAGCGACTGCGCGACGCCATCAACGACCCGGATTATCTTATGTATCAATCCACCGGTCCCCTTCACGAGCGTATTGCAAGATCGATTCTCCTATCATCTGTGGATCGTTCTCTCAGGCGCTCTCTTAGTCGCTTCCCAACAGTGTATGGGATGTTCGCAGAAATCCGACTCCGGTTCAATGTCATCAGCCGCGGTGGCCAGATTGCAGCCTTTCAACGACTGTTGCGCTTCAACATTTGCGATCATCCTACAACAGGTACGATTAGCAACGCCATCAATGACGAATTGGACGAGCTACGCAGGATGAATATCAGCTTGACGCGGGATGAAATTGCTGGACTGATCCTACAAAACGGCCTCGGCTTGGACCCGGAGCTAATGGACGAAGTGGACCGGCGAGTGGAGCTGTCAATGAGCCAATCGAGGTCCAAAACAGTGGACGACTTCGACACCATTGTCAGGACAATTGGACAGGTTCGCTCGAACATGCGGAATCAAGCTGAGGCGCGAGGCCCAGACCGGGCTGGGGTGCAGGAGACCCCTTTAGCAATGAGGGCGGAGGCGGCGACAACGAACATGCAGCCTGAAAGGCTGAATGCGGCAATCCCTGCAGCACCGATGAATCTCGACAACATGCCGGATGCGGCGGATTTTCAAGTGATGCAGGCGGGTGTTTGTTTTCTTTGCAGATCCCCGGACCACCAACTCCGACATTGCCCGCTCCGACAGTCCGGCCAACAACCCCGCAACTTCAATAGGGGTCCTCCGGTCGTTCGCCCATACAATCGGTACCCGGTCACTCAACAATCCGGTTTCCAGCCTTTCTATCCGATCGTGGCCCCGGCCGGTTCAGTAGGGACCTACCCGACTGTGACCCCTCCCGGCCGGCAGTTCCAACAAGCCACGGGCCAACAACCCGGTCCTCGGCAGGGAAGTTTCGAACGCCAGAGAGGCGATTCTTATCGGCCTCAATATCGACTTCAGCGGGTTGATCAAGCGCATCAAAGTCAAAATCCGATGGGCAGACCGACCCCTGCCAGCGCGAGGATGGCAGATGTGGGAACCTCCGGCAATGACTCTGGGGGAGGTGCCAGCATTGTGGAACTGGGAGACTTGGCCGACGATCTGGCGGATCTACACTTTGGCCAAATCAACGTTGACATGGCCGATGGAGCTCCCATTGTGGATTCTGGTGCGTCTCAACACCTCTGTGGTGACCGCAGTTTTTTCTTCAACTTCCGCTCATTACCCATCCCCATTCCTCTTAAAGTAGCCACCGAAGGAAATGCCGCCTATATCACAGGCCAAGGCGACCTGCAGTTCAGTGGCGCTGACAACCAACGGGTTACTGTCCATGGGGTGCTATACTGTAAGCTAGCAAGGACGACTTTGATCTCGCTAGCTGCAATCAGAAAAGCTGACTGTTACTTTACGTATGATGTAGAACGTGACTCCTATGAGATTTTTGGAAGAGACAAAAAGCATCTCTTCTCGTGTCCTTTTGTCAAACACCAGAATAAATGGGTGTTCCCGAAACCTTTGACCAACCCTGCCACGATCGCGTGCCCTATCCCTCCTGTTATTCCCCTGAGAACCAGACCTGTCGTTTCCTTTTGTCCTGTTTCTACCCCAGAGCGCCTGCAAATAAAACCTCCTTTTGTGATCCCAGTCGATGTGCCAGAAGCTGAGAGTTTTGATGGCAAGGAGCTGACAACAAATGAAAAAACACTGGTATATTGGCATTGTATCTTTGGCCACGCCAGCCTGAGGACCATAAGACATATGTGTAAACTTGGCCAGGTTATTGGACTACCAAGAGTCCTCCCACCTGGTAGTATCAAATGCGCGAATTGCGCTATCAGCAAGAGTGTACTGACAAACCGACTAGGGAGTACTGACCGGGTTATCAACAGGCTTTCTATCATCTCCTGCAATATTATAGGTCCGTTCCAAGTGCCGACTTTCAATGGGGGGTCGTTTGTGCTCACAGTCCGGGATCTTGGTACCGGGTACTCCAAAGCAAAGGTTATGAAGACTAAGGATCAATCATGTGGTCTGCTGATCGCGACCATCAAGCGCTGGGAGTTGATCACGGGCGACAGGGTGAAAACGATCCACAGCGACAATGGCGGGGAATTTAACAGCAAAGTTTTCCTTGATTTCCTAGTAGACCGGGGCATAACTGCTGAACGGGCGCTTCCATACCACCATTATCAGAATGGGGCGATTGAGCGGTACAATAGGACGCTGAATGACATGGGGCGCACTCTTCTGATCGACAGCAAGCTGGATAAGTCTTTCTGGGGCTTCAGTTACATCTGGGCGAGTGACACACTGAATAAACTACCTAACAAGACAAGTGGCAACAGATCTCCATGGGAAGCCTTCTTCAGTAGGAAACCAGTTTTTGATACGACTAGGATCTTCGGCGAGACGGGTTTCATCCACATTCCAGTGGAGCAGCGGAAGAAACTGGATGAGAGGGCGCTTGAAGGGCGCGTGGTGGCGAACTGCGATGACAGCAAGGGCTGGATTTTCTGGGTTCCCGCGGCGAACAAATTGGTTGCCTCAGCGGTGGTGAAGTGGCGCGACTCACGACCGGCAGAATACAAGACGTTGAGTAACTTACCTGTCCCACCGATGAAGACCCCGTTGGTCAAGGATCCCATTACTGATCCTCCCGCTGTCCCACCGGGAGAGAAGAACAAGCTGAATTTCATCATGAACAGACTGACGCTGGGTGACTTCAGTGCGGACTTACAGGTACAGGAGCAAGAACTTGTCGTGGACAAACTCCTACAGGAATGTTCCTTTTTTGCAGCCGCGGTTCCAAAGATGTATAGGCAGGCAATGAAATCCCCTGTGTGGGACAAGTGGAAGATGGCTATCAAGGAAGAACTCAACAATCTGATGCGCATGAAGGTCTGGTCAGCGCTCCCGTGCCCGGCCAACAGGAAGCCGCTGGACAGTTGTTGGGTGTTTGCTGAGAAGATGAATGACGAATTGGAGGTTGTGCGCTGGAAAGCGCGTTATGTCGCAAAGGGTTTTACACAAGTAGAGGGATACAATTTCAACAAGACTTTTGCGCCAACTGCGACATTTGTCTCTATGCGATTGCTCTTCACCTTGGCGGCGAAGTTCAATTGGCCGGTCCGGTCTTTTGATTTTGTAGCAGCGTACCTCAACTCGCTGATTGACGAGGAGGTCTGGGTAAAGGCCCCTGAAGGACTGGATCTTCCGCCGGGATATGCCATGAAGCTGCATAAGGCCCTGTATGGGACTAAGCAGGCAGCGCGGTGCTGGTGGCTCCACCTGAAAGGCATTCTTACAGGTTTGGGTTACAAAGCTAGCCAATATGATAATAGCTTATATACATTACAGCATGCGGCGGAAACCGGGATCATTTGGATCCACGTCGACGATGGAATCGTGACTGGGTCTTCGAATGGACTACTGCGGCGATTGGAGGCGGGTTTGAAAGGCGTTTTGGAGATCAAATGGACGGATGGCATTGAGTCAATTGTCGGGCTACAGGTTCAAAGGTCCAGTAAAGGTTTCCATCTCCGGCAGCCAAAACTCATTGATCAGATTCTGCGCGAGCATTGGGACAATGCACTGATCACCCGGATGCCACTCCCCCCTTCACTGGAGCTTGTGACGGATCCGAACGGATGCGAGAAGGATTCGACACTTTTTTGTTCCATCCTGGGAGCCTTCAGTTTTCTGGCAGTAGGTACTAGACCCGACATTGCATTTGCTGTTAACCTTTTAGCGCGTTTTTCGGCAAAACCAGGGGTAAATCACTGGAAAGGAGTCAAGCATCTGGTTGGTTACTTGGCTGGATCGAGGGACCTGCAACTGGATCTAGTTCCCGACGAGAGTAAGAAAGCGTTGAAATGTTTTTGTGACGCGTCATGGGGCGGGGAACTTGGACGGTCAACATATGGTATACTCATCAGCTTCTACGGCTGCCCAGTTCTTTGGGCGTCGCGGCGTTTTGCGACAATTGCAGCCTCGACGTGCCAGGCTGAGTATATGGCACTGGGAATTGGAACCAGGCATGTCCTGTGGGTAAAGCATCTTCTGACTGACATTCTCAAGAGGGACTTCACAGGTCACCTGTTTTGTGACAACAAAGCCGCCATCCGGGTAAGCACGGACGACTCGGCAAATAAACGTGTACGGCACGTTGACCGTGAATTTTACCTCACAAACCAGGCGCTGTTTGACGCCAAGACTCAGTTAACCTGGGTACCCACGGCGGATCAATTAGCTGACGTGTTCACCAAGGCTTTGGGTAAAGAGCCTTTTGAAAGATTCCGGGGGAGGATCATGTCCGGAGCCTAGGAGAGGGGGGAGTGTTGTAACCCAGTGAGGTTACAGTGAGTTTTCTCTCCTAGACCCCTTTTGTGCTTAGATAATTGCATGTACATAAATAGTCTTCCTCTTTATATACATGAAATTATCTATCCTACCGCGAACCACATTCTGGGTTCCTTTACTTCCAGAAGCGTCCAAGTGATGCTCAGTGCCCCTCGCGTCCGCTGGACGCCCTCCGGACATCCTCAGGACATATCTCAGTGAGAAACGTCCGTGGGATGCAGGGCATTTCCAGGAATGCGCCCCGTGGTGTACACTCAACAAAAACGAACCCTAAGCCTCCTACGACACGATTCCTAACGAGAAAGATGGAGAGGATCTCAAAAAACTGACTGACAAGCTTCTTGGTAGTTCGTCAAGCTCAGGATCCCCAAGGCCTTCTCTGCCAAAGACCCTCTTCACGCCGATAGAAATTCCAAGGTAATTCTGATATGCATCCGCGACTCAAGAGAGGAGCCAAAGGATCTTGCGCACATGGAAACTGATGAGCAGATGATGGTTTTCTTCAGCTGGGGCGCGTTGGATGGGTCGGGCCAAGCAGCGCTGGAGCGGGATTAGATCAGGAACTAGCTCAGCCCGGTGATGTCGCCAGCTGGATCTCAAGAGCTTACATCAGCCAGCAGGAGTCTTTTTTCCGTCTTTGACTGGCTCCTCGAGGCTAAGACCGGACACCCGTCGATCAAGGAGTATAGTACTGGACTCTTGACCCGCCAGCTCAGCCCGGCCAACATCCTCGCTCACCTGTCCCATCTTACGTCGGCTGATGGGTCATCTCCCTCGTAGGCTTCTGTTTTTCTTTGATTTGTTGCCTTTGCTCGTTTGCCATGCCTTTGAAATGCCGGAAAAATGCTCAGTGTGGTAATTAGACAAGCTGCGGCGTCGCCAAAGGCGAGGGGGAGGAAAAGATGAGCAGGAGGAGCATGTGGGGTGGAAGTAAGTGATCAAACTGCCCTGTTGCCGCGTTTCCTGGACTGGAAAGACAGGAGCAATGATACCCATTAGGGGGTTCACAATAGGATTTTAAGAAAACTTTAGAGCCCATTTTAAGGCCTTTATGAACAACTTTTTAAAGAGCAAAAAATTTCTGATTGCCAAGGAAGACCCAAACGTTGATATATTTTTAAGAAAGTAGTTCATAAAAAGGCCTTAAAATGGGCTGCAAAGTTTCTTTGAAACTTGATTGTGAACCCCCCTATTACAGAGGCTAGCAAAAAATTCAACCAAATGTACTTTTTCATGGTTGCAGTTTGGCCAGCTAAGTTGACACTAATGAATGACGGGCCCTGAATTCCCTTGCTAACCTCCCTGCAAAAGTGGTTGCATTGGTTGCAACCCCCTGCAGTGAGGTCAACCAGGGGCAACCAATATAATATTGGTCAGGGAGACCAATCTTATATTGGCGGGGCCCACCAATACACTACAACAAAGGGGAAATGTATTGGTAGGCCCCACCAATATTATATCAGTCTGGGAGACCAATCATATATTGGTGGGGCCCACCAATACATTACAACAAAGGCAAAATGTATTGGTAGGCCCTGCTGATATCAAATATTAGTCTGGTAGACCAATCTTACATTGGTTGCACCCATTCAACCTTATCACAGGGGTCATCAATAAAACCCCCCTGGCACTGGGCAGTGCCTGAGCCAAAGGGGATTCCAAACTCCCTTTTTGATCACACTTTGAGCAACCCCAAAGGGTGATGTGTTGTGAGGAGCAAATTAGCCAAAAATGCCCCTGCAAAGATTTTTAAACATAGTGGTATAGAAGACCTAGGCGCAGAGGATATTTTAGGAGACCAGAAAGTTTTAGAACAAGGCACAAGACTGAGATAGAGACAACAATCAAGCACACCTGATGTGTGAGACAAGAGTTGAAACAGAAGTGAAAAATCATTACTTCAACAATGTTGAAATTAACCCAGAAGAGTGGAAGATTGTAAATAGATTAAATGAAAATCTCAGTGTGAGCTGATCATTGATTTTATTTTTGTTTCATTCCCTTCATTTTGAAAAAACACTTATCTATCATGTACAATCTTATTTTTTAGGAATTTTACTATCTGACTAAGAAAATGGAGGGTGATTACTCCTCAGCATGTTTACTCATTTTGGATTATCAACACATCAAATTGTTCATCAAGAGAAAGATGCAATCTTGCTCCAAACCTGAATTCAGTACAATGCTTGCAAGGATTTTCAGTGGTGGGTTACTCAGGAGTTGATGAGAATCCACTCAATGGGAGTTTACTGGGATGATCCAGTGGCTCCAAGCCGTAGGCGGGGTCAAATCTGCTCCAACAAGTTTACGCCCAGCCAATGATAAGTTTTGAGAAATTCAGGCCTGCGGACCCAGACAGTGATGTGTTGATTTGAGAGGGTTGAGCAAGCTTGAAGTAGTAATGTGTTGATGTTCCTTGAAGCTTGAGAGGAATGATTGAATAAAATGAAGTTATTATTTCCGTCTCTTCTGAAAGTCTGGGGAACAATAGAATCCAGCAAGTACAACTTATAAGTTCTATCATACAAGTTTCACTAGATGGAAGCATAAGGCACATGTTAATAACAAGGGAGGTGAAAGTGAAACAGATGTGAAACTTGTTAATTGAAACAGATGTGAAGATTGGCATGAGTGAAAGTGAAAAAGATGTGAAACTTGGGATTAATGCAGATGGTTTAGTAAAAACTGATACAACTATCTAACAGGTAGAAAGTTTTTAATTGCAAGCTGAAAAGGATGCTCACAAATACAACTAAATATCTTAACAAGGCAATGAGGTGTGATGCAATCCTCATTGCAACTGTTCTCAATCCCAGCTTCCGGCTATTGATCTTCAAGTTGTATTTCCCTTCCAAACAGGGATATGTCTTAGAGTTAATGTACAACCCCTTACACTGTAAAAAAAACTCAAGAAACTGCTGCCAGTTTACATGCAATATTACAAAGGCGCCTTTTTAGTATTGCATGTCAAATGACAGCAGTTTCTTGAGTTTTTTTTTCACAGTTTTCAATGCTTGGAAAGCTTGAGTTGATGTGGCATCAAGTGCAAGACCATCCCCACCAGCTCTCAATAAAACCAGCTCAAGCAAAAAGGTTCAAGAAGAGATCAACTCGGTAAATGTTATGAGCCGTAGCGTGGGCTCCTCAGCGCAGACTCACATGTACATAGACTACACATACATGTCACAGACCATGCTCAAGGTTCAAGAGGCTGGAGATCCAAGCCTCTTTTGCATCCTGCAATCTAACATCTTGGATCCAGAACCCCCAGAACCCCAGACCCCAGACTCCATCTTCCTCTCCCAGAACAGACCATAACATATTGCAGGATCTACTTCAGAGAGACAAAGATTAAAAACCCAACAGACCAACAGAAACCAGATTGCTCTGACTCCAAAACCTTGAATATCCTGACTAAGCTCTTACAGAAACCAGATCTCTCCGCCTGCAAAACCTTGAATATCCCAACTCCGCTCTTAGAAACCTTAAATATCCTGCTCCAACATCACACCCAACCGCAGTCCCAGATATTAAATAGATGCCTCCAAAGCTACCAACACTGCAAGAAAAACTCTAGAAACTGCTTGCAGTTGAGATGCAGCAAGCTTGAATCAGGCCTCCGCTCAAGCTGGAGTCAAGCACCCAGATTCCATGCTGGTGCACCTTCAGTGTGCACCTTGTTCAGCATCTCAATGCTTAACATGCTGTAGTGCTCATACAGTAGGCTGAGACAAATGTTCAACCTTGCAAATGAGCATCCCCCTGAGCACCCTTTTATTTGCTTTTAGAAAACACTCCATGTACCATTGAATCCAGCTAGAATAACATAAAAAGGGTATGTACACATGAAAGGGATATGTAATATATGAGAGGAATATGTACGCATGAAAGGGGAATGTGAGAAGGTTTATTAACACATAAAAGGGATATGTACACATGATGAAAGGTGTATGTATGCATGAAAGGGGTATGTATGCATGAAAGGGGTATGTATGCATGAAAGGGGTATGTATGCATGAAAGGGGTATGTATGCATGAAAGGGGTATGTATGCATGAAAGGGGTATGTATGCATGAAAGGGATATCTGCAGTAAGGGGTATTTGCATGTGAAAGGGATATGTAAACATCAAAGGGGTATGTAAACCTGAATGATGAAAGGGTTGAAAAGGATGTAAAAAACTCAAAGGGGACATATAAACATGAAAGGGTCATGAAAGCATGATGAAAGGGGTATGTACACATTGTGAAAGGGATACCCGCACATGCAAGGGATACCCGCACATGAAAGGGATACCCGCACATGAAAGGGATACACCCACATGCAAGGGATACCCGCACATGAAAGGGATACACACACATGAAAGGGGTATGTGCACATAAAGGGGTATGTACACATTATGAAAGGGGTGAATACATACAAAAGGGATATGTGCACATAGGGGAATTCAGACAGGTATCAACTCAGTATTTTGGAGCCTGCAATCATTTTTTTGTACCTTAGACTCACTCTTGCATAAATTATGCAATGTGCATGGAAATTGAATCAACCAGTGCTTGATTCTTGCATGAGGCACAGCTTGCCTTGAGCTCTTGAATCTCAACTGCAAGCAGTTTCTAGAGTTTTTCTTGCAGTGCAAACTCTGACAACAACTGGCCAACATCACTAAGAAGGCCAATGAAGAGGAGAAAAAACGCCGCCAGGCCGAGGCCGACTTAGTAGACGCACTACAAACTCAGAAACCAACCCCCCTGAAGCAAGTACCAACCGCCGGAGGAGGGGTAGCTGCAACCAAGGCCCCCAAAGTGGCCCAACCGGTATGGAGCTCCGCCCAGTGCTAGGCCGGCGGCAGCGCTGGGAGGGGGATAGGTGCCTGGTGGCTGCCCTCACAGATTGGTCCAGAAAAGGTTGAGTCAAGGGATTCAAGCGGATAGCTTTGTGGAGATGTTTTTGAGTTGTTTCGCCAAGGGTTGGATTCTTGGCGGCGGCTTTGTTGAAGATCCTTGAAAGATTTGTGAGATTTGTCGGAGGGGGGGGGGGATTTGTAGGACTCTTGACTCTTCTTTTTACCCTTTTGACGGCGGATCAGAATGCCATGCTGCTCCCCTCCTCCAAGTTCAGCAAACTTGGACTTGGGGAGACAACATGTCACATGCATTTTATCATATCCTTGCGCGCCACGCGCGCACAACACAACCATCAAAGAGACAGAAAAGAAAACAAAGCCAGCAAACACTCAAAAGGAGAGAGAAAAAGAAACCAGGAATCAAACAATTAGGTAATGAAAAACAACAACAAAAAGAAAGCAGAAAACAAAAACAGAGAGAGGAGGAAAAAGAAACAGAAGCAAGAAAGGTGAGAGGAAAGAAGGAGCAGAATCAAAAACAGCAAAATAAACCCACAGCACAAGCTGTGTTAGGACCAAGAAAAATCAAAAGAGTTGACTTGAGAGAGGGAGGGAAGAAAGGATGGGGGGAGAACAGAATGGGAAAGGAGGCTGGAAATGAGAAAATGGATTCTTGAGGGTCTTGAAGTTGTGAATCTTGAAGACTGATGCCGGTGTGAGAACTCCTTTGGGACGGGTGGCAGTTCTGCAAGGGGGAGATAACAAATATGATATTTGCAGTTAAGCAATATTTATTTTACGGGTGGTTTGAAGGACCTGCCCCTCTATTGTACTACACAAGGATTCTGACAACAAAATTTATTTATTGTTGTGGCAAAACCTTGATAGAGATCACTATGTGTAGTAGTCTCTATCAGACTTAGATCAAACAATGCAGATGATGTGCAATGACACAAGCTATTTAAGAACCTGATTATGATCACAGGTGTTGGGTGAGTGGATGTTTGAGATCACACTGTTAAATGAATGAGTGACTGGTTGGTTGGTAGCTGCTATTCACATGCTGAATTCAAATGAGGGGGGAGGAAGGGCTCCTTATATAGTAAAATGTGAGGGATTTTTTGTAAGAGTCCTCAAGGGACTCTTCACTAACTGGGCTGGCACAAGGCACGAGGCCTAAAAGGTTTCTATGAACCACTCTTGTATTGCAGATAGAACTAGCCCAGGAGAGATGTATCAGTTTCTCTCTGTACATACAACTAGGATAATGAAATGATGAAAGGAATATGCTCACCTAGCCCAGGAGAGATGTATCAGTTTCTCTCTGCTGAGCTAGGAGGGCGCGGGGGAACCGAGCTTAAGAGACTGTTGGGTGGCTTATGTAATCTCCGCTTGTGAGCTCTCGAAGGGGGCTTCACAGTCTCCCCCCCTATAAGACCTTGAGGATGAATGTCAAGAGTGATCAGAGAGCGTCGAGACAGCGTCCGAAGTGGTATCCGATTCGCCACGGAGGGGTTTGATTTTTGAAATGTGGAATGTCGGATGGCGTTTGTCTCCAGCAGGTAGAGCTAGTGTCACAGTTTGGCCGTAGTTTGAAACTTTGGTGACCGTGTATGGGCCCTCAAATCGATCTTTCAGTTTGTTGACGCCAGTTTGATGTTTACCGCGCCAGTCGGCCGAATTCAGTAGTACCGGTGTACCAATTGTCAAAGGAGGAGGATTTGTGTGTTTCTTGTTGTGCTGAATGGCCTGTCGGACCCGGCTGGCACAGAGCACATCACGGGCCTCGGCCCAAGCACCTTCACGAATTTTAATCCATTTATCGAGGGCCGGGAGGTCCGGAGGTGTGTCGCTCAGAGGTTGGGGTCGGGAGGGAAAAAGCGAGGGCTTACGTCCGTAGAGAAGCTCAAAGGGGCTGATCCCCGTAGCGACGTTCATTGCCAAATTGATGGCGTATTCTACAGCAGGTAAGGCTTCTAGCCATTTCGTCTGGCGTTTGGAGGTGAAAGACCGCAGGATCTGACCTACTGTCTTGTTGGAACGCTCGCTACGGCCGTCAGCTTGCGGGTGGAAGGATGTCGACATATGAAATTTAATGTTCAACCGGGACATAAGAGACTTCCAGAACCGTGATGTCCAGGTCTTATCACGGTCACTGATGATGGAGGCAGGTGGGCCAAATCGGGCGATCCACCCATTGAAGAATCGGCTCGCTGTCTTTTCAGTCGTGTCTGTTTGGAGAACCGGAATAATTTGAATGAATCCGGACAATCGGCAAGTACACGTGAGAAGCATATCATAGTGGGACGCCTTGCGCAACGGTCCCACGAAATCAATCGCAATGTCTGTCAGCGGTTGACAAGGGAAAGAGGGAGTGAGCATTTTTCCCGCCGGTGCTGTAGTGGGAGCCTTGGTGCGTTGACAAGTATCACAGCGCTTGAGAATTTGTCGTATGTCGGTGGACATCCGTGGCCAGAAAAAATCCCGCCGGAGTTCGGCGGTCGTTTTGAGAAATCTGAGGTGGCCAAGGCGCAGGTGCGCTTCATCAATGAGTGATCGGCGTAATTTGAAGTTTGCTGGGATGACCAGTCGTCCATCGATGAAAAGGAGACCATTCTCTTCCACGCAATCTGTCCGGAGAGGAAGAGCATCACGTAAGGCGATGCAAAATTGGTCATGTGCGTAACCGGTCAGAATGGCCTCTCTGAGGGAAGGTGCAATTGACAAACCAAGCTCCGTTAATGCCGCCACCCAAGTCACTTCCTCTGTGGAAGGTTCGTCGTCGGGAAGATCCTTCCTGGAGAGGGCGTCGGCAACAGAGTTGTCTTCGCCCCGAATGTAGTTAAAATTGAGGTCGAAGTCCGCCAAGAGTTCAGACCAGCGCGCTTGTCTCTTACTCAGCGTGCGTTGTCGGGGAAGGTGAACTAGAGAATGATGATCTGACATCACGTTGATCTTCATTCCAAGAAGTAGCATTCGCCACTTTTGGAGTGCATGTACGACAGCTAAAAATTCTTGCTCATGGACTGGATAATTGCGCTCCGCCGGTGTCATCTGGTGCGACTCGTAAGCAATCGGGGAAGCGATCTTCCAGTCTTTGCCTTGAAACAAAGCCGCTCCGAGTCCCGAACCGCTCGCGTCCGTGAAAAGCCAGAGCGGGTCGTCGGATTCGTAATCGACATTCTTTAAACAAGGGAGTGTCGTCATGATGCGCTTGATATTCTGGAAAGCCTTCTCTTCTCTAGGGCCCCATTTAAAAGCTTTATTGTCAAGTTTTGAACTTGTCAAAGGTGTGAGCGTGCCGACATAGCGTTGCAGGCCCCAGATAAATTTCTTCATCCATTGCACAGTACCAAGAAACCGTTTTACCCCCTTGGCTGACTGCGGCGACGGCCAGGATTGGATATCAGCTATTTTGTCGTCATCAGCTTCGATTCCATTGGCTGAGATCCAATGGCCCAAAAACTTCACACAACCCCGGAAAAGCTTCGTCTTCTTCGGGCTGCAGTAGAGGTTGGCTTGACAAAGTTTACGGAGGACCGCGCGCACGTGTGTTTCGTGTTCTTCAAACGAGTTCGAAAAGATGACAATGTCGTCAAGGTACACCACGCAGATGTCGTTGACGAGATCGCCTAACGCTTCCTCAAGCCTAGCCTGGTGAGTAGCTGGCGCATTCGTCAGTCCCATCAGCATTACCACCCATTCCATAAGTCCCCATGGCGTCTTGACCGCTGTCAGCGGAATGTCTTCTTCTCTCATTCTGGTCTGAAAAAACGCATTCGTTTGATCCAAGATCGAGAACACCTTGCCGGAAGCGACTAAACGGACAAGTTCGTCGACATTGGGGAGTGGAGAGCGGTCGCGAACAGTAAGACTATTGAGCTTACGATAATCACAAACCCAACGGGGAAGAGCCGTCGGATCTTTCTTTGGAATGATGAGGCTTGGGGACGCATATTGGCTAGTCGAACGACGGATACGACCCGCCTTAATGTGTTGATCCAGGAGAGTCCTCCACGCCGCGAGATGTTTGGGTGGATAGGGGAATTGACGCTCATTGATGACGGCGTTGGGATCTGTCAGAACAATTTTATGTCGAGTGCGGGACGCCGCGTCTTGGAGTTTTCTCGGAAAAAAGTCGTCCAACGCCCGAACATCCTCGTCAATCTCACTGCTAACCGCTGGGATGTCGTCAGGGAAAAGGTCCGCGAATTCCTTCAAGATTAACCGCTCCGAATCTGCGCAGGGGTACTCAGAAGATGAGGTGGACACCGCGGCTGCTGACTGAGGCGTCTCGGGGTCCACTCGGTAGTCGTAAATCAGGGTATTTGAGCGAGAGCACTCTACTGCCTGCAGTTCTACGGACACCAAAAGTCCATGTCGATGTAGGAACGGAGTTCCGAGGATAATGTCGAAATCTCCTAGGACAGGTCCAACGCGTAGCGGTACGTCTTCAAAAATGAAGGATGGACAAGCGATGCGCAACGTAGTCGTCACGTAATGTCGAATGGTGAGGGGTGTTGCTGAGCCATCTCCAAGCGCCAGTCTGATTGAGCTCGGTTGTCCCAATGGCCGACGAGCTAAGAAGGATTCGTCCGCGGCACTATCTGAGATAAGGTCGATCTCGGAACCCGTGTCGACAAGGGCCCTGAAGCAACGTCCTGCTAATTGGAGCTCGAGAATAACCCGCGCTGGTTTAATGGGATTCAGAGAAGGGTCGCTGGTGGATGGTTCGGGAAGAGGGGGGGGAAGCGAGGCCGAGGGCGAAGACGAAGGCGAAGACGGAAAACGAGCCGAAATGCTCGACAAAGATGAAATGATTGAGGAACCCATCGCGAAAGGGACCTCCAGGAGTGGTATTCGAGAAAAAAAAAGTGTAAGAGTCCTCAAGGGACTCTTCACTAACTGGGCTGGCACGAGGCACGAGGCCTAAAAGGTTTCTATGAACCACTCTTGTATTGCAGATAGAACTAGCCCAGGAGAGATGTATCAGTTTCTCTCTGTACATACAACTAGGATAATGAAATGATGAAAGGAATATGCTCACCTAGCCCAGGAGAGATGTATCAGTTTCTCTCTGCTGAGCTAGGAGGGCGCGGGGGAACCAAGCTTAAGAGACTGTTGGGTGGCTTATGTAATCTCCGCTTGTGAGCTCTCGAAGGGGGCTTCACATTTTTGCTGGTGGGGAAGTCAGTTGAGGGATTTATGCTGGTTTGACTTCTCCTGTGAGGGATTTTTGATGCATGGAAGCTTCCGTTGAGGGATTTTAGCTAGTGAGCCTTCTGATAAACGTGTGATCCAACATGTGACTGATGATGTCATGCAACCATACAGGGGTACGTGTGTGCACCTGTAGAAAATACACCCTAACTATGTATTTGTACCTGATTCTATACTATGTACTACCAAATATAATTCTATAGTATTTGATTATGTTCTGTCACAAACCATTTAACCAAAATAACTTTTGACTGAGTGGAGCTATCCTAGTGGTTCAAGTGAGTGACTAGGGGTTAAATGACCTTCAGAATCTAATTATGCAATAATAAATCTAAGAATATATCTCCTTTGTTGAGCCAGAAAATCTGTGTTTTTCTTTCTCTTTCTCTTTCTTTGTCATCTTTCCTCTATGCTTTCTCCATGTCACCTGTGTTTCCCTCTCATGTCACACACCTTGTAGACTACTTGAGGCAGCGGGTGTGGAAGGAACCTTTCCTCATCCTTCCACACCATACACACTTGCCTCATCTCGTGCACGCTGTCCTCAGGTAGAGTTTCTTGTTCTTTTCTCTCTTTCTTCTCTCTTTTTCTTTCTTTCCTTTTGTCTTTTCTTCTTCTTTCTTTTCACTGATGAAATTCACATCCTTCCACACCATACACACTCGCCTCATCTCGTGCACGCTGTCCTCAGGCCCCTGTTCATCTCATCATCCTTCTCATGTATTCAACCATCACTTTATGTAATTTGATACTTGAAACAGATTTGGCACACCACCCCAGTGAGAGCGGAAACTGAGAACTGAGCTTGACCACCGTATTGGCCACCACACCGGACAATTTTAATGGCAAACGCGGAGTGGTGGCGGAGAAGTTTTCCTGCCAGGTCGGCACCTATATGACCTTGAACAAGGCTCTGTTCCTGGGCCCACCGACACAACACAAATACTTTTTGTGTCCTCCTACATGACCAGACCGGCAGGCATATGGGCCGCCCCATTCCTTGACCAGGCAGCAGTGGACCCACCCACCCTGACGTATGCGGAATTCACGGCGGCCTTCCGGGGCATGTATTTTGACCTGGAAAAGAAGGCGAAGGTGGAATAAGCCCTTTGAGTGCTGAAGCAGACCGGATCCGTGGCGGACTACACCCACTCCTTTGTAAAGCACACCTCTGCTGCAGGATGGGAAATTAGAGACAGTCATTCGGTACCCGCGGCGGGTACCTAGTACCGCTTGGCGGGTACCCCCTTGCACCTGCCTCGCACCCGCGCAGCGGTGCCGGGTGCGGTACTAGGTACCGGGCGGTGCAGTACCCGGGTACCGCCTACAAGTACCTCCCACCCCCCGGGGGATTGAGAGCCTGGACTTGGTAGATCCAGCTCGGCGAAGGCCTCCCAGCAAGCTGGGAGGATTCCTCTCGGCGTATCCAGCTCGCCAAGGGGAATCCACCCGCAAAGCTGGATACATATATTGTATCCAGCTCGCGGACGCCGAAGAAGCTCTTGATGAGCTGGAGAGGAGTCCCCTCGCCAAGCGGGATACACATGTATCCAGCTTGCCGAGAGGAATCTTCCAAGGGAGCTGGATGTGTCCAGCTCGCCGTGAGACCTCCCTAGCCGAGCTGGATATTGTGTATCCATCTCGGTGAGGGATGAGCCATCTTGGCAAGCTGGATACATATTATGTATCCAGCTTGGCGAGGGATGTCCACCGGGTGAGCTGGACGCATATCCAGCTCGCTGGGTGGACTTGCCTCTTTGACCGGAGCCATTCCTCCGGTCAAAGAGGTGTACATGCCTCCAATCAGATGGATCAATTCCTCCAGTCAGAGGTGTGTATTCCTCCTCAACCGGAGGGATTCCTCCGGTCAAAGAGGAGAGCCAGTGCTTGCCGGGAGAGTCCCTCCCGGCAAACAGTGGCCTGTTTGCCCTCCAGCTTGTCGCAAAGGACGGCAACAAACTGGATGGAGCAAGCAGGACAGCAGGACGCTGCCACACCAAAAAATATCACAGGTGGCACCAGGAAAAATTTCAGGTCAAATGGGGGCAGGTGACGTGAAGGCATCTCCAGTTCAGTCTCCATTCCAACTCCACTCGGCCCACCACTTGTACTGCTCATGCAATGAGCTCATTTTATGTTCAGCTAGTCTGCTCACCTCCATGTATGTACTTGGTTAGCATAGCTCATCAACACATCAGACCATATTATGCTCAGAACATGTACATACATGTATGTATGGATGTATGTATGTATGTATGTATGTATGTATGTATGTATGTATGTATGTATGTATGTATTTATGTATGTATGTACATACATATATAGAAATGAGCTGGGCTTTCCCCTTCTCTGGTCATCCAGCTAGGGCTTCCCTTCACTCAATGGCACAGCTCGTGCTTGCAATGATACAGGGGCCTTGGGGTGGACTTGGCCAAGCCCTTGCATCAAGGAGGACAACACAGGGCCGGTGTGTATGGGCCATTGAGCAGAGGCAAGCCCCTGCTCGACGGCCAGTGTGTATGGGCCATTGAGCAGAGGGAAGCCCCTGCTTGATATGGGCCATTGAGCAGAGGGAAGCCCCGGCTTGATATGGGCCATCAAGCAGAGGGAAGCCCCTGCTTGATATGGGCCATTGGGCAGAGGAAAGGCCCTGCTCGATATGGGCCATTGAGCAGAGGGAAGCCCCTGCTCAATATGGGCCATCAAGCAGAGGGAAGCCCCTGCTCAATATGGGCCATCAAGCAGAGGGAAGCCCCTGCTTGATATGGGCCATCAAGCAGAGGGAAGCCCCTGCTTGATATGGGCCATCGAGCAGAGGGAAGCCCCTGCTTGATATGGGCCATTGACCAGAGGGAAGCCCCTGCTCAATATGGGCCATCGAGCAGAGGCAAGCCCCTGCTTGATGGCCGGTGTGTATGGGCCATCGAGCAGAGCAAAGCCCCTGCTTGATGGCCGGTGTGTATGGGCCATTGAGCAGAGGGAAGCCCCTGCTCAATGGCCGGTGTGTATGGGCCATTGAGGTGTGTATGGGCCATCAAGCAGAGCAAAGCCCCTGCTTGATGGCCAGTGTGTATGGGCCATTGAGCAGCCTGCTTGATGGCCAGTATGTATGGGCCATTGAGCAGAGGCAAGCCCCTGCTCGATGGTCAGTATGTATTATGGGCCATCGAGCAGAGGGAAGCCCCTGCTCAATGGCCGGTGTGTATGGGCCATCAAGCAGAGGCAAGCCCCTTCTCAATGGCCGGTATGTATGGGCCATTGAGCAGAGGCAAGCCCCTGCTTGATGGCCGGTATGTATGGGCCATCGAGCAGAGCGAAGCCCCTGCTCGATGGCCGGTGTGTATAGACCATTGAGCAGAGGCAAGCCCCTGCTTGATGGCCGGTATGTATGGGCCATCAAGCATAGCGAAGCCCCTGCTTGATGGCCGGTGTGTATGGGCCATCGAGCAGAGGCAAGCCCCTGCTTGATGGCCGGTATGTATGGGCCATTGAGCAGAGGCAAGCCCCTGCTCGATGGTCAGTATGTATTATGGGCCATCAAGCAGAGGGAAGCCCCTGCTTGATGGCCGCTGTGTATGGGCCATTGAGCAGAGCAAAGCCCCTGCTTGATGGCCGGTGTGTATGGGCCATTGAGCAGAGGGAAGCCCCTGCTTGATGGCCGGTGTGTATGGGCCATCGAGCAGAGCGAAGCCCCTGCTTGATGGCCGGTGTGTATGGGCCATTGAGCAGAGGGAAGCCCCTGCTCAATGGCCGGTGTGTATGGGCCATTGAGCAGAGGCAAGCCTCCCTGGATCACTCGATGGTGGACATGTGTACCGGTCATCAAGCAAAGCCCCGCTGGATGGCCAGTATGTACAGGCCATCGAGTGGTGTCAATGGCAATGGCCAGCCACACAATGGCCATAGTCAAGAGAGATCCTTCTCAAGGTGTAAATGCATATCCTTGCAACTGAAGCTGAACAAAAGTCTGAACTCCAACTTTTGAGCTCAGGAGTTCAGCAATGTTGGTGGATGATCTGACTCAATCTTACTCACTGGTGTGCAAACGATTATAACAAAATGTTGCACAGAGTCATGCTGAAATTGCGGCAGAGTCTCAGCCTGTGTTCCTTCATGTCACCTGCCCCCAGTTGACATGAATTTTTTCCTGGTGTGGTACCAGCGGTACCCGTGGTACCTCCCAGGCGGTGCCGGGTGCGGTACTAGGTACCTGAAATTGGCCAAAAAGCGGTGCGGTACCCGGGTCCCAAATGACTATCTCTATGGGAAATCCCCACCCTGATCAGCCAGTACCGCCAGGGCCTGAAGCGGAACATCCAGATGGCGCTCATTGTTTCCTGCACCACATTTGAAACTATTAACAAGGTTGCTAGCCTAGCACTAGAGATTGACACAGCAATGAGCAGAGCGGAGACCAGAACAGCGCTGACCAAACAGAAGATTGACCCCAGCGCCATGGACCTATCAGCGTTAAACAGCCGACTCTCCAACTCAGAGAAGACCCGGATGATGCGGGAAGGCCTCTGTTTATGATGCGGAGTACAGGTCCATATCTCTTGCAACTGCCTGACCAAGAAGGGCAAAGGCTGCGGAAACAACAGGATTGCAGTGATGGAGGATCAGATCCGCCAACTAGTGGACAGGATGGCGGCGGACCAGCAGATAAAGGTGGAAAAGGCCGGGCCAACTCATCAAAAAATGGAGGTGCTCAGGAATGAAGGTTGTGCCTTTCCTGAGCTCAGCGGAGTTTTCTTGTAGTATTGGTGCTAGTCAAACTTTAAACAGAAATGAAATTAATCCCCAATGTTTCATCTCTTGCACCATCACAACTCACAGAGCCACACCCCAGACCCCATTACCTGTCAAGACTCGGGCCTAGGCCCTGAGAAATTCCAAGACTCAGGTCCAGGCCCTGAGCAAAGGAAGCGCAAGGAACTGAAACCTAACCCCGCAGGGGGGATCGGTGAGTCCGCGCGACCCTCAGGCGCATGCATATGCATGACACTCCTCTCAGGCAGAAGGATCAAGCTAACGCTAAATCCTCTGCTCCCTTCTAGTCACGTCAGCAACAGACGGAGTGCCTAAGCAAACCAAGCAAACCCAAACCTCTTTAAGGTTAGTAGGTAAGCTGGGATCGTCACAGCTAGGACAGCAATGCTGACAAGAGTTTACTCTATGACACAGCACACCAGCTTCCGACGCCAACCAAGACCGTCCCGGTTCTAGCCTCAGCGACAGGATCACCAGCCCCTCAAGAGGAGGTAAGTCCTGCGCTGCAGTGCCCGTTTAGGATTGACAGAAGCTGACCGCTATCTTGCGCACATAGCAATTGGCAGCTCCTGCAATCTTGTAGCTCGGATTGGCTAGTTTTGAGCGCAACGCCTACCAAGTCCCTGTAAGAGAAAAACCTTCTCCTAAGCTTACCTTCAGGAAGCCTTACCACTGACACCACTCGCAGTGACCAATTTATCCTACAGACACATTTGTCTTCAGCCGCTATTGCATGGTCCAAGCATCCTTGCTGCTCATTTCTTTCCTCTTATCTCGTTACCAGAGCCGGCCACCAATCCGCTCTTAGGTAACAATTGTTTCTCATTCTTCTCAGTCTCTGTGCCTGACAGATAGATCTCTTAGCTCATTGTGAAATGATAATCTTAGTTCTGTGAAATCTCACATTACCTTCTGGCAGTTCTGCCTCCTTCCTGATTGATTCTGGAGAAACCCACAATTTGCTGAGCAAGTCCTATGTCGCCGCGGTGGGATTACTCCTGTTGAGATTTGAACTTGACACACAACACGCTGAGATGAGATCCAATGAGAAAAGCTCAAGAGGGGGGGGCAGTGAGGATGAAGTGCTCACCGGATGCAGATCAAGGGTGGCGCGGATGGAAGAGAGGAAGAAACAATGGGGCTTGATTGCTTGTAGGAGGCTACTACATATAGACTATCTACATACAATCAAGTTGTGGGTGAGAGGCACATTGAATATGAATAGAAAAGGAAAGAACCTGATGGAGTGTCAGGTTGACCAGGCAGGTGACATACAATCAATCACACACAGAGCACACGCACGAGAGAACACAGTAGAAGGGAAAGCTAATCAGCTAATCTAGGTAGGGAACTAAGTCACAAGGCTAGTACGGCAAGAGATAGCATGACCATTGCTAAAAGGAAACAATCAGGTGGGCGATCATAAGATGAGATGAAGATGACAACAAGGACTGGGGAGAAAGTGAGGCAGAGGGCAAGAAGAGGAGGACAAGAAGACAAAAATCCAACAACTCCGCAACACCACTTCCTCAAAGCAGACCGTCTCCAGATTCAACAGCTCCACATCACGGACAGCGTATGAGATTGACTTGAACCTGAATGAAGAACCCCACCCATCAAAATTCATCATAACCCAACTGAAAGACATGTACGGCGGCATTCTTGGAATGCCATGGATCTGCAAACACGGACACCCAATTGACTGGACCACCCGCACTCTCCGCTCCGACCACTCCAACATTGCAACTGCCTCCGCAGTTTTTTCCACTCCAAAAACATCCTCAACAGAGGGCCAAGGGCCCATGATGGGGAAATCAAGGATTTGTGACAAGGGTGTGTGTGTTTTACCTCCCCCGCAATGTGAGTTTGGTAGACTACCCTCATCCATACTCCCTGAAGCGGCTGGCAAGCATGTTTCCCCAGTAGATAGCACTCCGCGCCCCGACTGGAATCCCGCCCTTCTGTAACCTGACTGGAACCCTGAAGACAATCTTGCTACCTCTTTGGGGGTATTTTCCACTCCGCAAACATCCTCAACAGAGGGCCAAGGGCCCATGATGGGGAAAGCTAGGATTTGTGACAAGGGGGTGTGTGTTTTACCGCCCCCGCAATGTGAGTCCAATAAAGATTTTGTTGAGTTGTCTGTTAGTCTGCTACCATGATGTATCACCACAGTATGGAGGGCTGTCGGATCGACCCATGAGCACTACCAACCAACCACCCAGCTGGCAGCCACAAGCGTCTGTAGCCTAGTTGGTAAAGGCAGCACTCTAGTATGTGTCTCAGCATAGCTGAGGTCGTGAGTTTGACTCTCACCAGACACATCTTCATTTTACAGTCTCTACAGATTTTCCGCAATCATTCTCCAAAGAGGCTGGCAAGCCCCTTTCTCTCCTAGAACATTAACCTGCAGAGATCAGCACCGCCAAGACATTGTGGTTGACCTCTGCCCAGCTAGCGGCGGCAGGAAAGACCACTATTGCAGTGCGGACCACCAAAGAACTAGTCCGGCAGTGCTACCATTGATTCATCAACATTTTCCAAAAATCCAGCGCCAAGAGCCTACTGCCACGGAGAAAATGTGACTTTGTTGACCTAGTCCCCGGAGCCACACCGCAAGCAAGCCAGATCATTCCACTTTCACCAGCGGAGAACCAAGCACTTGACACACTGATTGCGGAAGGACTGGCCAGCGCAACAATCCAGAGAACCACATCACCATGGGCGGCCCCATTTCTATTCACTGGGAAGAAGGACGGAAACCTCCACCCCTGTTTTGACTACAAAAAACTCAACGTGCTAACAGTGAAGAAACGTTATCCCCTTCCGCTGACCATGGGCCTGGTTGACAGCCTGCTAAAAGCCGACACCTTCACAAAATAGAGATGGCAATTGGTACCCGGGTACCGCCTGCTTTTTTGTCCCAAAACAGATACCCGTACCCGTACTTGGCACCTGCGGCGGCGGTATCCAGGTATTTTTGGCAGGTACCGGCGTTACCCGCCAAGTTGTTTTTTGTAGGTATGTACCTGCTCACAGAGAGGAATCCCTCTTGGGCCTCGGAGAGCTGGTATCAGTATATAACCTACCGCCGAGAGGGGATTCATCTCGGTGATCAAGTATACATACCAGCTCGCCGAGAGAGATTCCTCTTGGCGAGCACTGGTATACACAACACCAGTTCGCCGAGAGGGATTCCTCTCGGCGAGCAGTGGTATACACACACCACCTCTCGGCGAGCAGGTCCTGCTCGCCGAGAGGAATCCCTCTTGGGCACCGGCGAGCTGGTGTATTACCTGCTCGCCGAGAGGAATCCCTCTTGGCGAGCTGGTGTGTGTATACCTTCTCGCCGAGAGGGATTCCTCCCGGCGAGCTGGTGTATGAATACATGCTCCCGAGAGGCTGCTCGCCGAGAGGCTGCTCGCCGAGAGGAATCCCTCTTGGCGAGCTGGTGTGTGCATACCAGTGTTCCCTCTTGGCAAGCATGTGTAAATTTATTTACCAGCTTGCCAAGAGGGATCCCTCTTGCTGGGCTGACATACAGCCATTCCGAAAAAGCTTGGCTTCTTTGGAAGGAATTTCTGCTGGAAATTCCTTCTGGATTTGCCAATGTATGTGCACCCAACATCAAGGTTGGACACATGATATCCAGACCTGCGAGCGCAGTCGCTTGCAGGATCCCACCAATCAAGCCATTTGGTAGCGGAAAAAAAACACGCCGGCCGCTGGGACCAGCACCATCCAACCTCGCAAACAGGATCAGTATGCCATCCAGGGTAAAATCAGTCAAATTGCTTGATTCTGAACTCAGAATTAGGAAAAAATGAAAGGAAGGAGATGATTGAGGGCATCTGGCTGCTGTATATGCACCCTGCATATAAGAATGAGGCGGGCATGAATATACATATGTCCAACCTTGCCAGTGATTATTGGCAAATCCAAGACAAAGTTTGGGTGGAAATTCCTTCCAACAAAGCCAAGCTTTTTTGGAATGGCTGTACATACACCAGCTCTCCAAGAGGGATCTCTCTTGGCCAGCTGGTGGAGCCGCAGCCGGGGATATCACACAGTACAGGGGGGGGGACATCCACAGCGGGAAAAAGGTAGCATTTTTGGCGGGTATCAAACGGCAGTACCCCAGTACCCGCCTAAAAATTGCACAAAAACGGACACCCGTACCCGTACTTGGCACCCGCGGCGGCGGTACCCACCACCCTGATGAGTAACTGCTGGCGGGTGCCGGGTACCCGTTTTCCATCTCTAGCTGGAAAGAGCAAGAAAATGGGTATTCCAACGGATTTTGCATTGAGATTTCCATGAGAATAACTGTAAGGGATCAATTAGGTCCTAATAAAAACACAGGATGTGAAAGAACCAATAAGATTAAGAATGAAAACTGGCTAGGAAAACAAATATACAAACAGTAATGATGGGCTCACTGCCGGTGTTATAAGGAACAAGAATGGGGATGCAGTATCAACGCTGAAACAAATACAATACATGGAGTGTATCTGGTAAACATTTTTCATTGAAGATGCAGACCCACATGTCCTATTTTTTGTTTTTAGCCATTATTATGTATATGATGGCTGAAAACAAAAAATAGGACATGTAGGTCTCCATCTTCAATGAAAAACGTTTACCAGATACACTTCCTTTATTGTATTTTTTTCAGCGTTGGCAGTATCATTTGGGGTCAGGCTTTTTTGACAGGCATGGAGAAGAAGGGGTAGTGGTTAGTGGCTTCAAAGAGGGACAACTCCCAGAGCTTGTTCTTGGTGATCTTTATGCGCGCCTGCTCTGCCAGCATCGCACATTTTTCCCTCAGACACCAGGGGAGATATGTTCCCACACCCCAGGGAGTGCCTTACCGTAACCTTTTTCCATAACTGTCACCACCAGCATAATTGGCTGGGTTGACTTTATCCCAGTTCAACTGGGATGCAATCAACCAATTTAAACTGGGTTGATTTCAACCAATGGAATATGATTCAAGGGGGGTACCTTGGATTTATATTTCATCAGTTGAGATCAACCAAGTTCAAATTGGTTGTATGTGTCCCAGCTAAACTGGGATAATTTCAACCGAGCCAATTATGCTGGCAGTGTGTGCTGGAGGCCTTTGGTAAAGAAATATTGAATAGGAATGAAAAAGACTGGAAGTCAGCTTGAAATCAGTTGGAAATCATCCTGAAATAAACCATAACTTGCCAAGGAATAATCCAGAACTCATCTGGAATTCATCCAGAACTCATCCAAAATATAGGCCTTTCTTGGCTCCATGACCAGTGTGTCCTTTTCATGGGGATGTGAAAGGTGCAGTATGTCATATTGTCCCCCTCATGTGCTCGCGTACATCAGGGGGACAATTGCTGTCTCAACACAAAGTTTTTACTTTCCATGTGGCTGTGAAAGGCCCATCCTGTGATATTTCCACCTCAATGTACGCGCGTACATTAGGGTGACTATTAGCAAAGTGCAAAAAAGTTCACTTGCATGTGCACATGTGGATTTTGAAAAGCAAAAAAAAAAATCACACAATCCTTTTTGTGAAGAGGCCAGGATATGTGGCCAAACTGGGGTGGCACTGCAATCCAACCTTGACTTACCTCAGACTTTCACCCCAATACAATAGTTTATCACCATTTTTTTAGCCAAATTCAAATTAATTACAGCATTTCCAAGAAAATGGGTTTCACTAATTTTACTGCAACATTACCACATTCCAAAATTCTAAACCCAATAATACCAAGTTGACTTTTACTTTAATTTTGTACATGAGGGCATATAATTTGAATTACAAGAAGCTCATTTTTTTTACAGGAATTACATTCAAGAATGGCAATTTTGCTTTCCTATCCTTTGACATCATCAAACAGGAGCAATTGATGAGTTGGACTTCGGTGAAATATCATTTCATCATATTTTTTCCTCTAGTTGTACCTAGAAAACAAAAGAATTCTACACAACATTGTGTTGACTCCCAAATCAATTCTGACTGACTTTTGACTCACTTCTGCATCCACTTCAATTCATTTAGGGATGAGTTACTGATGCACATCAGGCTCACATCCGACCAAAACTCACATCAAATTCAGCTCTGGCACTCCCTGGGGAGTGGGAACATATCTCCCCTGGTGAGAGAACCTCCCAACACCAAAGACGTCTGCAACCCCGCTGTTGTCCCTCCCCCACGACTACTGCTACTGGCGCTACTGGTGAACGTAGAAAACTGGCTGTTAGGGTCCCAATCAAGATCTTTGCCCTGGATCTTGCAAATACTTCTGGTTGGCACAGGCACAAATGAAAGGTGTGTGTTGGTTGGTGAGGGCTCGCAGGCGGCGCCTGCAGATTCAGGGATGGAGATGGTGAATGCAAGCAAGGAGAGCTGGGGCGACTGGTGGATCTGATACTGATGGTGGCCGGATGAGTGCCCGCTTGGGTTTGTAGCTGAAAGCATGGCTGTGGCCCTGCAGGCCAGGACGGGGTGAGTGCGTCCAAGACTTTCTGCAAAGGTTGGAGAAGATTAGTGAAGCGGAAAAATGGAGAAAAATTGACAGGGGAAAGGAATGTGAGGCAAAGGAACAGCAGATATGATGTACGAGTCTGAGTCAGGTTGCGCCACGGTGGTTTGTTAGTGTACAGCAATGATAGGGTGGTGTGGCGGTGGGTTGCAGATAGCAACGGTGGATATCCAAGTTTATTAAAGCCTCTGAATCGCAAAACAAAAATTCAAGGGTTTTCCCTACAAATCTTGAAAAATCACAAAACAAAAATCAAGGGTTTCCCCTTTACAACTTCTAGAAAAAAAAACTTGAAGGGTTTTCCCTCTACAAATTTCAAAATCAACAAAAAAACACAATTTTACAACAACCTGCAACCTAACATCAGCAAGTTGATGCACCGTGGCCCACCGTCCATCCCTGTCTAGCAGGGTTAAAAAACGGTGAGAGGATGACCCCCAGCGCACCGCATTGAAGGCATTATGCAAAGGGGGGCCAACAATTTTAGCCCCTCAAACTACGCAACTGCAACAGCGGAGGGGGTGAGGACGAACCACATGCTGGAAGTACAGCGGCAGAGGACGCCCTGGGGTATTATCCAAACACAAAAGCACCCCCCCATTTATACACCATAATTATCAACCAGCAAGCTCGCCTCAAGCCTTGCTCTTGACTCCGTTTGTATTTTTCCTTGACAACAACGCCACCGCCACGCCGCCAATGAATTTTTGACCCGCAAGGCGTTAGCTACGGCTTGGATATTCTGGCCTTCCTAGTCGACAAATCTGACGTGCGTTACTGGAAGCTGGAATACATAGACCCTAGAATTCGACCTGTCGGGGGCATTGTGGCGCCACCGCCATGTCCCTTTGACGCCAATGCCACTCCCGCCCAACGTTGCTACTTGAACTGCCTCCAGCCTCAAACAAGCCAGCAAAGGACCAACCATCACTGCTGCAGACCAAGGTTACGCATCACCCCCACCATCAGCAGCAGCAGCAGGTTACTCCAACATTACCACCCCATCAATCTAACTCAACCTTTTCACCACCAACCAGGCCTGTCTTCTGTTCAGACACAAAGGTCTATACTGCCAGGAGCGGAACTTAATCCGCGGCAATCTCAAAAACTTATCATCCTTGTATCCACGATTGATGCAACTCCCATACCGTTTGGAGAGCTCAAGTTCAAGCCCAGTGTTGATTATTCCCTTCGGAGTAAAAGCGCACCCCAAATTCTTACAGAATTAAAAGATCTTACCGGTCTTGAAGAGTTTGCTGAATCTAAGATAAGAAGGCAGACGTACGACTCGTTGATATACTTGGCAGGATCCCTGAAGCCGCCGACGTCTGACCCGTCATCCAAGTCTCTTTTGGCAGCGAAAGACAAGAAGAAGCAGATGAAAGAAAAGAAGAACTTGACCAGCTCGCTGTTCTCCATCAGTCAAGCCAACTTCAATTCATCTCAGATCAAGCAAGTCCTTCAAATCATGTTAGGTGGCCGGCAGAGCGCAGCTCAGAGGCCCCCGGTGTCCACGGGAGCCAGAGGTGAGCCAGTGACCTTAGCTCAAGAGTCTCGCATGTCAAGCAAGACTCTATTGAGCCAGAGTGGTCACGTTCTGTCACGCTCTGTAGGCAGAGCTATGGGCGTTCAGGTAGCACAAGACAGTGTGCAACCTGAATGGCTCCGGCCAAGGGTGGTCCCCAGAACCACCAGAGAGCTGTCATGGGCAGTGGCCTTCTAAAGAAGGCCACTGTAGCGAACAGAGCATGAGCAAGGGATTGTCTTGTAGCTCCCACCTCCGTTTGCTATTACTTGTGCGCAGGACCTTAGTTCCTGCTTTCCTTCTTTTTTGCTCCACCCACCCGCCCAGCAAGCACTGCAAGGAGTGGGCTTAGCGCCTCGAACCCCACTCCCTGAGCAGTCTAGGTTTTTGTCCTGCTCGGAGGAGACTAGGGAACCCGCGGCGTATAACGCCGCTGGGTTCCCTTGAACCTGATAACTGCTGCAGGTACTGAAACAGAGTTTTGAACACTGTAAATTGTAACTGATTATACTGTACCTGTTGCCTGATTTTGTGACCTGTGAGCGAGTGGTGAATAGAGAAGGGCAGGAGCATGGCGAGGGACCAAGTTTTTTTTAAAAAAACACCCCTGGCCCTAAGCCTAACGTCCAACACCTTTATTTGCCAATTTACACTTATAACATGGGAGTCACAATGTATTCATTGTATTAGTGTTGGGTTCCTTTGTTTTTGTGCAATATTTTGATTTAATTGGATGTGTTTTTTTTTTGTTGCATTTGCTCATCAACATAAGTTCTACAATGAATTTCAGGGGTAATACATCATTGGCCGCAGGCCGACAAACTGGGGCTCCTGCTATACAGGTTGAGCCCCGTCCTTGCGTCCCGGCTGTGTCAGGTGCAGAAACCTGCACAGATAGTGCGGCAGGTAGCCACCAGGCTGCGCCGCCGCTCTTTCCGTTACCCACTCACTGAGCGCCACGGAGGCAGGTGTGGATTGCCGCCCGTGGATCCAATCTGAGTCTAAGAACCCAGCCGGTACAAACAATCCAAACCTGTCCAAGGAGAAGATCAATTTACTCATTGGTTTCATTGACTGTTCAATCTGCAAGGACATCTCCGACTTGCAAATATTCTCCAACCTCAACTCCCTCAATAACTCTCGCTCTCAAATCATCGGCATCATCAGTCGTGAAGAAAACACTCCACAAGTGGGAACTGATATTGATTTGGTTTTCTTATTTGGTTTTTGTACGTACAGGTGAACCTTTGTCAAAACTGGGGTCAATACAAACTATGCTCCAGACGGCCAAGGCGGCGAATTTCTGGAGCCATCCGAGCCAAATCTCCGATCTGATGCTAGCCACAATGATCATGGCAACGTCGCATTTAGGGCACCACAAGATTCTTGGATCATGACACTAAATAAGACAAAAAAGAGTGGGAAAGGCTGTCAATGGAATGTATTCCTACACATGTATTTGTTAATTTGATTTTGTGTGAGACAAGCTTATAGGCCCAAGTTAAGCTTTCATAGCTGCTTTCAGAGTCTAGAAAAATTCAGTAAACCAGTCAGTGAATGAACATCAGCAGGTAATTGGTTTGTGGTATTGGGGCGACTAACTTTATCCATATTGTCAAAGTCTTTGGTATCTACTTTGACCAACTGCTCATCTGATATTTGTAACTCTTCTTTGATCTTCATCATGTCTTGATAGCTTCTGGGGTCATGAATAGAATTCTTTAGAATGCATTCAGAAACCAAGTGATAAACAAGGTTGTTAACATTTTATCAATGAGATAATCAATTGGGTTGTCTAAAAATAAACTACAATCAAGAGAGAGAGTAGAGTGTGCGTGTGAATGAAGGTGACTGAAACTGATGATTTAGATTCCCTTGCGCCCAAACCTGCCACAAAAATTCTCAACAAGGTTTGCAAAAAAGCCCCGGTGGTCGCTAGATTCTCAACTGTTGGTGGTGAAAGAGGCTTGCCAGATACCGCTAGAGACCCTTGTGGTTTCTTAGTCAAGATCAAGACCGAGGAAAGTATTTGGGACTGGGTAACTATAACACACTACCCCTGTCATCAAAAACAAAAAGAAAAAGAAAACCCATGCATAATGATATCTTCAACTGTTTGTTAGGTCTTGAACAACACTCCTTTCTTCTTGCTCAGAGACCCTGTCAAATGTTCACATTTTGACCACACCCAAAAGAGATGTCCTCAATCCAATCTATCCCACAGTGATCATGCCAATATATGTGTAGATTTTTTGTTTTGATTTTCTGTGATCTGTAGTGTTTCTCAATTACCCATTTAATCCATTGTTGATTGTTCCTCTTTTTGGATGTACCTTTTGCTCATTTCAAATCACAAAAAATTCACTTTTGTCAGCCAAGTTTGGAAATTTGTGGACAATTTTCTCCCTGCATGTTTCAAATCTGCACTGCTTAACTCCTGAGCCAAACCAATGAACCATCATGAGCAGATTTGAACTCAACAAAGCCCCTCTCTGCAGTGGTGTGAGCTTGCCAAGCAAGCCCATGACATCCCTTGGCAGGAGGTTATTGTGTGCTACGACGGTGGACTGTTTAATTTAAACATAACTGCAACATATCTTATAATATCAAAGAAAAGTTAGCTAATGGTAGCCTTGAGGAATGAAATAATACCCTTGACAACAGCAGTTACAGGCTGGTTTTTGCAAATAAAGCCTGAAACACATTGTAAGGTATTGCAAAGTATTGAACAATTGATGATTTTATTTATTTTATAACAGGAAACAAATAAGATATATGGGGTATTCTGCGGGATTAGTAGGAAAATGACTGCTAACACATATAATTTTTTAGTTGTAAACCCACACAGTCCAAATTTTTCAGAAATTCTTCAATTTTGCATATTATTTGAGCTGTTAAGCTATTAGGAATGTTGTTTCACCAGATAATGAAATATAAGGGGTGTGCAGAGGGCTTAGCAGGAAAGTGATTGCAAACTGTATACCTTTTTACATCAATGCCCAAACAAGATGGGGAATTTTTTTCATCAATTATGGAGATTCCATGGGTAATTCTTGATTTTCCAGTGGTTTTGCCATTTGTATGCCGGTGCAGCAACACAGCCATTCGTCTTGAGACCCCGCAGCGGTGCAGCCGCCTTGATCTCTAGTGTACAATGTTGTGGCAAGGGTAACGGTGAATTTGATTCAGAGAGAGTTGAGAGAAAGGCGGTGGCGAGTCTAGCAACTCAGCAAAGGACAAACTGCTTAAAGTAGAGGCAGTGTTTGAGATTATCAATTCCCCAGGGCAATTGGAGCAACAATGGGCCTATATTATACTCTACAATAACCAGGCCTTTCTGTTATAGTATAGGTCTGGTTGTACCAACCTATACTAATAACTGTACTAGTATTGGCTCTTGTTCCAAGCAATGGTGCAACAATTACGATACAAGTATTGTATAGGCTATACATTGTATTGTATTTTCATGCAGATACATGCAAATACAACAAATGTATTTTGTATTGGTCTCACCAAACAATTCAAATGATACATGTGTACACTTTTTGGAAAACAAATGCAATACAGATACATGTATTTTTGAATTTTTCCAATACAATACAGTCCAATAAAATTACATGTATCATACTTGTTGCACCATTGTTCCAAGTGGCCTGTATAGTATTCTGTGTTTTTTTTCTGAAACAAAAAATACAGGTATAGTAACTTTTTTTTTCCCCCGGGTTCCTGCGATAATGCACTTAACCAGGTGTAAACATAAGGCAATGAAATGTGGACTCCTGATGATTGTACAGGCAAACCATTCCACTTACCTGGTCCTTTCGGCAATAGCATGGGCTTATTTAGGAACACCAGGTAGCTCTTGTTCTCTGCGGCTGCAGATGTATGTGGCTTCAGATGTGGTAGTTTGATCCCTTCAACTATTTCACAATCTGTCAGCAGCCTTATGTGGCTTTGTGAGGATTTTACCCTCTCAGGGGACTTTGCTGAGGCTGGAAAGGATTTGGGTGCTCTGATCCCCAAGCCCAAGAAATAGATAGATTTTCATCCCTACAAAGTAGTGGTACTGGCAGCATCTGGCCAGTATAGTATTGAGATTTTTTTTGTTTCTTCCTTCATTTGGATATAGTATTCTCCAAAAAGAAAAAATCCTCATGTAATTGGATATATTATTAAAAATCCATTACTGAAAATGGAAATAACAGTACTGTTATTGGACCAAAAAAATACAATACCAATACTATACCAATATCTGTTTAGTAAAGGCCCATTGTTGATTGGAGACGCTGCACTTCCCGCTATCCATTGCCCTCAACCCCTCTGCTGTTGCACATGCGCAGTCTGAGGGGCGAAGAGTGGCCCCCCCACGGGTCCGTAGCCTTAGCTGCTGGCCGGGGGCCTTCATCTCCATCCCTTTTGACCCGCGCGCTAGACGCGGGCTGGGGGCTGAGCCTGAGTACACATCTCTTCTGTTGTTGGGGGCCTAAGTTGAGATTTTATTTTTTTGAATAATTATTGTATGGAGATTAGTGCGGTCATTTTTTGGAAGTTTTAAATAAGGGGAAAACCTTGATTTTTTTTCTCTCTTTTGTTATTTTGTAGGGGGGACCCTTGATCTTGTTTTTTACAATTGAGATAAAACTGTGTCTTTAATAAACTTGGATTTCAGCATACAAGGGAGCTTCAAAAAACTCCTAAAAATTGCCCAGAGGGCAGTAAAAGGCCTTTCTATTGATTTGTCAAAAAAATCTTGAAAACTTTGATTCCTTCACCTGCAGTGTGCAAAGAGTTTGGAAATTTGCGCACTGCACAGTGCACAAAGATTTTTCCGCCGTGCGCGAAGTAAGTCTGTATAATAATTAAAAAATTTCTTGCTTAATAAGAGTCCATTTTAACTACTTTAATTGCAGACTATAGGACAGATACTCACAGTGGTGCAGCCGCCTTAGGCTTTAGTTTTATTAACTTGACATCAATTTGCAAATGGTGTAAGTACACATTGCTTTTTTGCTGTTGAATACAGTAGGTGTGTGCTTATGATGATGTTTGATTTAGCCTCCAATGGTGATTGTATATGTAAGCAACTTTGTGTTAAGGAGTGCTGGATTGAGACTTCAACATGTTTTAGTGCCCATTCTGCACAACAAATCATTTTATGAAAAACAATTGCGGTTCTCAAAGTTGCAACATAGCAGCATACACCAGGAAGAAAAAATAGTCAATTCATGACAAGCAACATCATGCCAGCTCCAGCGGGCCAACCACCATGTATCCACAGTCTAACCACATTTCCTTCCCATCTACTTACATTTTGGAATTTCCATAGGAGATCCTCATTTTTGGCTGTGCACTACCAATCCTCATTTCTGGTCAGCTGATACCCAGCTTTGGCTCCTAGCTCATGCTCAGCTTTGGTGCCCAGCTCATTCTCAGCTTTGGCTCCCAGCTCATGCTCAGCTTTGGTGCCCAGCTCATTCTCAGCTTTGAACCAGTCCTGGCCAAAAGATGATTCTCAGCTTTAGTCCAGTCATGGCTCAGATTAGACTCAGATTAGGACTATCATTTACCCCGCCAATGCTCAGCTTTGGAACAGTATTGCATCAGCTGATTTTCAGCTTTGGATCAATCTTGGCCCAGTCAATTCTCAGCTTCTGACCACTCCTGTAACAGCTGATGCTTATCTGTGGACCAGCCTTGGCTCAGACAATGCTCTGTAGACCAGCCTTGGCTCAGCTGATGCTCAGCTGTGGTTGGCTCAGGTGATGCTCATCTTTTGAATAGTCTTAAAACACCTTATTTGTCAGCCTTAGAGTCATCACAGCTGACCTAAAAGCTGCCTGTTCTACCTTTGTTACATATAAATTACTTTATATCTTTTTCATCTTAAGAGATAACCTTGTTTTGACTTCAGATTCTGTTTCCTCATGCAATTTTGACCCTAGTTACAACTTATCAATTCATTGTAACTATACTCCTTCCCTGAGTTACTGAGTTGTGGCGCGCTTGCGCAGTTGTGACGTGTCAGCACTACCTGGCGCGCCAAACCACATGTACATATGTAAATTACATAAGCAAACTGTGAAAATTTTCGTAGTCAGAATCCCCCTTGCCTGAGGCGGATCCACAGACTTCAGCACACCAGAACCACCACCCAGATAACCCCAGGATCACCACAAAAGAGCCTACTCTACTCCCAGTATACCTACCGTCACAGGCGCCTAGGATATTGACAGTAAGTAACCTCTTTCACTGAACCTTGATTATCTCAGAGGTACAACTCTGTGTCTTGTTTAATCTGCCTTTTCTTCTTGCTTTGCTTCCTCCTTGATCACAGGGCTGTCCCTTCTATTCTACTGGCCTTTGCCTCTATCTTGATCACAGGGCTGTCCCTTATAATCACTTGGCCTTTGCCTCAAAATCTAGGTTGCAGGGCTGTCCCTCAGGTTTCCCATTAAGAACCTTGACTGTTCAGAGAGAAGTCTAAAAAACTGTGGCTGGATTAAACTTATCTAATCCAGATACCCTCCTGAGAGGAAGCTGTAGCACTTCTAGCACAGATTAGCAGCACTCTTCTGAAGAGTAGCATTGCCAGTGGACGTGCATTCCCACTAGAATAACCTAGTACTTCTCTTCTATCTTATCCTGCTTGGTTTCTTTCTCTCTCTTTCTCTTTTTCTCTTACAGTTGTATTTTCTTTATCCCAAGAAATCAAACTGTTGTCCCCCATTTCTTGTGTCCTGCTGTCACTATAGAGACTCAGGCTCACAATTGGGGGCCTCATCGGGAAAATTACTCACCTTTTCATAATTCTAGACTGCTATAAAGCCAAAGGACTGATCCTCCTGACTAAATCAAACAAAAAACTCTTAAAAATTCGAAAAAATCACTTAAAAAATTTTTCTACATATCCTACTAACGCTGAAAATCTTCTAAAATTATCCCAAATTGCTCTTATATTGATAAAATTCCTAACTGAACCCTTGAAAAATTTTTTTACGTCCTGTGTACTCGTGAAAGTGCAGAATTGCGACTCCTCCGCGCCGCTATTCATCCCTTCGTCGGACTTATCCTCCCCAGAACCCTCCATATCTTCGAATCAAGAGGAGATAGCGAAAAACGGAGTACGCTCAAAAGATTCTCCTGCTTCTTATCTACAATTACCGCAGTTGACCGTAAAAAAATTCTTAACGGCGCAGACTAGCGCAGAAGACGAAAACTACGACAATAGAATAGTGACAAACCCGCGCAACGGCAATCTTATCAGTAGTTCGTCGTGGACCCCTATTGCTACTGCAAGAGCACAAAAAACTCGTCGAAAGAAGACTGTTGCTCCCGTCAATATAGCCGAGTGGAACTCTAATTCCTCAGCGAAGTCAAGCGCAAAGGAAAATAAGAAAAAAACCTCTTCTACTACGCGGAAAAGCAAGAGAATTTCTGCTAAAGCTAAATCCTCAGGTACTTAACCTTTAAAAAATCCTTATTCTTCTTTTCCTACTCGACTACCAACTTTCCTACACGTGCTCACCATGCCTCCTCACCTTAGAAATGGCAGAGACCTCTCAGCAGAACAGCGCCTCCGCTACCGCCTCAGTCCAGCCGCCGAGGAAAGGCTTCGAAGAGCTAGAGTCAGCATTGCCGCCGCTCCAAGAGGATTTCCTCAAGTTCCCGGAGGAGGAGCCGCTTCCCCCAGACACAGGGATCCCTCCGGCGCTATACCAGGCGAGAGAGACATCAATAGCTCTAGCCTCGAACAGGTCCACGCCGGTACCGCGCCCAGTAGACAGGGAACAAATGATCCCTACGGCGAATTATCCTCAGAAGGATCAACCGCCCTCCCAGCCTACCAACCCCGAGGGTATGAGGCCGAATGCCTCCCCCAGTTTAGCCCTCCTTCCGCCCATTCAGAACCCACGACGGGAAGAGTCTTCCGGCCCGATGGATCTGATCCCAGAAGAAATGGAGCTGACAGGCCTCATCAACCTCTTCAACGATCAATTCGACATGTTTGTCCGAGCGAGAGAGGCACAGAACACGGCCTCGATGAAGAGACTCCTCTCCCAAGCTTCGATGACGCAAGAAATGATTATAGAGCTGGTTGGGAGAGCAGACGCTATCCGTCTATGCCAAGAATGGATCCCCAACGAGGAGCTCCATCAATTGAATCAATCTCTAGCGCAACAGAACCCGGCAGATCAAACAATCCGCCACCATTCGCAGCTAGCCGTAGCGCCACACGCCAACTATCAACCAATGATAGCCACGCCGACTCCGGAGCCTACGGGCTTACAGTACCGAGTACCAACGCAGGAGTTCCAGGGTCCTACCCCTTCCAACCGTCAGGAACTTCCACAACCGCGTCCAGAAGGTCAGATTTACCACGGCCCTCAAATGCCGCAGCAACCACCGCCGCCGCCGCCGCCGCAAGCGCTCCAAGTGAGGCCAATACCAGCTTCTATACCGCGAGAGGTGGTTCAATTGTTCCGCCCCAGCCCTCATTATCAACCTGGCGGGGTCAATCCACCCCATTATCCTCACACGCAGCAAGGATACGCAGACCACAACCCCCCTCATCCTCAAGACAATTGGAGAGGATCAGGGAGGAACTGGAGACGCCCCCAGGACGACACTCAGAGAGTACTAGAGATAGGAGAATACCTGATGAGAGCCACACGAGGAGTGAGGAGAATCTATGGACGCGGGAGAGCCAGAGGGAGAGGCCCTTACTAGATGAATCTTTACCCAAAAGTTCCTTAAGTAGTGATTCACCACTAGGCCTCAGTTTAGATATTGATAATCTCTCTGATCCTTCAAATAGAGAATTTTTTCTCAATAACCTTAACTCTGAAATGTCTAGAAATGGTCCCTTGTTCCTAGAAGAAAAATTACAAGTCTTGTTCTCTAAATTTCTCTCTGAATTATCTGGTACTGTTGAAACCATTCCTGGTACTCTTCTTGAATCTTGTGTCAGCAATTTTAAAGATGTCCTGAATCATTCAATTCTTGATCTGTTTAAAGATGAATTCATTCCCTTTTTGCTTGATCAAATCCTGAATAACATAGGTGAAAGTGCCAGAGAGAAGTCCACAGTGAATAACAATGTGTTAGAACAACTGAAGAAACACATAGATGATAAGTTTGAGACAGTTCAAGATTTGATTCTGGTAAATGAATCACAATGTCATTCTAACATGGATACAATTGGCCAAAATCTGAAAGATTTTGAAGAGAAAGTGAGCAACAATCTTACTTCCATTGGTAATCAGATCAATGACCTTCATGCCAATGAGCACAACAGATTTGAACAATCTAAGAGAAGATTCAGTGACATATCTTCTGTAGTAAACACTGTGAGCTCAAAGCTGGATTCCGTGTTAATACCAGATGACAGAGACCAACCCCCTCATCTCTTATACAATAATCCCTTCCAGAATGTCCACCATGAGCAACAACAGGAACACAGACCTCCTCCTCCTGTTCCTACTCCTGAACCCCAGAGACCACCAAGAGATAACTTTCCTAAGCCTGCTAGCAATACTCCTGAGGCTAAGACCCAAGAGGAATTCCCCTACATTGATCATGGAGCAATAGACTTTGAAATGAGGAAGGAACTGTGGAAAGGTATCCCCAAAAATGGAGACTGGGAGAAATTCTCTGGAGAATTACCTTACAATCATGAGCTTTGGATTAAAAACACTGATATCCTGGTCAGAGACTACTTGATGCTGGATAACATGATAATCAGTAGATTAACAATCTTGTTAACTGACACTGCAAGGAATTGGTACCTAGGCATCAGAGACCAGTATGGAAACAAATCTTGGGCTTGGTGGAAGAATGCCATCAGAAACAAGTTTGGCACTGAGAACTGGAAATGGAAAATGCAACAAGAGTTTGAGAATGATCACTTTGCCTATGATGGGAGGAAAATCCATAAATGGTTTGGTAATCAGAGAGAAAGACTGAAAGCTTATCAACCTGAACTCAGTCAGTACCTTATTTGTGAGAAAATCTTAAAGCAATGCCCTCCAAACCTTGAGCATGCTATTAAAAGCAGATACAAAAGAGATGCCACTGAAATGAGTTTTGAGGATATGGTTATAATTGCTGAAGAGGTCATAGACAGAGTCATGAAAAGGAACAAGCCTGTGACAAACAATTATAACACTCCAAACAGATCCCACTGGAGAAGCAATCCTGCCCCTGAGAAAACTGATAAGCCAACTGACTCCTCTGCCAAAAAGAATCCTGTCTCTGCCCCTGAGAAAGAAAAACTTATATGCCATTTCTGTAAACAAACTGGTCACTTCTCCAGGGAATGCCCTAAGAAGAAGAACAGGATCAATAATGTAGGAATGGATGATGATGATGATCCCAAGAGTGACAATGGAGAAGATCAAGGTGAACCACACAAGTCTGAATCAGAACTAGATGAAGAAGAAGAGAATCATAGAACCAATCATATGATTCTTGCCATGAACAATGGGAATGGTGCCAATTATGACCCCTTGGTTGATTTTGATTTTGGAACACATGCTGTAGAGTGTGAGATAAACCAAGACTTCTCCATTGCTGAAATTCAAGCTGAAACTCATCAACCCCAGACATGGGACAAATCCTGCCAGTCTTCCCACATAGAGGATGCTAGACTGATGAAATGTAAACCTGATAGAGGAAAAGCTCATCTTACTGGAAAAGCAAATCTTACCACTGTCCTTATTGAATCCAGAGAACAATCATGTCTTCTTGATAGTGGAGCTTCTTGCTCAATCATCAGCAACAAATTGCTAGACTCTATATTACCAGAATGGGAAAACAAGCTCATGCCAATTAACCATGCAAAATTTCACAGCTGTAGTGACCAATTACAACCAATGGGCATAATAGAAACAGCTTTGATTTTTCCTCACACTAAAGGCTCTATCAGAATTCTAGCAGAATTTGTAGTCATGAAAAATGCAAGAATTGACTATCTTATCCTTGGAAATGATTACATGTCTCTTTATGGCTTTGACATCACAAACAGCAAAGAGAGATTCTTTACCATTGGAAATGAGAACAAGAGGAAGAAATTCAGTTTTAAGTCTCATCATCTGGAGAAAATGAGCCCTTCCAATGAAATTTCTGCTGTAAAGAAGTCCAATCCTCAACTGCAGAAATTTATTACAGAAGAACTCTGTGAAGCCAAGTTCAGTGATAAGTTGACTATTGAGCAAAAGGAGAAGCTGTTTGAAGTCCTCCACAATAACAACCTTGCCTTCTCCAATACCAACCAGCCCCTTGGTGCCATTAAAGGTCATGAAGTTCATATCAAATTGACAACTGAGAGACCCTATCCTCCTCTCCTCAGAAGACCTCCTTATCCTGCCAGCCCCAAAAGCAGAGAAGCTCTTGAACAACACATTGAGGAACTAGTAAACCTGAATGTTCTAAGGAAAGTTGGTCATAATGAAGTAGTTGAGATCACTACTCCTGTAATCATTGCCTGGCACAATGGAAAGTCCAGAATGGTAGGAGACTTCAGAGCTTTGAATTCATACACTGCTTCAGACAGGTATCCCATTCCCAAGATCAGTGAGACTCTGAACAACCTGGCCAAAGCTAAGTATCTGACTAGCATGGATGTACTCAAAGGTTTCCACCAGAATGTCATTGCAGAAGATTCCAGACATCTACTGAGGATTATTATGCACAAAGGAATCTATGAGTACCTTAGAATGCCCTTTGGGATCAAGAATGCCCCCTCTCATTTCCAGAGAATGATGGACATTGAATTCAGAAAGGAAATTGATGAGAAGTGGGTCATTATCTACATTGATGATATCATCATTATGTCCAACACTTGGGAGGAACACCTCAATAGGATAGACAGAATCCTGAAAGTTGTCATTAACATGAACATGAAAATCTCCTTGAAGAAGTGTAACTTTGGATTTGATCAGATCAAAGCTCTAGGCCATCTTGTGTCTGGTATTGCCATAGGAATAGACCAGAATAAAGTAGCTGCTGTCCTCCAAAAACCTGTGCCTAGTAGTAGGAAAGAAATGCAATCATTTCTTGGTTTTGCTGGGTACTACAGACAACACATTGAGAAGTTTGCAGAGATAGCCAAACCTCTGACTGAGCTGACAAGGATTGATGTCATATATGAGATGACTCATCATAGAATAGTAGCCTACAACTTGTTAAAAGAGAAACTGACCACAGCTCCATTGCTATTGTTTCCTGACTGGGCCCATCCTTTCACACTATATGTAGACGCTAGTATGACCGGTCTAGGTGCTGCTTTACATCAAGTCCAAGTCATTGATGGAGTGAGAAAAGAAGGACCCATTGTTTTCATATCCAGACAACTGAAGGACAGTGAAACAAGATATGGTGCTAGTCAACTTGAATGCTTATGTCTGGTTTGGGCCCTGGAAAAACTCCATTACTACTTGGATGGCAGTGTATTTCATGTTGTAACAGACTGCACAGCTTTGAGATCACTATTGAACATGAAGACTCCCAACAGACATATGCTCAGGTGGCAGATTGCTATTCAAGAATACAGAGGCAATATGACCATAATCCACAGAGATGGGAATATTCACAAGAATGCTGATGGACTGAGCAGATGGGCTTTGCCAAATGATCCCAGTAACCCTGCTTATGACCCAGAAGACAAGGATGATGATAGATTCCCCATCATGGGCATACATGTCTCTACTTTCAAGAATGAGTTCTTTGACTCAGTGAGAGAAGGCTACAAGCAAGACAAGAACACTACCATATTGTCTGAACTTTTGTTGAAAGATGCTAAAGATGCCCAGTTAAAAAATTCCTTACAAGATCCTTGGAGAAAGCTATATGATGAAGGAAGATTCTCCATATTTGATGGCCTCATCTACTTCAGAGAGAAACACAACTCTGTCCTAGTCCTAGCTGACAAAGAAAGTATCAACACCATCTTGCATGAATGCCATGACAGTGTCTACTCTGGTCATCTTTCTGAAGATAGGACTTTAGAAAAAGTAGCTGATACTGCTTGGTGGGCTAACTGGAAACAAGACACTGGTGAATACTGCTCCTCCTGTGATAGATGCCAGAAAGCAAATAAAGCCACAGGCAAAAGATTTGGACTGCTTATGAAAATTGAGGAACCTTCAAAACCATGGGATGTTATTAACATGGATTGGGTAACTTCCTTGTCCCCTGGAGGAGCTGCTAGTTTCAATGCTTGTCTGGTAATAGTGGACAGATACTCTAAGACCCCTATATTTGTACCCTGCTTCAAGGATGACTCTGCCATGGACACTGCCATACTGTTTTGGAACAGAGTAATGCCTAGGACTGGAATCCCCAGAATCATCATCTCTGATAGAGACCCTAAGTTCACATCTGAATTCTGGACTGGTTTGCATAGTATGCTAGGAACAAAACTCTCCTTCTCCACTGCTTACCACCCCCAGACTGATGGATTAGCTGAAAGGATGATTGAAACACTTGAAGATATGATCAGAAGATTTTGTGCATATGGTCTAGAATTCAAAGACAATGATGGTTACACTCATGATTGGGTTTCACTTCTACCAATCCTTGAGCTAGCATATTGCACCAGCATACATTCAACCACTGGAAAACCCCCTGCCATCCTAGAAAAAGGCTGGATCCCAAACCTTCCCAGGAATTTCTTGAAGCAAGACTCTGTAGACATTCATCCTACTGCTCTTGCCTATGGAAAGATCTTTGAGAAAGCCAGAAAACATGCTGAGCACTGCATAACAGAAGCTACATCTTACAACAAAGAGAGATGGGACAAGAGTCACAAAGAACCATCTTTTAAAGTTGGTGATAAAGTCCTAATATCCACAGCAAACTTCAACAACCTGTCTGGCCCTAAGAAGATGAGAGACTCCTTCACAGGACCATTCCTTGTGAAAGCTTTACATGGGAAAAATGCTGTAGAAGTGATACTGACTGAAGAGTTTAGCAGGAAACATCCCACATTTCCTGTCAGCTTGGTGAAACCATACAAAGACCCCAATCCAGACAAGTTCCCCTTGAGACAGAAAGTCAAAGTTGTCATCCCCCCCATGGATAAGACCCCTCAGAGTAAAGTCATACAAAAGATTCTCAGAGACAAGAGATTGAGAGTGGAAAACAGAGATGTTATGATGTACTTAGCTAGATACAAAGGTATGAGTGCTGATCATGATGAATGGCTCCTTGAGAAAGACATCCCAGACTCTGCTATCCTTCTCAGGAAATTCAGAAGCGAGAAGAGGTCTAACCCTGTGGTTTAATTTCTTACAGAAATCCAACCCTTTTGGTGGTAGGGAATGTCAGCCTTAGAGTCATCACAGCTGACCTAAAAGCTGCCTGTTCTACCTTTGTTACATATAAATTACTTTATATCTTTTTCATCTTAAGAGATAACCTTGTTTTGACTTCAGATTCTGTTTCCTCATGCAATTTTGACCCTAGTTACAACTTATCAATTCATTGTAACTATACTCCTTCCCTGAGTTACTGAGTTGTGGCGCGCTTGCGCAGTTGTGACGTGTCAGCACTACCTGGCGCGCCAAACCACATGTACATATGTAAATTACATAAGCAAACTGTGAAAATTTTCGTAGTCAGAATCCCCCTTGCCTGAGGCGGATCCACAGACTTCAGCACACCAGAACCACCACCCAGATAACCCCAGGATCACCACAAAAGAGCCTACTCTACTCCCAGTATACCTACCGTCACAGGCGCCTAGGATATTGACAGTAAGTAACCTCTTTCACTGAACCTTGATTATCTCAGAGGTACAACTCTGTGTCTTGTTTAATCTGCCTTTTCTTCTTGCTTTGCTTCCTCCTTGATCACAGGGCTGTCCCTTCTATTCTACTGGCCTTTGCCTCTATCTTGATCACAGGGCTGTCCCTTATAATCACTTGGCCTTTGCCTCAAAATCTAGGTTGCAGGGCTGTCCCTCAGGTTTCCCATTAAGAACCTTGACTGTTCAGAGAGAAGTCTAAAAAACTGTGGCTGGATTAAACTTATCTAATCCAGATACCCTCCTGAGAGGAAGCTGTAGCACTTCTAGCACAGATTAGCAGCACTCTTCTGAAGAGTAGCATTGCCAGTGGACGTGCATTCCCACTAGAATAACCTAGTACTTCTCTTCTATCTTATCCTGCTTGGTTTCTTTCTCTCTCTTTCTCTTTTTCTCTTACAGTTGTATTTTCTTTATCCCAAGAAATCAAACTGTTGTCCCCCATTTCTTGTGTCCTGCTGTCACTATAGAGACTCAGGCTCACATTATTCTCAGCTTTGGAACATCCTTGGCTCAGCCTATTCTCAGTTTTGGACCAGTATTGGCTCAGCTTTTGAAAATTCTTGGCCCAGCTGGTGTTAATCTTTGGAACAGTATTTTCCCAGCTGATCCTCAGCTCTGCAAAAGCCTTTTCCAAGATGATGCTCAGCTTTGGACCATTGTTAGATGAGCTGATGCTCAGATTTAGAATATTCTTGGTCCAGCTGACACTTGGCTTTGTATCAGGCTCGGAATAGCCAATGCCCAGCTGTGGCCCAGGCCCAGTAAATGCCTACTGCTCAGCTTTTGATGAGAATCAGCTGTTCCTGGGAAAAATTTAGGATCAGCTGACTGTGCCACATTGAGTGCTCTGGTGCCTTCCTGCAAGCTCTACAAGTGCTGGTGGAGCAGACTTGGAGCAGTACTGGAGCAGCTCCGGCGCAGAAACCAAAGCTGCATCATGTCACTTCAACTTGCCATCAAGTGACTATAATTTTCCCCAGGTGATATGTCATGAAAACATACAACCTTATTTGCATGGGCTGTCAAACGCTTCCCTGCAAAAAAAGTGCATATGGCAGTATGTCACATCTGTATGTTTTCAACTTTGAGGACCCTAAATGAAAAAAATTGTGCTTGCTCTTTCATCTGCATGGTAGGTAGAAATGTAATAGTACAGGTGCTCCTTTCATGTAATGCCTAAAGAACAGTGTGTCATATCCCACATCCATAGCTCATTCAGCATGTGTTTCAGAGTTATGTGGCATTGGGTTCATTATTGGACAATTCTTGTTGCACTGCCACTGAAACTCCTGTTTGAAGTGATTTCAAGCAACAATTACACCAGATGAAAAATAAATTGTGATCATGTGGGGATGTAGCAGGTAGGAATCAGTCACAATATTAAGGTATTACAGATGCCAATAGGAATCCCTGTGATTACTGCATTTATGATGTGGCCAATACAGAAATAACCTACGGCCTGCTGGGAAACTTCTATAACAAAATTCAGTTGCTGTACAAGATGTTGAGTTGTCTGTTAGTCTGCTACCATGATGTATCACCACAGTATGGAGGGCTGTTGGATTGACCCATGAGCACTACCAACCAACCACCCAGCTGGCAGCCACAAGCGTCTGTAGCCTAGTTGGTAAAGGCAGCACTCTAGTATGTGTCTCAGCATAGCTGAGGTCGTGAGTTCGAATCTCACCAGACACATCTTCATTTTACAGTCTCTACACAAGAGACTTGAAGGCCCTGAGCCACATGACCTAGGCTGAAGGTGCCAGGCAAGTTTGTGTTCTGCTTCCAAAATGAGCTACACACAAAATTACAAAACTTCCTGTACTTCCTGTCAAGTTCTTGGAATCAGAATTATCATGTCAAGCAAGACCAATGACATCCCCAAAAGATTGGTAAAACAATATACCCAGGCAAAACAAGTTCAATCAGATTTGTAAAGATAGGAGCCACATTGCAACCAAACATCCATTTATGTAAGCACCTTTTAATGGTTTGATAATCAATTATGATGGAATATGATGAAGTGAGGTGTAAATTTAATGTGAAACATCACTTTGCTGCGGCAAAACATATTGAAACATGTCAAGATGTCACTCAATACAACTTATCAATCTTGCTCATAACCACACTGCAACAGGAGGGCCCCCCACGCAAGCTGCCAATATGTCACTGCAATCCAGGAAAAGGATGTGTCAGAGTGCATTTCATGTCTCATTTGCTATGAAAATCCCCTTTTTGCAGGAAGAAAACCTGCATTGAATTTCCCAATTTTGTCTATAAATAGGGGGCTTGGAGGGAGCACCCTTCATTCCCTCACACCAACCCTGCAAAGCAGTCTTTGAGTTTTTGAATAGCTATATACAAGAGGTAAATAATTCTGTTGCATATTGATCAAATGTGATCATATAGACGTAGATTCAATAGAACAGAGCTCATATACTCCGGTTTGTTTTGGCTGCCCATCCAGGATAACTGTCATAAAATTCACAATGGTTAACTTACTGAGATTTTTTATAGTTAAGCTTCACTTTTTCTGTCGTAAATAACCAGCCAAAAGAGTATGGCTAAATGTTGAATAATTCTGTTCAGCTCCAAGCAATTGGTTCAGTGGCTGGCATACCTGTAGGAAGAGACACTTCGCCTGCTGCCACAGCAGTCCTTGCTGCTGAAGCGGATCATGGCAGTGGTGCTTTGGAGGCTCACTCCGCTGAGCATGCCTTAGATCCAATCCCAAGCCATCACCACCTACCAGCTGAAAATCAAATGGCTGTTAGGGAATCCCCTCGTTTCCCAGAAGGAGACAGCAAAGTGAGTTCCCATCGAAACCAGAGCCGACGCAATAGACTTTTTCATGGGCACTGATGATGACGAATGTTTTTCCCATTTTCTTTATGGATAGGGCGACAAAGAGCACATAGTTGACAGCGATGAAGAAGGGAGCACTTCCGAGATGGACGCGTCTGCAAACGGGAAGGAGCACGCGGCAGAAGCGGAGGGCGAAAGGGAAGAGCGAGCGGGCCTAGTGGCCCTGGGTCAGCCTGGAAAGGATGCCGCGCTGGGCGCCCGTCGGGGCGTGCTTCCGCGGCTTTTGCGCTGGGAGAATCTCCGGCCGATGGCGATGACGGCGGCCAAGGCGGCGGGGATTTTTTACCTGACCAAAGTGGGCGCAGAAGCGGCCCATCTGGCTGGAGAGAATTGGGCGGACTTGCGTTTCTTGACATGGGATGAAATGGTGCAAATCAAGGATTCTGTGGCCTTGCTAGGCACTGCCCTCGGCGCCTTTGTTGTCACGTACCCGTGTGAATTCGCTCCTGAAGTCTGTCGACAAATCGCCATGCTCATCTGTGGTGACTCTACTTCTCACCATTGCTATTACACAACATTGCCAAGATCAGCTTGGACCGGGTGACTTCCTGCATCAATCTTCTTCTAGCTGCTCCACTGTTTCAAAATGACTGTTCCAACATGCGTGGAAAACTTCATTCCTGATATGCCCAGTGTCTTTTTTCTCTACTTCCTTTTTGATCAATCAGTTCTTTTTTGTCCTCCACCTGGCTAGAAATTTTTGGGACAGATCCCACATAGTGACCATTATTTTCACACCTCTTCGACCAGCATGATTAAACATCCAAAATCCAAAAAGAAATACTACTTCTTCTTGATCTCCATGTGTTTGAAACCGGGCACGCTCATGGGACAGTGGAGTGACTGGTCAGACGGTTGGTCTGCTTTAGTCCACGATGCCACCCCAATGACTGTCTGCGCCAAAACTTAAAGCTGCTGGGCCTTTTAAAGAGGTGCTTTAGTGCCCACCCTGCACAACAAAATCTGATTGGTTGTTTGTTTGAGGACAAAAGCAAACCACTTCCATCCGATCGCTTGTGAAGACCCTGCTGTCTTCACCTTATCCGGTACAGTATTTCCGGCCATCCTATGGCTTCTCTTCTGCCCGCTCCGGGGCTCTCACTCTTATTCCGCCGTTCTCGGCAATTCTTGTTGTATCCACGAACCGGTCTTAGCCAAGACCGGTATCTCTCTCGATCATCTAGGTTGTATCTGCTTACTCTATTCGGCGCTCTCGCCTCTTATATATCTCGAGCTTGTATATTAGTCATATAGTTACGACCGGACTTCTACAAGTCCGGTCATCCATCTTGTCCTTATCCAACTCTTTCCCTTCATCTTGTACCGTCCCAACCAATGGGACATATCCTTTTCCTCTCGTGCTACTCGACCGCCTCACTATGCTACCTTGTAGACTCCTCGCCTATAAAAGGCGGCCTTGTGCCCAGCAATACAACCCCAACTTGGTTCTCTCGCACATCTCCGCTCTTCAGAAACCTGCGAGACTTCACAGAAATATTTCTGTGAGTTTTTATCTTCTCCTTTACTCCACTCCAGTAAGACTGAAGACTGACTCACTAATATTGTAAGCTTCCGACGAGGGGAGCTTCACTGAGCGAAGAGGGACACAGTGGGTCAGGGGCAAAGGGCAAGGAAGGATCCTTGTAGAGATTCTGGAACCACTGTGTAATTTGTATTTCAAAGAAACTAGCTCAGAGGAAGGTCAGTCCTTCCTTACTACATACAATTGAGAGGAGAAGAGAAAGAGCAGAGGGAGGGAAGAAGAGAACAATGGGAGAGAAGGAGAGGGGAACGCTTACCTAGCTCAGAGGAAGGTCAGTCCTTCCTTACTGAGCTAGGTGGATGCGGGGCAATGGGATCTAAGTAGGCGGTTGGATCCCTGTCTGTGACACTCTTGTGATAGATTCGGTGAGCTTGCGGGCCAAGGGCTCACATCCTCCTCTCCTATAAAATCTGGCGTTAGCGGAGGGAGTTGGTTGTTGGGCAGGGAAGGGTTTCTGATGGTGCTTGAGGCGGGGTCGGCTTCCTGAGATGTGTCAGCCGGTTGGGCGGCGGAGATCAGCGGTTTTACTTTTGACACGTGGAAGACAGGGTGCCGTCGGTCTTCTGGCGGTAAGTCCAATGTCACGTTTTGACCGTGATTGGACACGTCGATTATCCTGTACAGCCCTTCAAATCGCGGTTTTAGCCTGTCGCTTCCCGCTTGGTGTCGGCCGCGCTAATCTGCGGAGTCTAGTAGTGCTTCTTTTCCTACAGTCAATGCTGGTCTGTCCTTGTGTTTCCGGTTGTGGTGGGTTGCCTGTCTGATGCGGTTGACCCACAATGCGTCTCGCGCGTCCGCCCAGGTGCTTTCTTGTAGTTGGAGCCACGTGTCTACGGAGGGAACAGGGTCGGTCGTCGCGACCGCTGACGGGAAAAGGCGGGGTTCACGTCCAAATACCAGTTCAAAGGGGCTCTTTCCTGTAGATGCATTAGTCGCTGAGTTGATGGTGAATTTGACTGCTGGGATCGCCTCCAGCCATTTGTTGTGCTTTTTCAGTGTCGTAGATTGCAGAATCTGTCCCACAGTTTTATTTGTTTGTTCGCTGCGCCCATCCGCCCGCGGGTGGAAAGCGGACGTCATATGGAAATTGATCCGCATGCGTTGCATGAGACACTTCCAGAATTTAGATGTCCAGGTTTTATCGCGGTCACTGATGATTGAGCGTGGAGGACCAAAGGTTGCAACCTAGCCGGTGAAAAATCTTGAAGCTGTCTTGTCTGCTGAGTCTGTTTGAAGACATGGAATGACCTTTGTGAAACCTGACAATCGGCATGTACACGTCAGGATCATGTCGTGGTGATTTGATGATTTCAGAGGTCCTACAAAGTCAATCACAATATTATAAGAATGTAGGCAACTAAGATAGATTGCAATGTCAGAATAAATCTTGAGACTATATACAATGGTGTATTTGCTGAGAGTGAAGAGTTTATTCACCTAAGAGCAGGCGAGCTATGCCGTGCCTCTGAGTATAAAGAGAAAGAAAGAAAGAACTTGAAAAGAGAATTTCAATGGGAGAGATGTAGATGGAAAGGGATCGGCAAATGAGCGCGAGTGAAGTGTTGACTGATTAATATGCAAGATGTGTTATCTAAATGATTTTGAGTCAAGTGATCAACCCGAGGGGAGGAGATTTTACCTCTTGGGCTCTGCACGCTTGTTTGTCTTGAATCAATGATTCTTGTTCAGCGTTGTGCTCCTGTTACGGCTAAGGCTACACAGAATTTAAGTTAGCTTCCTATCATACAAGGATTGTTGATTGTCTAAGGAGCTTACTTGCTTGTCAATTGACTAATACGAGCTGATAGAGTGGGCTGGTGATTGGAGATTCTGATTGGACAATGTCGCTGTTAGCTGAGCTATCTGTCCTCTTGGATCTACTGTTTAAGTACTCACGGGCTCGAAGGTCTTGGAACCACGTTTGCTCTGGTGTTGCTGGCTATGGCCTGCGCCCTCGGGGTGTTGTTTCTCGTCTTGTCTGCTGTAGCTGACAATGTGACGACCCGAGGTCAGCGACTGCATCTGTGGCTTGTTTGGGCTTGTTGCCTGGGAGGATGAAACTTGTGTGCTTACATTGTTTTGCATCACACTCTGTTTCTCCCTTGCACCGTTTGGCGGGCTGTACATCATCGGATGCATTCTGACAAATATCTGCTAGTGGAACTCAAGGGACCATTGGGGTTAGCATCTTCCTAGTCGGCGCGGTTGTTGGTGCCTTAATCTGTTGGAAAACCAGGCAGGAGGTAGTGAATTCCGTCACGTCCTTAGCTAACCGTGGCCAGAAGAAATCCATCCTTAACTCATCCAGCGTTTTTTGATAAACCAGATGGCCCAGGCGCTTGTGTGTCTCTTTGATTAGGTCCTGCTTGAGCGTCCCACTGGACGGGATAACAAGACGGCCGTCGATGAAGATAAGACCGTCAATTTCAGTGCACTTGTCTTGTAGTGGCAGTGCATCCCAAGTGTTTACGCAGAACTGGTCTTTGTTTTAACCATCCAGAATTTTCTTGCGAAGCTCTTCAGAAAGGGTCAATCCTACTTCTGTCAGTGCAGCCACTCTTGCCACGTCCTCTTTTGTCGGATGGATGTTGTCCTCCTGGTGTTTTCTTGACAGTGCGTCTGCCACGCCATTATCTTCTCCTTTGATATACTCAAAGTTGAGATTGAATTCCACTAATAGTTCTGTCCACCAAGCCTGCTGTTGGCTCAGGTTTTGTTGCTGTAAGAGGTGTGTGAGTAAGTGATGATCGCTCATGACGTTCACTTTCATGCCAAGAAGAAGCATATTCCACTTCTGAAGGGTGTGGACAACCGCAAGCAGTTCCTGTTTGTGGACCAGGTAGTTCCTTTCAGCCAGAGTCATTTGTTGGGACTCATAAGCTATTGGGGAAGATCGCTTCTACTTGGCTCCTTGGAACAACGCCGTGCCTAGTCCAGAACCGCTGGCGTCCGTAAACAGCCACATTGGATCGTCAGACTTGAAGTCAACATTTTTTAGTGCTGGCAAGTTGGTCATGATTTTCTTGATATTCTCGAACACTTTCTCCTCTGCTTCGCCCCAGTGGAAGGATTTCTTGTCGATTTTCAAGCTCGTCAGGGGTGTAAGAGTACCTACGTACTTTTGTAGGCCCCATATAAATTTTTTCATCCATTGTACGGTACCTAGGAACCGTTTTACGCCCTTAGCAGATCAAGATGATGGCCAGTTTTGAATTCCTTCCACTTTGCTGTTGTCTGGTCGAATGCCGTCTGCCAAGATGTAGTGGCCAAGGAACTTGATTTCCTTCCGAAACAATTTGGTCTTTTTGGCGCTGCAGTAAAGGTTTGCCTGATGGAGCCGTTTGAGAACTGACTGGACGTGTTGCTCATGTTGTTCCGCGGAATCGGAGAAAACTACGATGTCGTCGAGATACACGACGCAGATGGAGTTGATCAGGTCTCCTAGGGCCTCTTTGAGCCGTGCTTGGTGTGTTGCGGGGGCATTGGTCAGTCCCATTGGCATAACCACCCACTCCATAAGGCCCCACGGTGTCTTGACTGCCGTGAGCGGTATGTCTTCCTTGCGCATTTGCGTTTGGAAGAATGCGTTGGTTTGATCAAGGATTGAAAACACCTTCCCCGATGCTACCATGTGAACCAATTCATCAACATTAGTTAAGGGTGACCTATCCCGGACTGTGAAACTATTCAAACGCCGGTAGTCACAAACCCACCTTGGTAAGGCCTTTGGGTCTTTCTTGGGGATGATGAGGGACGGGGACGCATATTGGCTTGTTGAGCGCCTGATGCGTCCGGCTTCCAAATGTTTTTGGATCAGCATTTGCCAGGCCGCTAGGTGTTTCCGAGGGTATGGGTACTGCTTCTCGTTCACAATTGCGTTCGCGTCCGTGAGGATGATTTTGTGCCTTGTACGCGAAGATTCCGATTGTAACTTCTTTGGAAATGATCCATCCATGAAGAGACCTGCATCTTCCGCTTCATCCAAGACTCCTGGGATGTCCACGGGGAACAGATTGCCTTATTCCTTCAATAATTTCTCTTCGGCCGTCTTGTAGTCAAAATTACCCGTTATTAGAGTTGCTGAGCAAGCTGATGCGTCTACTGCCTCAGCGCCGTGGATTCTTGTTCCCGATGGCTCGTGAATAACTGATAGTCCCTGTATTGAGACCATCAGGTCGAATCTGAAAAGGAACGGCGTGCCTAAAATCGCGTCGTAGTTTCCCAATACCGGTCCTACTCGCAGGGACACGTCCCTGAACTCTAGGGGGTGTGACGGGGAACGTAGATCGCCTACAACGTAGCTGCGCAAAACGAGGGGCCCTGAAGAGTCCGCTTTCATTGCTAGATGGACTCTTGTTGGTGTCAAGAGTGGTTGGATCCGTAATCCGGATTGGTCCGCTGCGTCTTGAGAGATGAGGTTAATTTCCGAGCCTGTGTCCACGAGCGCGCGAAGAGGAGTGGAGGCGAGTTGGAGGCTCAAGATTACCCTGCTGGGTGGCTTTGATTGGTTGTTGGGCGAAGGGGGCATTGCGAAGTTGAAGCAAAGGCAAAGCAAAGATGAAGCGAAGCGCAAAGCGGTGGTGGTTCAAGAAAAAAAAGTGTAAGCTCCGGACGAGGGGAGCTTCACTGAGCGAAGAGGGACACAGTGGGTCAGGGGCGAAGGGCAAGGAAGGATCCTTGTAGAGATTCTGGAACCACTGTGTAATTTGTATTTCAAAGAAACTAGCTCAGAGGAAGGTCAGTCCTTCCTCACTGAGCTAGGTGGGTGCGGGGCAATGGGATCTAAGTAGGCGGTTGGATCCCTGTCTGTGACAATCTTGTGATAGATTTGGTGAGCTTGCGGGCCGCGGGCTCACAAATATAAATTGATAATAGGTCTACTCCCAAACCTACTTTAAACCATCTACTCAAACTAACCCCGTCTACCCCTTGCCAGCCTCGCGAACCGGTAAGATTCTCCTCCCTTAGAACCCACTCCTCATCTCCTTATAGCTATCCACTAGGACCAAAAACTAATACTTGAATTATATTCTATTAAAGAAAAATTCTGTTACTATTATTATAAAGCTAGCTCTGAAGAAACCTCCTCCGATACTGTGAAAATAAGGATGGACATCAACGTTAACATGGACGCCGCAGACCCCCAAGACCAAATCATTGCCAAAATGCGAGGTCAGTTAAACAACCTCAATATGCGAGTTAGTGTTGCTGAAGCTAACCGCCACCAGCCACCAGCTCCTCCCAGGGTGGAAACCATAAGCACCAGACTCCCTGAGTTCAACGGAAAGAACGATCCTGAAATTTGGATATCCAAGATTGAGACTGCTCTCCACAGCCGTAGCTATCCCAAAGAACAATGGGCCTCGGCGGCCGCGGAGTGTATGAAGGACAAAGCGGAATCATGGTGGTTTCAACTCATCCAAGAAGAAGGCACCAGCGATATGCCATGGGATCACTTCAAAGGAAAACTCTTGGACCAATACAATTATAAATACCAACAGCAAGATGTCAGACAAAAGCTTGACAAACTTCAATACCGAACTCCGGACCAGTATATTGACACGTTCAAAATACTAATTATTAAGTTACACCGGGACAAGATCACCCCGTTCGAAATCAGCTACCTCTTCACTCAAAACTTACCAGGCCTACTCAAGCAACAAGTAATGATGGAGAAAACCAAGAATTTAGAAGAATTGTGCAAATCCTTAAGAGAAAACAAGTGCATCACGCGAACAAGCTCACATGGACCCATAGGTTTTGCCGGCCGATCATCGGCGCTGTTCACCCCTTTCAGAAAAGCCTTTACGCCCAATCATCTTTGATGTGGTAGCACCACATCCAGCTCCCACTTCCGACGCGGCTCTACCACCACCCAAGCAGTTCCCATGGACCAGGATGCTGTGGATGTAAGTAAAGCCCGCTGTTATAACTGTAATAAGATAGGACACCTTTCTCAAGACTGTCCTTCTCCCCAAAAAATAAAATATAAGAATGACAAGGACAAGACCCAACCAATGCTCAATCTTATTGACCTTGATGAGCACGACTCCAACAAAGAGTTGCCCCGGAACGAGCTATTCCTTATCAAGCCACCTAGCCTCTCCTTCTCCAAACCTCAAAACCATATCAAGGAGGGTTTGGATCAAATCGCCAGGAACATTGAAAGGAAGTTCAATGCATCTATTGCCCAAATGAATTGGATCTTATGGGATTTGGTCAAACGCAAGAGAGATAGCCAGCTACTCGTCAAGAAACTAGAATCCAAACTTAACCCCTGAGCCCAATATTTTATCCCCGGAGCTAAAGCACATGGCCTGACCCGAGAACTTGAACTCAACTACGCTGATATTGAAGCGCTACCCGGCCCGTCAAAGAAAAGGAAAATGGCGGACCCCCTGGACCTAACCCAGAAGAAACTAAGAGGTCCAGGTATTGAATACATGGACTGGCATCAACTTTTCTCTGACACAGAATCCTACAGGAGCAAAGTCAGTTCCCTATCTGAGCAATCCAGCATTGTGTGGATGGGAGACTCGCCGCCCAAGCTACCATTACAATCTGACTTAACACTCTACAACATTGGCCCTGAAAAGTCTCTCCCTCAGTACGAGTTTGGGATCGGTGGTATAATCTGCAACACAATAATTGATTCTGGTGTAGGAGCAATCTACTTGGACCTTCAAGTCACCCTTGAGTTACACAAGCGACAGGAAATCAAACTGATTCAGATCCCCCCCCCCCCGGAACGTCCGATTAGCCAATGGAACAGTTGATGCCGTGAAATATAAAGGTCAATTTCGACTGTGTATCAATAACAACTGCACTGAAGTTGAGGCGTTCCTGATCTGTCTCCCAGAGATGGATCTGATCCTGGGTCTACCATGGCTCTGTCTAACCAAAGCTGTCCCGGACTATGATGACCTAAGCTATAGTTTTATCAATAACAAGGGTAAAGCCGTCTATGTGCGGCCTTACAACTCCACGACGCGCCCCCGGAACGGTCTAAACTCTCTGATCGCAGACGGCAAGGAATTTACAAACCAATTTCATCAAGTCGCATACAAGACGGCACCCAAATGTTTCCGCGAGATCGTAGGCCTTCCAAAAGATAAGGAATTCAAACATGTAATTGATACGAGTAAGCATGCTCCTGTTAAAGTTCATGGGCAGCCTTACTCTCCCCACGAACATCAACTAACTGAAACCTTTGTCAAAGAAGCCCTGCACAATGGTATCATTCAGCCATCAAAATCACCGTGGTCAGCGCCGTTAATTCTTGTGAAGAAATCGGACGGTTCTAATTGTGTATGCGTGGATTATTGTAAGCTTAATGCGCTAACGGTAAAGAACTCGTACCCCCTTCTGCAAATTGACGACGCATATAAATTTATAGAAGGTGCAGAAATCTTTAGCAGTATTGACCTGAAATCCGGATTCTGGCAAGTTAAACTGTCGGAAGACTCAATTCCAAAAACGGCGTTCGCAATGCTTAACGGTTCTTACGAGTTCCTGGTAATGCCTTTTGGGTTGTGTAAAGCACCGGCAACGTTCCAATAAATGATGAACATGATCCTCAGGGAAGCCCTTGGAAAGTTCGCGTTAGTATACCTGGACGACGTCATAGTATACTCAAAAAGCCCCAAGGAACATAAGGCTCATCTGCATAAGATATTTGAACTGTTGAAAAAATATGATTTGGTTGTGTCCACTAAAAAGTGCGTCTGGGGAAAATCTGATCTCATATTCTTAGGCCACATAGTAAGCGGCGACGGTATCAGGGTCAAACAGAGGAAAGTCAAACAAATTTTAAGTTGGCCGACTCCTAAGGATATCACGGAGGTTTCTGAACCTGGCTACCTATTATAAACAGTTTATAAAAGACTTCTCTAAAATCGCAACTCCGCTGTACCAGCTCACCCAGGGATCATGTGAGGTCACGCCCCGCAACCTCACCAAAGGAGTCACAAGGATGTCACCAATTCACCTTGGACCGAGTTCTTAGGTCTTGTTGGCCCGCGCCCTCTGTGAGCCCCGCTCCCCCTGGTCTCACAAGAACAGTTCACAAGCCCTGTCACAGTATTACATAAGCTACAGAGTATTTAGTCTGTTCCCTTCCACACCTTCCTAGTCCGGTAGAGAGTTTCCCTCTCTCCGGTCTAGGTAAGCCATTCCACCTATTTCCCTTTCTTATCCCCCTTTCTAGTTGTACTTACAGAGAGAGTTTCCCTCTCTCCGGTCTAGTTACCTGCAATATAGTCCCCCCACGATGGTACTAGAACGTTCTCTGGCTCTTTGCCTCGTCCCTTGCGCCCCTCGACGACAATCAGTGAAGACCCCTATTTAGGAGTCTTACACTTTTTTTTTCTAGTTCCATCAATCATTGGCTCGCCTTCATTGGCTCCCAGCCTCGACCTCTGGAATTTTTTTTTCCCTTCCTTCTGATCTTCTCCACGACCTTCTTTGGTTGCGCTCGCTCGCCGCGGCGCCCTTCTGTCTTGAGGAGCCGACCTGAACGGCCCCTCTCCTGTTCTGAACTCCCTGTCGACTGTTTTCTTTGATCGAACGGCCCCCACCTCCCTCTTCTTTTCATGGCCTCGAGTGTCTCAGCGCCCGCGCTCTTTGACTCCTAGAAGGAACGGACTACCGTTCGACTGGATGATGGCCGGTAGTGTCAGCTTACTGCTCAACAACGACCAAGCCTGCCTTGCCGCCGCCTCCCCATCGCCTCCTTCAACGACTCACTGCCGCGATCCATCCGCCATCTCGTTGTCCTGACCGGGCCGATCTGCTCCTTCAAAGCGCTCGCCGTACCCCCTACCCGTCCCGTCCAAGCCCCCGGAAGTACCCAAGCTTGTCTTGCCTCAAAACGCTCCCCTAGCCTTCCGATCGCTTACATGCCCCGTCAACGTTTTTTGACCCGCGGACGGCTTCCTTGACTACCGACAACTGCCTAAGCCCTGCTCCCTCTGAAGATTCAAAGCGGGGATCATCTCAACCAGCTGGTTGCCCCTCTCAGACAGTGTCAAGCACCCTGGGTCTCCTCAGGCCATTCTGCCCGGCTCGGCCCGCCCTCGCTTCCTAACTGCCCAGCAAAACTCCTACCCTGCCCTTTCAATCTCTTCCTGGATGTACTCGGACGTCCAAGCTTTCTGACCACACGAGTGGCGACATCCTTTCATCCCCGACAACATCCTTGGCCTTACGACGACTTCATTGTCCTGCCGACAACGTCCCTGGACTGCAGATGACTGCCATGCCCTGCTGCCGTGGCTTGATCCTCAACCTCCTCCTACATCCGCGACTCTCCGCTACTCCCCCGACTCTCCAACGAATCCCTCAAATCTCCGACGACCCCCTAGACTCCCCGCCGCGCTCACTTGACTACCAAGCTCCACCTTCCTTGGTGGGGTCAATGGGGTCCCACTGAGGAAGGGAGACCTTTCCCGAAATCCAACACCCTCTTAAGCCCTGGAACTCGGACGACTGACCACGCAGACCACTCGACCTCAAGCTCATTGCCCCATTGATTTCTTGTCTCACCCTCCCTGTACTCAGCCTGGCCGGACCTTCATTGGTCTTTGGTCACCATCTATGTACCACCTCCTCGTAACCTCCCTCGCGATAGCTTCCGACGAGCCTTCTTCCCAACCGACAAGCTCTCTGCCCAGCCGACGACTACCTGGCCCATCGCCGCCGGCAACGCCAGCGCCCTCTTCAGCCCCGACGACCTCCTTGCCTCTCCGACAACTCCCTGACATTCCCCTGACTCCCTGACATTCCCCGGATTGTTTTTTCCAGTAACAAGACATCCACCGACCCTCCCTCTTCCTTGCTCCTTCCCTTCCCTGCCTCCGCCTACTCCTGACCTGACCCTTACCCTGAACCCAAATCTGACGTCTGACCTATCTGAATCTGAATCTGATCTATCTGAACCCGACCAATCTGAATCTGAACCTGACCTACCTCAACCAAAATCTGCCCTGCCATCATCTGGCTTCACCAACCTGACTTCCCTGGCCTGCTCTGTCTGTCCCTCCCTGCCCGTACCCTCCTGCCTGACCTGCCGCGCCCCGCCCCGCCGTCTGGATCCTCTGCCACACGTGATTTCTCCTCCAGTCACGCCTCCAGAAACTCAACCTTATCTCTCAGAATCTTTCATATTGACTGCCTCCACCCGCCATTGTACAACCGAATTCACCAGAAGATCTCCTAAGGAATGGATAAAGGGTCTCCTGGTTGATTGATGTGGATAATGGACAAGCGGGGTGGAATTGAAGAAAATGGAATGATTTTATGGAGATACATAGAGTTTTGGACAAATGGCCCTCTTCTGGAACGCAAATAATCTATGCAAGGTTTCCTTTTCCCTCCTGCCTTCCATCTTCTCCCTGCCCCTTCCCGCTCCTTTGCTTTTTCTTTTTGATCCCTCTCTGCTCTCACCTTTTCCTTTTCTTTTATAGGAGGGGAGAATGTGAGCCCCGCTCCCCCTGGTCTCACAAGAACAGTTCACAAGCCCTGTCACAGTATTACATAAGCTACAGAGTATTTAGTCTGTTCCCTTCCACACCTTCCTAGTCCGGTAGAGAGTTTCCCTCTCTCCGGTCTAGGTAAGCCATTCCACCTATTTCCCTTTCTTATCCCCCTTTCTAGTTGTACTTACAGAGAGAGTTTCCCTCTCTCCAGTTTAGTTACCTGCAATATAGTCCCCCCACGATGGTACTAGAACGTTCTCTGGCTCTTTGCCTCGTCCCTTGCGCCCCTCGACGACAATCAGTGAAGACCCCTATTTAGGAGTCTTGCACCCTCCTAGTCCAGCAGGGAAGTACTGACACTTCCCCTGGACCAGGTGAGCATTTCCTCTTTATCATCTTTAATTGTAAATACAGCAGGGAAGTACTGACACTTCCCCTGGACCAGGTGAGCATTTCCTCTTCATCATCTTTAATTGTAAATACAGCAGGGAAGTACTGACACTTCCCCTGGACTAGTTGCAATGCATCCCTAGTTAGGTTTCAGAAGTGTTTCCCTCCAAGTTTGGACCTTGTACCGCGCCCATTGAGACTCCCAAGACGCCAGATCAGTGAAGCTCAATCGTGAGCTTACACTTTTTTTTCCTTGAACCTGACTTCGACAGCATCACAAGATGACCTTACCCTTGCCCCTTGCCCACGTACCCTCGCCCCTTGTCCTTGTGCCATCACACAATGGTACCTCAACACAATCCAAGCAATCTCAACCCCCGGACCGCGTCATCTTAACAATGAGGTTAAAAGACACCCTCATCCAAATCCTAATCGACACGGGATCAGAAATTAATTTGATTTCTCAGGAGGCCGCAAACGCCTCAAATCTACCCCCGTTACCGCTCGCATTGCCGACACGGGTTTACCTGGCAATGAAAACGCGCCTATCGACACCTCTACTGTTAAAGGAATACGTCGTTGGTGATCTAACAACAGAGGACGCCTTGATTGAATTCCGCACAGTTTCATTTCGGATTGGCCCGGTTATAGGATCTTACGACGCCATCCTAGGAACACCGTTCCTCTTTCACTTTGAACTGATAGTCTCTATTTGGAACTCATACCTGATACACGAACCATTGGGTATCAAGATTCATGGAAACACGCCCCAGATTCAGAGAAGAGCTACATGACCGCGGCGGTGGAAGAACCCAACCGCCAGTCTTCAGAACGCCGAGTTCTCCTTGAGTTCAAAGACCTCTTCCCTCTGGACATTCCGGCGGTTTTGGATGATACAGAGGAGGCGGGACAATTTGCGGAGAGTTTCTTCCCAGCAAAGATCCAGTCTGAAGCATCAAGAACCCGACACAAAATCATTCTGACCAATCCAAATGCAGTGGTGAACAAGAAGCAGTACCCCTATCCCAAAAAACACCTCGCGGCGTGGCAGACATTGCTCAAACAGCACCTGGAAGCCGGACGCATACAATGCTCAACCAGCCAATACGCCTCGCCTAGCATGATCATCCCAAAAAAGGACTCTACGGCTATGCCTAGGTGGGTTTGCGATTATAGAAGACTTAACAGCTTCACGGTTTGCAATCGCTCACCATTGCCCAATGTAGACAAGCTGGTCCGCATGGTCGCCGGGGGAAAAATCTTTTCCATTCTTGACCAAACCAAAGCTTTTTTTCAAACGCGGATGCAAGAGGAGGACATCCCGCTAACGGCCGTAAAGACACCCTGGGGTTTAATGGAATGGGTTGTAATGCTGATGGGATTGACGAACGCACCGGCAACACACCAGGCCCGGCTAGAAGAGGCATTGGGCAACCTTATAAACAAAGTCTGCGTTGTCTATTTGGACAACATTGTGGTTTTTTTGAACTCGCATCAAGAACATGAACAACATGTCCGATCAGTCCTCAAACGTCTCTGACAGGCCCACCTGTATTGCAGCCCAAAGAAGACCCAGCCCTTTCGGAAAAGGATCAAATTCTTGGGACACTGGATCTCAAAAGAAGGCATCCGCCCGGACAACGACAAGGTCGAAGCTATCCAAAAATGGCCATCTCCATGCTCCGCAAAAGGCGTGAAACGATTCTTGGGGACAGTACAATGGATGAAAAAGTTCATCTGGGGTCTAGAAAAGTATGTCGGCACACTCACCCCCCTGACAAGCTCAAAAATCAACAAACAGTCCTTCAACTGGGGGGAGGCTGAAGAGAAAGCTTTTGAAAACATCAAACGCATCATGACAAACTTGCCCGCCCTGAAGAACGTCAATTTTTACTCAGACCATCCGCTCTGGTTATTCACGGACGCAAGTGGCTCTGGCCTTGGAGCAGCGTTGTTCCAGGGCGCCAAATGGAAGCTGGCCTCGCCTATAGCTTACGAATCCCCACAAATGACCTCAGTCAAGCAAAACTACCCGGTCCATGAACAGGAATTACTTGCAGTGGTACACACCCTGCAAAAGTGGAAAATGCTACTCCTGGGAATGAAAGTCAACGCCATGACCAACCATCACTCGCTGACACACCTTCCCCAACAACGTAACCTCAGCCGACGACAAGCTCGATGGACCAAACTTCTTGCGGACTTTGACCTAAATTTCAATTACATTAAAGGCGAAGACAACACGGTGGCGGACGCCCTATCAAGAAAGGACCAGACCGACACCACTGAAGGGCCTTCGTCAGCGGACGTGGCGCGCGTAGCAGCGTTGACAGAGGGGGGAACTGCTCTCTCAGCAGATCTACGCGCCAGGATCATCGAGAGCTATGACACTGACAAGTTCTGCGCGGATGCACGCAGTGCCCTACCACTTCGGGACGACTGTGTGGACGTGGACGGATTGCTCTTCCTGGAAGGTCGACTGATAATTCCCTTGATAGGGAACGTACGGCAAATGTTGATCAAAGAAGCCCACGACCGCCTTGGCCACTTAGGTTACCAGAAAACACTGGATGAGTTACGCTCAGACTTTTTCTGGTCCCAATTATTGAAGGACGTGCTGGAATTCACCTCCTCGTGCGAGGTATGCCAACGCACAAAGGCACCAACTACAGCGCCAACAGGAAAAATGCTGACCCCACCAATGCCCAGAAAACCGCTGTCCGACCTTGCTATTGACTTCGTGGGCCCACTGAAGCAATCCAACCATTACGACATGATCCTGACGGTCACCTGCCGACTGTCGGGGTTCACGAAGATCATCCCGTGTTTACAAACGGACTCAGCAGAGAAAGTAGCCTCCCGTTTTTTCGAAGGATGGACCGCCACCTTTGGTGCCCCGCGATCAATCATTAGCGACCGCGATAAGTTATGGACGTCCAAATTCTGGAGGGCTCTGATGGCCAGGATGAACATCAACTTCCATATGACCTCGGTGTTCCATCCGTAAGCGGACGGTCAGAGCGAACGCACCAACAAAACCGTCAGGCAAATCCTGCGCTTGACAACAATCAAAAAGCACAGTAAATGGCTTGAAGCCATACCTGCGGTTGAATTTGCAATCAACAGCGCGACGAATGGGGCGACGGGGGTCAGCCCATTTGCACTTGTCTTCGGACAACAACCATGTCTTTTTCCATCCTTGCCGCCGGACAACAACCCAATCCCCGCTCTAGACAACTGGCTCAGACTTTGCGAGAGCAGCTGGGCAGACGCCCGGGACGCCCTGTGGTTAAGCCGCATCAGACAGGCGACACATCACAATAAAAGATGCAAAAACCGCGAGCCTCTTGTGCAGGGTTGTAAGGCATGGCTCAACTCGGCCGACTGGCGGGATAGACACCAGCCTGGAACCAACAAACTGAAGCCGCGGTTTGAGGGACCATATTGGATAATCAATGTTTCAAACCACAGCCAAAATGTTGAATTACAGCTGCCACCGGGCAATCAACGACACCCGGTCTTCCATATCTCCAAAGTCAAAGAGTTTATTGAACGGCGACCATCACCTCCGACACCACTCAAAGATTCTCCGAAAAATTCTACTGCCCCCTCAACCAATCCCGACGTGAGGCCACCTCTCCCACCTACCCCACCAGCACCGATCCTGCCAACCCCCTCCAACTGTTTTATAGGAGGGGAAGATGTGAGCTCACGCCCCGCGACCTCACCAAAGGAGTCACGAGGATATCACCAATTCACCTCGGACCGAGTTCTTAGGCCTTGTCGGCCCGCGCCCTCCTATTCCAGCAGGGAAGTACTGACACTTCCCCTGGACTAGGTGAGCATTTCCTCTTCATCATCTTTAATTTTAAATACAGCAGGGAAGTACTGACACTTCCCCTGGAATAGTTGCAATGCATCCCTAGTTAGGTTCCAGAAGTGTTTCCCTCCAAGGTTGGACCTTGTACCGCGCCCATTGAGACTCCCAAGACGCTAGATCAGTGAAGCTCAATCGCGAGCTTACAGATCACCAAGGCAACGCTTGGGTATAACGTGGGAGGGGGATCAGGAATCTGCTTTCCAAGAACTCAAACATCAATTGTCGGAAACCATCCCTCTCAAGCACCCAAAACCGTTTGCACCTTTTGTCCTAGACACCGATGCGTCAGGAAAGAACATTGGCGCCGTTTTACAACAGAACCCAAATGGTGAAACGGTCAAAATCAACTTCTCCCTGGAGAAATACAGCAAAACTGTAAAGAACAAGGACCTCTGCCCCATTGCATACGAATCTCGGAAATTATCTAAAACCAAACAAAACTACTCTGCACAAGAACGGGAACTCTTGGCTATTGTACACGCTCTCAAACACTTTTGTGGCTACATTGAGGGATCCCCAATCCTCGTAAGAACAGACCACGAATTGCTAAAGTACTTCAAAACTCAAAGACACGTGAACAGACAACTTGCTTGCTTTGTCGATGAGATCGAATTCTTTGATGTCTTTATAGTCTATCGCCCTGGTCCTGAACAAATGGCGGCAGACGCCCTATCAAGAAAACCCGACAAGCCCTTAGAAAAAGAACCTCCTGAGGTTGCTGACTCCTTGTTTCTAATTGGAACCGCGGTTGAATCCTTCTTCAAACGATTGAGACAACTCAAAGCGAACCATCCCAAGGAACTTCAACAGAAGGGTTTTGTGTTTGAACATGGTGAATTATATCAGACTAACCTACATGGAAAAAAGGTAAGGATACACCCCAATATAAACAAAGCCTCACGCTTTGCTAAAGAAACTCACATCCGTCTTGGTCATTGCAACGCTAAGGATACGCTGCATCAACTTCAAAACGAGTGTTACTTTCCATACATGAACAAAATAGTTATTGATGTTGTACGCGACTGCATCTCATGTCAATTCTGTGTTAATAATACTGACAAAAATAAGATGCCCCTACAGGTGATTGAACGCAAAGGCCCCTTTGTGAAGTGGGGAATGGATTTTGTCGGACCCTTACCTAAGACACAACAAGGTAATCAATACTTGGCGACAGCCATTGACTACGGCGCCGGTTGGGCGTATGCGGTTCCATTGCGAGCACAATCCGGGCTTGCTGCCGTTAAACTTGTCAAAACCCTAATTGAAAATCACGGCTTCCCTCACTCAATCACTAGCGATAACGGCGCAGAGTTTGATTCACATGTATACCAGGGATTCCTTAGTGAAAACAAAATAATCCATAATAGGATCTCCCCATACCATCCTCAATCCAACGGACTAGTGGAGAGGTTCCACAGTACGTTAATGAACAGCTTGAGGAAACTTTGCGTCCCAGACAAACAGGCTGACTGGGACCTATATCTCGGACTAGCCCTCTTTGGCTATCGCACCTCTTGCTCCAGCGGCCTCGAACGGTCCCCATTCTTCATGTGTTACGGTTTCGAACCCACCATTGCTGTGAACAGTCATGGACACCGGATGGAAGATAGACCCCGTGTATCTGACGAGTTTGTGTCCAAGCGTTTGGAGCAAATTGACAAAATAAATAAGAAAGCCACTCTTTGGGCCGCTAAGAACGAAAATAAATATACTGAACGCAACCTGAAGGCTGGCGACATGGTCTTGCGACTCTTTGATGGATGCCCAAGTAAGCTCCATCCCAAATGGGACGGCCCATTTATCATCCAGTACGCTTCGCCTAATGGGAGCTTCAGGCTGAAAACCCCAAATGGACATATGTTGCGCGGTACAGTTAATGGCGACCGGCTTAAGCTTTATCACGGAAACTCGAAGGACTTATTCTTCAAGAACAACATGGCGAAATCTACTGGTTACTTATCTCACCGTAATGAAGCCGCCCAAAACATCCAACGAAACATCTGGTTACAAGAATTCGCCTGATAATCAGGAGGATTAAATCTTGGAGGGGATGATGTGAAGACCCTGTTGTCTTCACCTTATCCGGTACAGTATTTCTGGCCATACTATGGCTTCTCTTCTGCCCGCTCTTGGGCTCTCACTCTTATTCCGCTGTTCTCGGCAATTCTTGTTGTATCCACGAACCGGTCTTAGCCAAGACCGGTATCTCTCTTGATCATCTAGGTTGTATCTGCTTACTCTATTTGGCGCTCTCGCCTCTTATATATCTTGAGCTTGTATATTAGTCATATAGTTACGACCGGTGTGGTGATCTGTACGGTACAAGGCATCAAATCTCAACGCGCGCGGCTCGGAGCGCGACGGCGGCTTTTAGGTTCTCAGGTGTTTCTCATTTCTTTTCCAGACAGCTTGTTTCTTTTACATTTTCATTTTTTTTTTTTTTTTTTTTTTTTTTTTTTTTTGGTGTACATGAAGGGAGGGAGCAGTGTGGAGGGTAGGAGGGTTTTTTCATTTCTGGTAGCCCATCGTGTCTTGTTTTCTGTTTAGTCTTGTTGGTTTCTCTTTCCTTCAGTTGTAGCGCGCGCGCGACGAGCACAAGGGCCTGTCGCGCAGCCTGTCGCATAAACTGTCACAACCCAGAGTCTAAGTTCACCCCGAACTTAGACGAAGGGTCGGGAGGGTACCGCTTTCTGATCCAAAGAAAAGTATCATCACGATTCTGGAGCTTATTTTTGACTGAGTTTTGAGTACTTGATACGCCTGAGTTTATTGATCCTGTCTGAGTTTCTTTCCCCGACGCACCTCGCTCGTAGTTCCGAATTTTTCCGCATCCTTTCCAAGAGAACTCCCTCCCCCTTCCCTTTAAAAACTTAACACCGCCGAGGGGTATTCCATTCCCTTCGCCCTCTCAAAATCCCCACCCAAACGCTATCTGTCTGATCTCTACGACTCAAATCCGGATCACCCACGAGGGCAGCTCACCTGCACTATCCCCTCGACGCGCTGCCTACGGTCTGACACCGTAGGAGCTCCATATTTGGTCCCCCGAGCCGGGATCGAACCAGCGACCTCAAGATTTACAGTCTCGCCTCAGGATTTCGAGACGGCTGGTTCTTGGATCCCCTCTTCCGCTGATCTTTTTCCTTTCTTCTCAGCTGGATTCGTCCGGATTCCGACCGAATCTCGTTTCAGGTTCAAGAGGGATTGTTTTTCTTTTGTTTTTCTTTTAAAATCGTTACGCGCGGGGCACAGGAGAGCTATAAGTAAGTCCCCTCCATTGTGCACCTCCAGCGCCTTCTACACTCCTCGTAAGCATCACCCGCCACGCTGTGAGCCGCATCCTGCCGTCCGCCCATTCTTTCATCTCAGGAATCGTCACGATGGTCAAGATTAAAGCTCCCAACAAGAGGCTCTGCTTCGATGGGACTAAGGTTGAGCGGTTCATTGAGACTTACGAGATGGTGGCCAGCCTTGATGAGGCGACCGAGCTCGACATGGCTAAGCAAATTCGCCTTTTCCTAGCCAACGACGATCTGTTGGACGTGCTTGAGACGTTAGATGGATTCAATCCTCCCGACTGGCCGAAGCTGAAGGCTGCCATGGTCGACTATTGGGGCCAAGTGGATACCGCGCGGTTCACGACGCGAGATTTGAGCGCGCTTGTCCAAGACTGGTCGTCTAAAGGGGGCGTCGTGTCAATGACAGATTATCAGGTGTTTCGTCGAAGCTGGGAACCCATCCAGTCCTATCTCCTGTCCAAAGCTCACATTGATTCCATCGAGGAGATTCGGAACGCGTACTATCAAGCTTTCGCGACCACTGTCCAGGACGAGATCAGGCGGAAATTAATTCGTGACAAGACCATGGTCACCACTCTGGATAACCGATTTAAATTGCCAACATTCAAGGTTCTCAAAGAAGCCGCGGACGCCGTGATGAAGGAGCAAACCGCGCTCACTTTTGAAGAGTCCAAGACCGGCCAGCCAGTGATGCCGACGTCGTTCCAAGAAGGCAACTTGGTGATGAAGAAGATGGGTGAGGCCCAGCGTCCTAAGGAATCCCCGGCCGCGACCAAGCCCGTCCCAAACATGGACGAGTTATCCAGACTGTTTGAGGCTTTTGAGCAGAAGATAGATCAGAAGCTCGCTGCTGTTCCCGGAAAGTCGACTCAGAGCCAAGGAGCGCGTCCGCCGATGGTCTGTTTCTATTGTCATCGTGAAGGCCACGGCACCGCCCGTTGCTTTGAGCTTCAAAAGGACAAGGACGACCATCTGGTCAAACAGAAAAGCACGAATTTCTTTCTTCCGAATGGGGCGCTCATCCCCTGGGACTCTAGCCGACCGATCCGCCATGTCGTGGCGTCCTTTCAACCCTCACGGACTAATCAGGTCGTCGCGGAGCCGCAGACTGATTTCAAGGTCGGGTGTGGATCTCTTCAGCCTTGGTATCCTCCCGCCGTCTCGTCACAGTCCTTTTCGGGCGTCTACAAATCTGATCCGGCGGGAAGAAAAAGGCACGAAGACCCTAAGCTCTACAAGGCACCTTCAGTCCCCAGTAGTGCTGCAAAAAGGCCTATCCGTCGCGCCCCGTCTCCCAAGCCTCAAGAGGCGCAGCCCATGGAAGAGGAGCAAGAGCTTTTCGAACGTGGTGTTGGTGGGGAGGGCACTTCTGAACCGTCAGAGGGACGCCCAGCTGTCCCGTCTCCAGCCAGTAAGCCGTCAGGACCTAAGGTGCGCTTCGAGCGCGATGTGGCGCGCGACCACCCAAACGCCGTGGACGGTGCCCTCAAGAAGATATTCGACCTGCCGGTTCCCCACATGACGGTCGCTGAGCTTCTTGCTCTTGCTCCTACTGTCGCAGAGGGCGTCAAGAAATGGGTGTCACGCAGGCGCGTGGAAGTCGGGTCCGAGGAACTCAAAGTCAACTCAGGCACGTTGGCGGAAGGCGACGAGAGGCGGGAGTTGGCAGGGGATCCTAACCTGTACTCCTGCCCCTTGGGTTACTTGTCCTGCTTCGTTGGCGAGGATGAAACCCCTGCGACTCCTCTCATTGATTCCGGATCTCAACTCAATTTGATCTCGGACTCGATGGCAAACAAGTTCAACCTGAGCCCACGAGTTAATTTTCTCTCAGCAGTCTACGGCATCAACAACCAGGCCTGCGAATTGATAGGGGTGGCGGAGGATGTCCCAATCCGCGTTGGAAAGACTATTGACAGGACTTGTCATTTTTGGATTACTCGCAATGACGGCCCTCTGATCTTGGGGCGCCCTTTTCTGATGGACGTGGCGGCTACTCTCTCTTTCAACCCGCAGTCTGGCGAGAAGATCATCATCCCCGAAGCTAGCGGTCGGAACATTGAGTTATCCCTGTGCTCAACTGGATCCGGACGATGGGAACGCGAATTTCCGGGCCAGGGCCGCAAGGCCGTGTTGACTCACGTGGCGCGGCTTCCCGACGATCCTCCAGAGGAGCGTCCTTTTTTATGAGCTCAGTTGATTCGGGTTACGGCGGTTTTAATCTAGATCCTCGCACTCTCGTCGTCGAATCAACTCAAAACCTAGAGGATCAACGGCCCGTGTTTCCAATTTCATCATTTTTTTTTGATCAGCAAAACAGAAAACCCGAAAAACATTTCAAGATAATCAAAATCATCAAAAAGAAGATTTCAGATCAATTTCAATTCAGTTTTCAATCTCAAGTGTACATTAGAAGAGGCGCGGTGGAGGAAGAAACTGGAACTCCATGGAGGCAAGCAGAACCAAAAGTAAGTCCTCCCAGTTTATGCACCTCCAGGGTATCTACTACCGTCGTAAAAACCCTGCCTTGTGCCACTCTCGTGAGCCTTCCTCTTTCGCTTGTCCCCATCCTCAGATCCCAGCAACGTTCCTTGCCGGATTTCCGTCTCCGCGAAGAGAATAAACTACCTTCGTTTCACATCAAGACGGATCTCCCTCCCTCTCATGCGCGTTCTGCGGCGCGTCTATTCTCGTTTCACTTCAAGGAGGACTCAGCCCCGTCATGGGAACCCTCCGGGTTACTTTATTCCTCGTTTCATCTCAAGGAGGATTTTCTTCAGAATTGAGACTCGGTTCTAGACACGCTCTGCGATGAGGATAAACTAGTTACCGCGGATATTGGGACCGTGGAGGATGCGGAGGGCAGGTTGTGGACGCGGAGGATTGGGAGACTGAAAGTAAGTTCCTCCCAATATGCACCTCCGAGGCGTGATGCTTCTTCGTCGTCAAAACCCCTACCTCGTGCCACTCTGGTGAGCCACTCCCTGGATTCTGGCGCCCCTCTTTCCTTAGGATTCGGCGCGGCGGGAGGCGTGGTGCTCCGAAACGAGCTTAAACTATGTTCTCATCAAGTGAGCTGTGAAGGAGGAACGGTTGCGTTTGGGCCATCGTGGAGGGCATTTGGTGTGAAAGTAAGTTCCCACCAATATGCACCTCCAAGGCGTGATGCTCCCATCTTGTCAAAAACCCTGCCCCGTGCCACATACGTGAGCAAAGAACCTTCTTTTGGATTTTCCCTTGCAGACAAGGCGGCATTTGAGGATCGCGCGGAGCACCGGACGAGCCTGTTGCTGGAAAGCGGACTTGGAGCTAGGGCGCAGAGCCTTCTGTTGGATGCGTGGCGGTCGGGCGGCTTACTCACTTTTGCGGCGAAGTATAAGCCAGTCGCCAAGAAGATCAAGCCTGTAAATCAGCCGATGCCTCAAGGTTTAAATCCTCCCCTGCGCAGACCACCGCTGTCCCAAGATCCGTATCAAGGCCTTTCACAAGAGCTAGCTCGGCCTTTTGCGCCCAAGGGTCGCGTCACACCGGAGCGTTTGGAAGTGGTGAACTTCGGGCCGCCTGACTGGCTACTCCCGGACAAGCTAGACCTGATCAAGAACGTACTGGCGGAGCGGAATATGGCTATTGCTTTCGAGGGGAGTGAGCGTGGACTTTTGAAAGAGTCGTATGGGCTGCCTTATATCATCCCGGTCGTCGAACACGAACCCTGGCAGAAGAAGAAGATCCCGATTCCTGCGGCCAAGCTCGATGAGTATACGCGTTTGATCAGAGATCGCGTCAGAGACAGGCTCTATGAGCAATCTACGTCCTCCTACTCGAGCCCGGTCTTTTGCGTCCTCAAAGGTAACGGAAAACTTCGCGTAGTCCACGATCTCCAGCCGCTAAACAAGGTCACAATTCGAGACGCGGGGGTTCCTCCCGCCACGGAAGAGTTTGTTGAATCTTTCTCGGGGCGTGCTTGCTATGGGCTCGGCGACATCATGGGCGGTTATGACGAGCGCGCCTTGGACCCCATCTCTCGCCCTCTGACAACGTTTGAGACACCTTTGGGAAGATTCCAATTGACTAGACTGCCTCAAGGAGCCACAAACTCTGTCGCTGTGTATCAGGCGCAGATGATGTGGATCCTTCAGGACAAAATCCCGGACCACGCTGGTATCTTTATTGATGACGGAGGAATTAAGGGCCCAACGTCCGATTACAACAATGAGCGTTGTGGAACTCCTACCGTGCCAGGCGGTAGGCAGAGCGTCGAGGGGAAAGGTGCTGTTGAGGCTGCCCTCGTGGTGGTCCGGATGAAGAGCAATGAGGATCAGAAAGTGATAGCGTTGGGGGGGGGATTTTTGAGAGACGACGGGGATGGAATACCGTCGGCGGTGGTTGGTTTGTTAAGGATCAGATGATGATAAGGGATCAGGATCAGAGATAAAGGATCAAGAATAGTGCTGGGGATACTGCCAGCGGATCAGAAAAGGGTGATGGAATTTCTCTTGGATCAGAGCAAGTCCCATGCCGCCCCATCCTCCAAGTTCGAACTCAAACTTGGACTCTGGGGAGTGACATGTCACAGGACATGTCATCACATCCCTAACTACAAAACAACACCAAAAGGAGAGAAAAGAAAACACAACACAACAACAACCAACAGAAGAGAAGATATAAAACAAACAAGATGAAAGAAACCCACATGAATCATGTGTTAGGACCAAGAAACATGAAAAAGAGCATAAAGAGAAAGAAGGGGGAAGGGATCTTGAAGGATATTGAGAATGAGGGGCTTGATGAGAATCTTGAGGCTGAAGAGTCTTGCTGTTGAGATGTCTGATCTTGATGAATTCTGGATTTTGATGATCTTGAGGCCCTGTACCCATCTGGCCACCACATCCACCCACCATTTGCAGACTGTCCCTAGTCTGCTCCTTCCACCACGCCAGCCTAAGAACTGAAAAAAAAGAAGAAGAAAAGAGATTCCCGCCAGGCTCACATATGTGGCAAATGTGATGTTTTCAAAACAATGGTAGTAGCTACCCGAGGTGCATACACATGGGAGGACTTACTTCTGTACTCCTATGCCTCCACAAGGAACCTGTAAATACCATCCTTCATTCTCATCTAAATGCAACAAACCTAGTTTACCCTCATTGCGGAGACAACTTTCAACTGATGGTAGTTTATTCTCATTGCGGAGGGGATCGGAGATCGAAGCTGACGGTAGTTTATCCTCATTGCGGAGGCGGATCGGAGATGGGGAGAGAGCCCGAGAATTGGTTGGATGATCAGAAAAATATCGAGAAGACTTAGATTGATCAACTTGATGCTTGGAGGGAGGTTGAGGAAAAATCAAATGGGAGGATCGAGAATCTAGTTTAACCTCATCTCGGAGGCTGATCGGTGTTGGAGAATCTAGTTTTACCTCATCTCGGAGGCGGATCGGTGTTGGAGAAGACAGAGATTGGCGAACTTGAGATTCGGGGGGAGATCGAAGAAAAATCAAAGAAGATTTAGACTCAGATGAGGTGGTAGGATTAATGGAAGGAGATGGGGATTGAGAGGATAGTGTAGCCTCATTGCGGAGGCGGATCGGAAAAGACACAAAGGGCTCCGCAGTTGGGTGGAGCTGGCCAATATACTCGTAATCTGAAATCGGGCTGGAAGAAGAATCTGGAGATAGTTTAACCTCGTCTCGGAGGGCTTTGGCGCCACGGGACGGGTCAGACAGTTTAACATTTGATACTGTATTGGAGAAGCTTTGGGAGGCCTTCTTCCTGCCATCAGCACTGGCGGAAGCAGTACGAACAAGCTTGGAGGCGGAAAAACCAGGAACCATGAGATTGGCAATCTTCCTCAGAACAGAATCGAAGGCATTGATGAACTTGACAGGACGCGGCAGAGAGGATGGATCAGATGACTGTACTTCAGATCGGGTAGTCTCAACAGTAGGTGACTTGCGGATCGAGCGACAAAGATAAGGCTGGGCAACTGGTGCAGCTTGATTTGAAATTCGATCAATTGGCGGATACCACGGATGAAGAGCGCCGCTACTAATCCTATAGGGAGCATGAGCAGAGGCGGAGGAACTTGAGGCTCGAAAAGCCATCACAACTCTTCGGATCGGTCGGCTAGGATCAAAAGGGATCAAGGCGCCCGTTGGGAGGAGATAGTTTTGCCCAGTCTGCTTGACAAGGTGGTTGGCTTTATCCCTTTGAAGCGGATGACAGCGGGCCGTCCCATGACCTCTGAGATGGCAATAATAACAGATCGACGGCCGATGGATTGCAGAGGTGGAGGTGGAAGCAGAAGCGACGGCGTATTTCTTCAGCAGTCGCTCCTCGCACTGCTTGAACATCTTGGCAACTTCTTCCACAGTAACAGAGTCGCGGGGAGAAGCTGGAACGTCCTCCGGGCACGGCTGCGCTTCCATTGTTGGCAGAGCTTTATTGGTATCCTTGACTGACGCAATCAGAGCTGAATCGTTGACCTCTTGCACGTGGGGCACTTTGCTCCGACCCCAATAAGACAACATCGCGGCCTTCAACCTTGGCCAATCCTTTGATTCGAAGCCATCGAGAGTTTCCAAGATCAATCTTGCATCAGATTTGTGGGGAATGAATAGAATGATTTGCCTCGCCTTATCGTACTCGGAAGCGCCACTCAACCCCGCCGCAAACTCATAGGCATCAATAAATTTTTCTACATGGGATCCATCAAAGAGCAGCTCGTCCTCTGGCATGATCTTGACCATCTTGACCTTTGGCAGAGCTCCCGCAACTTCAACATTGACCATCCTGAAACGTTGGCAAGGTCGGACACTGAAAGAAAAGATTGGAACGTTCCTCGCGGCTCACGTACGTGGCAAAGGTAATGCTTTGACGAGAGTAGATAGACCCTGGAGGTGCACTATGGAGGGGACTTACTTTTGTCACTCCTATGCCCCGCTTATAACACCAGAAAAACAACAAGAAACTCCACTCGGTTGCGATTGCCGACAACGCCTCTTGCTCCTGAAGCGGCTTGAGGGAGGAGAAAGAAAGGAAGCCAGGTGATATAGATCGTTCGCAGTGGCTAGAGATCGGAAAAAAAAGAGGAAAGGGAGATGCGACTTTGATTCTTGAAGTCAAATAACTTTTGATCAAACCACGCAATCGGGACGCGAAATATGTACGATGAAGGCCTCGCTCGCCCTCTAGAACTTTGTCAGCGGAGACTTTGCGCGTGAGCTAACGGCTTGGGCGACGGAGCGGTATGAATTTGGGGGTTACGGGATTCAGATAGGTCAAATTTGATGTGGAATAACTTTTGACCAAATCATGCAATGACGCCAGTGGAGGGCTTGAAAGAAAACTAGAATCTTCCTCCACAACTTCGATCTGACCCACGTCCTCGAAATGCGAACCGTTTCTGAGATCCGGCCAACTGAAGTTAAGCTGACTTGAGGCTTTGCCCCCGCCGCTAAATCACAAACAAAAAGAGAAACTCCAAGCGGAGTGGATCCACGCCTACGACGCCGAGAGGAGTCGTCCTAGATAGAGAACCCAAGAAGGAAAAAGGAAGGAGGAATCCGGGGAAGAACTCGAGATCAAGTAGAAAGGATTCCCAAAGAGAGAGCGCCTCAACCGCCGATCGTCTCGAAATCCGTAAGGCCGAGACTGTAAATCTTGAGGTCGCTGGTTCGATCCCGGCTCGGGGGACCAAATGTGGAACTCCTACCGTGCCAGGCGGTAGGCAGAGCGTCGAGGGGAAAGGTGCTGTTGAGGCTGCCCTCGTGGTGGTCCGGATGAAGAGCAATGAGGATCAGAAAGTGATAGCGTTGGGGGGGGATTTTTGAGAGACGACGGGGATGGAATACCGTCGGCGGTGGTTGGTTTGTTAAGGATCAGATGATGATAAGGGATCAGGATCAGAGATAAAGGATCAAGAATAGTGCTGGGGATACTGCCAGCGGATCAGAAAAGGGTGATGGAATTTCTCTTGGATCAGAGCAAGTCCCATGCCGCCCCATCCTCCAAGTTCGAACTCAAACTTGGACTCTGGGGAGTGACATGTCACAGGACATGTCATCACATCCCTAACTACAAAACAACACCAAAAGGAGAGAAAAGAAAACACAACACAACAACAACCAACAGAAGAGAAGATATAAAACAAACAAGATGAAAGAAACCCACATGAATCATGTGTTAGGACCAAGAAACATGAAAAAGAGCATAAAGAGAAAGAAGGGGGAAGGGATCTTGAAGGATATTGAGAATGAGGGGCTTGATGAGAATCTTGAGGCTGAAGAGTCTTGCTGTTGAGATGTCTGATCTTGATGAATTCTGGATTTTGATGATCTTGAGGCCCTGTACCCATCTGGCCACCACAGCGTTTATCTTGGCACTCCGGCATCCGCAGGTTCATCTGGGAATACGCCGAAACCCTAGAGCGCATCCTCTTTCGGATTGAAGAGTCAGGCTTGACGGTCTCCGCCTCTAAGCTCGCGGCTTGCGTGCCCGCACTCGAGATCGTTGGACATGTAGTCTGCAAGGAGGGTCGGAAGATGGCTCCCAGCAAAGTCAATAAGATTGTTTCTTGGCCAACTCCCATCAGCGCGACGGAGGTGCGGGGTTTTCTGGGCGTCGTGGTCTATGTCCGGATTTTCATCCCTGCTCTGTCTCAGATTTGTTTGCCCCTCCGTCGACTGACTCGGAAGGATTCGGACTGGGAATGGACTGACGAATGTGACAAGGCGTTTCAGGAGCTCAAGCTGATTGTTGGGGAAGATATTGTCCTAGTTAAGATTGACTATGGACCAGACGCCGGGAAAATCAAGCTCGCGGTAGACTCTAGCTTCCACACGGCTGGCGCGGTCCTTACGCAGGCGGATGTCAACGGACTCGACCGGCCTGCCCTTTACGAATCGCTTTTGTTCTCCGACGTCGAATCCCGTTACTCCCAGTCAAAACTAGAGTTATGTGGGGTTGCACGGATTCTGAAGAAGCTCCAGACGGTTCTGTGGGGGCAACATTAATTCGAGCTGCAGGTTGATGCGCAGTCCTTGATTCAGATGATCAACGCTCCGAGTCTACCTAACGCGCCCATGACGCGATGGGTGGCGTTCATCCAGCTATTCTCTTTCGACATTGTGCACCGCCCCGGCAAGTTTTTCACTATGCCTGACGGGTTGTCTCGGCGCCCTCAAGGGGACGATGAATCCGACCCTCCTTCGGATTTTGATGAAGAGGCTCCTCATATCCGACCAGCGCGCGCATTCTCGGCGCGTTCAGAGGAGTATTCAGGCTACCAGGAAGGCTACTGGCGCGAATTGGAGCGGTTTCTGGCGACTTTGGAGAGGCCGAAGGACATGGACGCGAAGGAATTTCGCGCCTTAAAGCGCAAATCTGTCGAGTTCTTCCTACAAGAGGGGAGGCTTATGAAGCGGGGAAGCCCCCTACCCCGCATTGTTGTCACTATTCCCGCCAAGCAAGACTCAATTCTCCAGCAGCTTCATGAAGATCTAGGTCATCGCGGCGTGTCGGAGACCTATCGGCGCGTTTCAGACAGATTCTGGTGGCCCTCGTTGAAGCAGGCCGTTGCACGTTGGTGTCAAAGCTGTGACGCGTGTCAAAAGCGCGACTTGCGGCGGCCTCAAGAGTTGTGGTACCCTACGGGAGAGTCCACTGTGTTTGGGCGCGTCGCGATGGATGCGGTTCACCTCAAAGCTAGTGGCGCCAAATATCTCATCGTCGCGCGGGATGATTTCTCCGGTTGGGTAGAAGCAAAGATCCTCAACAATCTCACGTCCGAAGCTGTAGCGGCGTTCTTGCAGGAAAATTGGACGATGCGGTACGGTCTTGCGCAAGCTTACTCCACTGATGGAGGATCCGAGTTCGGCGGCGCACTAGCAGAAATGCTGAGGAAACTTCCTGGAAAGCATCGTGTTTCTACCCCCTACTACCCTGAAGGGCAGGGTATGGTCGAGCGGGGGCACGGTCCGTTGAAGGCAGCTCTAGTTAAGTTGGCAGGCGAGAGCGGCAAGAATTGCCGTAATTCCTCCCCCTAGTTTTGTTTGCGGACCGGATCTCGACGAAGCGAACAACAGGCTACTCTCCCTACGAGCTGGTGTTCGGGCAGCGCGCGGCTTTGCCTTTGGACCTAGAAATAGAGTCCTATCTGGGCGTCGATTGGGACGCGGTGAAGACGACGGCGGATCTCATAGCGGCGCGGTCTATTCAGCTGGAGCGCAGCGAAGAGACGCGCGGTGTTGCGTATTGAAAGATGATGGAATCTTGCGGTGACTCGGTCCGCTACTGGGAAGAAGAACGCGCGGGGAGGCTACGCGACCCGCTTGAGCCCGGCGACATGGTTCTGGCGTATAACCGATCCCTTGAGACGCAATGGGGCCAACTGTTCGCGCACAAATGGAACGGGCCCTACCGGGTTGTCAAGCAGGTCGAAGGAGGATCCTACGTGTTGGCTGAGTTGGATGGGACCGAGCTCAAGCGGCGCTTTGCGGCGGATCAGGTCAAGAAATATCGGTCACGCGGGGACTTGAGAGACCAAAAGTAAGTCCTCCCATGTGTATGCACCTCGAGGGTAGCTCTACCACTTTTCGAAGACTCTACTTCATGCCACACTTGTGAGCAATCATCGAGGACACGGTTCTTTGTTTCAGATGCGGTAGCGGGATGTGTCGCGCAGTCTAGGGACAGACTGCAAATGGTGGGTGGATGTGGTGATCTGTACGGTACAAGGCATCAAATCTCAACGCGCGCGGCTCGGAGCGTGACGGCGGCTTTTAGGTTCTCAGGTGTTTCTCATTTCTTTTCCAGACAGCTTGTTTCTTTTACATTTTCATTTTTTTTTTTTTTTTTTTTTTTTTTTTTTGGTGTACATGAAGGGAGGGAGCAGTGTGGAGGGTAGGAGGGTTTCTTCATTTCTGGTAGCCCATCGTGTCTTGTTTTCTGTTTAGTCTTGTTGGTTTCTCTTTCCTTCAGTTGTAGCGCGCGCGCGACGAGCACAAGGGCCTGTCGCGCAGCCTGTCGCATAAACTGTCACAACCCAGAGTCTAAGTTCACCCCGAACTTAGACGAAGGGTCGGGAGGGTACCGCTTTCTGATCCAAAGAAAAGTATCATCACGATTCTGGAGCTTATTTTTGACTGAGTTTTGAGTACTTGATACGCCTGAGTTTATTGATCCTGTCTGAGTTTCTTTCCCCGACGCACCACGCTCGTAGTTCCGAATTTTTCCGCATCCTTTCCAAGAGAACTCCCTCCCCCTTCCCTTTAAAAACTTAACACCGCCAAGGGGTATTCCATTCCCTTCGCCCTCTCAAAATCCCCACCCAAACGCTATCTGTCTGATCTCTACGACTCAAATCCGGATCACCCACGAGGGCAGCTCACCTGCACTATCCCCTCGACGCGCTGCCTACGGTCTGACACCGTAGGAGCTCCATACCGGACTTCTACAAGTCCGGTCATCCATCTTGGGAGGGAACTGGAGCGCAGCGAAATCCCGTGGTCCATGGGCCCCACCATAGCAACAAGCCTTGGGACGCATCCCCAGCGCCTCCCCGGACGCCCCTTCCTACTAGAAGGAAGAATCCTCCTAGAAGGAGGAAGCCACGGGTTGACTTGGGGACTAACGCCATGGCGACCCCTAGAGTCTGAACGGCAGTACCTACAGCAATAGAGGCGCCAGGAGCCACGAGACACGTCGCAAGGCCGGCGGCCCAAGGCCTACTCCGATGGGGCAAAGCAGAACAAAGGAAGACATAAAAGGCAGGGTGTTAGACCCTGCACATGGCTCCCCAGCTCTCTCGCCTCATCGCTTGCGAGCATCCATTCCTTGACAGTCACTTTCCCTTCTTTTTTGGCAAAATCAAAATCACACTCTCTCATTAAAAAACCTTCTCTTCAAAATTAAATAGTCCTCCTTTCCGGAAATCCTACCTCGAGAAATCACGTCAAATATCTCAATGGCCAAAAGACTCTACCAGCTAGCAAGCCAGGTCAGGGCAGCCACCTCAGGCGCTGCACAACCCTTGGATGAAGCACCAACGGTAGCAGGTACTCAAGCCAAGAACAGCGTTAGAAACACAAGCCCAGCCTCTCAGGAGCAAGGGGGGGACACCAGACCGCTCAAAGGCACATTGGGGAGCCAGGCAAAAGCCATGGCAAAAGCCACGGCAAAAGGACAGCAACCGAAGAAGAGCGGAGTCCAAACTAGGAGCACCGCCAAGATAGGAGTGGTCCCAGACAGCGAGGAAACCAAAACTCCAACCGCGAGTACGTCGGCAAAAGGGAAGGGTAACGCCCAGAAGCCCGCAGACAGCTTAGTGGAAACAATATCCTTGTTAGGGGATAAAAACGGTACGCAGGTGCCAATTTACAATAGCCATCTAATAATGACCACAGGCTGATCCAAAAAAAAAAAACCCACAGGGACAACCACCAAGGAGAAAGGTCGCCCAATAGCCAGGCGCGACCGCGCCAACGACAGAGCCACTATCATGGCGGAAGCGATGGCGGCCACCAAAGCAGGAGAGAAAGAAAACACCAAGATCCTTTGGGAAGTATTTCTATCCCTGTCAACGAACTCCAGCCCAAGCAAAGCAGCCAAAGTGATTCCCACTAAGCACAGCCATGACGAGTTGGTGGAACTGTTGGGTCAATCAGCGGAGGTACCCAAAGCACAACACGAGCAAAAGGAAGTTGTGGTGTTGCAAGAGGGAGAGCTGGAATTTGGTGAGCATTATTCTACCAAAGCCCAAACCCAAAACAAACTCCTGAAACCTCCATTCCTGCAGCGGTCAATGAGAAAAACACCCACAAGGACGTGGGTTTCACACCGTATTTCGATAGAAACCTGAAGGAGCTACAAGCCCCGATCCCGTTGACGATTTTCAACAAGAAGTGGCAGGACCGAGCAATACTCCACTACGCGGAGAAAAGACCAAAGAACAATGATTCTAGGTCAGATAATCCAGGTTATGCACACCTGGAAGCCAGATGACTAACATAAAAACCTACATAGCAGTTCCGAGAATCGTAATCGCTACACCGCGTTGCCATATCCATTGGAATGGACCCAAACTTTTAGTGAATGGACCACCAACCACCAGGGTTTCTACGTGGCACTGCAAGATGTCTACCAATTCAGGAAATTCGCGGGGTGGGTCCTGATCCACAAGGGACACTGCGATCGGATCCTGGCCAGGCACGGTTTTATGGCGGCACTCAGGTACGACATGAACGTCAGGTCAACGGTTTTTGCCCACCGGGTCATGGTGAACGGAAGACCTTCCGTAGCGGATATATCCGTGTACAGGCAGGACATTGCCAAAGAGACCTAATCCGACGCCCGCAACTTTGGCGAGATCGGGATGACCGATAACCCTTATGCCAAAAACGGCACCAGGGCGGGGTGAGACCCTCTGATGGGGGCGAAGAAACCGGACAAAGGAAACGGTTACAAGTCGTTCAACAGGCCTTCAGATGAAGGCGAGAACCCCGGATACAAGAACCAGAGGGGCAGCGGCTATAAAGGGAAGAATTTCAACCCTAAGCATGAAGAACAGAAAGCTGCGGCAGGGAACGGGTCAAATATTGGCATCCAAAAGGGGCAGGATAGCAACCCGTAAGTGGCCTTTTCTCATGAATTGCACTCAAATCTGAAGAGTCCAAAACTCCATTAGCAGATCAGTCCTGAGGATGGTGAAACTCTCTCCTGACAACAAGAAAACCACCTGAGACATCCAAGATCAGACAACATGAGGCCCAGAAGAATTTTTCTCTAATATTCAATTGTTCTTATCTGCATCTTTAAAACACTGTATATAGCCAGATAGATGCGGAAAAGACCATTTTTGATCCCAACTCAGAGGTTTTCCCAAACGGGAACACGCAACCACCTGAAAGGCCGTGGCTGGTGGAAGTAAGGTGCAAAATGAACATCCCAGAATGGGAAAGGGCTCTGGCCAAGGCAGGACTTCTACCTGAATATCAGGACGTGCTGGCGGGCTTCAAAGAAGGATTCCCACAAGGAATTCCGGAGCATACCTGCAAAGGGTTGAACCACTTCACGCCGCCAAACCACGCATCGGCACTACTCGCCAGAGAGAAGATAGAAACTTCTATCCAAAAGGAAGTCGCAGCAAAAAGAATGTACGGTCCATACACCCACAACAAGGTACATGAACATTTCCCTTTCTTTAGATCAAACCCCTTAGGGGCGGTGATCAATGGGGATGGTTCCCTCCGGCCAATAAATGACCTATCTTACCCATGAAATGATCCGATAATACCCTCAGTTAATTCCTTTGTCAACGGGGACAACTTCCCAACAATGTGGGACGATTTCAACGAGGTAGCGACCTTCTTCAGAAGCAGAACAGCGCCGTGCCTGCTAGCCTTGTTTGATTGGGAGAAGGCATATCGCCAAATCCCAACAGCAACAAACCAATGGCCGTATTTGCTAGTCCAAGATTTCGAGAACAAGCTCTACGTCAATACCAGGATCACCTTTGGAGGTGTAGCCGGATGTGGCTCTTTTGGTAGACCTGCGGACGCCTGGAAGACGCTGATGACTAAAGAATTTGATGTCACAAAGATCTTTCGTTGGGTTGACAACAACCTATTCTTCAAGGAAGTCGACTCCCTGGTCAACATGAAGGATGTGATCAAAAGGTCAACGCAATTGGGCATTAAGATCAACGAAGACAAATTCTGTAACTTCGCCAAAGAACAAAAATTCATCGGGTTTATTTGGAACGGGGCGAGGAAGACAGTCCGCCTCCCAACCGGAAAGCTCCAGGAGCGAATAACTCAGATCTGGGAGTTTCAAACCCCAAAGAAGAAGTTCTACTATAACCAGGTCGAGGTCCTGGCCGGCAGGCTCAACCACGTCTCCTACATCCTGCCGCAGCTAAGGTATTATCTCTGCGGACTTTACGCTTGGCTGAAGAGTTGGAGGAACAAGAAAGCAAAGAGACCAGTCACCCCAACCGTTGCCCAAGACCTCAAACGCTGGATGATAACCCTCTTCTTGTTCAAAGAAACCAGGATTATCCCAAACCCAGAACCTACTGAGATCGGGTGGGTGGGAGACGCGTCAACTAGTTACGGCGTAGGCGTGATAATAGGTCAACACTGGACCCAACTCAGGCTGGCAGACGGCTGGCAAGGCAGCTCTGAACCGAAACGGAACATCGCCTGGGTCGAGACAGTCGCAATCTGCGTAGGCCTCTGTATGCTACAGAAACTAGGTGCGCTTGAAGGTAAAACCTTCATCGTCTGGACAGACAACACCACCATGGAAGCGGCTATCAAAAACAGGCGCTCCCAGGATTTCCATGTCAACAAGGAGTGGAAATCCATACAGGACCTCCTAGGCAGAGAACAAAGCGGATCGAGCTTAACTAAGCCTCTCCGAGGAGGCGCGAAGCGTCTCCAAAGGAGAGGCTTAGGACTAATGTCCCAATCTTTGCCTGAGGCTGAGAGATATTTACACGGAAAATCATGATTTCTGTGTCTACATCTCTTTTACTCATTTCTCTCAGCACAAAATTCAAATCCTCCTATACCATGTTGTAGCCCTGCTTCTCAGCTTTTTTGTACATATTTTTTCAATTAAATTTGTCCCAAACTCGCCGCTCAGCGGCCATTCCTGTGAGGGGTTGTCTTGAGCTATGCAATGAAGCCATTGGATCATCCAAAGGTCAAGGTCGGACACACTCTCACGGTTTTTTTCAGTATTGACTTAAGAATGACAGGTCTCTCGTCAATACAGAATTTAGGTGGCTTGCGGCAGCTATACCCATAAAAGGGTATTGACGTCTGATGTCTAACCTTATCTTCATGTGTTTAGGCCGGATGGGTGATCCGGTCTACATCAGGCCGGATAGGCTCTCAGGTGGAATGTTTACATTAATTTTTTTATTAGGGGAAGGTGGTAGGTGTTGTTTTGGACCGCTGAGATTATGTAGAAATGAAAGAGGATTCTAATGGTACCGGAGGCTGTGAATAAATCAGAGGGGTATACGGTGATATTTGGGTTAGAAGGCATTTTTCAACATTTGGCTGGGCAGCCTCAAGCCAAATGTTGGACATTAGGCACAAGTCCCTCCCGCAAGCGGGAGGGTGCTCGCGCCCTGCGAGCACAGGGAGGGACTTGTGTTAAGTTCGAAAGCGGATGCTCTTTCGAGGAGAGACCCCTCCGGGCTAGAGCAAAAGTTTTGGGTACCCTTGTTGTTACCTCTAGACATAGACAACTTATTCTGGCAATGCTGAGCAATATAAATGCGTCACACGTGACACTATTTGTAACCGGAAATAGTGCGTCTTTTCATTAGAAGGGGGCCGGGGCCACTCGGCAACCTGAGACAAGGAGCGAAGAGCCCCCTGAGACACTAGAACAGACCCCCTAAGAACATAAAAGGGAGACAGAGGTCAGTCCCAGAGCCATAGTTCCTGGGACGAACCGAGGTCAACTACCAAAGTCATGGAGTTGGCTAAGATCTCGGACTTCACAGCTAATGGCACGACGCCGCTCAAACCAACAGAAAACAAAGTTCGATTCCTGAAAGGTTACGCCTGGAATACCCTAATGGGGTATAACGCGGCAGTGAAGAAACTGAAGAAAAGTCTTGCTTCAACCTATCCACACGGTTTTGAGCTCCCATTAACGGACGAGGACATCGAAACATTTTGTTGTTGGGCAGGGAGAGACCCAGATAAACCCGCGAACCAGGACGTGGCGACGACAACATTGATCAAATACCTCTCGGGCCTGAAGGCTTGGCACTTGTACCATAAAAAGCCGTACCCGACACAATGGGAAGGCAGAATCGACGTTTTCCTGAAGTCCTCTGCTAAAGCTGACGCAGCCACCCCCAAGAAACAAAAGAAAGAGGCCGTTCACCTTCCTCACAGAAGAATTGATCGCAGGAACGGCCGAAGAAAAAGCGGTCCTCGACCTCTCACTGGTAGCCTTTTGGGGGATGGCCCGGCTTGCAGAACTAACTTATGAGACATCCTCCGGATCCCTCGCGAAATCGATGAAGGTGTTGGTCTCAGACGTCAGTACAACGGACCCAAATCTTGCGATCGTGACGCTACGAAGTGCAAAAACATGCAAACCCGGGGAAACTCAGATCATCAAGTTACCCAAGCTTCCCAATGCGCTTTGCCCAGTCCTCGCGATTCACAGACGTCTAGACGAAGCAGGACCGACAGGGACGTCCCTATTTGGCTACAAATGCGGAGATAGACGGGTCCACCTAACTAGAACAGCCGTAATTTCAGTCCTGACAAAGACATGGGCAAAAGGCGGTTTCCATAGACTCTCAGGGCACTCCTTTCGCGTCGGGGGAGCATCTCTACGGATGGCACTAGGAATCAGCATAGAAGAGATTTGCTCATTAGGAAGATGGCAATCCAATTGCTAAAAGCTTTATATTTGGGATTACACCCCAACCCAAGTCAAAGAAACTCTTTCCTTGCTAGCGGAACTACAAGAGAAGTGGGAATATACGAGTTAGAAGAGAAATAAATCCCCCAGATCACGCCAACTCAGTCATAAGACAGAAGGTGTGGGTTATAGTACGAGGCTCAGGCTTCTGGTTTTTGCCAGAGTTGACGGGTCTAGCACTAAGCCCCCACTGGCGCGCTCCTTTTTTCTTCTGCTCTGGGGGGTTTCACTCCTCTCGAGCTACCAAGTCCAGATCTGAAATCTGGAGCCTCTTCGGTAGCTCGGGGGACACGGGGTGAAGCCCTCCCCCGACCCACACACGGCCTACTCGGAGTCCCCCCCAAAGGGGATTCAGGTAGGCCTAGGACAAGCGCTGACGCATCCGCAGACGCGCTTGGCCGAACTTGTAAGAAGCTAAAAGTGAGACAGACAGGGAGAACCCCCCTTGGAGGTCAAACCAAGAGGGTTACTCCCTCCCTCAGCCCAACTAGAACCCAGAAGGATCATAGTTGCGGCGGGGTGCGGAATGGATACACATGTATTTGTTAATTTGATTTTGTGTGAGACAAGCTAGGCCCAAGTTAAGCTTTCATAGCTGCTTTCAGAGTCTAGAAAAATTCAGTAAACCAGTCAGTGAATGAACATCAGCAGGTAATTGGTTTGTGGTATTGGGGCGACTAACTTTATCCATATTGTCAAAGTCTTTGGTATCTACTTTGACCAACTGCTCATCTGATATTTGTAACTCTTCTTTGATCTTCACCATGTCTTGATAGCTTCTGGGGTCATGAATAAAATTCTTTAGAATGCATTCAGAAACCAAGTGAGAAACAAGGTTGTTAACATTTTATCAATGAGATAATAGGGGGGTTCACAATAGGATAAAAATAAAACTTTAGAGCTAATTTTAAGGCCTTTATGAACAACTTTTTAAAAAATGAAGACATTGCTCTGATTATCAGGGGATACCCAGTCCTGTACACCTTGCCAGATTTTTAAAAATTTTGTTGATAAAGACCTTAAAATTGACTCTAAAATTTTACTTTTATCCTATTGTGAACCCCCCTAATCAATTGGGTTGTCTAAAAATAAACTACAATCAAGAGAGAGAGTAGAGTGTGCGTGTGAATGAAGGTGACTCAAACTGATGATTTAGATTCCCTTGCGCCCAAACCTGCCACAAAAATGCTCAACAAGGTTGGCAAAAAAGCCCCGGTGGTCGCTAGATTCTCAACTGTTGGTGGTGAAAGAGGCTTGCCAGATACCGCTAGAGACCCTTGTGGTTTCTTAGTCAAGATCAAGACCGAGGAAAGTATTTGGGACTGGGTAACTATAACACACTACCCCTGTCATCAAAAACAAAAGGAAAAAGAAAACCCATGCATAATGATATCTTCAACTGTTTGTTAGGTCTTGAACAACACTCCTTTCTTCTTGCTCAGAGACCCTGTCAAATGTTCACATTTTGACCACACCCAAAAGAGATGTCCTCAATCCAATCTATCCCACAGTGATCATGCCAATATATGTGTAGATTTTTTGTTTTGATTTTCTGTGATCTGTAGTGTTTCTCAATTACCCATTTAATCCATTGTTGATTGTTCCTCTTTTTGGATGTACCTTTTGCTCATTTCAAATCACAAAAAATTCACTTTTGTCAGCCAAGTTTGGAAATTTGTGGACAATTTTCTCCCTGCATGTTTGAAATCTGCACTGCTTAACTCCTGAGCCAAACCAATGAACCATCATGAGCAGATTTGAACTCAACAAAGCACCTCTCTACAGTGGTGTGAGCTTGCCAAGCAAGCCCATGACATCCCTTGGCAGGAGGTTATTGTGCGCTACAACGGTGGACTGTTTAATTTAAGCATAACTGCAACATATCTTATAATATCAAAGAAATAGTTAGCTAATGGTAGCCTTGAGGAATGAAATAATACCCTTGACAACAGCAGTTACAGGCTGGTTTTTGCAAATAAAGCCTGAAACACATTGTAAGGTATTGCAAAGTATTGAACAATTGATGATTTTTTTTTATTTTATAACAGGAAACAAATGAGATATATGGGGAATTCTGCGGGATTAGTAGTAAAATGACTGTTAACACATATAATTTTTTGGTTGTAAACCCACGCAGTCCAAATTTTTCAGAAATTCTTCAATTTTGCATATTATTTGAGCTGTTGTGAGCCTGTGTCTCTTATGTGACAGCAGGACACAAGAAAAGAAGGGCGAATAGTTTATATTTCTTGGGATAAAGAAATACAAACTGAGAGAGAGGAAGAGAAAGAGAGAGAAAAGAGAAGATCAGGCCTAGACTTTAAGTCTTTATAAATTGATCTGGGCTATTCTCAAACTGGAAAAGTTGGATGCCAGCTGTGCCAGGCCAAAGAAGAGTGCAACAGCCTCCACTCACAACAAGAAAACGTTGGTGGGATTCAGAAGTAGGGTTACTACTCTGCTCTGATTTTGTAGGTCTTAACCAGAGATAACCTTTTGATCCTTTAAGATTGAAAGAGTTGAAGAAAAGAAGAAACAATCAAGAGCAACAGAGTTTCATTCTGGATAAGCAAGGTTCAGTGAAAAGAGTCTACTTACTGTCAATATCCTAGGCGCCTGTGACGGTAGGTATACTGGGAGCGTGGTGGTCTCTTTGGTGGTGATCCTGGGTTATCTGGGGTGTGGTTCTGGTGTGCTGAAGTCTTTAGATCCTCCTCAGGCAAGGGGGATCCTGACTTCGAAAATTTTCACAGTTTGCTTATTTAATTACATATGTACATGTATTTGGTGCGCCTGGTAGCGCTGACACGTCACAACTGCGCATGCGCGCCACAACTCAAGAACTCAGGGAAGGAGTATAGTTACAAATAATTGATAAGTTGTAACTAGGGTTAAAATTGTCTGAGGAAACAGAATATGAAGTCAAAGCAATGATATCTCCTAAGATGAAAAAGATATGAATTAATTTCATATGTAATAAGTAGAAAAAGAGGCAGACTTTAGGTCAGCTGTGTTGACTCTAAGGCTGACATTCCCTACCACCAAAAAGGTTGGATTTCTGTAGGAAATTAAACCATGGGGGCAGAACCCTTCTCACTTCTGAACTTCCTTAGAAGGATAGCAGAGTCTGGAATTTCCTTCTCAAGGAGCCATTCATCATGATCAGCACTCAAGCCTTTGTATCTAGCTAAGTAAATCATGACATCTCTGTTCTCCACTCTCAATCTTTTGTCTCTGAGAATCTTCTGTATCACTTTATTCTGAGGGTTCTTATCCATTGGGGGAATGACAACTTTAACCTTCTGTCTCAAGGGGAACGTATCTGGATTAGGGTCTCTGCAAGGTTTCACCAAGCTGACAGGGAATGTAGGATGTTTTCTGCTGAATTCTTCAGTCAGTATTACTTCTACAGCATTCTTTCCATGTAAAGATTTCACTAGGAAAGGTCCAGCAAAGGAGTCTCTCATCTTCTTGGGGCCTGATAAGTTGTTGAAGTTTGCTGTGGATATCAGGACTTGATCACCAACTTTAAAGGATGGTTCTTTATGAGTCTTGTCCCATCTCTCTTTGTTGTAAGAGGTAGCTTCTGTTATGCATTGCTCAGCATGTTTCCTTGCTTTCTCAAAGATCTTCCCATAAGCAAGAGCAGTAGGATGAATGTCTACAGAGTCCTGTTTCAAGAAGTTTCTAGGAAGGTTTGGGATCCAGCCTTTTTCTAGAATAGCAGGAGGTTTTCCAGTGGTTAAGTGTATACTGGTGCGGTAGGCTAGCTCAAGGATTGGTAAAAGTGAGACCCAGTCATGAGTATATCCATCATTGTCTTTGAATTCCAGTCCATAGGCACAAAATCTCCTGATCATGTCTTCAAGTGTTTGGATCATCCTTTCAGCTAGACCATCAGTCTGAGGGTGGTAAGCAGTAGAAAACGAGAGTTTTGTCCCTAGCATACTATGCAGGCCAGTCCAGAATTCAGATGTAAATTTGGGATCTCTGTCAGAGATGATGATTCTTGGGATGCCAGTTCTAGGCATTACTCTGTTCCAAAAAAGTATGGCAGTGTCCATTGCAGAGTCATCCTTAAAGCAGGGAACAAATATTGGGGTCTTGGAGTATCTGTCTCCTATTACCAGACAAGCATTGAAACTAGCAGCTCCTCCAGGAGATAAGGAAGTTACCCAATCCATGTTTATCACATCTTATGGTTTAGAAGGTTCTTCTATCTTCATGAGTAGTCCAAATCTCTTTCCTGTAGCCTTGTTGGCTTTCTGGCATCTGTCACAAGGAGAGCAATATTCACTAGTTTCTTGTCTCCAATTAGCCCACCAGGCAGTATCAGCCACTTTCTCTAAAGTCCTGTCTTCAGAAAAATGGCCAGAGTAGACACTGTCATGGCACTCATGCAGGATGGTGTTAATGCTGGCTTTGTCAGCTAGAACTAGGACAGAATTGTGTTTTTCTCTGAAGTAGATGAGGCCATCAAACAGAGAGAATCTTCCTTCATCATATAACTTTCTCCAAGGTTCCTGAAGAGAGTGTTTCAGTTGGGCATCTTTGGCATCTTTCAGCAGAAGTTCAGACAAAATAACAGTGTTCTTATCTTGTTGGTAGCCTTCTCTCACTGAGTCAAAGAACTCATTCTTGAAAGTAGAGACATGTATGCCCATGATGGGGAATCTATCATCATCTTTGTCCTCAGGGTCATAAGCAGGATTACTTGGATCATTTGGTAAAGCCCATCTGCTAAGTCCATCAGCATTCTTGTGAATATTGCCATCTCTATGGATTATTGTCATATTACCTCTGTATTCTTGAATAGCAATCTGCCACCTGAGCATGTGTCTATTGGGAGTCTTCATGTTCAGCAGTGATCGCAAAGCTGTACAATCTGTTACAACATGAAATACACTGCCATCCAGGTAGTAATGGAGTTTTTCCAGAGCCCAAACCAGACATAAGCATTCAAGTTGACTAGCACCATATCTTGTTTCACTGTCCTTTAGTTGTCTGGATAAGAAAACAATGGGCCCTTCTTTTCTTACTCCATCAATGACTTGGACTTGATGTAAAGCAGCACCTAGACCAGTCATGCTAGCATCTACATATAGTGTGAAGGGATGGGTCCAGTCTGGGAACAGTAGTAAGGGAGCTGTGGTCAGTTTTTCCTTCAACAGGTTGTATGCCACTATCCTATGATGAGTCATCTCATATATGGCATCTATCCTGGTAAGCTCAGTAAGAGGCTTTGCTATCTCAGCAAACTTCTCAATGTGCTGTCTGTAGTAACCAGCGAAACCAAGAAAAGATTGCATTTCTTTCATACTACTAGGCACAGGCTTTTGGAGGACAGCAGCTACTTTGTTCTGATCTATTCCTATCGCAATTCCAGAAACAAGATGGCCGAAAGCTTTGATTTGGTCAAATCCAAAGTTACACTTCTTCAGGGAGATTTTCATGTTCATGTTGATCACAACTTTAAGTATCCTGTCTATCCTAGTAAGATGTTCTTCCCAAGTATTGGAAATAATGATAATATCATCAATGTAGATAATGACCCACTTCTCATCAATCTCCTTTCTGAATTCAATGTCCATTATTCTCTGGAAATGAGAAGGGGCATTCTTGATCCCAAAGGGCATCCTCAGGTACTCATAGATTCCTTTGTGCATAATAATCCTCAGCAGGTGTTTGGAATCTTCTGCAATCACATTCTGATGAAAACCTTTGAGTACATCCATGCTAGTCAGAAATTTTGCTTTGGCCAGATTGCTCAGAGTCTCACTGATCTTGGGAATGGGATATCTGTCTGAAGCAGTGTAGGAGTTTAGAGCTCTGAAATCTCCTACCATTCTGGACTTTCCATTATGCCAGGCAATAATTACAGGAGTTGTGATCTCAACTACTTCATTATGGCCAACTTTCCTCAGAACATTCAGGTTTACTAGCTCTTCAATATGTTGCTCAAGGGCTTCCCTGCTTTTGGGGCTAGCAGGATAAGGAGGTCTTCTGAGAAGAGGAGGATAAGGCCTCTCAGTTGTCAACTTGAGATGAACTTCATGACCCTTGATGGCACCAAGGGGTTGGTTGGTGTTAGAGAAAGCAAGTTTGTTATTATAGAGGACTTCAAATAGCTTCTCTTTCTGCTCAATAGTTAACTTATCACTGAACTTGTCTTCACAGAGTTCTTCTACAATAAATTGCTGCAGTTGAGGATTGGAGATCTTTACAGCAGAAATTTCATTGGAAGGACTCATTTTCTCCAGATGATGAGATTTAAAACTGAATTTCTTCCTCTTGTTCTCATTTCCAATGGTAAAGAATCTCTCTTTGCTGTTTGTGATATCAAAACCATAAAGAGACATGTAATCATTTCCAAGGATAAGGTAGTTTATTCTTGCATTTTTCATAACTACAAATTCTGCTAGAATTCTAATGGAACCTTTAGTGTGAGGGAAAATTAGAGCCATTTCTATTATGCCCATTGGCTGTAATTGATCACTACAGCTGTGGAATTTAGCATGATTGATTGGCATGAGTTTGTTTTCCCATTCTGGTATTATAGATTCTAGCAATTTGTTGCTGATGATTGAACAAGAAGCTCCACTATCTAGAAGGCGTGAGTGTTCTCTGATCATTGATGACACCGAATTATTCTACAATGGAAATCAATTCTTTGGATTCCCACGGAGATATGAAAGGGCAGCAGATTGGTTTTGTTCAACTAAATTTCAAAGAGCTCTTCAGATTGGACAATTCATACGAACAGAGGAACTGAAGTGCCAAATTGAGGATATGGATGGTTACAAAAAATGCAACTGGGATACCCTGCGTACAGAAATGATTGACACCTGGGGAGAATTTGATGCTTCAGTTTTGTACACCAAGAAGGATCTATTCAAGGTAGCAGAACAACAGGCCCAACAAGGAATCTTAAACTACCAGACTTACAGAAGATACCTTGGAAAATCCAACGCAATACTTGATTACGTGATGGAATCCTACCAGGTTTGGAAGAAAGAAGAAGCCAGTGTTTTATTCTTAAGTTCCTTTTCAAGAGAAAGTCAGGAAAACATCAAACAAACCTTATTCAACAATGGCCAGCTTCAAAAAGGGAAAAGTGGGAAATATGAAGTTACCAAATGGAATCACCTGGTTGCCGCTGCGGAAACGGAAGTTATACAGATAGAGGAAGTTTGCCAGAAACAAATCCAACATCTGCAGAAAGAGCTTACTGAACTCCGAAAACAAGCAAACGCTCTGGGCTTAAAGTTATCTCCTGATTACAACTATCCACTTGAATTCTCAGAAAAACCACTCAAACATGTCCTGGACCCGGCAATGGAAATCACACATCCTGTGAAAGATATGGTGAAACCAATAACAGAAGTTACAAAACCTACGTCAGAACTTACAAAAACAGAACCACAGACTTACTCTCAGGAATCAGTTTTTGAAACCACAGCTTCAACAATCCAGCTACTAGATATGGCAATGAACCAGAAACCATCAACGGCATACTTCATGGATACAGTAATGGAGCTTAAACACACTGTTATTGAGATACTAGAATTTGACTCCAACGGTGTGAATATGGCTATCAGCGTGAATCAGGAAGAAATCTCAAATCAATCTGTTTGGAAAATCAAAACCTTGGATCATCAGCCACATCAACTCAACAACAACTATAAGTCAAAAATTGAAGATTTCCATCTTACAGAAACAACTCAGCAAGATCCACAATTTCCATGCTCCCCTGAAATCAGTTGGATTGAACATATTCACAAAATTCAAAGCAAGATTTCAACAAGCACCTTTTCAAACCTCACTTGGATCAACATGAAGAATTCTTTAACAAACCTTTACCTCAAGAGCCAGGGACCACAGATGTAGAAACTGAAGAAAAGGACTACAACCCCATCAGTCTATGCAACCCAAATATCAATACTCCAGATTTCAATCCAGCAAGTGCACATACTTCAATCAATCCAATTCCAATTCCAATGCCTGCTGAAGATGTATTCAAGACTCCGCCGGCCCCAGTTCCTCCGGATATCACCTTAAAACCAACTTTTTCAATAAATAAATTAAGACCAAAACAAGAATTGGACAGATCCATTAAAAACCTATCTCAAACCAAATCATAAAACAAAGAATTTCTTCTCTTATTTTACCTACTCAAGAAGCTCATTTTTCAACCAACTCTCAAGATTCCGCCGGATTGCTTTGGACAACTTCAGAAAGCATTCAACCGCCCACAGCTCCTTGTTGGAATTGGTTAACAATTTACCATTTTTCTCTTTTTCTTTTCTAAAATTATCAAAACTGGATATCAGCTCTAAATTCTCAAATTCTTGGGGCTTAAATCTTTCAAGTTGGGGGAGGAGCCCACATTCTTTCACAACTTACTCTTTCATTAACTTCCTCCTTCCTTCACTCTCAATATTACTTTCCCTCAGTAAAGTACTTCCCTCCTAGGCATGAGACTAAGGGTTAGGGTTAGGGTTAGGGTTAGCTCACTCTTTTATTTAGTCATTCTTTTCCCGCCTTCCTCCACTCACTCTTTTTCTCTCAACTATTTTTCTATTTTACCATTCTTCTCCACCTCTGTTATCCACTCACAATTCCAACTCAATCCACTCCTTCAAAACTCACACTGTTTTTTTTGTTTACTTTTTTCTTGGCTTACTCTAAACTCACTTTCTTCAAGGTTGAGGACAACCTGCTAAGTTGGGGGAGGGAGCTTTCAATTCCGTCTTGGATTCATTTCATTTTATTTTATTTTTATTTTATGTATTTATTTATTTTTAGCAAAAGGGCACTCAACCACGGCTTAATCAATACTATCTAACGGTTTACTTGAATTGGATGGACTGCTTGGCGTCAGTTGGATTGATCACAAAAGCGCTGGTCACTATCCAGGCGCTGGTCAGTATCTGGGCGTTGGTGGCGAGTACAACGGGCCCGCAAATCAGCGGATTGTTCAAAGGGATCAAGCCGATCAGTACCCAGGATCTACGGGGCGGATATCCGGATTAACAAGGACCCGAGATGGTTGGATAGAAAAGAAAAAAACTTACATGTTTATCCTGATCAACGGCGGACGGATCGATTACTATCCGGAGCTTAGTGCGGACACAACGAGCACAACAGGCTCTTGAATCCGCGGATTGATTGATGGCGTTGAGCTGGGCTTGATCCCAACAAATACAAGAAGATTAGACCGGACATCAGCGGCCGGCAGGAATACAAAGCTAGTAGATTCTGATCAAAAGGCGTACTCGGGACAAGGCTCTGGCGGTGGACGCTCTGTTTCAAATAGTATAATCAAGTCCGCATATAGTAGGTTCTAAAGAGTGGACGATCAGCCAGAACAAAGAAGTAAGGTTTTAGTCAGCACGAGGCTAGTATAGTACTGGTGGGATGATGAGCGAGTGAGGAGAGGCACTGGGAAGAGGTCTCTCTTATAGCTTACCAGTTCCTCAGGGGATACCCACTTACCCAAAAAGTGTAGCCGTGCTACTATAGTACGGGCGGGTTACCACCCGCCACGTAGTAGAGAGGCGGGAGGCCCCTGCGCCTCCCTTGCCTAGATCGGGTTAGACCCGGAGTTAGGCTATCACGCCTTCTTCTTTTCCTCGTTACAGCTGCCAGGAGTACTCCTGTATGGCTGTAGCTGATAGTCCCCCTGTATTCAGGGGTGGTTGTTGTTGTTTCCATTTCTCCTTTGAGGCGCCTATATTAGGCGCTCTCTCTTGTAGGGCTTTTTGCCCCAGTTCCTTTTTGCCTCTCGAAATCCAGAGTGCCATTTCTCTTCTTTTATCGCATCGCTTGTACCAGTCCCCCAGTTACTGTAGAGCCCCGCTACAAAAGACCCAACGCGAAAGGCAAGACCCACGGCTCCAACATCATACGACAGCTGAGCTCAGATCAGGCCGAGAAGAAAGCGATCCAAGCTCAAACAATGGCATTTGGGGCGGCGAAGCTCGCTCGAGAGGAGACGACAGGTGGCGTGGGTGGCGTACAAGCCTGCAGATTGAGGATTCGATTCGGATTCAAGTTGGTCGAGGACTCGAGGTCGGCAGGATTGGAAGGTGGCGGAAGTTGAAGGATATATCCATACCCTCCAAGGGGTATGGGTGATATACATACCCCAGGGCGAGCTCAGACACCTACGCGGGCGGGCGCGAGCAGCGCGGAACACCCGGGCCCAAGGCCCGACCGGACCCACGGGCCCCCGATCAACACTCGATAACCAAACCTTGCGGCTCCAGACGCGCGCACCCTACCAAGAGCTGGCGCAACTGCGGCGGCAGCTACAGCAGCTTGATGTCAACTACTGCGCAACTGCGCACCTGCGGACTGCGGACTGCGGACTGCGCGCAGCACTTCGACTCCCAGAACTGATAAAAAGTTCTCGTCAAGAAAAACCCCAATATTGACAAAAAATCAAAATTTTGGTCAATTTTCGCCCTGCGCAGCCTCTCAAGCCACGTGGCCCAGAAGACATCAAAATGGCCAATTCTCCAAGGATCCTGCAAATCACCACGTAAATTCACCATGTTACAGGTTCAAAAGTTGACAGGAAGCACTTTTTCACGTCAAAATTGTCTGGGGACAGACACTAAGTTGGGGGAGGATGTGGTAGACGGAAAAGTGGAAAAATAAAAAGTTTTTTTCTATGCCACATAATTACTCATACTAGGCCTCAAGATACCATCAAATGGATTCTACGGCCAATTTTACCCCTAGTCACCACTGGAAGCGTCACTGGAGCCCCTCTGGATTGGAACCTACACTTCCTTGGACACTGGACACCCATCACACGTTCAACATACCAAATCACCAACCTGTCACAAGCCTCAAGTCAAGGATCACAGTATTATGCTTATACACATCACAGGATACAAGCATACATCTTCCCATCAGACTATAGTCATCACATAGTATCAAGTACTCTTCTATTTCCATATTATGATGTCATCCCGCACTGATCCTGCAGCCTCAGACTTCATTTATGCACCCCCTGCATCCACCTGTCAACTAATGCAGTCTACTGTCAGTTTACGCAGCCTTCATGCAGCCCTACTGCATTCTTATGACATCATTTATGTACTCCTGACATATTATGACATCATTTGTATCTACTCTCACCGGCTAAAATCCCTCACCCTGTTGTCCAGATCAGCTGAAACCCCAACCCACAAGCCCTCTGGAGCTCCACTTCTGTCTATATAAGGAGCTCTCTCCTCCCCAGTTTTCAGCTCCCCAGCTCATCACTCACCAATCACAGTCACCCCCAATATTCACCCTTACCAATTATAACCAACCCTTATATAAATCATCAGCTCTATACTTGTCAATCAAACAACTCATCTTGAGCCAACCTACCCTATCACTTGATTAAAAACTTGCCAAGCATAGCTTGGTGGGTCTTGTTGACTGATAGCATAGAAGGGCAGAGTTTTGCACCTCCATCATCCCCTTCTCCATTCAGCAAAAGGTTCTCACAAACACTTTTGAGTCTTACATCGTCCAACGGCGGTAATGCCAACTCTAGCTTGCCAAAGCCGTTCCTCTGCGGCTGGGCTGAGTTGGTAGCGGAGTCGTTGCTCTGCTGAGAGGTCCCTTCCATTTCTAAGATGGGGGGGCATTTTGTTCATGAGTTATTATTAGTTTTTTTTTGCTTTGTTTATTGTCTTTTTACGTTTTAATCTTAAGAAATAGAGAAATAAAGAAAAAGAAATACCTGAAACCTTGGCTTTAGCGGAAATTCTGCGACTTTTACGCGTAGTAAAAGAGACTTTCTTCTTTTTCTCCTTAGCTTTGGTTATTGCGGTAGTTTCAGACGTCCAGTCGGATATATTAACGGCGGCTGTGACCTTCTTGCGACGTACTTTTGGGTAAGAAGTTGTAGCAATGGGCGTCCAAGAAGTACTACTAATCAAGTTTCCGTTTTGCGGGGTAGCTATGATTTTATCTTTGTAGTCTTCTTCCTCTGCGCTCTCCTGCGGCGTTAGGATAAAATTTTTGGTCACTATTGGCAATTATGCTTCAGAAGGAGAGGAATCTTTTGAGCACACTCCGATTTTTGATATCTCTTCTTGATCCGACGGTACAGTGGATCCAAGTGAAGATAAGTCCGACAAAGGGATAAAAAGGTCTGCGGAAGAGTCGCAATTCTGCACTTTCACGGGTAAGGAGGACGTAAAAAAAAAATTTCAAGGGTTCAGTTAGGGATTCAACCAATATAGAACCGATTTGGGATAGTTTTGAGAGAATTTCAGTGTTAGTTGTATATGTAGAAAGAATTTTTTGTGATTTTTTCGAATTTTTATGAATTTTTTGTTTGATTTGAACAGGATGATCAGTCCTTGGCTTTTAAGCAGTCTAGAAGTATGAAAAAGGAGGATATTTCCCAATTAGGCCCCCAATTGTGAGCCTGTGTCTCTTATGTGACAGCAGGACACAAGAAAAGAAGGGCGAATAGTTTATATTTCTTGGGATAAAGAAATACAAACTGAGAGAGAGGAAGAGAAAGAGAGAGAAAAGAGAAGATCAGGCCTAGACTTTAAGTCTTTATAAATTGATCTGGGCTATTCTCAAACTGGAAAAGTTGGATGCCAGCTGTGCCAGGCCAAAGAAGAGTGCAACAGCCTCCACTCACAACAAGAAAACGTTGGTGGGATTCAGAAGTAGGGTTACTACTCTGCTCTGATTTTGTAGGTCTTAACCAGAGATAACCTTTTGATCCTTTAAGATTGAAAGAGTTGAAGAAAAGAAGAAACAATCAAGAGCAACAGAGTTTCATTCTGGATAAGCAAGGTTCAGTGAAAAGAGTCTACTTACTGTCAATATCCTAGGCGCCTGTGACGGTAGGTATACTGGGAGCGTGGTGGTCTCTTTGGTGGTGATCCTGGGTTATCTAGGGTGTGGTTCTGGTGTGCTGAAGTCTTTAGATCCTCCTCAGGCAAGGGGGATCCTGACTTCGAAAATTTTCACATTTTGCTTATGTAATTACATATGTACATGTGGTTTGGCACGCCTGGTAGCGCTGACACGTCACAACTGCGCATGCGCGCCAAAACTCAAGAACTCAGGGAAGGAGTATAGTTACAAATAATTGATAAGTTGTAACTAGGGTTAAAATTGTCTGAGGAAACAGAATATGAAGTCAAAGCAATGATATCTCTTAAGATGAAAAAGATATGAATTAATTTCATATGTAATAAGTAGAAAAAGAGGCAGACTTTAGGTCAGCTGTGTCGACTCTAAGGCTAACAGCTGTTAAGCTATTAGGAATGGTGTTTCACCAGAGAATGAAATATAAGGGGTGTGCAGAGGGCTTAGTAGGAAAGTGATTGCAAACTGTATACCTTTTTACATCAATGCCCAAACAAGATGGGGAAAAATTTGTCATCAATTATGGAGATTCCATGGGTAATTCTTGATTTTCCAGTGGTTTTGCCATTTGTATGCCGTTGCAGCAACACAGCAATTTGTCTTGAGACCCCGCAGTGGTGCAGCCGCCTTGACCTCTAGTGTACAATGTTGTGGCAAGGGTAACGGTGAATTTGATTCAGAGCGAGTTGAGAGAAAGGGGGTGGCGAGTCTAGCAACGCAGCAAAGGACAAACTGCTTGAGATAGAGGCAGTGTTTGAGATTATCAATTCCTCAGGGCCATTGAAGCAACAATGGGCCTATACTATACTCTACAATAACCAGGCCTTTCTGTTATAGTATAGGCAACGGTGGGCCGTTACAGTTAACCGTAACTGTGAAGTATTGTAAAGTATCAAAAAATAAGTTACAATACAGAAAATTAAGATTATTGAGTGTATAAAATAAGTTAACTATAACACCCACGGGTGCAAAAATATGCAAAAATACCCTAAATAACAGCAAATATTGGCCATTTTTCATAGATGCAGCCAAAAATGTATTGTAATTCATCGTAAAGTATTGAAAATTCAATATTTTTTTGATAAAATTAACACCTTTTTCTTAAAAATAATGTTCAATGTGTTACACGTTTAGGCCTAAATATTGTAACGTAACGCATCGGCCCACCGTTGGTATAGGTCTGGTTGTACCAACCTATCACTATGAAAAAAACTCAAGAAAGTGCTGTCAGTTGACATGCAGCATACCTGATTTCATTCCTAGTTGAGACCAGGCCCATACAAATGAATCCCAGGGTGGTACACCCTGGAAAGTTTGGAATTTCCTCAGCTCAAGTCCATAGTGCAAAATGCACTAGGCCGAAGTACAGGAAGCTTGGTCTGAGGTGCACAGACTCAGTCCTGAGGCAAATGCTCAGCTGCCCCTGACTCTTCCAAAGTCCCACGCATTGGAGGTCACGTGTACATGCTTGACCTCCCCAGCCCTCCGGGTCAACAAGAGTAAGCACCCTTGTTGAAAAAGAGGAATCCCACCCGGTCAAAAGCTATATACAACGACTTACCGGGAGGAATCCCTCCCGGTTGATAAAGTTACCGGGAGGAGTCCCTCCTGGTCGGCTGCCATATTGAGCAGTCGACTGGGAGGAGTCCCTCCCGGTCGACTGCCATATCAAGCAGTTGGCTGGGAGGAGTCCCTCCCGGTCAACTGCCATACACTGCAGTCAACTGGGAGGAGTCCCTCCCGGTCAACTGCCATATCAAGCAGTCGACTGGGAGGAGGGGAGGAGTCCCTCCCGGTCAAATGCCACATCGCGCAGTCGACTGGGAGGAGGGGAGGAGTCTCTCCCGGTTGACTGCTGTATATAGTTGTCAACAGTGTGAGATTAAGGAAAACTAAGAGATTTTATTCCATAAGAATTTGGTTGTGCAGAATAAGAGAGAAAAGAAAAGGACAATGGTTGCTCTTACCTAAGAGCAAGGTTAGTTAAGCTGGGATTTATCAAAGGCTTGAAGAAGAAAGAATTAGGCGCAGAGTAAATGCAATGATGTGAAGGATACGAGAATTCGTATTATGTGAAATTGAGTAGGAGATTGTATAAGGAAGATGAGACGCTAAGGATGATCACAGAGACAAAGTTAATTTGTAGTTTTTGGACTTTGAAGATTGGAAAGGCAAGAACGCTAAGTTTAATGGTAGATTTGTACAAGCAAGTTTATTTGATAGATGAGCTGAGAATGTGTCAAGACAGTGAGGCTTATGGAATCAGGATACGGATGAAAGTCAGCTTTTAGCGGAGCATTGGCTTTCTTTTATAAGCACAAGGCGTTGTACTGACTGTTTCATGGCCCAACTAATTGGGTATCCCTTCTCACTGAGGCGTTCAGGGTTCAGGAAAATTTGTGCCTCACCTGACCGAATGTCAGGGTTAATGGCTGAAACATTGCTTGCCAAAGCTGCGGTAAAGTTTTGTTCCATTTTACATGGTTAGTTTGGGGACAAAGCTGGTTTCATGGCTTTGCAACAGCACGGGTCCGCTTAAAGAGGAGACTTACAGGCTAAGAAGCATTCTGTGTTGTGTTTCATAATCTGACAGACAGTCCCTCCCGGTCGACTGTTGTATATAGTTGTTGACCGGGAGGGACTCCTCCCGGTCAACAGTCACATATATCAGTCAATTGGGAGGGACTCCTCCCGGTCAACTGCTCGATATGGCTGTCGACCGGGAGGGACTCCTCCCGGTCGGTGTGGTGGCTATTTACGTGGTGCCCGTGGCGCGGCGGATTTCTCAAGCTTTCAGATGTCAAGACATCAGCTCGCGGGTCCTCAAGATCAATCAGCGCGCGTCGCGCGCGGTGGAATCATCAAGGCGTTTCAGGACCAGAGGCTTCCTTCCGGCGGATTTTCTTTCTTTTGGCTCCTTGATCTTATTTTCTTAGATGTTTGTTACTCCTCCTTTTTCTTCCTTTGTTGTTTCAATTCTTCTTTCATGTTGTCTCCTCTTTTGTTTCATACTGCGCGCGTTGGATGGTTAGAGTGTGGTGGGTTGGTTTTTTTTTTCTTAGCCTTTCAGTTGTTGTGTCCTTTCCTTTTCAGTTGTGGCGCGCGCGTAGGCGCGCGGGTGGTTGTGATGACCTGTCACAAGATTGTCATCATCCCTGAAGTTTAAGTTCTTCGGAGCTTAGGCGGAGGGGACGGCATGAGACTTCGTCTGAACCCAAATTTTATCAGATCATCTCGTCACTTCGAATCAGAAAGCTTATTGATCCTAGTTCAGATATACTCGTGGGGTTTCTGAGTCATTCCTCTCAGCCTGCGCCGATCCTTTCCCCTCTTCTTTTAGATCATGTTTCCCGGCCCAGTTCGCCGGCTGCTTCTCTCAGATCCTCAACAAAACAAATTACCGCCGACGGGAATCTACCCCCCCGTCGTCTCATAACAAATCCCCCCCCCCAAAAAAACTTCCGCTGTCACTCGAATCCTAGAATCTCCCTCGGACCACCTCGAAGGCAGCGCCTAGCAGCGCACATTCCCTTCCAGTAACTGCCGACGGCCCAGCACCGGTCGGAGTTCCACATTTGGTCCCCCGAGCCGGGATCAAACCAGCGACCTCAAGATTTACAGTCTCGCCCTTGCGGATTTCGAGACGATCGGTGGTTGAGGCGCTCTCTCTTTCAAATCCTTTATCTCAGTGTTTCTCCGGTTCTTTCTTCCGGATTTTCTTCTTCTCTGTTTGTTAGATCCTTATCTTGGACGACTCTTTCGGGCGTCGTAGGCAATTGGTTTTTTTTGTTCGCGGAGGTTTGGAGGAACAAAAGTAAGTTCCATCCAAAGTTGCACCTCCAGGGTTTCTATCTACGAGTCGTCAAGCATTACATCTGCCACTGCTGTGAGCCACCCCGGATCCGATCACCTATTTTTTTTAGACTCCCCGTTTCCCTCTCCGGCTGCGTATCAAGATGGAAGACTCACCAGCTGGACAACCCGCTAGTCGGCGAGTCAAGATCAAACCTCAAGACCGGTCCTTGAAGTTCATGGGCACGCGAGTTGAGGCGTTTCTTCGAGAATATGAGCTCGCGGCCGATTTGGATGGGGCTTCGGAGGAGGATATGGTTCTTCAAGTGACGTCGTTTCTTGGCACTGAGGATCTCAAGGACGCCGTTTGGGACATGAGCGGTTACACGAGCAAATCCTGGCCAGCGCTCAAAGAACAGATGCTTGAGCGATGGGGTCAAGTGGATCTCGTTCGGTACACGGTGGCCGACTTGCAGGCGCTTCGGGAGTCGTGGGCCGCTAAGGGAGGGGTCTCCACTCTGGATGCCTATCGGTCCTTCAAGTCCACGTTTGATGTCGTCTTATCCTATTTGATTTGGTATGCGCATCTCTCATCGGAGGACTTAGCGGTGGATCACTTTTTCTTTGCTTTCTCTAGCGGGTTTCAGCAGCATATGAAGACGTACCTCATTAAGGAAAAGAAGATGGTGAAGACGCTGGATGGACGCTATTTGCTGCCGGCGCTCAAGGAGCTGCGAGCCGCTGCGAAGGCGGAGATGGAAGAGGAGGTGGCTTTCACCTCTGAAAAGGTCACCCCAGCTTCCCAGCCGGCGGCGTTGATGTTCAAAGAGTCAAATGACGTTATGATCAAGATGGAGGCCATGGGGTCGACCGGGAGGGACTCCTCCCGATTGACTGATATATGTGACTGTCAACCGGGAGGAGTCCCTCCCGGTTGACAACTATATACAGCAGTCGACCAGGAGGGACTGTCAACAACTATATACAGCAGTTGACCGGGAGGGACTCCTCCCAGTCGACTGCAGTGTATGGCAGTTGACCGGGAGGGCTTCCTCCCACTCGACACATGTGTTGATGACCTGGAGGGATTCCTCCCGGTTGACACCGTTGTTTTTGTTGTGTTGTTGACCGGGAGGGATTGACGCGCGTGAAGGTATGCCCTTGTCGACCAGGGGGGATTCCTCCTAGTCAACACGGGCATGTATTCTTGCCAACACAGGGGGCATTCTTCCCAGGGGGTTGTTGACAAGCCAGTATGGATTTGCATGGATGACCAGTCAGCACCAGTACTGTGCAGGTGTTGAGGTGTATGGCTCAGGACACACTTTGCACATGCAAATACTGTGCTAAGTCCAAAGCTGAGCCACAGATCTTCTTTTGACGCTGAGCTAACCTGTGATTAAACTTGGAATGACCATGGATGTACTTGAAGTTTCAACCTGGAATGTGCATGTCAACTGACAGCACTTTCTTGAGTTTCTTTCATAGTGTATACTAATAACTGTACTAGTATTGGCTCTTGTTCCAAGCAATGGTGCAACAATTACGATACAAGTATTGTATAGGCTATGCATTGTATTGTATTTTCATGCAGATACACGCAAATACAAAAAATGTATTTTGTATTGGTCTCACCAAACAATTCAAATGATACATGTGTACACTTTTTGGAAAAAAATACAATACAGACACATGTATTTTTGAATTTTTCCAATACAATACAGTCCAATACAATTACATGTATCATACTTGTTGCATTGTTGTTCCAAGTGGCCTGTATAGTATTCTATGTTTTTTTTCTGAAACAAAAAATACAGGTATAGTAACTTTTTTTGCCCCTGCTTACTGCGATAATGCACTTAACCAGGTGTAAACATAAGGCAATGAAATGTGGGCTCCTGATGATTGTACAGGCAAACCATTCCACTTACCTGGTCCTTTTGGCAATAGCATGGGCTTATTTAGGAACACCAGGTAGCTCTTGTTCTCTGCGGCTGCAGATGTATGTGGCTTCAGATGTGGTAGTTTGGTCCCTTCAACTATTTCACAATCCATCAGCAGCCTTATGTGGCTTTGTGAGGATTTTACCCTCTCAGGGGACTTTGCTGAGGCTGGAAAGGATTTGGGTGCTCTGATCCCCAAGCCCAAGAAATAGATAGATTTTCATCCCTACAAAGTAGTGGTACTGGCAGCATCTGGCCAGTATAGTATTGAGATTTTTTTTTTGTTTCTTCCTTCATTTGGATATAGTATTCTCCAAAAAGAAAAAATCCTCATGTAATTGGATATATTATTAACGGACTTACTTCGCGCACTGCAAAAAACTCTTCGCGCACTGCACAGTGCGCGCAGTCCCAAACACTTCGCGCACTGCGGGTGAAATACACAACTTTTTCAAGATTCTTTTTGACCAATCAATAGAACACCTTTTAATTGGTCTCTCTGAATTTTTTGGGAGTTTTTTGAAGCATTCTTCCACGTTAAAAAAAATCATAAAAAACCAGAACAAAGGTAGAATGTTGGGGCCTAAAAAACAAGGTTCCTATAGCCCAAAAATTCCAAATCATTTATTGAGTAATGAAATATATAAGAACAGCTACTTTGATAATTTTGAGCCACTTTGTGCAAAAATAAGGGTATGCAAAATGAGGAAATTTCACCCCATGATAGCTCATTGCCTCTAGAATATCCTCATTTTTCGGACCGTTATCCTTCCACAAATTAGCTAAAAATTTCTAAAAGAGCTGTCCTCATATCTTTAATTACTCAATAAAATATTTGGAATTTTTGGGCAATGGGAACCTTGTTTTTAAGGTCCCCACATCCTACATTTGTTCTAGTTGTTCATGATTTTGTTAACACGGAAGAATGCTTCAAAAAACTCCCAAAAAATTCAGAGAGGCCAATTAAAAGATGTTCTATTGATTGGTCAAAAAAAATCTTGAAAAAGTTGTGTATTTCACCTGCAGTGCGCGAAGTGTTTGGGACTGCGCGCACTGTGCAGTGCGCAAAGAGTTTTTTGCAGTGCGCGAAGTAAGTCCGATTATTAAAAATCCATTACTGAAAATGGAAATAACAGTAATGTTATTGGACCAAAAAAATACAATAACAATACTATACCAATATCTGTATAGTAAAGGCCCATTGTTGATTGGAGACGCTGCACTTCCAGCTATCCATTGCCCTCAACCCCTCCGCTGTTGCACATGCGCAGTCTGAGGGGCAAAGAGTGGCCCCCCCACGGGTCCGTAGCCTTAGCTGCTGGCCGGGGGCCTTCATGTCCATCCCTTTTGACCCGCGCACTAGACGCGGGCTGGGGGGTGAGCCTGAGTACACAGCTCTGCTGTTGTTGGGGGGCTAAGTTGAGATTTTATTTTTTTGAATAATTATTGTATGGAGATTAGTGCTGTCATTTTTTGGAAGCTTTACATAAGGGGAAAACCTTGATTTTTTTTCTCTCTTTTGTTATTTTATAGGGGGGACCCTTGATCTTGTTTTTTACAATTGAGATAAAACTGTGTCTTTAATAAACTTGGATTTCAGCATACAAGGGAGCTTCAAAAAACTCCCAAAAATTGCCCAGAGGGCAATCAAAGGCTTTTCTATTGATTTGTCAAAAAAATCTTGAAAACTTTGATTCCTCCACCCGCAGTGTGCGAAGGGTTTGGAAATTTGCGCACTGCACTGACACTTGGCTTTGTATCAGGCTCAGAATAGCCAATGCCCAGCTGTGGCCCAGGCCCAGTAAATGCCTACTGCTCAGCTTTTGATGAGAATCAGCGGTTCCTGGGAAAAATTTAGGATCAGCTGACTGTGCCACATTGAGTGCTCTGGTGCATTGCTGCAAGCTCTACAAGTGCTGGTGGAGCATGTTGTGACATTAGATTAGATCTCGACTGCAACACCTGTCACAGGTTGTGTACATAGACTATTTATCTCCTTTTCCTCTCTCTTGTGATAGAAAGTATCGATTATTGCGAGCTACACTCACAACAGGTTATGAGCCTCTCGTTGGAGTAGCTCAAATTCTTTCGCAACAAATTCACAAGCCGGCCATAGGACGAGAACAACATCAGTAGTCTGCCTCACCACAGACGAGCCTCCCCATTGTAGTCTTTCATCGACGAGCACCAGTAGTCCGCCGGCTATTTTTTTTCTTCTTTTCTCCCTCGTTTCTATCACCCTCCGACAACAAACAAACTCTATAATACCCAGTTTAAGATCTTGAGTCGGGCTAGAGCCAAATTTTCCTAACTCTGTATCTTACGGCTAGTGCTTTGCAGGCACTTAGGTTGGACTGATCATTCATAACCGTAAGAACGGGGCGCAGTTTATTGAAACTCAAAGCTTGACGATATTGTCTGAAAATCTGGTCTGAGGTTGTTTGTTCAGCAAGATCCGACCTCAATCATTCTTTTTTTTTTCTTCCTTCTTCCCCCTTCTATTTCCGACCATCATCTCTGACCCTTCCCACCATGTCAGACAACAAACCACCCTCTGGACGACTCCAACCTAAACCTCGTCTCGGAGCGATACCCGGCCTAAGAACGATCAATCGGTCGACACCAAAAAATCCGACAATGAAAACTGTGTTAGGCCCGCAACTGTCTTCCAACGACTTCTTCACGAGAAGACTTGGCTGAGTTGTGTCTGACAACTCACACGATGAAGGCCCATCGAATTTCCGCGGCAACAAAGGAAAAGGGCCGGACATATCAGACGACGTACCCGAGGAAACCACTTTCCAACCTCGACTCACCGGCCGTGTCATTGGTTCGTCGTCGCAAAACTGGCGCCGAACAGAGTCTGCTCCTCATCTTGCCGAGAAAGATGCTCCCCAACCACCACCACCTCAACAGCTTGGACAATCCGATATCACCAGCCTTGTTGAGGAGATGAGATTCAGACGTGAACTGGACAGTGCACGACTGGAGGAAGACCGCGCGCGACAAGAGGAGGATCGGGCCCGCAGATTGGCCGAAGAAAACATCACTCACTGGCGTCAAGAGCTCGATGAACAGGCCAAGATCTCATCAATCGTTAACTCGGCGATCAACAAGCTTGATACCGAGGACATACTCAAGCCGGACGGATCAAACGTGCGAAGATGGGAAGATGCACTCAGACTCACGGCTTTTGAGCGCTTCCACGATCAACACTTCTTCACACCTGGAGAAGACAAGGTTGTCGACCCTTACTATGAAGCGATAGCGCGGGGCATCATCCATTCGTCCGTTCATGCCGACCTCTCATATGACCTGGTGGACTACGACAACTCGGCAGCTGTTTACGAACACCTTCTTTCGAAATTTTGAGTAGTCAATTGGGCCAAGCAACTACACACGTGGGAATCACTGAAGAAAATTTCACTGTCAGATTACAGTAGCTCAGCGGAAGCAATTGCCGCCGTGGACCAATGCGCAAGGACATTTCGGGAGCAAGGGGTCGATCTTACTTGGGATAACATCATCAGCTTCATTTTTCAGGGCAACCTCTGAGACCACCTGGGCCCAACGGTCGATAGAAAGGTGGATTTGTTCATGGAGACTCATGAACAAGAGTTACCAACATCCGGCGATATACTGCGTTTTTGGGAGGCGGCGAGGACGGAACACCGACTAGCCACCGAGACCGGACGTTCGGATTCTTCGGCCTTGTCTGTCAAGCTAGCTAGCCGAGAGAAGACTAGCGTCCCAGGATCCGTTTCAGGAGCTACTTCCGGCACTCAAGACGAACACAAAGTCTCAGCGCTGGCAGTGAGCAAACCACCGACATGCTACATCTGCAAACAAGTGGGACACATGTCTTCCAGCTGCCCCTCCAGCCGCAAGAACAATCAGAATCCCAGGCCTGTGCCACAACGCTCCGCCGGCGCACCGAGTTTTCCCCCATGCTCGGTGACGTACAACTTTGACCGGATCCCCTATATTAAGCCGATACAGCCAGACCAAAAGCCCAACACCTCCCATCGACCACCCAACAACTTGCCCCCAAAGCCGGAAACATCCAATCTCCAGCCGAAGTCCATCAAATCATGTCAGGTCAACCCAAATCTCTTTGCCGAAGAAGACGAAGATCCAACCAAGTACATTTTCGACAATGAAGATCTCTCGGCTGAACCATCTGGACACCGATTCAACCTGCGCAAAATGATCATCGATTGTGACGGGCAGGAAGTCATATGGGATTCCGGTGCCTCTGACAATGTGACTGGGGATAGGTATGCATTACATGACTTCAAATTGCTCGAGCATCCTATCGCCGTCAAAGTTGCGACTGACTCAGCCTGTGATTACATTACAGGCATGGGTACCTTGAGATTTGTCGGGACGAACGGGGCGATCATCGTAGTTAAAAAGGTTTACTACTGTGAGCGCGCTCGTTCTACGCTTTTATCAATTGCGGCCTTCAAGAAATCTGACGCTCTGTTCAACGTGAATGGAAACTTTGACTCGATCAACCTAGTCTCACGCACGGGACGTGTCCTTCTACACAGCAAATTTGACTCAAAGCGCAACACCTGGCCGCTCCCAATACCCATTCGGGCGAATGTTTCCTCCATTCCAGACTGTCTTGATTCCCCTTCTTGTACCTTCATTTCCTCGCCTGTCAATGCAAATTCAGTATTCAAATCCCCAAACCTAGTTGAACATAGCCAGTTCACCTGGAATCCAGAGGAGCTGACCAGTGATGAGAAGACACTTCTTTTTTGGCACCGCCTGTTTGGGCATGCAAGTTTGAGAAAAATCAGGCGTCTAGTGAAACTTCAATTGGGATATGGACTACCGACGACAATGCCGACCGCATCAATCAAGTGCCCGGTTTGTTCCATATGCAAAGCGACGCGCACCTTGGCACTTGGCCCCACCAAGAGATGCATCGATAGACTATCGGTGGTATGTGTAGACCTTATGGGTCCTTTTGACACGCCAACTATGACTGGAGGAAAATTTGCGCTCACAATTCGCGATGTTTTCACGTCCTACAGTGAGGTCCGAATTTTGAAAGCAAAGAGTGAAGCCGCGGATATGTTGATGCAAACGCTGACCAGATGGGAAACACAAGTGGGTTGCAAAATCAAGATCCTGCGTTCGGACAACGGAGGCGAATTCGACTCAAAAGTTTTTGCTAAGTTCCTCACTGACAAGGGTATTGTAGCAGAACGATCATTGCCATACCACTACTTCCAGAATGGAGCGGCTGAACAGTACAATCGTACAGTATCCGACATGGGTCGCAGCATCCTTTATGACAGCGAACTAGGGAAGGAATTCTGGGGGTACGCATTTATGTGGGCGGCCTGGACGATTAACCACATCCCAAACCAAATCACAAAAGAAAAGACACCCTACGAGTTTTTCTTTGGCGATAAACCTCAGCTGGACCGCACACGGGTTTTTGGCTCACGGGCCTACGTTTTGGTGGCTCCTGAGAAGCGAAAAAAGCTGGACGATAGGGCTATTGAAGGTTTGGTTGTTGGACATCTCCCGGAGTCAAAAGGATGGACCTTTTGGATTCCAAAGACGAAGAAATTGGTTTCATCGGCCTGGGCCAACTTTGGCAGAAACTCCTTGCCAGCAGTTCCCAACGCCACTAATCCCTGTCCGGTGACCAATGCACAAACGGAGGAGCCAAGAGTCGACGCATCACTCAAAGCTAAACAGTTACTTCTGAACGATTTTTCACAAGAGGAACTGGTTGCGGCTCAAGAAAAATCGGTTGACGACTGCCTAATGAACTGCGCGAATGAATCCTACGAGGTCCCCTTGACATTCAAAGCGGCAATCAAGTCACCAGACGCAATCCACTGGAAGCAAGCTGTCAACACTGAACTCGACAACCTCAAGCGGAAGAGTGTCTGGAGTGTACGTAAACTACCGGCAAACCGGAGGAAGCTGGGGCCAAAATGGGTATTTGCGAGGAAGGAGAATGCTGACGGTTCTTTCAGATACAAAGCCCGGTATGTAGCGAAGGGGTTCAACCAGAAAGAAGGCACAGACTTCGCACATACGTTCGCCCCCACCGCCACTTTCACATCAATGCGGATTCTTCTCTCCATCGCAGCGAAGAATAATTGGCCGATTTACAATTTCGACTTTGTGGCGGCATACCTAAACGCCCTGATTGACGAGGAAGTTTGGGTCCAGGCCCCGGAGGGTTTAGACGTCAATGTAGGTGAAGCATGCTTGTTACGACGCGCACTCTACGGTACCAAGCAGGCAGCACGCTGCTGGTGGAAACATCTGAGTGGGACTCTAGCAGACTTAGGATACACGTCAAGCTACTACGACTCAAGTGTTTACACACTCAGCAACAAAAATAACAAGTCAATCATCTGGGTTCATGTTGACGATGGGATAGTAACGGGATCTTCCGACGCAGCCCTCAAATTACTAGAGACTCAACTTAAAGGTAGTCTAGAAATCAAGTGGAACGAGGGACTGACTAGCATGGTGGGGGTGAAAATCTCTAGAAGCAAGGCAGGCTTTGAATTGACTCAACCACAGCTCATTGAGAAGATCCTCCGCGAAAGATGGGACGGTGTCACTGTTCACCCTACGCCGCTACCCGAAGGTTACACGGCTAACACCGACATGACCACACCTGGGATCAACAGCTCTTATTATCTCTCAACAATTGGAGGCCTCAGCTATGTTGCGGTTGGAACGCGTCCGGATATAGCCTACAGCGTAAACTATTTGGCACGATTTTCCAGCAGACCCTCACAGTTACACTGGAAGGGCCTACGCCATCTGCTTGGTTATCTTGCAGAAACAAAGACGACCCCCCTCCGCATACATCCAACACAGGAAGATGCGACACCTGTGGAATGTTTCGTTGACGCAAACTGGGGTGGGCCAAACTCTTGATCGACATACGGAGTTATGATTTGTCTCTATGGCGCACCCGTGATGTGGGTCTCACGCAGACTGGTTACGGTGGCCAGTTCAACGTGTCAGGCTGAATACATGGCCCTTGGACACGCCACACGACACTCTCTCTGGATCCGGAATCTGCTGTTCGACATCATAGGTTGCAATTTTCCGGTAACTATTCTGTGCGACAATCAGTCGGCGGTTAAAATTGGCTGTGAAGATTTGTCAAACAAGCGCACTCACCATATCAAACGGGAATTTTACATTACCAATCAAGCAATGTACGAGAAGAAGACCAACATCAAATGGATTCCCGGCACAGATCAAATAGCGGATGTCCTGACCAAGGCACTGGGTAAATCAGCACATCTGAAATGCGGCGCTGTTATTCAAGGTTTTATTCGCTAGTTTTTTTTTTCTTTCTTTTCCCTTATTTTTTGTTTTGTTGTCTTTATTTTATTCTTTTATTTATTTCTTTTCTCTATATCCTGGTACAGGTTTCTTGTCGAGGGGGGGGATGTTGTGACATTAGATTAGATCTCAACTGCGACACCTGTCACAGGTTGTGTACATAGACTATTTATCTCCTTTTCCTCTCTCTTGTGATAGAAAGTATTGATTATTGCGAGCTACACTCACAACAGAGCAGACTTGGAGCAGTACTGAAGCAGCTCCGGCGCAGAAACCAAAGCTGCATTAGAGATGGCCAGTGGGTATCCGTTTGGCGGTACCCGGCACCCGTTGGCGGGTACCCGCCACTGCCCTTTGAGTACCCCTCTGCAGGTGCCGTGTACGGGTCCGGGTATGAAATTTGGGCCAGAAAATCACCGGGTACCCGGTAACCAAACGGGTACCCACCGTTGTCAGCAGTGGATGGCCGGCCATCAACCAACTCGATGGCCAGCCATTGAGTGGGGTACACACCCCGCTTGATGACCGGACATCAAGCAGAGTACACGCCCTGCTTGATGACCGGACATCAAGCGGAGTACACACCCCGCTTGATGACCAGACATCAAGCGGGATACACATCTCACTTGATGGCCGGTGCACTCCATGACCAGCCATCGAGTGGGATGCGCACTCAATGACCATTGACCGGTCACCGAGTACACACCCCGCTCAATGAACGGTCATTGAGTGGAGTACACACCCTCGATGACCGGCCATTGTTGAGCGGAGTACACACCTCCCCATCCCACGTGATGACCGGACATCGAGTGGGGTGATTACAATGGCCGGTCACTGAGCAGGGTGTGTACTCTGCTTGATGACCGGCCTACACCCCCACTCGATGGCCGGTCATTGGGTTGAGTGCGCATCCCACTCGATGGCCGGTCATCGAGTGGGATGTGCACCCCGCTCAATGTGCAGTCATTGAGAGGGGTGTGTACTGCGCTCAATGACCGGCCATCGAGAGGGGTGTGTACATACCCCACTCAATCGGTCACCAGTGCGGTACCCGCGGTACCTGCCTCAAGTACTGCCGGTACCCGTCGGCGGGTGCCCTGTCCGGGTCTGGGTGTCCAAAATTGGTGAAATTCACAGCAAGTACCCGCACCCGTTGCGGGTACCCGGACCCGTCGCGGGTACCCGGACCCGTTTGGCCATCTCTAAGCTGCATCATGTCACTTGCCATCAAGTGACTATAATTTTCCCCAGGTGATATTTCATGAAAACATACAACCTTATTTGAATGGGCTGTCAAACGCTTCCCTGCAACAAAAGTGCGTATGGCAGTATGTCACATCTGTATGTTTTCAACTTTGAGGACCCTAAATTAAAATTTGTGCTTGCTCTTTCATCTGCATGGTAAGTAGAAATGTAATACTACAGGTGCTCCTTTCATGTAATGCCTAAGGAACAGTGTGTCATATCCCACATCCATAGCTCATTCAGCATGTGTTTCAGAGTTATGTGGCATTGGGTTCATTATTGGACAATTCTTGTTGCACTGCCACTGAAACTCCTGTTTGGAGTGATTTCAAGCAACAATTACACCAGATGAGCAATAAATTGTGATCATGTGGGGATGTAGCAGGTTCCTACATGTTAGGACTCAGTCACAATATTAAGGTATTACAGATGCCAATAGGAATCCCTGTGATTACTGGATTTATGATGTGGCCAATACAGAACTAACCTACGGCCTGCTGGGAAACTTCTCTAACAAAATTCAGTTGCTGTACATGAGGTTTGAAGGCACTGAGCCACATGAGCTAGGCTGAAGGTGCCAGACAAGTTTGTGTTCTGCTTCCAAAATGAGCTACACACAAAAGTACAAAACTTCCTGTACTTCCTGTCAAGTTCTTGGAATCAGAATTATCATGTCAAGCAAGACCAATGACATCCCCAAAACATTGGTAAAACAATATACCCAGGCAAGACATGTTCAATCAGATTTGTAAAGATAGGAGCCACATTGCAACCAAACATCAATTTATGTAAGCACCTTTTAATGGTTTGATAATCAAGTATGATAGAATATGATGAAGTGAGGTGTAAATTTAATGTGAAACATCACTTTGCTGCAGCAAAACATATTGACACATGTCAAGATGTCACTCAATACAACTTATCAATCTTGCTCATAACCACACTGCAACAGGAGGGCCCCCCACGCAAGCTGCCAATATGTCACTGCAATCCAGGAAAAGGATGTGTCAGAGTGCATTTCATGTCTCATTTGCTACGAAAATCTGATTTTTGCAGGAAGAAAACCTGCATTGAATTTCCCAATTTTGTCTATAAATAGGGGGCTTGGAGGGAGCACCCTTCATTCCCTCACACCAAACCTGCAAAGCAGTCTTTGAGTTTTTGAATAGCTATATACAAGAGGTAAATAATTCTGTTGCATATTGATCAAATGTGATCATATAGACATAGATTCAATAGAACAGAGCTCATATACTCCGGTTTGTTTTGGCTGCCCATCCAGGATAACTGTCATAAAATTCACAATGGTTAACTTACTGAGATTTTTTATAGTTAAGCTTCACTTTTTCTGTCGTAAATAACCAGCCAAAAGAGTATGGCTAAATGTTGAATAATTCTGTTCAGCTCCAAGCAATTGGTTCAGTGGCTGGCATACCTGTAGGAAGAGACACTTCGCCTGCTGCCACAGCAGTCCTTGCTGCTGAAGCGGATCATGGCAGTGGTGCTTTGGAGGCTCACTCCGCTGAGCATGCCTTAGATCCAATCCCAAGCCATCACAACCTACCAGCTGAAAATCAAATGGCTGTTAGGGAATCCCCTCGTTTCCCAGAAGGAGACAGCAAAGTGAGTTCCCATCGAAACCAGAGCCGACGCAATAGACTTTTTCATGGGCACTGATGATGATGAATGTTTTTCCCATTTTCTTTATGGATAGGGCGACAAAGAGCACATAGTTGACAGCGATGAAGAAGGGAGCACTTCCGAGATGGACGCGTCTGCAAACGGGAAGGAGCACGCGGCAGAAGCGGAGGGCGAAAGGGAAGAGCGAGCGGGCCTAGTGGCCCTGGGTCAGCCTGGAAAGGATGCCGCGCTGGGCGCCCGTCGGGGCGTGCTTCCGCGGCTTTTGCGCTGGGAGAATCTCCGGCCGATGGCGATGACGGCGGCCAAGGCGGCGGGGATTTTTTACCTGACCATGAAAGTGGGGGACTTGCGTCTCTTGACATGGGATGAAATGGTGCAAATCAAGGATTCTGTGGCCTTGCTAGGCACTACCCTCGGCGCCTTTGTTGTCACTTACCCGTGTGAATTCGCTCCTGAAGTCTGTCGACAAATCGCCATGCTCATCTGTGGTGTAAAAACCCCGGGGAAGGAAGAAAAGGTACCACCCGACTACACGATCGTAGCGGGCGGTACCTTTTCTTCCTTCCCCGGGGTTTTTACAGGTTATGAGCCCAGCGTTGCCTCTGTTGCGTGTTCAATTCCCATTGCCTGCATCTCGCACATGTCACATCTCCCCAGCTTGTAACCCTCACATAACATGACATAACTGTATTAGCTACTCCTAGTCTTACCTATAAGCATATTATTGATTATTAGTTTAGGAGTGTGGTTGCCTCAAAATAGTTCCACGGTTCATGGGTGCCAAAAGTCCCATTTTAAGATAAATCATAGTATAGTCTTTACAAATAGCATTAGTATAGTAGCCAGTATGCGTGAAAGTTGACAGTTAACAAGTCTGTCGGGGAGTAACACTTAGATTTGTATGTAGTTTCACACCAGCCCATTTGGTGTCCAATCCAATATCACCTCTGTTATCAGTGATATTGGCTTGCGGGGGAGTGTTATGGCCTGGTGTATACCTCTCCGGGGGAGAGTTGATGCCCGCTACGATCGTGTAGTCGGGTGGTACCTTTTCTTCCTTCCCCGGGGTTTTTACATGTGGTGACTCTACTTCTCACCATTGCTATTACACAACATTGCCAAGATCAGCTTGGACCGGGTGACTTTCTGTATCCAATCTTCTTCTAGCTGCAAAATGACTGTTCCAACACGCGTGGCAAACTCCATTCCTGATATACCCAGTGTCTTTTTTTTTTACTTCCTTTTTGATCGGTCGGTTTTTTTTTGTCCTCCACCTCGCTAGAAATCTTCGGGACAGATCCTACATATTGGCCATTATTTTGAAGCCACTTAGACCAGCATGATAAAACATCCAAAATCCAAAAAGAAATACTACTCCTTCTTGATCTCCATGTGTTTGAAACCGGGCACGCTCATGGGACAGTGGAGTGACTGGTCAGACGGTTGGTCTGCTTTAGTCCACGATGCCACCCCAATGACTGTCTGCGCCAAAACTTAACGTTGCTGGGCCTTTTAAAGAGGTGCTTTAGTGCCCACCCTGCACAACAAAATCTGTTTGGTTGTTTGTTTGAGGACAAAAGCAAACCACTTTCATCCAATCGCTTTGTATTAATTTCCTTCTTTCGTAATTTGCAGCCCGGCGCATGCAGATCTGGCTGGTTGTGTAAGATCATGGTGTCTCCAGATTTGTGGGGTCCGGTACATACATACATAGCTCGTTTATGTGATAAGCGGTGTTTGTATTAATTGGTATCTGTTGAATCCTTTTCTGCTCTGCATTCACAAACCAGTCCTTTGATTTGATAAGGACAACACTTTCTGTGGTTGTATTTTCTTCCAACAGTATGAATGTTCCTCGCTTCATGCCCCGCATTTTAGCAACACCAGAGGCCAAGGCGGTGTGATGTCCCGACGCCGGCCTGGCGCTGCCCCCTTTGTTGAGCGGATAAAGACGCCGTCCTTATCTTCCTTTCCTTTACCTCTGTATGCGGTCTTCTAAAGACTCGCCTAGTTGTCTCTTGCCCATTGTTGTCCTTGTTTCTATTCGCGGACTCTTTGGAGTCCGCTCCTCTTGTTGTCCTTTGTTTCTCTTGGGCCTAGCCAATCTTGTAGCTAGAGGCCCTCCCCTATAAATAGAGGCTCCATCCCCCGCCTGGAATGGAGCCTCAGCGCACTTTCAGCTATCTTTCCGTACAAAACCCAGCTGTCATCACAGCGGCTTCGCCGCTGCAAATTTGAGGTGTGATTTCTAAGGAAAAAAGCAAAAGAAAGTAAACCAACTGCTTCTTTTCCAGAACAAAAGTCAGTATGGATCCTCACTCAATGAGCAGAAGCTATCTCGAAAGCGAGTGGTCAAAATACAATATTAGGGAGTTTCAAGTGGCTAGGAGCCCCTCACATTCACTTTTGTAAGTTAGAGTTCAGGTTTGTTCTGACACACCAAGTGGCAAAAGGAAGATCTGCAGGTCTCCCAGAAGTGATCTAGAGCCCAAAAGGCCAGATTTCCCTGTGAAATTTAGACTCTTCGGGTCTAAACCAACATCTGCGGGGGTCCCAGATGGCACGGGAAGTCCTCCAGTACCTCTTGAAAGTTGGCGGCTGAGCTGTTCAATACTAGGGCTGAAAGTTTCTTTTGAAGTTCAAGGAATGGATATAATCCACGGTGCTTTTTTTATGTGAAACGACGGAGAAAAAACAATGCCTTTTTGTCTAGATAAGTATTTCTAGTTTCTAATTCAACTTCATTTACAGGGAGAACAATGTGGTGGAGGGAAAGGGTGGAGAACGTATTGCAACTTACTTTAGAAAAACAAATCACAGTCACATATATTAGAGAAAAGAGATAAGAAAGAGGGAGAATGAAGAAGACGAAGACACAAGAATGGGTGGAACTAAGACCAAGCCAATGAGAAGAGTTAACAACTCGTCTGTGCTATCAGATTTTGAAGATTGCTAGAAGGGAGCAAAAAGGGCTATGAACTCAGCCGTCTCACCAAAGAAAGCCAAGATGCCAAAGATTCAAAAGCATATGGGCAAAGTTTCTTACAGCCACTGGAATACATAAGCTCATTGGCATCATGCATGATCGTCAAGATCTTGGTAGCCTCGATCTGGTCGAAGATCAGTCTGTCCGTTCCTTCATTGACCAGTGCCAGCAGCTCATCAATCTCGATCTTCGCATCATCCGAGCGCATACACGTCTTTCCTAGTCTTTGCTTAAACAGTCTGATCTTGTAATACGCGCACAACAAGACGAAAAAGAAAAATGATGAGGGTCGGTTCGGAGAGAAAGTAGATTAGACAGATGAAAGGATACCTTTCAACACTCAGCTCGGCGAGGCTTGTGGAATTCGAATCGGCGATCTGCGATTCTTGCGCCGTAGTAGGTCGAACAGGGATAAGATCTACCTCCATCTGCTCAGATGATTGTTGGTTGAGAGAATGAGAGCCAGAGGCGGTCGCTTGAGGCACGGTTCCTCGGGAGCGTGTAGGATACTTCGAGCGACTGGCCGGCTGGGCTGGGTCTGTGGCCTCAGCCTCAGCCTCAGCCTCTTCATCGCTTTCGTCTTCATCGTCCATCTCTTGCTCATCGGAACCAACAACTCCTTTCTTCGGCTTGTCCACCTTCCTCCTCTTGTTTCCACTCCGGCTCTTCCGCGACTTGATCACCTCTTTGAATAGTGCAAAGCGTAGAATCGCTTCCGCGCCATGCGCATGAGCTGTGCTGACCGTCGGCGATAGTCGCGCTTTGGCATGCGCAGTCGCCAGATGGATCAGAGTTTCCAGAGTACGTGCGGTAAGCGGAGTCGTCTGAAAAACAAATCAGAGGAAATCAATATTTTGTCAAGAAGCTCAAAGTTAGATCAGCAAATGGATCCTCCCCCGTACCCTCTTTTGGTTGGACTGTAGGTCATCATTTCGAGGAGATGAATAAACTTCGACGATCAGGGTGGTCGCATCTTGAGTGAGAGCGGGTTTACAGTTGTTCTTAGCGTATTGGATGTATTTTTTGATAAACTCTATCGACAGCGCTTCCTTGCGACGACGGTCGCCTTGACCCTCCTCATCATTCCCAGTCACATCGGCAAGAGCGGATTGAATTTTTTGAATACAATGGTTTCCTTGGCAGCACCGGGGTCGAGAGAATCAATTCCAATGCCGACTGACAGGTTCTGCTGGAGGACATCAACAGCTGGAGTGCCTTCTTCCACGCCGGGTTGTAAGTAACGATACATGCGCAAGACATGTTCGGATCTCTTCCGATCTCGATGCTCATCAGAATCATCTGTCACGATAAAGAACAAATCGAAACGCGAGAGAAGCGAGTGCGATATTCCGATGAGGGGCCTTGAGAACATGTCACTGTCCATAGATTGAAGCGGCTGCGGCGATCACCGAGCATCGGGCAATGAATGAAGAGTGAATTCCAGCCTTCGCGATCGTAACGGTCTGTTGTTCCATCACCTCATGAATTGCCACCCGATCGACGTCAGACATCTTGACGAATTCATCGATACAAACCACGCTTCTATCCGCCAGGACCATAGCACCGGCTTCTAAACGTCTTTCGCCTGTTTTCTTGGCTGTCGTGACGGCCGCTGTCAGTTGTCGTTGTCGTCTTTGTATTGGGCGTCCTGGCGGGCGGCCTCGGTGCGGATGCGGCGGTCGGCCAGCTTGATGAGCAGCGCCAGGGTCCGGTCGGTCGTCGGTTGGCCGCCATCTTTGGGGTACGAGTGTATGTTTCCGCAGGAGGGGGCCGGGCTGTGGGGAGGCGGGGGAGAGGGGGACGATGGTGGTGGAGGAGAAGTGGGGGCGGTGGTGGGCGTGGTGGTGCTTGGGGCTGGCGAGCAGGTGGTCCGTGGCAGTCTGGCAGTGTTGCTGTTGCTGGTGGTGGTGGTCCGTTTGCTTCGTTGCTGCTGGGCAAGTGGTTCTTGGGCTGGTTTTGTGGGGTATGGTGACGTGGCAGCCCAACAAACACAACATCACCCATCACCCATCACAGCTCATGTCACTTTGTGTCTTTGTGTAATACAAACACCGCTCACATCAACGAGCTGTGGACCCCCAAAAAATCTGGAGACACCATCTTATACAACCAGACACAATCTGAACGCGCCTGGCCGCAAAATACGGAAAAAGAAAACAAAAAGCGATCGGGTGGAAGTGGTTCGCTTTTGTTCCCAAACAAACAAACAGATTTTGTTGTGCAGGGTGGGCACTAAAACACCTTTTGTATGAAAAGGCCCAGTGACGTTAAGTTTTGGCGCAGATAGTCATTGGGGTGGCATCGTGGCCTAGAGGCTAGAGCAGACCAACCGTCTGACCAGTCACTCCACTGTCTCATGAGCCTGCCCGGTTTCAAACACATGGAGATCAAGAAGGAATAGTATTTCTTTTTGGATTTTGGATGTTTTATCATGCTGGTCTAAGTGGCTTCAAAATAATGGCCAATATGTAGGATCTGTCCCGAAGATTTCTAGCGAGGTGGAGGACAAAAAAAAACCGACCGATCAAAAAGGAAGTAAAAAAAAAAGACACTGGGTATATCAGGAATGGAGTTTGCCACGCGTGTTGGAACAGTCATTTTGCAGCTAGAAGAAGATTGGATACAGAAAGTCACCCGGTCCAAGCTGATCTTGGCAATGTTGTGTAATAGCAATGGTGAGAAGTAGAGTCACCACAGATGAGAATGGCGATTTGTCGACAGACTTCAGGAGCGAATTCACACGGGTAAGTCACAACGTAGGCGCCGAGGACAGTGCCCATCCAGAGCACAGAGTGCGCAACATTCTTGTATTGCTCTATGTCATCCCGTGTCAAGAAACGCAAGTCTCCCCAATTCCTTCCTACCAGATGGGCCGCTTGTGTGCCCAGTTTGGTCAGGTAAAAAATCCCCGTCGCCTTGGCCGCCGTCATCGCCATCGGCCGGAGATTTTCCTTGCGGAAAAGCCACGAAAGCACGCCCCGACGGGCGCCCACGCTGGCATCCTTTCCAGGCTGACCCAGGGCCACTAGGCCCGCTTGCTCTTCCCTTTCGCCCTCCGCTTCTGCCACGTGCTCCTTCCCGTTTGCAGACGCGTCCATCTCGGAAATGCTCCCTTCTTCATCGCTGTCAACTATGTGCTCTTTGTCGCTCTATCCATAAAGAAAATGGGAAAAACATTCGTCATCATCAGTGCCCATGAAAAGATCTATTGCGTCGGCTCTGGTTTCGATGGGAACTCACTTTGCTGTCTCCTTCTGGGAAACGAGGGGATTCCCTAACAGCCATTTGATTTTCAGCTGGTAGGTTGTGATGGCTTGGGATTGGATCTAAGGCATGCTCAGCGGAGTGAGCCTCCAAAGCACCACTGCCATGGTCCGCTTCAGCAGCAAGGACTGCTGTGGCAGCAGGCGAAGTGTCTCTTCCTACAGGTATGCCAGCCACTGAACCAATTGCTTGGAGCTGAACAGAATTATTCAACAGTTAACCATACTCTTTTGGCTGGTTATTTACGACAGAAAAAGTGAAGCTTAACTATAAAAAATCTCAGTAAGTTAACCATTGTGAATTTTATGACAGTTATCCTGGATGGGCAGCCAAAACAAACCGGAGTATATGAGCTCTGTTCTATTGAATCTATGTCTATATGATCACATTTGATCAATATGCAACAGAATTATTTACCTCTTGTATATAGCTATTCAAAAACTCAAAGACTGCTTTGCAGGTTTGGTGTGAGGGAATGAAGGGTGCTCCCTCCAAGCCCCCTATTTATAGACAAAATTGGGAAATTCAATGCAGGTTTTCTTCCTGCAAAAAGCAGATTTTCATAGCAAATGAGACATGTCATGCACTCTGACACATCCTTTCCCTGGATTGCAGTGACAGATTGACAGATTACATGGGAGGTCCCTCTTGTTGCATTGTGGTTATGAGCAAGATAGATAAGTTGTATGAAGTGACATCTTGACATGCATCAATATTTACCACAGCAAAGTGATGTTTCACCGTTAAAGTTACAATTCACTTCATCATATTTCATTACACTTGATTATAAAACCATTGAACAGGGCTGACATAAATGGATGTTTGGTTGCACTGTGGCTCCTATCTTTACAAATCTGGTTGAACTTGTTTTGCCAATGTTTTGGGGATGTCATTGGGCTTGCTTGAAATGATAAGTCTTATTCCATGAACTTTACAGGAAGGACAGGCAGTGTTGTACTTTTGTTTGTAGCTCATTTTGGGAGCAGAACACAAACTTGCCTGGGACCTTCAACCTAGCTCATGTGGCTCAGTCACCAGGGGGGGAATGGTCGCACTCTCCAGAGAGTGCCAGATGCTAACTTCTTTCAGGAAGTCTGCCAGATGTGAGCTGTGCCTCAGTTTTAACTCAGTCATGTGCTAGCTTGATGTCATGTTCAACCAATATCAATCTCTGCTCTAGTCATGCTTGTATAATCTGGTGAGTTAACACCACAACACAAGGCTGTGGCAATTGAGATACTTCCAGTCATATTTTCTTCTGTAACCATCAAGCATGACATCTGTTGAAGCAGTGCAAGACATGCTTATTCATAGGGATGACACAAAGTACTCCTTGGCAAGTACACAGAACGTGTAGAGTAGTACTTTCAGGCTTACAATAAGTACTCATCTATGGGTGCTGGGTGTGGGTGCAGGTGCCAGGATCTTGGAATGAACAACAGGCAAGTATTTGGTACAAGTAATCACCATACATCTGTGACCCACAGGTTGTCTTGTTTGCACCACATTTTTACAATTACACATAATACAACCACCAGGAAAAAAAAGTAGTCACTTGATGGCAAGTGACATGACACAGCTTTGTTTTCAGCTCCAACACTGCTCCAATGCTGCTCCTCTCCACCAGCACATCTAGGGCTCACATGATAGGTGTCAGGATCAAAGCACTCAATGTGAAAAAACCAGATGATGCTCAGCTTTTGCCCTGGCCCAGCTGATTCTCAGCTTTTACCCTGGCTCAGCTGATGCTCAGTTTTTCCCCTGGCCAAGCTGATGCTCAGCTTTGGAACTGGCCACCTGCTGATCATCTTTGGCCGTGGCACAGCTGATGCTCAGCCTTGTCCATGGCTCAGCTGATGCTCAGCTTTGGCCCTACCCTAGCTGATTTTCAGCTCTGGTCCTGTCCAAGCTGATTCCCATATTTTTCCCTGGCCTGGCTCAGCTGATACTCAGCAAGCTGAGCATCAGCTGTCCAGCGAGCCCAGGACTGGGCCAAAGCTGAGCATCAGCTGGGACAGGACTAGGAAAAGGCTGAGCAAGGACTGGTACAAAGCTGAGCATCAGCTGCGCCAGGACTAGTACAAAGCTGAGCATCACCTGGGCAATGACTGGTCAAAAGGCTTTATTCCAATTCTGAGAGTAAGCTGCGTGAAAAAGCTGAGTATGGGCTGGGCAGAAAAGCTGAGTATGAACTGGGTGCCAAAGCTTAGTATCAGCTGAACAGAACTGAGGATCAGTTGGGCTCATCAAAAACTGAACAGGACCTCCTTGGTAAATTTTGGAAGTTGAGGAGATGGTTGGAAATTGGGGTAGATAGTGGATAGATATTGGATAGATGGTGGGTAGCTGGCTGGAGCTGGTGTAATGTCACTTGTCATCAACTGACTATTTTATTTTCCTGGTGAACAGTACAACTTCTGTGCTGCGATTCAAATTGACCTTTGAGGCTCTGGCTGGAGAAATTCCAACAATTGCACATCTCTGACTGGGGAAATGCCTGCAATCACAGTCCTCAATTCTAGGGATTCCTCCTGTCAAAGATTTGCACTGCCTCTTTGACTGGAGGAATCCCCCCATCTGAGGAGGCATACCCCCCCTCTGACGGAGGGATTCCTGTTGAAGAGTTATTTAAATCTCTTTTACCAGAGGGATCCCTTTGGTCAATCAGGTGTACATACCTTTTTGACCAGAGGAATACCTGCGGTCAAGGTGTACATACCTCTGACCACAGGAATAAATCCCTCCTGTTGGATTTATGTAAAACTCTTCCACCAGAGGAATCACTGTGGTTGAAGATGTTTACACACCTCTGACTGGAGGAATCAATCCCTTCTGTTGGACTTGTGTACACCTTATTGATCAGAGGAATGCCTTCCATCAAAGAGGTGAGTCCACTCAGGGAGCTGGATATGTGAACAGCTTGCCAAGCTGGATAAGCTTTCCAAGAAAAGGGACTGCTCCTAACAGGCCCTCTCAGCCAAGCAGGACGGGAGGATTCCTCCCGGAGAGCTGACATACCATTCTGCCGCTGGGATGACTCCTCCCAGTGAGCTGGATACATATGAATCCAGCTTGCCAAGATGACTTGCCCCAGTGACCGAGCTGAATACATATAGGGAGGTCCTCCCAGCGAGCTCTCAATTGCCCAGCTGGATATATATATACCCAGCTTGCCGAGAGGACTGCTCCCGTAGAGCTGGATAATTATGTATACAGCTCGCAGAGGGGGGTTCTCAAAGCAAGCTGGGTACTTTGTATCCAGCCAGCTCGCTGAGAGTCGCTGGGAGGAGTCCTCTTGGCAAACTGGATATATTCCAGCTTGGCAAGGAATGTTGTTGCCCATGTCCAACCTCAGGTTTGGGAAAACCTGAGGGTGGAAATGTCAAGCACAGACCCTTGTGACATTGCACACCTATGTCACAGGTGCAAACGGTTCATCTCAGGGAGACTCCCTTCAATGGCCGGTACAGGTGCCAACCATTGAAGGGATTGAGTACTCCCATTGGTGACCAATACTAATCAGCCATCAAAGGGAGTTTGAACTCCTCCTGATGGCCGGTATGGCTCGGCAATCAGAGGCAAAATCCCTCCAATGGCTGGGCTGTACCGGCCATTGAGGGGAGTACACACTCTGACTGCTGGTTGGTGCAACTTGGCCATCAGAGGGCTTCAATGGTTGAGTTGCACCAGCCATCAAACAGGGTGTGCACTCTCTTTGATGGCCAGTACGGCCCGGCCGTTGCGGTGGCCCCTCTCGTGGCCAGCTAGTCAAGACATCACCGCCACCAGGATCATCAAGACTCTCCCCTCAAGATCCCATCATCAAGGCATCAAGAACCCAAACCTCAATTTCCCTCTTCATCACCTCCCCACTTTCAACTGGCTCCCCCTTCAAGATCTTCCCCCTCATTTTCCTTCTGTCTATCTTCCCATCTCTCTTCCTTCTCAGTTCCCCATCCCCCTTCAGCTTTCTTGGTCCTAACACAGCGCCTGCTGTGGGTTTATTTTCTTGTTTGTTTCTGGTTTCTTTCCTTTCTGTTTGGTTTGTCTGTTTTGAGTGTTTTCTGGCTTTTCATTCCTTGCTTCTTTTCTTTCTTCTCTCTGCCTCTTTCTTCCTGACTCATCACACTATGTTTCCTTTATTTTCCCTTGTGTTTAAAAGAATACGAGCAACTGAAAGGTTATATTGCTTGTTAGAATGCTATTTACAAAGGTATAGTTCTGAGATGAGTAGAAAAAGTCTGCACAAGTATGCACCTGAAAGCAGGGCAGAATGTGCCTGGGATCTGTGTCTGAAAGAAGGTTTAAAGGGCGATGCGCTTGGCGCGGTGCTGTCACGTCAACGGTTATGTGCGCGGGAAAAAGGTCCTGTACGCCGAGCAGTTTGCAACGCAAGATACACACAATGCCGGCTTCAGTTTCTTTTTTCTGTTTTGTTCTTTCTTTTCTGTCTTGTTTTCTACTCACGGGTATAAGTCGAGTTATCGCAATAACTTCGTCTTATCCTGTCTGAACGCTTCCAATGCGTCTGTTTCTAGTGGATGAATGAATCAACGTCTGCGTTAGATTCAGGGTCTTTTCTTTTTTGTGCTTGGTCTGGTATGTGCTGTACTTACAGATAGCTGTTGCTTCCAATAGTCTGCCTAGTAGTTCTGGTTGATTCTTGGGACCAAGTCATTCCTCGAGAGTTCTGCATAAGAACACGGCAAAGTTAGTCTTAAGGTTTTAAGTCTACTTTCCGCTTGATCTCGGGACGTACAAGCTTCTCCGTCTGGGCTGAGTTTGGCTTTGGGCGTTGACCAATAAGGTTCTAGCCTGGTTCGCTTCTGCAATCGTCAAGCAATACTATGCATCAGCTTCTGTGGTTAGGGCTGGGGTCTGGGGTCTGGACTGCGAAAGGGTTTACCTTTCTCTGCAGCTGGGCTTGGGCTTGCGCCTTGGTCTGTCCGCGCGAGCTTCCTTAAAGATTGCTGCGGGTGTGGGTCTTGGTCCAGATTCCTACAGCCTCGCATACTTTGAGTTGTGAGATTCGAAGTAGCTTCTGAGATTCGGATGATGCCAATTTGGGCAAGAGAGCGGCGGATGACCGATCTTCCAAGAGGTTTCGTGAGGAAATCAGCGGCATTGGCGCTTGTCTTGACGTATCGGAGTTTGATGATTTTGAACAGGATGAGCTCGCGGACAAAGTGAAGCCGGATATTCATGTGTTTCGTCCGGAAGCTGTTTTGAGAGGTTTCGCTGTTGGCCAGGTCAATGGCGCCTTTGTTGTCCACTGCCACGTCGATGTTTTCAACCGATTTTTGAAGTTCAATTTCTTTGATGAGGCTCGCGAACCATGCGAGGTCCCTCCCAAGATCCGAAAGGGCCTTATACTCGGCCTCCGCAGTCGAGAGGGAGACTGTTGGCTGTTTACTAGACTTCCAATTAAGCAAGTGGGAGCCGGCCGTCACCACAAAGCCGGTGGTGGCCCTTGAGTATCCGGGCAGTTCCCCCAGTCGGCATCCGAAAAGGATTTGAGGCAGGCGGATTCTGATCGTCCGACTTGCCTGGTGCCTGACAGGTAGCGGAAAACTTGCACCGCCGCCTGGTAGTGCTTGACTCCTGGTTCCTCCAGATACTGAGATAGCTGGCTGACCGCCAGGGAGATGTCTGGTCTAGTAAGGATGCTTAGGTAATTTAGCGATCCCACGAGTCCCCGGTAATTGATGTTTAAATTCTTGAGAGTCTTGATTTCATGGGGGGTTGCTTTAGAGAGTCTCTCTCTGGGATTGAGGGGACAGGAGGCGGGATGCTCCCTGTCGAGACCGTATTCGGCTAGCTTCCGCTCGACGTATTGTGTTTGGTTTATTTGAAGCCCGCCCTTGAAACGCTCAATGTTCATGCCGAGAAGGAACTCCGCTTCACCCGGATACTTGATCTCGAAATCCTTCTCCATTTCGCGTCGAAATACCTCAGGCTTGTGGCTGATGATGACGATGTCATCCACATGCGCAAACAGCCAGGTTGCTGGCTTGCCATCTTGCTCGCGTCTCCAGAATACGCAGGGGTCGGATACTGAGATATTGAAGCCTAGTGTCTTTAGGTAGCTGGTCAAGCGCTTGTACCAGACGAGCGGGGCTTGTCGCAGTCCATATATGGCTTTATTCAGGTGAAGGACGGAGTTAGGAGGGCAATCGTACCCCTGCGGCGGCAGCAGGGTGACCGTTTCCTCCAGGGGGCAGGTTAGGAAGGCACTTCTGACGTCGAGCTGATGTATCTTCATCCCGTGGTTGACTGCGAATGAGATGAGTAGCCGCAGAGAGGCGGCCTTGCCCGTTGGGGCATAAATTACGTTGAAGTTTCTTCCATGGACCTGTCGAAATCCCTGCGCGCAAATCCGCGCTTTAAATTCGATGACCTCGTTGGAGGCTCCCAACTTCTTCCTGTAGGCCCAGGTGGATGGAATTGGCTCGTCAGATTGGAGTCGTTGGCGGACAATCCAGACCTGGTGGCGCAGCATATTGGCGATCTCTTTTTGCTCCGCTTGAGTCCAGCTGTCACAATCGGCTCCGCTCATTGCCTGTTTGTGGTTCTTGGGGTCGACTCCAATCTCAATGATGAAAGCTTGTCGAAGCCGTTTGCCTTCTATGATGTTGCTGGCGTCGATCCCACTGGAGATCTCCTTTGGTGGCGGCGCCGATGTCCAGGCATAGCGCCTCCCCGCCGGTAGAGACGCCTGTTGCCGGTCAGTTGGCTTCTTGGGGTTTTCCTGGGTGAGTTGCATGTCGGGGCTGGCAGAACGCAGTTCTTGAACGATCCGGGAGATGTCCCGCTCCTCCTCCTCCAGTTCCCCGGCTGGTTGAGAGTCCTGTTGATCATAGCTTGAAGGGTCTTCTTTGGCGAATGGCAGCGGATCCGCTGAGTTGAAACTCGGTAGTTTGTTAGGCCCGAGAGCCAGATGGTTTTTGTTGAGCGCTGGGCATTCGGGGAAGGTTGCTTCGTCGAAGTGGACATGTTTGGCTGTGATTATCGACATATCTTCAAAGCGAAGGACTCAATAAGATGAGTAGTTGTTCTCGTAGCCGAGTAAGACTCCCTCCCATGATATGGAGGCAAATTTTGCGACCCTTTTTGGTTTAGGCTTGACTATCCAGACTCGGCAGCCGAACGGCCGGAAGAAATGGATGTTCGGCTTGGCTTTGAAGAGTAGCTCGAGTGGGGAGGATTTGCTTTTAGCCAGTGAGGGGAGGCAGTTGGTCGTTGCTGTGGCCGCTTTCACTGATTCTGCCCACCATTCTGGGGCCAGGTTGGCCTGCATGAGCAGACAGCGTGTCATGTCAATTATCGTCTGGTTTGCTCTTTCAGCTAGGCCGTTGTTTTGAGGAGTGTAGGCGGGAGCGACGTTGTGCTGAATACCCTCGGCTTTGAGGAACTCGCCTAGGGTGCCATTTACGAATTCGCCGCCTCCGTCGGTGATGATCTTCTTGAGGTTGTGGCCCGTTTGCTTCTCGAAGAACACCTTGTAGTCAAGGATGGCACTCGAGGCTTGGCTTTTCTCCTTGAGGATCACCGTGTGAATATATCCAGTGAACTGGTCGACTAGTGTTAAGAAATAACGGGCTCCGCCATTATTTGGAGGTGAGACAGGTCCAACCAGGTCACCGTGCACCACGCTGAGGGGCGCGTCAGCGTCTTTGAAGGAGCCATTACAGGGAATGCGAGTGAGCTTGCCCTGCATGCAGGCCGAGCATGAGTGCGTTTTGGTGAGATCTATTTTCTCTTGAGTGGCCTGAGCAATCCGGCCGGAACTAGCGTGACCGAGCCTGTTGTGCCACTTTTGAAAGTCGGATAGACGGGGCGCAATTGCTGTGGACAGGCTTGTCTTGTGGTTGGGTCTTGCCCCTGCTATTTCGAGCAGGTCGTTGTCTATGCCCACTCGAAACGGGTCCGCATCGTCTAGCTTTACTTCAAAGTGACCGTCGTTCTTGCTGATGACGACCCGGCAGTCCATGAGCTGAACCATGGAGATGAGGTTCCTGGAGAGATTAGGCACGAAGAGAGCGTCGGGAAGATTGAGGATCTGACCCGAGGGAAGGCGCATGTGGGCTGTCCCCTTTGCCACTGCGACGAGCTCCGACTTGCCGCTCCCGGTAACGATGCTTATGTGGACTGGTGTCGTTGCCGAGAAATAATCCAGGGAGTTAAGCATATGATTGCTTGCTCCCGAGTCGAGGATTGTCGAGAGAGCTGTACCGGTCAGGGTGGTGTTGTACGTGAAAGAGGGCTTCACAATGGCCGTATGCAGCGCGTCTTGCTCCTCATCGCCGTCCTCATCATCGGCTGTGGTGTGGTAGGATGAACGTTGCCTCTTCTGGGGCCGATCTTGCTGCTGGAGCGGTCGTTCTGGTGGCCGCGTTGACGGGTGGATAGTCCAGCAGTCTGCTTCGACGTGAGTGGTGGCTCTGGGATTGTGTTTCCCGTGGCTGCAGCGGATGACTGGTCCTGCAGCGCCTGAGCTCGGTCCTCCTTGCCTTTTTGGCTTTCGGCTGGGTCCGGTAGCGAGCGCGGTTGAGGAGGGTTCAGGATCCTCAACGAACTTCCTCTTGGTGACGGTTTCATGGCGGCCTATGTCGCGTAGCTTGGCGATTATCTCCTTGGGCTTGGCCAGAGCTTTGAGATCAGTAAAGAGTGCCTGCATTAGCATGGGGCGACGCTTCGTGATCTTGCCGACGATGCCGCAACCAACGAGAACGTCAGGGACTTTCAGGCCGAGTGAACTGAACTCGGTGAGGCTTTCTTCCATCTCGACGATGTACGAGTTAAGATCTTTGTTATATTGTATGTCGAGCCATTTGTTCCAAACTTGGAACACCGACAATAAGGAGTCGGAGGCGTAGATGGTCTTGATATCCGACCAGATTGAGAAAGGATCCTGTTCGTTGTCGTCGTTGATGACGCTGGTGAAGACCGCATTTGAGAGTGCTTCGCTCAAAATGCTGCAGGTTCTGAGGGCTCCTTGCAGTTCGTCCTCCTCGGGTTCTTCTGACAAAGGCTCCTCAATATAGCTTTCAAGCCGACGGGGTCAAAGATGCATTTTGATTTTCCTTTCCCATAGCGGAAAATTGGTACCGTCGAATTTGGGGACGTTAACGTGATCTTTATCGGGGCTGTACGCATTGCTTTTAGGCTGCGTGGGTACCCGTTCGACGCCGGCACTGGGGCCTTGATTTCGCGTATTTACCATCCTGGCCTGCTTTCAGCTGCTTGTCGTGAGGTCCGCTCGAGCGATGCAAGACTGTAAATCTAAAAGAATACGAGCAACTGAAAGGTTATATTGCTTGTTAGAATGCTATTTACAAAGGTATAGTTCTGAGATGAGTAGAAAAAGTCTGCACAAGTATGCACCTGAAAGCAGGGCAGAATGTGCCTGGGATCTGTGTCTGAAAGAAGGTTTAAAGGGCGATGCGCTTGGCGCGGTGCTGTCACGTCAACGGTTATGTGCGCGGGAAAAAGGTCCTGTACGCCGAGCAGTTTGCAACGCAAGATACGCACAATGCCGGCTTCAGTTTCTTTTTTCTGTCTTGTTTTCTACTCACGGGTATAAGTCGAGTTATCGCAATAACTTCGTCTTATCCTGTCTGAACGCTTCCAATGCGTCTGTTTCTAGTGGATGAATGAATCAACGTCTGCGTTAGATTCAGGGTCTTTTCTTTTTTGTGCTTGGTCTGGTATGTGCTGTACTTACAGATAGCTGTTGCTTCCAATAGTCTGCCTAGTAGTTCTGGTTGATTCTTGGGACCAAGTCATTCCTCGAGAGTTCTGCATAAGAACACGGCAAAGTTAGTCTTAAGGTTTTAAGTCTACTTTCCGCTTGATCTCGGGACGTACAAGCTTCTCCGTCTGGGCTGAGTTTGGCTTTGGGCGTTGACCAATAAGGTTCTAGCCTGGTTCGCTTCTGCAATCGTCAAGCAATACTATGCATCAGCTTCTGTGGTTAGGGCTGGGGTCTGGGGTCTGGACTGCGAAAGGGTTTACCTTTCTCTGCAGCTGGGCTTGGGCTTGCGCCTTGGTCTGTCCGCGCGAGCTTCCTTAAAGGTTGCTGCGGGTGTGGGTCTTGGTCCAGATTCCTACAGTGTTGTTTCTTTTTTCCTGTTTCTCTTGGTTGTTGTGTGTGCGCGCGTGTAGCGCGCGGAGGATATGATGAAATATATGTTACATGTGGCCTCCTGGAGTCCAAGTTCACCGAACTTGGATGATGGGAGGGCATGGCATTCTGATCCCCAGAATACGGTCCATCCAGAGCATATTGATCAAGATTTCCAGAGTCCAAACTTTTGAGCGCCGCTCACTGATCCTTCTTCATTCAGAGTTCCAGATCCCTTGCTTTTCTTCCTTAAGATCACAACCCCCAGCTTTCTCAAAACAAACAACCACCGCCAAGGATCCAAAACCCCGGCAAACATCTCAAAACCATCAAACCCACAAGCTGTCTCAAATCCCCTCATTTCAGCGCTCACCCTCAAGGACCATCCACCCCCAAGGGCAGCCTAAACAGCACCCATCCCCTCACACGACTGCCGCCGCCTAGTACGGACAGGAGTCCCTCACCGTCAAAGGGAGTCTGCCTCTGATGGCCAGGTCGTACCAGCAATTGCAAGGAGTTCAGACTCCCTTTGATGGCTGAGTATTACCGGCCATCAAAGGAATTACACACTTCCTTCAATGGTTGGCACACCTTGGCCATCAAAGGGAGCCTCCCTCCAACAGCTGGATGGTACCGGCCATCGAGGAAAACAGTACTTGCTTCAATGGCTGGTACAATTTGGCTATCAAAGGGATTACCTACCCCCTTTGATGATTGGTCTAACCCGGCCATCAAAGGGAGCACAAAGTCCTTTTGATGGCCAAGTTGTACCAGCCATCAAAGGGGACATGTACTCCCTCTGATGGCGGGGTTAGGCCAACCATCTGAGGGGTTACACACTGCCTTGGATGATTGGTACAACTTGGCCATTGAAGTGAGTCGCCCTTTGACTGCCAAGTTGTACCAACAATCAAGAGGAGTTCACACTCCCATTGATGGCTGTCTTGTACCAGCCATTGAAGGGAGTATGTGTAGGAATACAGGCTCAGACCCGCAGCAACAATTAAGGAAGCTTGCGCGGATAGCTCAAGGCGCAAGCCCAAGCCCAGCTGCAAAGAAAGGTAAACCCTTTCGCAGTCCAGACCCCAGACCTTAGCCCTAACCACAGCAGCTAACACAAAGTATTGCTTGACAATTACAGAGGCGATCCAGGGTAGAACCCTATTGGTCAAAGCCCAAAGCCAAGCACAGCCCAAGCAAAGAACCTTGTACGTCCCCAGAGCAAGCGGCAAGTAGACTTAAACCTTAAGACTAACTTAAACACATTCTTCCGCAGAACTCTCTAGGATTGACTTGGACCCAGAAACAAGCCAGAACTACTGGCCAGACTATCGGAAGCTAAAGCTACCCGTAAGTAAAACCCAGAACAGACCAAGAACAAAGAAAAAGAAAGAACAACAAACAATCTTATTTGTCCAATCACCAGAACCAGACGCATCGGAAGCGTTCAGACAGAACAAGACAAAGTTATTGAGATAACTCGGCTTAGACCCGTGAGTAGATAAAAAGACATACGAAAGGAAACTCAGAAATAGAAACTTAGAAAAAGAAACTGGAGCTGACTCCTTGCCATGCAATTGATTGGCGTGCAGGAATTTTTCAGCACATATAAACGTTGAATTTCAAAGCCAGCACCAAGGGCAATTTTCCTTTCTCATCCTTCAGACATAGATCCTGGGCGCAATCTGCCCTGCTTTCAGGTACATGCTTGCGCCGCTATTCTCTATTCATCCTAACAGAATTAGATCTCTATTCATGTACATAGTTATCTAACAAGCAATTTATCTTTCAGTTGCTTGGTTTCTTTTAGTACGCACCCCCTTCAATGGCTGGTACAACTCAAATATTGAAGGCAGTGTGTACTCTTTTCAATGGCAGGATTTCACGAGCCATTGAGGAGACACACTCCCTTTGATGGCCGGTGCAACCCATCTGAGTTTCCCTGTGATAGCAAGTTGGGTGATGAGGCTATACATCCTTGTTGCCCTACCCCTTACTTCTACCCCCTGAAGGTTGGGCAAGCTGTCATCTGGTCCACTGCAAGGTTTGGCCAAACATTGTGGTGGACAAGGGTGCAGGTTGGAACTTACTTTTGAGAATTGATCAAGGCACACCCCTTTCTGGGGGCAAACCCACACCCAAACCCTTCAAAAAAGGGTGAATGGCCTGCCTGAAAGGAATTCCTTCAAAGTGGCAATTCACCGTTCAATCTCAAAACTTTTACGTCTGGTTTCCTGCCCACCTTTGCCTCCCTCATGACCTTGGAGTTATAACAGGGAGCCCATCCGGTCAAAATAACAACTTACACAATATTAGGCTGTTTTTTGGTCAAAAGAAATTGGCATTTTTTACTCTCTTGCAAGCATTAGGTTTCCCATAAACTCAAATGTGGCAGGTGCTTGCAACATCCACAATTATTCTGAATGAGGAAGGCCCAATCAGTAATAACAACAACAGTACAAATTTGGTTCTGAGAAAATGTGACTACAAGATGGCAAACTGAATAGTGTTACTTCCAGACCATTTTCCATATGCCAATAATAGGACTTGGCTATTATTTTGGGTAAAGTATGAAGAGCACTTAGTTTGACTTATTTCCAAAGAATTGTATGGAACACAATACAAAGTGACTAATCAGATGATAAATATTATAATCATGTGGGTATCAGAGAGTGATAGAGTCTTGCTGGAGCTTGGCTTGGAATCACTTCAAAACCACAATCCCTCAAAAACATCAGGAACTGAAGAAAAGCAGATTGGAATTTGATTTAATTTGGGAAGAGGGGTGACCTTGTAGAATGTTTGCGGCTTACTTGGCCACAGGCTCATCTATGGTCACATTGATATTGATCAGACCTCCTGCAAATACAATTATGATGGACTGAGGGTAAAACTCACATCAGGAGGAGTCACTCATGAGTTCAGACTGGAATACAAATAAATTCAGAAAAATTCTCCTGCAGACCTCAGAATGACTTGAGCATGAGATAATCATGAGTTGCAGTTGAAATCAGTACTGGAATTGGACTGACATCAGACTAATCCAACAACCAAATTACAGTCTGGCACTCTCTGGAGAGTGCAAACATTCCCCCTGGTGAGTGAGTGCCTTGAACCTTCAAATCTCTTGTACAGCAACTGAATTTTGTTAGAGCAGTTTCCCAGCAGGCCATTGGCATAGGTTAGGTCTGTATTGGCCACATCATAAATCCAGTAATCACGGGGATACCTATTGGCAGCTATAATACCTGAATATTGTGACTAGTCTGAGTCCTCCCATGTATAAAACTGCTACATCCCCACATGATCACACTTTATTGCTCATCTGGTGTAATTGTTGCTTGAAATCAGTCCAAATAGGAGTTGCAGTGGCAGCGCAACAAGAATTGTCCAATAATGCACCCAATGCCACATAACTCTGAAACACATGCAGAATGAGCTATGAATGTGGGATATGACAAACTGTCCTTTAGGCATTAGATGAAAGGAGCACCTGTAGTATTTCATTCCCACCTACCATGCAGATGAAAGAGCAAGCAAAAAAATTTCATTGCTTTTTCATAGAATTATTTGTTGTGCAGGATGGGCACTAAAGCATGTTGAAGTGTCAATCCAGCACTGCTTAACACAAAGTTGCGTACATATCCAATCAACATTGGAGGCAACATCAAACATCATCATAAGCACACATCTAATGTATTCAACAGCAAAAAAGCAATGTGTACTTACACCATTGCAATACAGTATCAAGTTAATAAAACTAAAGCCTAAGGTGGCTGCACCGCTGAAAATATCAGTAACACCTATTGATAGCTGGACTACCATCATACAGCAGTTTGATTGGAAAAATTCTTAGAAGATGATCATCACCTTGGGGGATGAACACTATTCAAAAAGGTTAGTAATTTCCTCTTCTTTCTCCTCTCCTCAGCTTAGTACAACCAATCTGTTATGGTCTGTTCTAGGGAGATGAAGATGGAGTCTGGGGTCTGGGGCTCTGGGGGTTCTGGATCCAAGATGGTAGATTGCAGGATGAGGAAGAGGCTTGGATCTCCAGCCTCTTGAACCTTGAGTATGGTCCATGACATGTACGTGTAGTCTATGTACATGTGAGTCTGCGCTGCGGAGCCCGCACTACGGCTCATAACAGTATCCCCCCTTTAATGCCCAAGCCGCCCCCTTCTCTGGTTGATCAATGAGAAATAAAAAATAGAAAAAATTCCTCCTCTTTTGGCTCTGCATTCTGTCCCTGGGCAGCATTAAAAAACCCATTTGGAAAAAGCTTGCCCTCTCACTTTCCTCTCTGCGTCCTCCAATCCCTGGCTGCCACCTCCGGAAATTTTGAGTTGAACTCCGCCAATAGGTCTCCGCTGTTCTTCATGTTTGCCTCCTGTGTAAGACTCAAAAGTGTTCCTGAGAACCTTTTGCTGAATGGAGAAGGGGATGATGGAGGTGCAAACTCTGCCCTTCTATACTATCAGATAACAAGACCCACCAAGGTAAGCTTGGCAAGTTTTAATGAAGTGATAGGGTTGGTTGGTTCAAGATGAGCTTGTTGATGACACTGAATAAATTGTTGTTATTGTTAATGTAAGGGTTGTTATGTAGGTTGTTTAAGTATATATATAAGGCTGAACTGTAAATGTTGGGGTGACTGTGATTGGTGAGTAATGAACTGAGGAGCTGACAACTGGGGAGGAGGGAGCTCCTTATATAGACAAAAGTGGAGCCCCAGAGGGCTTGTGGGTTAGGGTTTTGACTAATCTAGACAACAGTGTGAGGGATTTTAGCTGGTGGGAGTAGATACAAATGATGTCATAATGTGTCAGGGGTACATAAATGATGTCATAAGAATGCAGTAGGGCCACATGAAGGCTGCGTAAAGTGACAGTAGACTGCATGAGTTGACAGGTGGATGCAGGGGGTGCATAAATGAAGTCTGAGGCTGCAGAGTCAGTGTGTGATGACATCATAATATGGAAATAGAAGAGTACTTGATAATATGTAATGACTGCAGTCTGATGGGGAGATGTATGTTTGTATCCTGTGATTTGTATAAGCATAATGCTGTGATCCTTGAATTGAGGCTGGTGACAGGCTGGTGACTGGGTATGTTGAACGTGTGATGGGTGTCCAGTGTCCAAAGAAGTGTAGGTTCCAATCCAGCGGGGTTCAGGTGATGCTTTCAGTGGTGACTAGGGGTAAAATTGGCCGTAGAATCCATTTCTGAGGTCTGTTTGATGGTATCTTGAGGCGTATTGTGAGTAAATATATGTATGCGAAAAAACTTTTGATTTTTCACTTTTCCGTCTACCACACCGGTTCCCACAAATTCTCCGCAGGTCCAAATCCGTGCCAACTGAAAAGGTATTGAGTTTTCCGCCCTCTCTGCCGGCTGTCCAGTATGCCGTTTACCTCTCACTCATCTCCGCCATTGACTGTTACCAGTTCTGGGGTCCGCCGCTGTTGGTGAGCAATTTCGTCGGGCTTGTGTTTGCGGAGTACTGACACGTGGAAAACTGGGTGGACTCCCTGCATTGAGAGCGGAAGGGTCAGTTTGTAAGCAGAGTTTGAAATTCTGCTAGCTATTGGAAATGGTCCAAGCCAGCGGTGTTCCAATTTGGGGCTGGGGCGGGTTGTTGAGATATTGCGTCCATCTAGCCAAAACTTGTCTCCGCTGTTCCATTCCAGTGTTTTCCGCACTCCGCTGTTGAAATGGCTTTTCATGGCCTCTCGCGCCGCCTCCAGACGGTGCTTCAGCTCGTCCTGTACCTCCGCAAGCTGGTGGAGTCGCTCCGCCACTGCCGGTACGCACTGCTTGGCCAATGGAACTCTGCCGTACGACAAGTTGAAACTGTTATATGCCTTGAATGGGTACACCCTTGTTGACGTGTGGTCGTTGTTGTTGTAAGCAAACTTCGCCATTGCCAGGAGCGGATCCCAATTGTCCTGTCAATAGCTCACAAAGTGGTGGAGATATTGCTCCACCACTTTGTTTGTGATTTACGACTGTCCGTCTGTCCTTGGGTGGTACGCCGTAGATGGTTGGAGGCGGATGCCGAGTTGGTTGTCCAACTTGCGGGTGATTTGGGACACAAAAATGCTCCCTTGGTCGAAGACAATAGTCTTCGGAGTGCCGTGGAGCTTTCAAACGTGCTCTGCCATCAGGTCCGCCAACTGCTCCGCATTCATGGACTTCCTGCAGGGTATAAAGTGTGCCATCTTTGTCAGGCAGTCAACAACAGTCAGTATGCTGTCGTAAGAGCGGGATTCAGGCAGGTCTGTGATGAGATCATAGCTGATGTCCGTCCACGGTCCCTCCGGAATTGGCAGCGGCTCCAGTTTCCCAAATTGCTGTTGCGTCAAGGCTTTAACCCGTTGGCAAGAATCACATCCATCCATGTATTGATTGACAAAAATTTTCTGGCCGTTCCACACAAAACTCCGCCAGACCAGGGCAAGGCTGGCCTGCCGCTTTGCTGTCATGTCGGCTCTTCAATATTCCCGTCCGTAGTGCTGGGTCCGCTGATACGACTATCTGTCCTTTGTCATACAAAATGCCGTCTGCCTCCGCATATCTGTTCCGGTTTCCCGCGGAGGTTCTCAAGGATTCCATCTATCTGGTCAGCTGTGCGTCAAGCAGAGTCAATTCCCTGATTCTGGTGATGACCTTTGCATCCGACATGGCCGGTCTGTCCTCCGCCTCCGCTCCTAGTACGTCAACCTTGAAAAAATGCTCTGCCTCCGCCAAGTCAATCAATTTGTCCTCAAACCAGGATTCAAACTCTGATATCTCCGCAAAGGTACGCTGTGTGATGTTGTTGGGCTTCAGCAGCTGCCCAAAGGTCAGTTTCTCGCCAGGGGCGGGGGCTAGGTCCGGTCTTCTGGAAAGAGCATTGGGTTTGGTGGCTTGGTGGCCCGGGCAGAAGATGATTTTGAAATCAAAGCAACCCATGGTCTCCGCCCACCGCACCTGTCTTTGAGTGAGCCCCTTGTTGGTCATGAAGCTTTCTGGGTTCTGGTGATCCATGTAAACAATGGTGGTCAGGCGGTCCGGGTTTCACTCAAGGTACTGCCGCCACTCTTTGAAAGGGGCGACAATGGCCAACAGTTCCTTGTTGAAAATCTTGTAGCTGTTCTTCTCCGCCTGCACTAATGATTGGGATAAGTAAGCGACGGGGTGGAGTTCTTTGTCTTTGTTGCAGACTTGAGACAGAACTGCTCCAAGAACGAAGTCGGAGCAGTCACATTCCAAAACAAATGGCTTGTATGGGTCCGCAATCTTGAGTATTGGAGTGGATGTGAAGGCGGTCTTCAGGCATTCAAATGCGGAGTTACATTTGTTGTCCCAAACAAAGGGGGTTTTTGCTTTGGTCAGGTTGTGTAAGGGTCTGGTCTTCCCCGACAAGTGGTCAATGAACCAGTGGTAAAAGTTGGAGAATCCAATGAGCCACTGGAGTTCCGTAACTTTCCGTGGTGCGGGACACTCCATCACGGCCTTCACTGTTGCGGGGTCCATTCTGTTTTGGTTAAACGCAATTAAGAGTCCGAGATATTCCACCTCTGGTTTTGAAACCGGTTTCAGCCATAATTGATGTTTGCTCAGGGTCTCCAGAATTCTGTTGACCGCTGTGGTGATCTATACCTGTGTCAACACCAAGAAGAAGTTCAGATATGTTTCACTAAAGTTACAATAGGAGCCGTCAGGGAAACTTGTTTGGTTACTACAGAAGAGTGGACTACACAGCAAACTGGTGACATCATGGATACAGAAGATTGGACTACACAGCAAACTGGTGACATCATAAATACAGAAGATTGGACTACACAGCAAACTGGTGACATCATGGATACGGAAGATTGGACTACACAGCAAACTGGTGACATCATGGATACGGAAGATTGGACTACACAGCAAACTGGTGACATCATGGATACGGAAGATTGGACTACACAGCAACCTGGTGACATCATGGATACAGAAGTTTGGACTAAACAGCAGATATCATTGTACTACATACTATCACATGGCTACAAGGGTCATTGTCAGGTTACCACCAAGAAGGAGGCTTAGACAAATAGCAACAGAGAGCAGGCACTTAGCAACCAGAATCTCACCAGCAAAACTAAAGCACCAGGAGACAACCCCTGCAGCAAAAATACCTCACCATTTAATATAAAAGGAGGCCCTCTCTCTGCTTGTCTCAGCTTTTTCCCACCATCATCCTACATAGTCTCCACAAGCAGTAGTTGGTCCTGAGCTACCAGAAGTGTTTTCTGGAGTGTCAGTAATTAGTAGTAGTCATTAGTAGTTATTGGTAGTAGTCATTATTAGTAGTAGTCAGTAGTAGTATTGATTAGTAGTTGCAGTAGTAGCCATCAACAACAATTATATACATCACTTATCAACAATCAGTCAATTAGTTTATCAATAACAATTATACACATCACTTATCAACAACCAGTCAATTATTTCACCAACAACAATTATTAGCTTAGTCAACCAACAGAACCCAGTAGAATTATCAACAACCGTATCATTAGTAGTCTTAAGCCAGCATCAGATAGTAGTAGTCATCAACAAAATATTACCAATACTAGTCAACATCCTTTACTATTAGTAGTTATCATTTCCAACAGTTATTCATAGTAGTTATAAACAGAAGTTATTCATTAGTAGATTCACCCTCAACCATCCTCATTAACCATCACACCCTCTACTATCCTCACCCAAATTTCACATAATCAACCCCACTGGGTTGCTTTATCCACCTTGTTACAGTTATAAAACATCTGCAAGAATATTGATTAGTTGATCTAGGTCTGATAGAGACTGCTATACTTAGTAACTCTATCTTGAAATCTGCCACCCTTTCTAAATATTGATTTTAAGATTCCTTACATATTTGTATAGTAATATAGAGGGGCAGGTCTTTCAAACCACTCTTAAGTTGTGATAGCCTTTCAGCCTATTCCACAATTTATTTCCCCCTCACAGAACTACCATCCAAATATATTTCATTTGTCCCACAGGAGTTCTACACCGCTGCCGTGTGATTGGAGCCTTTCTGTGTGTACAACATAATGTCATCCAGGTACGCGGCGGTTTCCTTTCCAATTTGTCCAAGGAGAATGTCTTGGATGAAGTATTGAAAGTATCCCCACGCTCCTGTGGGTCCAAATGGCATAGTGAGCGGAGCAAATTGCCCCGCCTTGCAGATGAAAGCTAGCTTATCCTCATCTCCCTCCGCCGCGCGGAGGTTTCTGTAGGCGTTGCGGAGGCCTTTTTTATGTGAAGGTGTTGGCGTTTAGCAGGCTGTCAACCAGGTCCATGGTCAGCGGGAGGGGATAGCGGTTCTTGACTGTCAGCGCCATTGAGTTTTTGGTAGTCAAAACAGGGGTGGAGGTTTCCGTCCTTCTTCCCGGTGAATAGAACTGGGGCCGCCCATGGTGATGTGTTTTGCCGGATTGTTCCGCTGGCCAGCCCTTCTGCAATCAGTGTGTTGAGTGCCTCGTTCTTCACCGGCGAAAGTGGAAGGATCCGGCTTGCTTGCGGTGTGGCTCTGGGGACTAGGTCAACAGAAAGTCATGTTTTCTTTGTGGCGGTAGGCTCTTAGCACTGGAATTTTGGAACATGTCCATGAATCAATGGTAGCACTGCAGAACTAGTTCTTTGGCGGTCCAAACTGCAATAGTGTCCTTTTCCGCTGGCGCTAGCCGGGCGGAAGTCAAGCACAATGTCTTGGCGGCGCTGATCTCTACGGTGTGGTGAGACTAATCCACTTCCAAACACATAAAAAAAGGAACCAATTTAACATAATATCCAAGATGATTAAATTCACAAAAACATAGCAAAAAAAATCTAAGTTTTGGTGTGCAGCCTAAATTGGCTACTGTTGAATAGATTACCCCCGCACACTAGGTGCCACGGGTAGACTCTCCATCTTATGACAGTGCAACCAGAAAAAAACAGTTGGCATTTTGTTGTCTCAAGCAGGGGCCTAATCAAGCAAAGTAGGGGGCCTGTACGGAGGGGCCAGGACGGAACCGGAGCCCCTGGGCCAAGGGAATATTACCCATCCCACCCTCCCTTTATATACCTGTTGACCAAAGCCTGACATTGGTTTGTACATGGCTGATATTGTCTCCACCACCGCCCCTTTGGACACCTAACCCAAACTGCTGGCGCCTCTGTTGCTCACCTCCACCATGCTGGCAACCATCACTTGACCCGCGCGCCACAGTTGAACCATATCACACTGCCTCGCCAAACACCCCAACCGCCACACCACATCAGCTCCAGTTGATCAGTACATAATTATGTTGCTCCTGAGACCAACTTATTGTGCACCAAGGCTGGCGGCGGGGAAGGTGACAACTTCTGGGTAAGTTTAGTTTGGCTGTTTTCACCTGCCCCTAGGAGGCGTTGTGGTGGACAACCCGGTGGAGGCCTGCATCAGCCAAAAAATAATCCAGATATCCGGTTTCATCAAGCCCGGCGTTTCAGGATCAAGACTCTGGCCACTTCTTCTGGTTCCCTTTTCTTTTACTTTTTTCCTCTCCCTTGTTTTTTTTTTCTTTTCCCCTTTCTCACCCTCAACAATGTTTGAAATGTTTTCTGTTCTGGTTTCTTTGCTTTTGCTGCTTCTGCTGGTTTTTTTCTGTTTCTCACTTGAGCGCGTTGGATGGGAGAGTAGATGATGGGTTGGTTGTTTGAGTTTGTTAGTCTTTGTTCTTTTTTTGCTGCTTTTTGTTTCTTTTTTTTTTATGGGTTGTTGCGTGGTGGGCCTGCTGTGTTGTGGTTTCTTCTCCTTTCTGTCTTCTTTGGTTGTAGCGCGCGCGCGGCGGGCACGAGGGCCTGTCGCGCGGCCTGTCGCATGGACTGTCACCAACCCTGAGTCTAAGTTCAGCCGAACTTAGAGGAGGGGTCGGCATGGTACCTCTTTCTGATCCAAGAAAAGTATCATCACAATTCTGGAGCCTATTTTCTGTCTGAGTTTGGAGTTACCCGGATCCCTCTGAGTTTATTGATCCTGTCTGAGTTTCTTTTCCCCGACGCACCTCGCGCATAGTTCCAAGACCCCTTCCCGTATCTTTTCCACAGAGATTCTTCCGGCCTTTCTTTTCCTTTCAAACCCTCAACACCGCCGAGGGGTATCCCATTCCCCTTGTCCTCTCAAAATCCCTACCCACCCGCTATTTGTCAGATTCTACGACTCACTTCCGGATCAACTCACGAGGGCAGCTTTACTGCACCATCCCCTCAGCCCCCTGTCTACCGCGCACAGGTAGAAGCGCCATAGCGTTGCCCAAATTCCCGATGCAAGATCACATACTATTTACATCCATATCAACAAGTTGCCTGTACCTTTGCCCTGTGGGCTGGCGAGCTTTGCCTCCGTGTGAGAGACCCGAAAGGGCAGGCCCAGGCAGGCCCGCAGGGTCTCTGTCTCATGGCACTTTGGAAGGGATGCACGCTGGTACAAGGGGGATTCAAAGTTGGCCATGCATGACTTGCATGTAATTTTGCAAGTTGGTTTTCAAGGCGTTTCTTGAACACCAACATTCAAAAAAACATTCAAGCAGGTTTGGGGGGTGTAAGACAATGTGACTTGCATGCACTTTTGCAACTCAGTGTTCAAGAATGAACTTGAACACTGACTTGAAAAATTGCATGCAAGTCACATCTGGCCAACTTTGAAACCCCCTAATATACACCATCTTGATTTTCTCACCCCCAAACCCAGCGCTTATTTCTCATTACCTAGGGACCATGCTTGTAGCCCTCCCAGGACTTCTTCCTTGGCTCAATACCCGGCCTTGCCCAGGACTTTGCTGACTTTGCCAACACCCATGCCGAGTATGGCTACATCCCCAGACTGGTCCACAAGACCAGACCAACCAGATCCTTGCCCAGCAGCACCATCCCAAACGCCCCCCCCCCCAACTCGGCCAACCGCTGTGGTGATTTATATAGACGAGTGCGGTAGAATGTCCACGCGGGGATAGCGCGGGCGGGAATGCACAAAGCCGCTCAGGCAGAGTACATTCCGGTGAAATAAGCACTGAGGATGAGGTCAGGAAAGCACGCTAAGAAAGCTTACGGAAAGTCACGCGCGGACTGGAATGCACGGATTGCGGATTGCGGATCTCGGATTTCAGATCGGGTATTTGGATTGGAGCGGAAAAGACAGGGCTGGACTGCGGCGGGGCTACACACGTGGACTGGTAGCAGCGGCGCGTCAGCGGGTGAGTCACGACAGCCAAAACGGGTTCCACCAGTGGGTGGAACCCAGGTGGCGGCGGTGGCGAGAGACCGAATGACGGAGGCTAGACAAAGGACGGTGGGAGGTCAAGCATCGGAGAGGAGCAGAGTCTGGGAAAGTGACAAGCGGGATAGTGGGCGGAGCTGGAGGAGTAGTGCGGGAAAGTGTCAGACGAGCGGGAGCAGGTGAACAGCAATGTGCGTGGAGGGAAGGACGGAAAAAAAGGGGGGAGGGATTTTCTTTTGATTCATATTCCATCATCATCAATCGGAAAAAGAGGGATTACTCATCATTGTACTTACAATTACGGACGTACTCGAGTTATTAAAGGATTATCTGGGACTTTATCTTTACTTTGAGAGTTACTTGCGGATTCAGTGCTTACAAAGTGCGGAGCTTCAATCACCTGTGGATTATTACGCCATAGATCAGGCTCAGTAGAGGAGCGCTGAAGGCTAGCAGAAAGTAGCAGTGCGGAGCCGAGTTACCGACAATCACACAGCCCGGACATCAATATTCTTGAAGGAGGCGGTTAGCGGACATCCTTCACTGACTAACTAGCTTTCATTCTCACAAGTGGGGGTCTGGCCGGGAACCCAACTTTGTGTTGTTATCGGATACTTGGGAACTAGACTCGTGCGGAAACGTTGAATGAACCCTTTGGAAGACAAATTCTTTACTCCAGGCAACAAAGAAGCTCAGATTGGATAAGGCGGCTTGGAAAGCGGAGACACAGTAATTGCGGAAAACGGAGAAGGTTCTTCTTCAAGACCAGCCAAAACACCATTGTGGTTGGGATTAGCGGGAGGACTCACTGCAAGAAAAACTCTAGAAACTGCTTGCAGTTGAGATGCAGCAAGCTTGAATCAAGCCTCAGATCAAGCTGGAGTCAAGCACCCAGATTCCATGCTGGTGCACCTTCAGTGTGCACCTTGTTCAGCATGTCAATGCTTAACATGCTGTAGTGCTCATGCAGTAGGCTGAGACAAATGTTCAACCTTGAAAATGAGCATCCCCCTGAGCACCCTTTTATTTGATTTTAGAAAACACCCCATGTACCATTGAATCCAGCTAGAATAACATAAAAAGGTTATTTACACATGAAAGGGATATGTACATGTGAGAGTAATATGTACGCATGAAAGGGGAATGTGAGAAGGTGTATTAACACATAAAAGGGATATTTACTCATGATGAAAGGGATATGTATGCATGAAAGGGGTATGTATTCATGAAAGGGGTATGTATTCATGGGGGTATGTATGCATGAAAGGGGTATGTATGCATGAAAGGGGTATGTATGCATGAAAGGGGTATGTATGCATGAAAGGGGTATGTATGCATGAAAGGGGTATGTGCAGTAAGGGGTATTTTCACATGAAAGGGATGTGTAAACATCAAAGGGGTATGTAAACCTGAATGATGAAAGGGTTGAAAAGGATGTAAAAAACTCAAAGGGGACATGTAAACATGAAAGGGTCATGAAAGCATGATGAAAGGGGTATGTACACATTGTTAAAGGGATACATGCACATGAAAGGGATACACATAAATGAAAGGGATACACGCACATGAAAGGGATACACACGCATGAAAGGGGTATGTGCACATAAAGGGTTATGTACACATTATGAAAGGGGTGAATACATACAAAAGGGATATGAGCACATAGGGGAATTTGAACAGGTATCAACTCACTATTTTGGAGCCTGTACTCATTTTTTTGTACCTTAGACTCACTCTTGCATAAATTATGCAATGTGCATGGAAATTGAATCAACCAGTGCTTGATTCTTGCATGATGCACAGCTTGCCTTGAGCTCTTGCATCTCAACTGCAAGCAGTTTCTAGAGTTTTTCTTGCAGTGACTGAGAGTAGGGCAATCATCTTTTTTGTCGGTGCGGAACCAGTTTTCACCTAATCAGTCACTCGCGACAAGAAGGCAACAGCTGTACCAGCGGAGCACTTTGAACAATTGACCAGTGGTGTCAACCGGAGGGACAACGAGCGGAACTTACGGAGTTTGACCAGAGGAGACTGAAGAAAAGACCATGGAAGAAGCGCTAGGTGGACCACGACCTGCTGCTCCTGCGCCAAGCGGAGCAAAGATATGGCCCAGGGATTATCTGCACCTTAAGTTTTCAGAGGCAAAGGTGGAGCGCTTTATCGAACGGTTCAAAAGAGCAGCTCTTCAGGAAGGTCTGACGGATGCGGATAAGGCGTACCAGGTGGTCAACTTCTTTCCGGAAGGTGAGGACTTGCAGGAAGTGGAAGACATGAAGGGGTTCGAGAATAAGGATTGGACCAAGCTCAAGGAGGAGATACTTGAGAGGTGGGAAGATCGTGGACCTAGGTATTGGGAGAGTGACTTGGAGAAAGTGGCTTTGGAGCGTGCAGAAAAAGGTGGTGTTCGGACAAGAGCGGAGTACGTGTCCTACATTACCAGTTTCGACCAGGTTCTGCGGTATTTGGAACGGAACAAGATCGTGACGGCTGATATGGGCACAAAGAAGCGGATTTTCTTGAAGGGATTTGATCGAACCTTCACGGAGAAGGTGCTTCAGGGACTCAACAAGCGGGGGCTGATGGTCAAACCACAACTTGGAGGGCCGAAACTGTTGCCCAGCATGAAGGAGTTGCGGTCCACTGTCAAGGCGGAGCTCAAAGTGTTGGAGCTCATGAATGACAGCCAAGGAGATGCGGTTGTGAGGGCGGAATCGGCTTCGCAGGCGCCGGTTACGGTCAAAGACGTGAGTGACCTGGCGGATACACTGAAGGAGCTGAAACTGTTCATGCAGAAAGCGGCGCACAAGCAACCAAAGGAGCAACATGCAGTTGGCCGTGTCACCAGCAGCTGCTCCCGCGGCTCCTCAGGCGGACGGCGCTCCGCAGGCTGGGGGAATGCCGCCATGGAGGCGAGGACCCCTGGTGTGCAACTACTGCAAGGAAACCGGCCATATGCGGAATCAGTGCGAGTACTTTGAAACGGATCAGGCTGCGGGAAAGGTTTCCTCGTGGGGGTGCGCTTTCTTTTGGCCGGATCGTACACCAGTGGACGGACCGATTCCGAGGGATGTGGTGCAGGCCGGACAACCTTTGGCAAAAGGAAAAGAGGTGGAGGGGAAAGTGAATATTGGGATGGTCAAGGGCATGGTGCGGAAACCACCGGCAGTGGCCAGCAGTGTGAAGTGTGTGAAGACGGGGGAAGTCTTCTTGGGGGAGTGTTTGGAAAAGATGGATTTGGATTCCGCTCCCGTGCCTAAAGCCAGACCAGAGCCGGTCAAGCAACTTCCAGTAGCTCCAGCGGCAGGGGGCTACAAGAAGAAGGCCGCAGAGGTTGCGCGACGAACAATGGGCGCGGAAACCACAGTAGCCCTTACCTTGAGGGAGCTGGCGGCAATTTCTCCGGTGATGGCGGATGAAATGATCAGCGTGCTGAGAGAGGCGTCGGGAGAAAGGAAACCCGCGGCAACGGCTGTCACCACTAACGCGGAAACGGCGGAGGTTAAGTGTGCGGAGTTTGGATGCTCGCTGGACTCACTTCCCATTCTACCAACTACAGCCGTGTCCTGCCCACTGGGATAGGTAAGTATGAGGGTAGGTAATGTCACTAAATGGGCCATGATTGACACGGGGTCCACGATCAACATTCTCCCGGCGGATTTGGCGACGGAGGCCAACTTGGTGCTGCGGAAAACTCACATAAAAATCCGCACGATGGGCGGGTTAACTTGTGAAGTAGACGGGATAGCGGAAGCGGAGACCGTGAGGTGGCGAAAGTGGTCAAGAAGTTATTGTTCTTGGTGAACAGGTCTCATGAAATTATTCTTGGTTGACCAGCTCTGTTTGCTTTTTGGGCACAATTGCGCTTCTGTCCCGCAAGACAAGAGGAAGTGATGCGGGTGGAAGGGACTCACGGGAAACAGTACAAGACGATCATCTGCCAGCCTCAAAGCGGAGACTGGGTGACGGAGGTGGGCAACGGGGCACCGCATCACTGTGCGGAGCCTCCCGCGGAGGATTTTTAGTTGTTGGCCGAGATATCCAGGCGGAGGAAGCTTTGACTCAGCCCGGACGGTCAACATTTAAGAAGCGGGAGGGTATTGAAAAAAGGACGGAGAGGCGAGTCAATACCAAAGTGAGCTTTCCATTGTGTGCATCTCTCAGTGTGGAAGGATCAAAGCACTACCACTGTCAGCCGCAGAGTACATGTCACAGTACCTTACACGTACCAAGTACCTGCAATTGTTCACATTACTCATAGTACATTCCTTTTACACCTTTATTACATATGTATATCATTAGATACAGGCTTAAGGATGTACTCTTGTTATACATCACATTACAGATAACCATAGTTAAATACAGTTACCATAATGTACTGTTGTTATAAGAGTTAACTTACGTGCAAACAGTAAGATTACAATACATTGTAATATTACTGTACACGTGAAATACCCCAAGACAGGTATCACTCATTTATCCCCTGTTACGCCTCAGTTCCTATTTACATAACATATTGGTTATGATATAAATACATAAACAATACATGATGTAATCCAATTCAAAGAGCACTGAATGGAATCACTGATTGGTTATGATCAGCTAGTGTGCACAACTACTGGTCTAGGATCAGTACTGATCATTACACTGCCTTGATCATTTCTAATGTTGATCCTCATGAGGATCTGCTTCCCTTGAGCGCTTCCAGTTCCCCCCTGGTCCTGAAGCGCCTCCAAGCGCCTCATGTTCCCTCCTGCTCTTTTCCCCTCTATATAAACACGCCCCCCAGGACTGCTTATCCCGCAGAATATTATTATAGCAAGGTTTAAAACATACATAGTTAAACAGTGCCTTCATTCTCACCCATCTTTCATTTCAGGAATAAAATCAACTCTTGATTACCCTTACCTTTCTGTAGGTAAAACCACGAACCCAAGTTGAGTTATTCCTTGGATGCCTATTAACACCCTGTGTTGATCTGGATGCGCCTTAATTGAGCAAGCCTCTCAGACAAGATTACTGATAGAGTGAAACCTTTTACAGGTCTTACCACGAACCCATTGGCCCATCCTTGGCATCTTACACTATCATCTTGCTAGTAAGAACCCTCTCAGACACGGTTAGTTACCTACAGGCTGACAACCACAGCGCCACTGTGGTGAGCCGTGACTCTGCGACAGGGACGAATGACGAGCGGGGAGCGGGAAAGTTGGTGCGGAAATTAGGAACTGCGCGGCGGAGGCGAGCAGTGTACAAGTAAGTCCTCCCAAGTATGCACTCCCGAGTCGGCTGTCTACAAAACCCTACCATTGTGCCACGGTTGTGAGTGAGATGAGACGTCCGCGCAGGGGTTTGATTGTGGCTAGGACAATTGGCAACAATGGGGAAGCAAGAATGGGGCGAGTCAATGGTGGGAGGTATAAACCGGTGGCGAAGAAGGTGCGGCCGCAGAATGTGGCGATGCCGCAGGAGCTCAACCCACCATTGAGGGAGATCAAGTGGATCCGGGATCCGTTCAAGACACCTCTTCACCGGGTTCCGCCAAGGTTTGAGCCAACAAAGCGGATTACAGCGGAACGGATGGCCAGTCTCAACTTTGGGCCACCGGAATGGCTTCAGAAGGAGGAGTTTCACTTGTTGGCAGAAGCCATTACGTTGCAGGAAAAGGTGTTGTTGTTCGGACCCAAAGATCGGGGTTTACCCAAGCGGAGTATTGGGGATCCTTATTGAATACCCACGGTTTCGCATGAGCCATGGCAGATACAGCCCATCCCTATACCGGCAGCGATTTGTGGAGAGATGACGGAACTAGTGCGGGAACGGTTGCGGACGGGGTTGTATGAGCAATCATGCTTCAGCTATTCTAGTCCGATCTTTGAGGTAATTAAGCAGGACAAGAAGATTCTGCGGATCATGCACGATTTGCAACGGCTTAATTCGGTCAGTATACGGGACGCTGGATTGCCGCCACGCATAGAGGAGTTTATCAAAACTATGGCAGGGCGGGTTTGCTATGGTCTGGTGGACGTTATGGGCGGATATGACCAGCGGGAATTGCATACGGAGTCAAGACCGCTGACGGCGTTTGAGACGCAATTGGGGCGTTTGCAGCTTACTCGGCTTCCGCAGGGGGCTACAAATTTGGTGGCGGTATATCAGGCGCAGATGTCCTGGATCCTACAGGATGAGTTACCTCACACGGCGCAGATATTTATTGATGATGCGGCCGTGAAAGGACCAAGGAGTGACTATGGCGGAGCGGCGTTAGCGGAAAACCCTAATATTTGTCGGTTTATCTGGGAATACGCAGTGGCTCTGGAGCGGGTTGTGTTTCGGATTGAGGAAGCGGGCCTTATGGTTTCAGGGAAGAAGTTTGCGGTTTGTGTACCGGCGCTGGAGGTCCTAGGGCACAAGGTGTCTAAAAACGGACGGCGGGCCGTGGAACCTAAGCGGAACAAGATACTGGATTGGCCAAAACCACGTACGGCGTCCCATATCCTGCAGTTCCTTGGGTTATGTAGTTTTGTGCGCATTTTCATCGAGAGGTTTGCGGAAATTGCAAGTCCAATGCAGAGATTGACACGCAAGAATGCGGAATGGAACTGGACCCAAGAATGTGATGAGGCGTTTGCAATGCTGAAGGACATAGTAGGCCGAAAGATCTTGTTGAAAGAACTCGACTACGATAATGGAGGAATTCGTTTGGCGGTGGACTCAAGTGAGTTCGGTGCGGGCGGAGTACTCACCCAGGAAGAGGACGGGAAGGATTGGCCCGTGCTGTATGAATTGGTGACGTTTACAGATGTGGAATTGCGGTATTCCCAGCCAAAGCTGGAGCTGTGTGGAGTGGCTAAAATTGTGCGGAGATTGCAACACATACTGTGGGGCGTCTATTTTGAATTACTGGTTGATGCGGAGGCATTGGTGCAGATGATCAACTGTCTGTCGTTGCCTAATGCCCCTATGACGCGGTGGGTGGCATTCTTGCAGTTGTTTTCTTTCGAAGTGGTGCACGTGCCGGGCAAAGCGTTCACGTTACCAGACGTGCTTTCCCGCATTCTGCTGGGTGACAATGCGGATTGATTTGCACTGGCGGAACAGCTGGATGTGGAGCGGCGGATTCTCAACGTGCAAATGGCCAAGGACGCGGTCGCGAAGGAGAGCGGAGGCCTGCCAGTGACTCAGACTACGAGGTACAAGTACTTGGTGGTATTTCTGACGACTCTTTGCTACCCTGCGGGAATTGGGCCAACAGTTCAGCGTTCGATCAAGCCAAAAGCGGAGAATTTCTTCGTGCATCAGGGCCAGCTATGGCGTCGGAGTGCGCCGGTACATCTGGTGGTAGTTACGCGGCGCATTGACCAGGAAGCTGTCCTGCGGAGCTTACACAAGGAGTTAGGTCATCGAGGCGAAGCGGAGACCAAGCGGCGAGTCCAGTCGCGGTTTTGGTGGCCGGGTATAAGTGGAGCGTGCGGCAATGGGTGCGGAGTTGCGAGCAGTGCCAGAGGCGTATTCTGCGTCTGCCTAAAGAAGTCGGGAAACCTACGGAAACAGACACGCTATTCAGTAGGATATCTATGGACGCGGTGCACATCAAGGCTGGGAAATTCAAGTACCTGATTGTGGCGCGGGATGACCTTTCCGGTTGGGTGGAAGCGCGGCCGTTGGCGAATCTTACGGCTGCTAAAGTAAAACATTTTTTGGAAGAAGACTGGTTTGCGCGGTTTGGAAGTGTGCGACTTATCACTGTGGATGGCGGAGCGGAATTTTGTGGCGGTTTGCGGAAATTAGTGGAGTCGTGTGGCGCTAAGTTTGGCAAAGTGACGGAGTACTATCCAGAGGGTGCGGGAATGATTGAGCGCGGACATCAGCCGATCAAGAGCGCTCTGGTGAAACTGTGCGGTGAGGACGGTAAGAAGTGGCAGCAGTATTTGCCCGCTGTTTTGTTTGCAGATTGGATTTCCACTAAGCAGACGACGGGGTATTTGCCGTACGAGATGCTGTTTGGGTGCCAGCCGGTTTTGCCGGTAGATATAGAGATGTTCACATATCTGGCGGTAGACTGGTTGAAAGTTAAATCGGCGGACAACTTGCTTTTGGCGCGAGCGGAGCAGCTGTTGCGGCGGGATTTAGTTATAGCGAAGGCGGCGGCCCGCCTCAAGGAGAGTCGTGCTAAGGCGGTTCGGTATTGGGACCGTTGCTGTTCTCATTGCTTGCGGGATTCTATCCGCAAGGGGGAATTGGTTCTTCTTTACAATCGCAGCCTTGAGTCTCAGTGGGGCAAGCTGTTTGCTAACCGGTGGAATGGCCCTTATTGCATTGTGTCGCAATTTCCTGGTGGAAGTTACGAGTTGGAAGAGCTGGAAGGGACTCTGTTGAAGCGGCGAGCAGCGGCGAGGCATGTCAAGCGGTTTTATGCGCGGGGTTCTACGGATTTTGATTAGACCACGGAATCGGATGACTCTGAGGAGGAGGTTTGGGTTCCAGGAGGCGCCTTGTCCTTGGCAAGCTCAGAAGGTGCGGAGGACACGGGTGTGGCGTCTAGCAATCCGGTCTGTGCCGGTCATCAATTGGAGGTGCTATTCCTCTTGATGACCGGCACAATTGGTCATTGAGGAGAGTAGCACCTCCCCTTGATGACCAACACAGACCATTCATTGAGGGGGGTGCTACTCTCCCTCCCCTCAATGGCCGGCACAGATTTGTCATTGATTCCTCACCTCAATGACCAATCTGTGCCGGCCATCGTGGGGAGGTGTTACTCCCCTTGATGAATGATTTTGCCGGACATCAAGGGGAGTAGAACCCCCCTCAATGACCGGTCTGTGTTGGCCATTGAGGAGAGGTGCTACTCCCCTCAATGAACAATTGTGCTGGTCATCAAGGGGAGAAGCACCCTTGATGACCGGCCTATGTTGGTCATTGAGGGGTGCTACTCCCCTCAATGATTGATTGTGCCAGTCATCAGGGGAGTAGCAACCTTGATGACTGGTCTCTGTTGGTCATCAAGGGCAGTAGCACCCTTGATGACTGGTTTGTAATTGTCATCAAGGGGTGCTACTCCCCTCAATGACCAATGTGTGCAGGTCTAACAAGCCAGGCGGGTGGGTGGGGGAGTAACTCCCCTCGATGGGGTGCGCTACTTATGCACACCATTTCATTTGGTGTACATTAAATCTCACCCCAAAAATTGAAGCAGTCTGGGGGTTTTAACACCTGCACCCAAATGTTTTTGGGGTAAGCATGTCTGCACACCAATAAATTGGCGTACTCCAGAAGTTCACCCCAGTAATATTGGGGTGCACATGTGGATACACCAAAATGTTGGTGTAAAAAAAGTAAATTTTTGGGGTGCATTTAGGCTGACCCTTCTGAAATAGCTAAATAATAGAATACTTCAGTAGATTGCGCCACACTAAATTCTTAGTGTAAAGTTCTCCAGAGCTTAACTAAGGAAGGCAGCTCTTCAAGCACCTTATAGTTTAAACTTACTTAGTTTTGCTATTATTCCCTTCCAAGCTCAGATCACGCCTTGCGTAGAAGTTCCACAAGTGGTGTCCCAACAGTGGCAAAATCTTCCTTTGGAATCTACTAGAGGCCAAGGCGGCTTTGTTGCTGCACTCCCAGGTCCCAGTATCTAAGCTTTATGGAATATTTGTGGTACTCATGGAGTACTCTCTGGACTTTCTATTTATTATGATGCCACAATTATACTCCTAGCCTAAGTCTGAAAATTGAAATCCTCTTCCTTTGTTGGAGCACATGCCTGGGCACTCCAAAATACACCAAAATGGGATGCACTCCACCCTGATTTTGGCTGTGCAAATATGAACTGGAGTAGTCATCAAGCAGGGCACACCCCACTTGATGACCAGCTAATGTGCAACTCTCTCAATGAGCAGTACAGACCAGTCATCAAGCGGTGTGCAACCTGTCAATGGCTGGTACAGATCAGTCTTTGGGAGGTGTGAGACCCCTTAATGGCCGGTCCAACCGGTCATTGGGAGGTGAGAGATCAATGGCCGGCACAGGCCGGCACCAACCGGCCATCAAGAGCTATGAGACCCCTTGATGGCCGGTCCAACCGGTCATCAGGAGGTGTGAGACCCCTTGATGACCGGTACCAACCAGCCATTGAGAGGTGTGAGACCCCCAATGACCGGTACCGACCGGCCATCGTGAGGTGTGAGACCCCTCAATGGCTGGTCCAACCACTCATTGGGAGGTGAGGGACCCATCGGGAGGTGAGGGACCCCTTGACGGCTGGCACCAATTGGTCATCAAGGTGTAGTACTGTACTGTGGAGGCCCCTTGGGGCCTCAATGACTGGTACCAACCGGCCATCAAGAGGTATGAGACCCCTCAATGGCCGGTCCAACCAGTCATTGTAAAAATATTTTGGTGAGGAAATTTTGTATTACATAATCAGACAGTCATATACCCTGTAAAAAAGATTTTATGATTTTATGATTTATCCAAGTCTATTAAAACCAGAGTTTTGTGGGAAAAAAATTCAAGGGTTTCCCCTATTTTTTATCCACAAAACAACAAAGAAAGGGTTTTCCCTATCTTTTAATCACACAAAAGCAAAAAAGGCTTCCCATATCTGAGGAAATCCTCTGCAAAAAACGCAACCTAGCCCAACACCAGCTGAAGCTGCTGCACCCAGGCCCATACTGCCGCCCAACTCACCGGATGGGTCAAACAGTATTTAAGGAAGGCCCCCAGCAGCGCGGTGGCAATCTGCTAAGTGGGGGCCAGCTCTTTAACCCCCCAGGCTGTGCAAATGCATATGCGCAGCGGGAGAGCGTGAGACGCACCGCCAGCTGGAATTACAGACAAAACCAGGGCTGGACCCCGAAGACGGGGTGGATGGGTATACCCGGATATCCAACCCGACGGGTTGGGGGCCGGCAGTGCTCTCTTCAAAAAATACCCGTCGGGTATTCTTGGGTATAAAAGTTGGGACACTCTGCTGATCTCACGGGGACCAATGGGTATTTGGTCTCAGGGGTTGAGCACACCGGCCTTACGCCTTGCAGCGGCGCAAGGCCGGTGTGCTCATCTTTTTGCGCCATCTGGCTGCCCAAGGCACGGCATGAATAGGCATCTGGGTGCTCACACCTGATGCCAAAGCCCTGGGGAAGTTGTCTCAGGCATAAACGACCCGAAGTCCGATAAATAGGCGTAAGAGACCGGGTACCCGCGGGTATACCCTATAGTTCTGGGGTATTTCCACAGGTACCCGCCGCGAAAAATACCCGCATCTACCCGTCTACCCAACCCGTTATCCGCGGTTATTTCTACGGGAGCAAAACCTCTAGTTTTACTCGGGTATTACCATGGCAGGGCTGGAGGCTCTTGGGTATCACCCGGGGTCCAGCCATAGACAAAACGGATGCGGCTGGGTGTGAGCACCGCGCTCCACGCGGGTGTCACAACGCTATCACAGGACAACCTCAGAGCCGCACACTCAGTCCGCGACTCCCCGCCCCTCCTAGCTCAGTAGAGAACCACGACTGACTCTTTCTACTGAGCTAGGTAAGCTCCATCACCTTTCATTTCTATCTCTCACCATTCCCAATTGTACATAGTAGAGAACCACGACTGACTCTTTCTACTGAGCTAGCACATGCAATATAATTGTTGGTCCTAGAATTCAGGTTCTTTCCGAGACATACCGGTCTTGTATACGGACTACACTGAGAATAGTAGCACTCAGTGAAAGGCTTGACTGAGCCTTTACACTTTTTTTTTCTCGTACCAACAACGTGCTACGCAGAACTCCCGACGAACTCTTCTTCCGAACTCATTCTCCTGGGGTCTCCACCATGAAACCCTCAATTTCCTCGCGCCCAGATCGCTTGATCTTTCAACTTCGACTGGGCAACTCCCTGATCAAGGCTATGTTGGACACAGGATCCGAATTAAACCTCATCTCGCCTCAAACGGTCGTATCCGCGGGCCTCGAGCCACTTCAACTGATGAGACCTATAAAAATCGGTCTTGCAATGGACAACAAGTCGCCCACACCTCTGCTGCTACAATTTTACACACACGCGACAATTGTCGACCCCACCTCGGGAGCCAAGATTCACGACACTCCTTTCCACATTGGACCAATTAACGGTGGCCTCGATGCGATCCTTGGGACTCCTTTTCTCCAACAGGCCCAAGTATTGTTCTCCTTCCCTGACCGATGCATCTCTTGTCGCTCGCCAGCGATCACAATCCACGACTACCGAGCACTAGACACGAGAACGACCCACGTAGCTGGGATATCAGACTCGACTGAATCGCGGGAACGTGCGGAACAGATGATGTTGAATGAATTCCAAGATCTATTCCCCACCGATATCCCTGCAGTCCCCGAAGACAGCGAGACGCACACCTTCTTCCCCGACGGACCCTTCCCTGATATCATGCAGGACGAAAGCTCTGGAGTCCGCCATCGAATTATCCTCACCGACCCAAACGCCTCCATAAACGAAAAGCAGTACTCATACCCTCAAAAGTACCTCGCTGCCTGGCAGAAACTTCTCAACCAACACGTCACAGCAGGACGCCTTCGCAGATCTACTAGTCAATACGCGTCTCCCAGTCTTATCATCCCAAAGAAGGACCTGGAAGCTCTTCCCCGTTGGGTCTGTGACTACAGGAAACTTAATAACCTGACAGTCAAAGACTGGTCGCCCCTCCCAAACGTAGATGAACTGGTCCGCCTGGTAGCAACTGGTAAGGCGTTTTCGATCCTCGATCAAACCAACGCTTTCTGCGCGAGGCTGACATACCGTTGACTGCGGTGAAGACTCCGTGGGGACTGTACGAGTGGCGCGTCATGCCAATGGGACTCACCAATGCGCCGGCTACACACCAGGCCCGGCTTGAGGAGGCGCTTGGGGAACTCATCGGTGACATCTGCGTCGTCTACCTGGACGACATCGTCATATTCTCGACCTCTTTCAAAGAGCACAAACAGCACGTCCGCCGGGTCTTGGATCGGATCCAAGCTGCAAAGTTATATTGCAGTCCCAAAAAGACCAAACTCTTTCAACACAAGATTAAGTTCTTGGGACATTGGATTTCGGCTGACGGCATTCAACCGGACGACAGTAAAATAACAGCTGTCCAAGACTGGCCGACACCACGGTCCTCGAAAGGGGTCAAGAAATTCCTCGGAACAGTAGTACAATGGATGAAAAAGTTCATCTGGGGGCTACAACAATATGTAGGCACGCTGACCCCCCTTACCAGTAGTAAACGCGATCCCAAAGAGTTCAACTGGGGAAAAGCAGAAGACAAGGCCTTCAACAACATCAAACGGATCATGACCTCGCTCCCGTGCTTGAAAAACGTGGATTACGAGTCCAACAATCCGTTATGGCTGTTCACTGACGCCAGCGGGACTGGCCTCGGCGCCGCGCTCTTCCAAGGCAAGGACTGGAAGGGTGCATCGCCAATTGCGTATGAGTCCCATCAGATGACAGCTGCGGAACGCAACTACCCGGTGCATGAACAGGAGCTCTTGGCCGTGGTGCACGCCCTCCAGAAATGGAAAATGCTGCTCCTTGGGATGAAAGTCAATGTGTTGACGGACCACCACTCGCTCATCCATTTCTTGAAACAACAAAACCTTAGCCGCCAACAAGCACGCTGGACAGAGCTTCTTGCCGACTTCGATCTTTGCTTCGAGTACATCCGTGGAGAGGAAAACTCGGTTGCGGATGCTCTGTCAAGAAAGGACACAGAGGAGTTACAAATTGACGCCGGCAATATTGCTTGTGTAGCAGCACTCACAGAAATCGGATCTTCTCTCTCCCCAGCAATTCAAGACCGCGTTTGGCTTGGCTATGGATCGGACGGTTTCTGCAAGGCACTGAAGGAGGCCCTCCCCCTTCGCGAAGACTGCACCGAGCTCAATGGGCTGCTTTTCATCGACCACCGCCTCGTCATCCCGGCCGACACTCCCTTGCGAATGAACCTTATAAAAGAAGCCCACCTACGCCTCGGACACCTTGGATACCTCAAGACCGTCGTCGAGCTGCGGCGCAATTTCTTCTGGCCCGGAATTTCCAAAGACACACTCAACTTCGTCAAGGGCTGTGACGTCTGCCAACGCACTAAGGCGCCAACCACTGCGCCTACCGGCAAGATGCAGACTCCTGCCTTCCCATCGACGCCGCTGTCTGAAATAGCCATCGATTTCGTAGGACCCTTGCGCCAATCATCCCATTTTGACATGATCCTGACGTGCACCTGCCGGCTGTCAGGATACACGCGCATAATTCCGGTCCTGCAGACAGACACGGCGGAGAAAACAGCGACTCGGTTCTTCAGCGGCTGGGTTGCTATTTTTGGAGCACCACGGACAATCATCAGCGACCGTGACAAGACATGGACTTCCCGGTTCTGGAAAGCCCTCATGGACAAACTACATATACAGTTTCACATGACCTTGGCTTTCCACCCGCAAGCAGACGGGCGGAGTGAACGCACCAACAAGACTGTTGGCCATATTCTTTGTACGTTCACCGCTAAACGGCAAAGCAAATGGCTAGAATCACTGTCTGCGGTGGAATTCGCCATCAACTTGGCGGTCAATGTGTCCACGGGCTACAGCCCGTTCGAGTTATTCTTTGGCCGCCGACCCCGACTCTTCCCCTCCTCCGACGGCCCAGTAGATTCCGCCCCCGCACTCGACAAGTGGCTCAAGTCCCGAGAAGGAGCGTGGGCGGACTCTAAGGACGGACTATGGACTGCCCGGGTCAGACAAGCAATTCAGCATAATCGACGCCGCCGGGACCAGCCTCTGATTCTCCCCGGTTCTTGGGTGTTCCTGGACTCGGCCGATTGGCGCGGCCGGCATCAGGGCGGCGTGGACAAACTCAAAGAGCGCTTTGAGGGTCCTTACCGCGTTCTGAAGGTGTTCAACAATGGCCAGAGCGTCAAACTTGCCCTACCAGAAAGCGACCGACGTCACCCAACCTTTCACGTATCCAAGCTCAAACCACGCGTCCTCCCAATTGGGGACACAGCTGAAGAACCAGATCCGCCTCTTCCTGAAGATGATCCACCCCCACAGCCCTCCCCACAGCCGCCATCTGTCCATTCGACTCCGCAAGATTCGCCTCGACGCTCCCCCCGCTTTGTGGCACCCTAGCCCCACCCCTCCTGTACCTTCTCGCACATTATAGGAGGGAGGACTGTGAGCACCGCGCTCCACGCGAGTGTCACAACGCTATCACAGGACGACCTCAGAGCCGCACACTTAGTCCGCGACTCCCCGCCCCTCCTAGCTCAGTAGAGAACCACGACTGACTCTTTCTACTGAGCTAGGTAAGCTCCATCACCTTTCATTTCTATCTCTCACCATTCCCAATTGTACATAGTAGAGAACCACGACTGACTCTTTCTACTGAGCTAGCACATGCAATATAATTGTTGGTCCTAGAATTCAGGTTCTCTCCGAGACATACCGGTCTCGTATACGGACTACACTGAGAATAGTAGCACTCAGTGAAAGGCTTGACTGAGCCTTTACACTGGGGGGAGAATCAGACTTGAGCTTAACTAAGCCTCTCCGAGGAGGTGCAAAGCGTCTCCGAAGGAGAGGCTTAGGACTAAAGTCAAATTCTTTGCCTGAGGCTGACAGGGTTTTGCGCAGAAAATCACATATTTTGTATTTACATCTCTATTCCCTCTCCCTCTCAACTTGAAATTCAAAGCCCCATATGCCAGGTTATAGCTCTCAATATGAGCTGTCCTGTACATATTTTTTCAAGTAGAACCATCAAAAACTGGCCGCTCAGTGGCCATTCTGGTGAGGGCTATTCCTGAGCAATGCGAAGAAGCCATTGGATTATCCAAAGGTTGAGGTAGGACACACTCTCACGGTTTTTTTCCAGTATTGGATCAATTTGGGCAGGTCTCTTGAGTGCATAAGCCAGGAGTCCCACAGGGTTTGACATATGATGACAAACCTTAATTTCATGCGTTTAGACCGGACTGGCTATCCGGTTTAGATCAGGCCGGATAGGCTCCCAGGTGGAATTTCTACATCATTTTTTTTTCAGTGGATGGTGGTAGGTGTTGTTTTGGACACATGAGATTATGTAGAAACAAAAGCTGATTCTAATGGTACCGGAGGCTGTGAAAAAATCAGAGGGTTATGCGGTGATATGGGGGTTAAACCCTTGAATTTTTTTCCCACAAAACTCTGGTTTTAATAGACTTGGATAAATCATAAAATCATAAAAATATTTTGGTGAGGAAATTTTGTATTACATAATCAGACAGTTATATACCCTGTAAAAAAGATTTTATGATTTTATGATTTTATGATTTATGCATGCGTAAAATCATGCAAACCAACTTTGAACACCATATATGTAGTGAGACATAACCCTTTATGTAACATGCTACAAAAATTATCATGTTTTAATGAAGAGATTGTTTGATGCCTGTTTTAATTGAGTAACTGAATCAGATGTATCTGAAAAATGGGAAAAGGCTGAATAAAGATGGCATTTGGCACCCAGGTACTGAAAAAATTGGAGTAACTAAAGGTTTTATTTCCAGTTAGGTACAATTTATTTTACTAGTTAATTACAAGTAAATTGTGTTTCTATGTACCTAAAGGCAGGACACGAGATCCTGATGGCTGTTCTGGGGTAGGAGATGACAGGGAGGAGAGGAATGGTTTGAGCGTGCGCTGCTGTCGGTGATTGCTTATAGGTTCTGCATGCCGGGAAAAGCTTGCATCTCAATCAGTCCCTGTAGTCTGTTTTGATTACTCTTTTCTGGTTTGCTTTTTGCTTACTGTTGAGACAGCAGATTATTAGAATAATCTCGCTTTGCCCTGACGAAAAGGTTCCGCTGTGGTTCTATCTGTTTTCTCGAGCATTGTAACAACTTAGCTCGGTGTCTGGTCTATGTCTGGTCTGAGGAGCTACTCTGGAACTTACGGTGATTGGTGTCTTCCGTGATTCTGCTGAGTAGCTCTTGTCTGGTCTGTGTGCCGAGTCGTTCCGCAAGGGTTCTAGGGATGCACAAGATTCAGTCAGCTATCTGTTTGAATCCGTTGATCTCTATCCTCGGGAACGTACAGGGTTCTGTGGTTTGCTTGGGCTTGTTTGTTCTGGGCCGGTAAGTTTCTAACTTCGGCTGGGACTGTTTGTGTTTGACGTGGCAATACACATCAGCTGTCTGGCCTGTTAGGGCTGTGGGTCTGGGCTCGGAAAAAAGGGCTTACCTTTATCTCCGGCTGGGTTTAGTTCTGGGTTGAGCCGCGCTAGCTTCCTGGCTGGTTGCTGCGGGCCTGGGCCTGTATTCCAACAGGTACCACCTGTGACTTCAACTCAGATGGACACATGGTAGTTTTTATATTATTCTATTAAATAATTACTATACAAACATCTCATCTTATCTCCATAACCAGGTGTTGCCAGAGGAGCACGGTTCTTTGCATCAATGAGGCTGACAAACAACCCCATCTCATCTCTTAGCACATTAATATTAGTAGTAATAAGAGTTTGCTAGCAAGTCTCAAAATACATTAGCACAATTATAACAAACATCCAAGTATATTAAAGCCTCTGAATCATGAAAAAAAACTTCAAGGGTTTCCCCTACAAGTTTAAAAAATGCACAAAAAAAATCAAGGGTTTCTCCTCTACAAGTGCCAGGAAAACAAAAATCCAGGGTTTCCCCTCTACAAATCCTAAAAACAACAAAAAACACCCACAACAATAAACAAAATACAACAAATAAGAGCCTGTACCCTGCCACCTAACATCAGCAAGCTGGTGTACCATGGCCCATTGTCCATCCCTGTCTAGCAGGGTCAAAAAACAATGAGAGGATGACCCCCAGCGGTTAAGCAAAAGGGGGGCCAACAAATATTCCCCCGCCAAACTGCGCAAGTGCAACAGCGGACGGGGGTGAGACAACCCCCCAGCTGGAAGCCAGCCCAAGGAATTTCCTGAGGAAACAAATCTTCCTCAGGCCCCGTATTTATAGACACAGCCTGGCACATCCTCACGGTGTCACCCTTGCCTCAGGTTCGCACTCATCAACAACACCGCCATGGCCCTATCAGCTACACAGCACCACCCTGGAAACTGTTGCTGGGTCCTCCGCAAAATTGCATCTGTTTCCTCCTTGCAACTCGTCGTCTCCACCAGGTGGTGCCTAATCAGTCATGCAAAATGTATTCAGAAGAAACTAACCAGTCAACCTTGGAATCAAGTACTCACGCCATGCCAATACCGTCAAAAAAACCCTCAAATCTCCTGTTGCCATCAGTTATACCCTGAACCAGTCACCAGCATGCCCAGCCACTCTGTCTTCTGGCCAAGGGATGTCAAGTGGTAATGCTCCCGTTCCACCGTTAGGTTGGAACATCTTGGATAATCACAAAAGCAGATGCGGAGTTGGAACATGCAGATTCTTGTGATTGTTGGAGGTTTTGCGTCATCATTGGACCGATCTCTTTTCATGTGGAACAGCCTTGCCATTCTTGAATGATAGCCCGAATTCATGTCTTTCTTCATCATTGGAACAACTGTCTTGTCGTCGAAATCTACCATCAAAATCACATGAAGCTAAGTGGATGCTTCTCAACATCATCGTTGGATCCTCATTATTGTCGTTGGCAGCCCCCTCTTTGTTGGAGTGGTCCTCTCTTGGTTGAATAGGTCTCCTCACCGTCGGAATAAGTCCCTGCTTGTCCAAAGCTGACCGTCCTTGTTGGAAAGGCCCCTGATTTTTGAATTCTCCTCAGCGTCTCTCTTCACATTTAGAACGGATTTCCGATCCTTCCTGCGTATCCTAGCCAGCTCGGACCATGCTCCTCTTGCCCTCGACTCCCCACCCTGTCCTCAACTTATAAAGACCCGGCGCTCTTCCAATCACCCATAGGTGCTATCAACCTGCCTCGACGTCACCCGGGAGGGAAATCTTTACACCACCGCCCTCCTACTCGCCTGTCCCGCTGCTGGAGTCCAGGCTTGGACGCTGGAGATCCACGCCTTCCAGGCGCCCACCCTGCTCGGCCTGAGGTCATTCAAGAACACTCTTCACCCACGATCCTTCCGTTCTCCTCAGGGTTGTCCCTGCCAAACAAATTGAAAGCAAGCACTTCCCCGCTTGGCCCGACGACCAGTCCTTTGCCGCACCCGTCGCCAATCAACAGGAAGCTGGCCCAAGATATCAGGGTCGGGCAGCAGGGAAAGGCGGCCGAACTTATTATCACCCCTCCCGTCGGCATCAGCCGATATAACCGGCAACGTCTCACCACCCCCCCATTAGAGTTAGGCAAGCTTAGCGCCGTCCTAGAAAGGGTTCTGACCTGTATGTACACACACTGAGCAAACTGATGCGGGCTGCGGAATCCAGGAGGTGCCGCACACCTCTCCCAGTGGACAACCTGATGTATGTCCCCTCTTTTCCTTCTTCTGCTGCCTTTTTCTTGCTTAGGAGGCGGCTGAACCTTTTGGTAGTGGTGGCGGCGGCGACGAGCAGGACAAGAGAGGGCACTCTGAGTGGGCTGAGAATTGGCATCTGCTGGTCCTGCAGTTTCCCCCGGCGGCAAATCCAAAGCACTCGGCAATGCCGGTCTGTCCCTCCCCCCTCTTTCTACTCGCTTTCTCTTGACATGGGATGCTCATCTTGCTGTTTTTTTCTAGGAAGAGGTAATGCTGTATCTTGTTGCTTCAGTCTATTATTCATGGCCGGCATCACGCGCAAGGCGTTCCAGGGGAAAGCAGTTTTGGGTCGGATGTAGATTTTCAGTTGGCGCCGCGCTCCCTTCCTCTTCCGCTTCCTGCTCTTCTAGCCACTTAAATCACTGATCTTTTGGTTCCGTCAGTTTTGTGATGAAGTTCTCCAAGATTCTGGCGACCTGGGCGATCCTGCAGCAAGGCGGCTGAGAATTTTTCTGGCTCACCTCGCTGCACCCTGCGTTGGGTGTGTCCTTCTTTGAGCTCATCGAGGTAAATGTACTCGTCCCACTCCGCCGTCATCCAGCACACCCAGATGTACACCAGCAGGCCCACCAGGAAGCTCCGCCAAATTAGTTGGGTCAACACCCGCCGGAATATTTCTGCCCGCCCAAACATCGTAGATTTTCAGTGCTATGAAAAACCATAGTCCCCCAAATTTGTCAGCCCCCCGTAGATTTTCAGTGCTATGAACAACCATAGTCCCCCAAAAAATCCCTGAAAGAATGAAATGCTGGCAAGAATGTCCAGGGACTGTAGATATGGCTTTCCAGTTGACTGGAGAAGTAATGGGTGAATGCAAACCCAGTATACAAGAACTAGAAAAAGAAAGGATTAAATTCAGGGAGCATCAAAATGGGGTAGGGGATGGGAATGGGTAATATTCTCCCAATCCTGAAATAGCCCACTGCAAAGCTCACATTAAATGAAACTGCTTATGAATTCTTGTTTCACTTCAAAGTTGTGCAGATATCATTTGCTTGCATGTTAATTTAAGCTCAAGGATAGGAGAAGATTTTTAGCCACATACCAGGTAAAATTAACTTCAGGAGATAATTCCCAAGGTAAAATGTGATTTAAACTTTCTTGGAGTTGGAATGTATCATGATTATCATGCCTAGAATGTTCACATGGGCTTCTAAGCCTTTTATGCATTAAATTTTACCCATGAAGTTTAAATTGATCCCAGGCAAAAATGCAGCCAACAATCATTTCTCAAACGGCCCCACTGCCTGCTGGCACAATGGCACAGGTTGACAAAAAGGATTTATCTTCCTACAGTACCAATTAAGTTAGGGGGATGTGGTTGAATAATTACTGGGAGAGTTGGCATGACACTGCATGTGTGCCAGGCAATCAGAAACAACTTTTTTCCTTGGTCTGGAGACTTGCGGTTCAATTTTCCTGCAAATGGTTTTTAGGGATGGGCTTTTTTGGGTGAGCATACATCACAAAGTGGGAATTTAACTGCCAAAGGCCCCCCATAGGTCAAAATGTGTCTTGGTGCAGTTGGTGGGGCCTGTGTTTGGCTGGCTTGGGCATGATTAGTTTTGAGCCCTGCTGGTGCTAAACTATACACCTTTTGACCTGTCTGTGTGTTATGGTCTTGTTTTCATGTGGAGATGGAGCTGAGGATTCTGGTGCCTGCAAGTTTCTGGATCCTGTCAGCCAGCTACTGTATCAGAGCTAGCTAAAAAATGGAAGAATTCATCAGAAGTCCCAAGGGCTCATCTCCTGACCTAATTCAGGATGAGCTACTCCAACGACAGATCATCCTTAGGGAAGAAAATTAACCAAGTTCTAACAACAAATCCTCTATAAAATAAAGAAGAGGGAGCTCTCTGTTGAATCCTCATCTTGACTTAACCCAACACCAACATCAGTACCTATTTGATTTACCTTTTGACCAGAATACTGAGCCTTACTGTCTCACTACTTCAAAGTTCAACCTGTGTTGAAACACTTGCCTTTCAGCACGTCTCTTCGCCGCGCCATACCCACTCCCAGATAACTAACCGGTGGTTAAAGCTTTACGCTACTAGTAACGCAAGTAACACACCAAAAAAATAAGGCCTGTTACAATACAGGCCCGGCGTTAAAAGTGGTTGTTAATAGTAGCGCTAACGCCTGAGCGCAGTAACGGCAAGCGTTATACTACGCAGATAACAGTGGTTATCGTAGCGTTGTAAGACTCAAAATTGGTAATGAAACCCTTTTGCTGAATGGTGAAGGGTATGATGGAGTTTCAAGCTCTGCCCTTCTGTTATCAGTCAACAAGACCCACCAAGCTCAGCTTGGCAAGTTTTATTAAGTGATAGGTCTGGTTTGTTCCAGATGAAATCTGTTTGACTGGCAACGTGTAAGTGTTTTAATTACTTTGTTATAAGGGTTGAATTGTTGTTATAAGGGTTGAGTTATTGTTGTAAGGGTTTTAGGATTTGAGTGTGGATGAGTGTTGGGTGACTTGTGAGTTCTGGGCGAGGAACTGGGGAGCAGGCCACTGGGGGTGGAGAGAGCTCATTTTATATACAAAAGTGGAGCCCCAAAGGGGCTTGTGGGTTAGGGTTTCAGACAATCTAGACAACAGGGTGAGGGATTTTAGCGGGTGGGAGTAGATACAAATGATGTCATAACCCCTCAGGGGCGCATGAATGGTGTCAGAATATACAACAGAACATTCTAAACATGCCAGGGGTGCATACATGATGTCATAATATACAAAAGAACATTCTAACGCATGCATGAGGTGACAGTAGACTGCATGAGCTGTCATACAGGGGGAATTAGTGTATACACAAAGTCTGAGGCTGTAGAAACAGTGTAAATGATGTCATACTATGTATATAAAGGAGTGTATGTAGTTAATATGTAATGAGTGTAGCCTGATGGAGAGATGTATGTTTGTATCCTGTGATGTGTATATGTGTACTAATGTGAAACTTGGGTTGAGGCAGGTGACAGCTGGGTTACTGGTGCTGGCCGTGTGATAGGTGTCCATGAGGTGTAACTTCCACACTAGAGGGGGTCCAGGGATGCTTCCAGTGGTGACTAGGGTTGAAATTGGCTGTAGAATCCATTTCTGGGGTCCATTTGATGGTATCTTGAGGCCTAGTATGAGTAATTATGTGGCATAGAAAAAACTTTTTATTTTTCCACTTTTCCATCTACCACAGCGTATTGTAAGTACCCACTGCTGGAGCTAACCAGCTAATCAAAACCCTGCAAAAATGCCACCGGTCCCCTTGGGATTACTTCCATAGTGAGTTTACACTTCTTCCTTCCTTTAGCAATCTCCTTAACAGATTTCATTTGGGGCAATTCCAGCAAACCAAACCTGTACTCCAGGCCCCCGCTGCATCAGGCACTACAGCTACCCCTGATTTGCAGGCCCTGAAATCTAACAGTGGGCACTTATAACCCATGACTCTCAGAGTGAAGCCCCTCCGTTTAATATAAATATAACTTTTTTAGACTTCTTCACCGACATTATAAATTAGAAGCCGTTCTATTCATTTATTTGCTACATCTGTACTGTAGCAACAGCTTGCAGCCGGTGTAGCTAGAAGAGCATAGTGCTTGGTATCACCACCGCTGACAGATCCTAAGTTGGTAGATTGCGGAATGATGAAGCTGTCTGGATCTCCATCCTCTCAAACTATGAGTGTGTAATCCGTGACATATGTGTGACAACTGCATGGAAGGAATACTTCTTGATTGAGACCAAGCAAAAAATGTAGGGTTGAGAAGAGGTTACATTCAAGTAAAATAATGAAGAGAATATTAAACCATGTTTGAAGAGATCAGGTTGAGATGGGGGAGTTTCCTGGTGGCCTGGGATGGGGAGATCACAGAGGTACAGAATTACACCCTGCAGCGGTGCAGCCGCCTTGGCCTCTAGTTACCATAAAAACCACAGTATTTGTAGTTAAAACTGGTCTTCTAGGATATTGAATTTGATTATCTAGGTTTGACAGAGATTACTATATAAAAGTAGGGGGCTACTAAGCATACCCAGTTTTTCCGCATTCATGCCTGGTTTTTGCATACACCCTTTTCCGCATTCATACCCATTTTTTTCCTACTCATTGTATGCAACACAAATAATATAAAAATTCATCTAAAATGATTGTCTGAGCCCAACAGGGGGGAAGGACCCACAACTTGGTGGGTGGGTGGGGCAATTTTTTTTCTCTTTGTATGGAAAATAAGAAATCATCTGGATCAACATGAATTTCACTTGTAAAAACTTATTCTTCTGTTCTTTTGTATTGGAAGTATGGATCTTGTGATATTAGATAACCAGAATGCCTAAGGATCCATTTCTCCACCCTGCCTGCCTCTTGATTCTATGATACTCCAAATGTGGAGCTTGTCCACCCCACACATCAACAGATCTGATGGAATTCAAGAAGATCATAGCAACAAGCAGTAGAAAAAAGTGACATGAGATATGTGATGAATGAGGACAACGTAGAGAAAAATTTTCCCAAACTAGAAGATTCAAATCCTGTCAAATTTTCTTCTATTCCCTTGAAAAAAAAGCAACTCATAGTGATTATTCCAGAAGATCAACCCCGGCCTTTTAGGATCAACGCTATAAGCCTTTCCATATTCTACAAAGTATGGTTTATTTGGGGAGGCTAAAGAAAGTAAGATTATCCTTTTCTTGTATACTTCCGCTGCGGCTGCAAGTGTTTGTTCGTCACCCCATACCCCATCTTTCGCCTGCGCTTCATTAAACTTCCTCAACGTGCCCTTCTCCAATGAGTCTTTGTATCTCCCAGTTTTCACCAGATTATAAATAGCCTTTCTAACATCAGCATGCCTATCTTGTGTTCCAAAACGCCAATACGACAAGGCCCGGGATTGACAGTTTCCATCGCCTATTATGTAGCGGTCAGTAGCAGTAAATTGTTGCACCCCGTACGAAAAAAGGTTGAGAAGTTTTGCTTGTTGGGGAGGACGGTCTGAAATTTTAGCTGAGTACCTTTGACATTGTTGCAACGTTTCTGAACTCCTAAGTAAAGACTGGTTGTGTTCTCGCACTACGGGGATCGTTTCAGCAGTGGTCGGACTTGCTTGATCCGATCGACTATCTGCCCAATTGTAGTAGTCCTGTGGGGTGGGTTGGATTTCTGCCCAAGAATTTGTTGGTTCAGCTTGTTGGAATCTTGGTGGCGAGGATTGCCAATATTGGACACCTTGTGCACGCATTGCACAATTTTGAAGAAAGAAAGGCAGCGGTTTTGCAACAATGAACGTTGATTAGCAAAGCAGCGCTGATGGATCTTATGCTGATCTTTGCTATGGATTTAATCTGCAGACTTACGTGGGGGACTTGATCCATAAGAGACGGGTGGCACATGCGAACTTGATGTCTCGTATTCGGGTTGATGATGGTGCCAGGGACCATACGTCCTCTGAATGTAATCATGGTTTATGCCGGAATAGCCCCAATCACGCGCCTCGGTCCCGTCGCTGAGCCCGGTCTGGCCACCTAATATCCACGAGAACATAATTGTTAAACCATTCCGGGATTCAATATCAACAACTAAACAGTCATGCTTGGCAAGAGTTGTTTGAAATGGTCTAAATGTGAAGAATCGTGTTTGTTACCTGCATCTGTCTCTACCCAAGTGCCTGACTCGGATGACCAGACGTACTGGTGCCCGTCGAGCTCATAAGTACCGACTGGCTCTGATAATACATGCAATACAAAAGACAGAAACATGTTGGTCAGACGGTGCGACCATCGGGTTTTAGTTAGGCTGAGTGAGCTATTTCCCTGAAGATGTTGTTTGGTAGTTTCTTCGTTTAAACTTACCGTGAAAACCTTCGAATATATCAGAAAAATATCCTTGGCCGAGACCTGATACGCGCCATTCGAAAAATTAATAGCTAGAACACGCTTTTCCACTCATCTACCGTCAAGACTTGACCAATCACTCACCGGATGGGAATCCATGAAAAAATAGCAGAAAAAATGAGACTAGGAAGGTGTAGACTGGACCTGATTGAATACTTGAGGTTAACCGCATTTCGATCACGGCGTCTGAGAGTCTGATTTCAATAGGCAATCAAATTTGCATCTGCAATTCCTGATCCAGTGACAGAAACTTAAATTAGTAGGGTGTGCAGCGAACTTCACACAAGTCCTCCAGGGCAGAGCAAAGCGTCTCCTCACGAGGCGCTTGCAGCTTACTTAAGCTGAGTGACGTAGCAGCATGATGATGCTGGTGTCACTCGCAGTATGTGTAGTCTCATTCCAATCCTCTGACCAGTTTGAGAGGTAAGGTCAAAAGGCATGATGCAATACTCCAAGGAATGAATACATACTCAGTCCTTCTAGTATCAGGCTCTAACATTGGTGAACCAAATGTGAATATGGTACAATTTGTAATGTATTGGTATGAAAGAGCATCCGTATTGGTTGGGCTATAACTTGGTCCGCGGCTAAAGTTTGTAGGCGAACCAAATTAGTTCCACCACCCGGAGTGTTTCAAGCCGGAGTGTTTCAAGCCCAACTTAACTAAGGGGCCGTTCGGACGCGCGAAGCCTTTTGGAGGGGATGAAGCAGGGACTTGAGGACTATGTTGACCCAGCGGGAGTAGAGAATGCCCTATTGGTGGGGACTTTTTTGAAATTAACCTCACACAAGAGTGTCTACACCTGTTTTGCACTATTTTTCATTTCTGGGACTACCCAAGCTGTTGGGCAGCGGAGAAACAAAAGGAGAGGGAAAATAATCAAAACAGCCCATTCAAGATCTCATAGACTCATGCCAATCTTTGATACATGAGGGCGCTCAATGCTACTGGTCATTATACAAAGCATAGGGGGTGATAGCGTGTGCAGTCGCACCCAACACGAGTATCAGAAAGGATGCACCAGCCAAATGGATTTTGTGTTCCTGAATTATAGGCCCAATTGAAGGTGCTTATAGGGGGATTCAAAGTTGGCCATGCACAACTTGCATGCACTTTTGCAAGTTGGTGTTCAAGGCTTTTATTGAACACCAAATTTCAAAAAAAAAGAAAAAAAACATTCAAGCAGACTTAGGGGGTGTAGTACAGTATGGCTTGCATGCACTTTTGCAACTTGGTGTTCAAGAATGAACTTGAACACCAACTTGCAAAAGTGCTTGCAAGTTGCATATGGCCAACTTTGAAACCCCCTAATATAGTCCATGACAAGCAAAGGGGTGGCACGTCCATTCCGGCTGACGTTTTCTCACCTAATGTACAGTTATGGTGTTCAAAATTGCATAAGATTTTTTTGCATAAAATCATAAACTGCAATTTTGGCTGGGAGATGTCACTTTAAGTTTTATGCACGCTGACATCTCCCAGCCAAAATTGGCTTTATGATTTTATGTAAACTGTGACATATGCAATTTTGAACACCATAAGTGGGTACATAGAAATTTTTGGCGTCCACAAGGGCCAAGATGGCCTGTTGGGACTCCAGTTTTTGGCTCACAGGGTCTTGGGGGGCTGATGAGAAAGAGAAAACAAAAATTACTTTTACACAACAACCAACGGTGAAACAGATGTGATACAATAAGGGTGTTCAAAGTTGAAATCATAAAATTTTCATTACATAAAATCGTAAAATCATAAAACTTTCAAATGATGATTTTATATGTACCATTTTAGGAATGTTGCTCTAATTTGAGTGTTTGGGTGTACATGTTTTTTTCACCTCAGAATCTTATGATTTTATGTTGTTACTAGGGAAATTGCGGCTGTGCCGCAGAACATGGGATGTAGGCCCAAGAACAAAGGCAAAGATTAAGTGCCAGTCAAACAGATATGTAACCATGTGGCTCCTCAGTGGATTCCACCAGGCTTAGGTGATCCTTTGCACCCACCCTTGGGGGTGCTGTGTCTTGGGTAGCATTGTACAGAACAAATCAAGTCTGCCAGGTATACATATAGCAAAATGTGGTGCTGCCAGGGTACTACACACAGCATTGCAAATCCAATGGCCGTGGTAGAGAGAGGAACCAATTTCACTCAGCTGTGGCACAGAGAGCATAAAAATAACAATTAGCCATAGTAGAGAGGAAAATAAGGAAGAATGTGAAGGAAATAAGAGGTAAAAATTAGAAGGTGTTGGTAGTGCCTTCTTTGTCCTTGTCAATGGGGTTGATAGTGCCTTCTTTGTCCTTGTCAACGTGGGCCTCCTGGCCCCTGATCAGCAAGATTGCCTGCACTCCTCAGAGGGTAGGGCAACTGAGATTCCAGCAAGATTTCTTGCAGTCTTTGTGCCATCAAAAAGTTGAGTTTGGTACACAAAAATAGGCTGCCCGTGCCTGATAAGTAACCCTTGATCAGAATGTGTTCCCGCAAACAAAGTGATTAGTAATGAACTCACGCTACTTTGTAGTCTTGCAACTTGCGGTGCATGCTCTCCAAGTGTCAATCTATCACCTCCCAAGGTTGTTGTTTGATCTTGTTGATGCTGCATAAATATGTGCAGGAGAAGGGACGCCATGCGCACCAACAAGCTGATGTGGATCAAGCGTGCTACATCGGCCCGGCTCATGGGTGCATTGAGAAAACTCTTGCAACACCTGTGGCTTCAGTTACAAATAGAAAATCAGCATCAAAAAACCGGCAACTATATAATGATTTATTGATATTGGAAACCCTCGGCGGCGCCACGAGGAATTCATTCTCAAGCTGCGAGAATGGCCTTCACATACGCCTCAGCACAGAGGCGGTTTCGGCCTCCGAAGCCTAGAATGAGCCGTGTCAGGTTGTGGTTCTGCTACTCTTAGCTTTATCATACCTGCTGGTGTCACTCATTCATGACCTGTCATTTACAGGTCTTACCCTCAATTAGGGATCTTCATGTGACACCAGTGGATGTTCTTTCACCCACCTGCAGCCATTCATATCCAAGCGTCCTTAGTACAGTGGTTAGTACACTTGACATGGATATAAGAGACATGGGTTCAACTCCCATAGGACACATAATATTTTATGGAGTTTCACAGGTTATGAGCCCAGCGCTACCGCGTGATACCTAGGATATTATGGAGTCTTGGTATGATAAACCCCTTTCATAGCACGGGGGGCTGTCAGGTTGTGGTTCTGCTACTCTTAGCTTTATCATACCTGCTGGTGTCACTCATTCATGACCTGTCATTTACAGGTCTTACCCTCAATTAGGGATCTTCATGTGACACCAGTGGATGTTCTTTCACCCACCTGCAGCCATTCATATCCAAGCGTCCTTAGTACAGTGGTTAGTACACTTGACATGAATATAAGAGACATGGGTTCAACTCCCATAGGACACATAATATTTTATGGAGTTTCACAAGCCGAGCGTTGCAGACAGCAGCATGAGAGTGTAAGTGACAAATGCTGGTGCTTGTTGCGTGTGTATGTGTGAAATACAATTGGTGGGAACTGCTTGCTATAATACTTTGAGATCACCAGCCCCGTACGTGTCATAACTGTAACCACTTATACCCGTAAAAAATTTCAAGACAGGACAACAGCGTTCTTCCGGCAAGACAAGCTCACATCCCTTCTCATGAGGAGTCTTGGAGATGACTCAACAAGAAAACGTCGAAGCTCATGACAAAAAGACAGCGGGCTTCCGGAACCTCCACAGGGTCGTACTCTGGCTTCGTCATTGGTTTTGAGTCCGTCAAAATTGATCCTGTCCCACTCTTGTTTTGTACTGGGGCAGAAATGGATGTCTGAAAATAGCGGTTTTTTAAACAGTCAGATTTTTTCCAGGTAAACAGCAGCAGGAACATAATGAAAGACAGCTCATTTTAAATCAGTTCCCGCTGCTACGGGCTCTTTGAGATCAAGCGAAGCGGAGAAAGAAGCACTGCTATGGATGATGGGTATGCGGGCGCGGTCCGATGCGGCGATTTAGAACGTACCTGTCTTGTGGTGATCTGCCCAGGGACCCATTGGTAGTCAGCGAACAAGGAAATAAAGCTCCGTATACTGTTTGCCGAGAACACATATGCAAGAGTGTATGGCCAAGAATGGCAAAGCAATATCATGGACTGACATGAAGCTGGGATGGCTTACATTGACAACAAGAGTGAGAGACCAAGAGTGCTTACGTTTTGGAATCGTGTCGGACCGGCCTTGGACAGACGTCGCTCTGATTTTGGAGATTTTCCGGTGAGATAGCAGTTCCAGGGGGAAGCGTCGCCAATGTGTAGGAGTTGGTTTTAGGAAGAGCATGTTGGTCAATCCTGATTATGCTGGGAATGTACGTGGACGTGTCGCAGATTTTGTCGATGTTCCGGGGCCGCTTTTGGGTATGTCTGTGTAGCCTTAGTTCTGTGCAATCCGGATAGAACTGAGTGTTTTTAGAAAGGGAACACTGGGGCACTGGGAACTGAGAAAAGTAGGCAAGTTAGTTATTATGGAGCTGGACAATACGTGTCGCTCCGGTATGGGAAATTTATTGGGATCACGGGGAGAAGAGTAATTTGGAAGCTGAGTTGAAGCATACTGCTGGCGGAAAAGACCACATAATATGTCCGGTGGTAAGCTGCGACCAGCTGTAGGGATTGGTTTTAGAATTTTTCTCCCATCTATTTTGGAAAAGAGTACTACTTTTCCGGTTAATGTGCTGGCTTTGTCATGACGTACTTAATTGGGGCGTTGCTGATTTAGAAATGTCTTTGGGCATCAATTTCGGAACTGTGAGATGAGATGAACATGGAAAGTGCACCATGCGGTAATTTCTAAATTTTTACGCCGGATTTGTGTAAACCTCAATATGTCTTTTCATTGCTCTTTGTTCTTTGTGATTGGTCATCAAAAATGAATTTTCTTTTGTATTGACAATTGCACCTGAGAGCTAGCTGGCGAAATGTCTGGAATGAATATAAATAGGAGGCCGTCTCCGCGCCTTTGTTCAAATCCACAGGACCCTGGGAGGTATTGATTGGCTATGCCGTTATTGTCGTCCTCCCAGAATTGTCCTTCAATTTAAAATCACTGATTATGTTGGCAACTCTTTATCCTGCAAACCCCCTATAGGGAAATGCTGCGCGGAAAAAGTAGGTGTCAATGTAATTAGTGATTTTTAATGATTTTATGCAAGTCAACTTTGAACACCCTAAATGCAATATTGCACATTTATTGGTGTTGCATTTTTGGGGAAATATACCAGATTGCCCATCCACTGTATCACATTGCAAAATCAATGCATGGCATTGGCATTGCATTGCTTGATTGATACAGCTGTGATGCAACCAATCTACGCACAGATAGAATGATAAATATTGGTATCACATTGTTTAAACTTGAAACCAATGCACATCCAACAAAAAGCCTGTATCACAACACTCAAGCAATGCATATTGCATTGGCCTTCCAAGACAATGTGATTTGATGCACAGTATTGGGTGACATTGTTGATGTGATATGGGCCAATATTAATGCATGCATTGTATCTGTTTCACCATTGCAACAACTGGAAGGCAAGATGAAAATCAATGGAATATTCTGAAATTTGCCAATTGCATACTTGGGGAGTTTTTGAAAAAAAAAAATGGGAGTAAGGAGGGGGGATGCGGAGCGAGTTGGAAGGGATGAATACCAAGCTGAAATTAAGGAAGGATTTTTTTTCTTGGATGTTTTTTCCCTCTGAGCTGTTGACCAAAAGTTTCATGGCTCAATAATCACACATATGATGCTCAGCTGGGACCCAATTGTGATTGACATTGGTCAAAGGTCCATTGCATGGTTTCCAAGGGGTTATGAGATGCTCAGAGCAAATGGTTACTGGAAAATACAGTCCCATTGCAGTCAGCTATCAGCACTGAAAAATCACAGCTCCAATCTTGGTATAATTGCAAAACGACTAAATGGTAAAACATGAAATAACCTTGATGATACAGTCCTGTTGCGGTCAGCTATTGGCACTGACAAATCCTGGCTGCAATCTTGGTGAGGAAAAGACAGGGCATAGCACATCAAATCAAATTGATTCAAGTATTCGTATTTGAATTTGATTTGAGTCAAATAATGCCTGGGCAAATTTAAGCTCGAATATTCAAAAAAAATTGAATAATGGCTCAAAGGGGCGCGTAGAGGGCCAATGCAAGCTTCTCTGGGGCCCAAAGGCCCCAGATGAGTTTGCACAGGCCCTATACCATCCCCTTTGGTGCAACACAAAAAAAATCTGCCTCTGGCACTTTGCAAAGTACGTCCGCCACTACAAAAAGTGTGTCTGCCACTATGAAAAGTGTGTCCGCCACTTTGAAAAGTGTGTCTGCCACTATGAAAAGTGAGCCCTCCACTATCAAAAGTGTGTCCAGCACTCTGAATAGTGAGTCTGCCACTATCAAAAGTGTGTCTGTCACTATGAAAAGTGCGTCTGCCACTATGAAGAGTGCGTCTGGCACTATCAAAAGTGCGTCCGGCACTATCAAAAGTGCATCCGGCACTCTGAATAGTGAGTCCGCCACTATGAAAAGTGTGTCCGCCACTATGAAAAGTGTGTCTGCCACTATGAAAAGTGCGTCCACCACTATGAAAAGTGCGTCCAACACTATGAAAAGTGCGTCCGGCACTATCAAAAGTGCGTCTGGCACTCTGAATAGTGCGTCTGCCATTATGAGACATGCCTCCTGAAATATTATAAGCACCTTTGGCACCATTATATTTTTGACAGACAACCCCCTCAAAATTGTATGGCCCATAATTGGGCCAAAATAAGTCAAAAACACAAAAAATGTAATTTTTTTGGTGTTTTTAATGTATTTTGGAAGTTTTTCCGTTGAATATCTCCAAATACTCGAATATTTGACAAATCAGTATTCGAGGGGCCCAAAAAACGTGTTGAATACCACCGTGCTATGCCCTGGGAAAAGAGATTAAATCCGGGCACAGGATTGGCCAGACTCTGTAATAGCACTGCCAGCGTAATTGGCTGGGTTGAGGTTATCCCAGTTAAACTGGGATGCACTCAACCAATTTAAACTTGGGCAATCTCAACTGATGAAATATAAATCCAAGGTACACCCCTTGGGTTTATATTAAATTGGTTGAGATCAACCAAGTTTAAATTGGTTGAGTGCATCCCAGTTAAACTGGGATGACTTCAACCCAGCCAAATATGCTGGCAGTATAGATACAAGACCTAAACAGTTGGTGATAGACAAGATTCTACCAGTTAGGTTTGGGCTCTAAGTGAATGCTTATGGAGTATGCGTTTTTGGGATCTTGAATCTTCCTGTTTCTACCATAGTACTCCAATACCCCCCCCTCCCAAGATCACAAAAACTACCCACTAACACCTAATTGTCCAAGCACTCCAATCATTTTTGTTGGTCCCAATTGCTTTTTCAAAACATTGGTCAGTTTATTGTGGGTGCTGGTCCAGGAAAACTTGATCTTCTTTTTGTGTATTAGTTCATTAACCCCATGAGCAAGAAAATACCCAGTTGTATATCATTTGTGTCCCTCCCAGTTTGCATCTGTCCACAAATCCATGCTGCCATTGCCTTCCCTGTACACAAGTGCCTTGTCTGTTGTAGCTTTCAGCTCGGCTATCATTCCAGAAGCCAGCAGACGTAATATGTAAAACAAACTTAGCTGCGGAAGTGTAGCTAAGAGATAAATATGTTGAACAACAAAGACATCTGCGATGCGCGCGCGGATAAGTAGATAATATAATAATACATGTAAAAAGTATATACAAAAATAGATAGAAAATATAAAAACATCATAAAAGTTTGTTAGAGAGCACTCCTTGAAAACAGAGGCTCTAACACTGAAAAATAAAGAGTACACTTTTTTGCAACCCGCAACCTGTCGCAATAGCAACAGCCACGGAAGAATAGCAGTGCCGTCTCTGCAACTATAATAGCAAGGAGACTAGACCGCCGAGAGGCTAGACTCCCGATGTTCCCTCTAAAATATTAGTATGAAACTAGAATACCTCGCGACTCTTATCAAAAAGTATAGGGTCGCGAGGGAAAAGCATTGGCTTATTGGTATTACCGCCTACAGGCAGTCATCCAGGAGCCGAGAGCTCCGAGTTTCTAAGAAATAGAACCTTCCTACAAGACTGATACCTAGCAATTCTCCACTTGAGAGCAGATGATTGCTGTAGGAAGGCTAGACCACCTCCTACAAGTGTATTGTGTCCACGCGACCCGTAGCCAATAGCTACGGGTCAGAAGAGCTTCTTTCTCTGTAACAGGGCTATGCCCTCCAACAAGAAGTATTGGAAGGCCAGTCCGGAGACTAGAGAGCCAAAGATTCAGTCTCTGAAAGGCTTAAAAGGCAGGCCTCTGAGGGACTAGCAATCCCCAGAATTGTCAACCATCTTAAACCGCCTATCAGCACACACCTTTGCCGACCTTTTGTTTGCCAACCTGTACGCTGTCCAGCTTGTGTTAGGACTGTTCATGATTCACTGATTTTCGCTGGACTATCAGTAAGTCCAGCATGTTTTCTCTTTATCACCTCAGGAATTATTCCCTACCTATCTTATTGGGACTCTGTCAAACTACCCCCGCTTGTCGGACCCCAGACAACACAGGATACACTACCCCTGCTTGTCAGGCCCTGTAAGAACCGCCCCGGAGGGCACCTAAACCATTCCGCTGCTCTCGCGGCCCCTCCGTTAAATCCTATTAAGGATATAAACTCTCAAAACTATCTCCTAATAAGGAGTTATATCCTTCTACCGCGTCTAAAAGACGCGCTATATGCCGCATTCACTTGTGTAGCTAGAGGACTTTGTGTCTTGGCATCACCAAGCCTGACAGTAGCATACAAGCCAATCCAACACCATCCAGTGTTCATCCAAGGGTGCTGTGTAGGACCAAGCCAGGAGGTTGATGCCATATTCCAAATCAGGCCAAGTCCCACATGCCAGATACATAAGCAAGCCTATGGTCAAGTGGAAATTTGTATGATCAATTGGTTCCCCAGATAAAGACTCTAGATCAACTTCAGGTAGAGGACAGTGATGTGGCAGAGTCTTCCAGTGGAAGGTGTCAACAGTTTGTTTTGCCATCAGGGATTGAAATTTGGCTTAAGCGGAGATGGGGGCCATCCCACAAGAAATCAATACTGAAAGGTCTCTGAATGTTATGCAACCATTTTATTTCAAGTTGAGATTCCATTCCATGGCAGAGCTCATTCAAGAGGGAATGTTCCAATGCTAGTGCAAAGCCATTGTCAACAAGCAGCCAATGATAATTGAAGTGACTGAAACAATGAATATGTAATGCAGAGAGAGGAACAAGCTTTACAGCTTGTTCCGAGTCCAAAAACATGGTCTCAAGGGCGGGCAAGTGTCACTACATGTAACCTAACTGGTTAGGTTACAACAGCCACCCCCTTGCCTAGACTCGAGACCCTAACTACAACTAACATCGTAATGAGAAATAGAAATGACAACGTATCCAATAGAGAAGAAGAAAGAGAGAAGAAAGAAAGAAAAAATAAGGGTAAAAGCAATTGAAAACAAGATAAACCAAAGAGTAATAAGTAGAGAGAAAAAAATAGCTGTGAAACACAAATCAATCAGGCAGCCTTGAGCAGGAAACTTCTCATGCGTCAAAACAATTTGGGTCCTAAACTCTTCGTAACAACAAAGGGTAGTTACGCTGCGTGTAATGCGTAGATAACGGTAACATAACGGAATTTTTGTTGTTATCTACGCGTTATGCGTAACAGCGGTGCAATTACGTTAGCGCACCACATTAAGCCCTTTTTTTATTCTTGTTGCGCTATCCGGGCGCGCGGAGCCCCTGAGAACGGGCAAAAAAGGAGGCTAAAAAAGCCTTAAATGGTCCGTTATTGCGTTATCCGGGGGATAACGCGATAACGGGCCTAAAAAATGAGGCCCGTTACGTTACACGCGGGGCCTGAAATGTCCCCGTTACTAGTAAAGTAACGGGGGGGGGGGGGGGCGGATAACGGGGGTAGTTACGTTACCAAAATCGCGCGGATAACGCAACGTAACGTAACTACCCTTTCTTGTTTGTAAACAAATCAGCTTTTTGTTCAGCCATAGGCACCCACGAGAGTGTTTTCAGCTTCCTATAAAGAGATTTGTTAGTAATGTAAAAATCGCGGTCTGTATGCCTAGTCCTCTTGTTCGAAGCATCGTCTGTTCCCACTCGCACTGCCGACTGTTTGTCGCAGTGCAAATGACCTACAAAATCTTCTCTGAGCACGTCTTTCAATAAGTGGCGAATCCACAGTGTGTGCCTCGTCGCCGCGCCCAGCGCCATGTATTCCGCATGACAAGTTGATGCAGCGACCGTTGTCTGTCTTTGAGAAACCCATAGGACTGGACACCCTAAAAACAGAATCAGAACACCGTATGAAGACCTCGCAAATTCACCGCCCCATGAGGCGTCGCAGAAAGTCCTAAGAGCCTTTGGTTCCTTGTTAGGGAATAAACAGAGTCGTTGATCAGTACTACCTGCAATGTAATTAATCAGATGATGCACACCCTTCCAGTGTAGCACGCTTGGTTTGGTAGAGAAACACGCTAAATAGTTGACGGAAAATGCAATGTCTGGTCTGGTACCTACTGCCAGATAGCTCATAATCCCCAATAAGTGCAGGTATTTTGTCAAAGTCAAGGGATCACCATCCTCAGTCGCAGCATTGAAATTGGGCGGCAACGGTGTCTTTGATACTTGAACTCCATCCCACTCTTTGTCCAGCAACGTCTTGATGAGTTTAGGTTGAGAGAGAATGAAACTCTCCAGAGTCCGCTGTATGCTGAGACCTACAATTGAATCTAATTGAGCTGACCACTTAATTTTCAGTACATCTTTAAGATCTAGTTCCAATTTTTTAAGAAGGTGAACACTAGAAGCTGTAACATTACCATCATCAACGTGAAGCCATATCACACCTTTCTCAGTCGCATGACGCAGAACATACAAACTGTTTTCATACTGCGATGGTGAGTAACCCAATTTGTTGAGGATTCCGAGTAGATGCAACCACAAACATCTGGCTACCTGCCTTGTCCCGTAGAGTGCCTCCTTTAGCAAGAAAGCATGTCCTGCAGGCAGATCAACTCCCTCCGGCGGCTTCACCCACACCTCCTCATCTATGGAAGAGTTGAGGTGAGCAGCTACGAAATCAAAACTGTGCACTGGCCAGTTGAGACTCGCAGCAATTGTTAGCAGCAGCCGCATGGAGAAAAAAGTAGCCGTGGGAGCAAAAGTCTCATTGAAGTCTTTTCCGGCTATCTGTTTAAATCCTTTAGCTACATAGCGCGCTTTGTACCGCTTTGTCGTCCCATTGTCTCCCGACTTCTTTGCAAACACCCACCTCCCATCTAGTGGTTTCACTCCTTCTGGCATCCGGCGTGACACCCAAACATCCATTTGGAGCAGATTGGATGATTCTTCAGTGATAGCATTGGCCCAAGATACTTTATCAGGCGGCTTCATTGCCTGTTTATATGTTTTAGGAATGTCTACCCCATAAAAACTGCAGGATTGTAGGACAGCATCAACTAGCAGTTCCTGGTTATCAAATTTTACTTCATTTACGAAGTTACCTAACTCAATTTGCCAGGCTATGAACTCTAAAGACATCTTGTTTCCTGGAGATGAAGGATTTGCCGGCGCAGACACCAGGGCTTTAGGAAGAGTCACCCTTGGAACACTATTGACAAAGCGTACCATGGCCAAGGAAAAAAATTTGTTTGTATCCGGCAGATAGAACAGCCAACCCTTGCTACTTTAGAGGTGAGCTACTACATAGGCTTCATAATCCCAATCATCTAGCTTATCCCGTTTTTCTACCGGTATGTGAACAAAAGCCTTTGAGCCAAAAATCCGGAAGGTATTGAAATTTGGAGCCCGATCGAACATAGCTTCATAAGGTGTTTTCCCCTTACTTGCCTTGTTCGGGACACAGTTTAAAATATGATTCGCCCAAAGAAAAGCATAGCTCCAAAATGTTCTTGGTAGCTGGCTGTCACTCAATACCGTGTGTCCCATATCAGCTACTGTTCTATTAAAACGCTCTACCACTCCGTTTTGGTAGTGATGGTACGGAAAAGATCTTTCCTCTATGATTCCCTTGTCTGACAGGAAAGTATTGAACGCTTTGTTGGCAAACTCACCTCCGTTATTGCTCCGTAGTATCTTCACAACATCCCCAGTTTGCTTTTCCAGTTTACGGATAATGTCCATAAGTACTAGGTTAGCGTTGGGTTTTGCTTTCAGACTCTTCACATAAGAATAACCCGTGGCTACATCTCTGAGAGTCAAGAGATATTTTGCCCCATCAACCGCTTCTACTGGGAAAGGCCCCATCAAGTCAGTACACAGTATCTCAAGGCAAGCCGGAGCTCTCATAGTGCTGGTTAAAGGATTCAGGCTTGTGCTTTTAGTGATAGCACAAATCAGGTAGTGGATCTTCCCTGGTGGCAGATCTGATGGTAGTCCAAATCCTAGATGTTGCTTGATGAGAGATTTAATTTTTCTCAGGCTGACATGCCCGAAAATGTGGTGCCAAAAAAGTAGAGCTTTCTCAGACTCGGTGAGTGATTCAGGCTTCCACAATGATGGATAAATCCGCTCAAAAGGTGTAATGAACGGGTTGTTGGGTGAAGACACTAGGAATTCACCACTATGGGACTTAGGGAGAACCAAGACTTCATTGGATATACCAGCAGGAACAAAAGAAGAGACATCACTAGATTTGTTCAAGGAAACGGACTTAGGCAGAGTTGGCCCGGTAGTAACAGGATCAGAAGAGACAGAGGGAAAAAGAACATCAGTCATGGAGGCAGAGGGTAAGACCAAAAGGGAAGGCGCCTTTGTGTTTTGGACCAACGGGAAAGGTATGCACCAGCGGTTCCTGTCGCGCTCAAACTCGCAACAGAAAACCAAACAACCAGATCTGTTGTATAGCTCAAAAGCATCTGAGGACATGTTGAACTGGAAGGTCCAGTCAGCTTTCTGGAGGGCCGCTAAGGTGATAAGGGTAGAACTAGCACGCTCACAATACAAAACCCGTTTCACGGGTATGATTGTCCCTCCTGGCCCTTGGAATAGCAGGTCTCCGACGCCAGATATGAAGGCCCCGGAGCCTGAAGTAGCTACATTCAAAGCAATATGGCGCTTGAGTACACGGAAGTTATGAAGCAGGTCCTTGTTGCCTGTAAGGTTGTGGGTAGCTCCCAAGTCAAGAATGGCAGGGGTGCTTACGTCTAATTTAGCTGTCATAGCCCCAACATCAGCTTTGGCAATCCCATCTGGAAGGCCTTCAACAGACGCCTCCTTTGCAGCTGCCCCACCCCCTTTCTGGTTGTTGAACCTCTGGCGGTTGTATTGTTGATTTGGTCTTTGAGACTGGCCAGTGTGAGGGGGGTAAGAGCCGGCGGGGCAATATGTTGAAGTGGGAGGCGCTTGGAAAGGGGGCTGATATTGGTTTGTTGCAGGGGGGTAGGGCATTGCATGTTGAGGAAAGTATGTCATTGGACCATACTGGGGTCGTCCTTGGAATTGTTGGAAAGTCGAGCCAAACTGTCTCTGTTGGAACAGGAAACTTGCGGGAGGATAAACCACACCAATCATTGGCATGAACGGGGCTTGCGGCGCAAGAGCGCGAGTCGGGGCGGCTGGTCGATAGGACAGAGCTCCTGGTCCACGTTGTCGTTGATTGACTGGTGTGGAACGAGATCAAGTAGGACATTCCCCCAAATAGTGGGACTCGTCACCACAGCTCCAGCAGCAATTTTCTGTGACACTGTAAAAACGCAAAGCTTTGGCCCAATTGACTTCAGGGATGTCGGCCAGGAAAGCTTCTTGATCAAACGGTGGAAGATTGGTGCTCGACTGGAGAAGAGCCGGTGTGGAACTCCTACCGTGCCAGGCAGTAGGCAGAGCGTCGAGGGGATGGGTGCTGTTGAGGCTGCCCTCGTGGTTGGTCCGGAAAAGTGATGAGGATCGTGTAAGCGAAGAGGTAAAAGGGTATTTTACGACGGCGTTGAGCGCGCGTCGGCGGTTGAGGTGTTTGAGAAGAGGGCCGGGGATACTGCCGGCAAAGTGATCAGGAAAAGGGATCAAGGGAAGCTCAGGGAAGATGAGGAAGGATCAGGATCAATAGAGTTGATGAATTTCTGACTTGGATCAGTACCGAGTTCATGCCGCCCCATCCTCTGAGTTTGGGCTGAACTCAGAGTCTGGGGTTTGTGACATCTAGCGGACCTGTCATGATGCCCGCAAACTTCAAAGACAAAACAAAACAAAACACAAAACAAAACCAACCCTCCACTCTGAAACCTACCAACGCGCGCAAGAGGAGAAATAAACAAACAAACAGGGGAGGACAGGAGAAAATAAAACTGAGAAAGGAAACAAAGAACAACAACTAGGAAAAAGAAGAAAGAAGGGGGGGGGAGGAAAGGATCTTGAAGAGAGAGGGTTTGAGGATGAGAGGGAATGAGGTAAATCTTGAGATTGAGAGGTCTTGAGGAGTGAATTATTGAAGCCTTGGGGATGAAATCTTGAGGGTCTTGAAGTCTTGAGGATGGAAGAGACTCTTGAGGGGTGATTGTAGGTCTTGCTACTCGCTGGGGATCTCGCTGATCAAGGCTGGTGGCGGGGGGAATGCTTCTGACTAGCGGAAAACCAAATGGGGCACCACACCGGAGAATGAGAGACTGTGGTGTGTTGGCGTCCCGGTGTCCAAGTATGATTGTCCTGGAGCTTGTAGGCCGTCAGAATCTGAACCATCTTGTTGAACGTGGGGATGGTGTTTTCCGGCGTCTTCTGGAGTTCGAGCTCTATTTGGCAATCAAAATCAAGCCCAAGTGGAGTGTCTCTGCTGATGCTCGCTTGGAGTATGAATCCCATATAAATATCAGTGGTGAGGTTAACTTTGAGGTTGCGCCACTTGGTTGCCAGATCTTTCAACTTGGACACCACCCCGATGTGGTGCTCCATTCCAAACCATAAGTAGTATTTTATTGCTTTTCTTTGCATATATTCATCATTACATTGCCCATTTCCCCATAACCCTTCAAAAATACCTCATTATTATTGCATATTCAGATTCTACGCCAAATTTCACCTATAGTCACTCATACATAGTACCCCCTTATCTTCAATGGTTCAGTAGTTATAAAGGATATAAGACTTACAGACAACCTACATTCTTCATTAGTTACAATACTCATTTCATTAGTAACCTACTTGAATCATTACAGTAAATTCCTTTTACATATTTATTCTCACATACTAAACTCTTTACATACATTTCTTATTATGTACTATGCCTATTGTACACCTTACATCATTGGATCTGTGCTTACCTCTTTCAGGAGTGCTCATCATTACAAGTAGTTACTATGTTCTCATCACTCTTCCCCATTAGTACATTCTTTTATTCCCATAACCAGCATTCCCCTTTCAGCATTGCTCATCATTACACACTGTTACTATGTTCACATCACTTTTCCTCATTTGTACAACCTTCATTCTCATAGCCAGAACTCCTCATTGTCTGTGCTCATCCTTCCTTCATATAAGAACTGTCTTTCCCCCCTCACTTGTACCTCATGCAGAATTTATATATAATTTTAGATACAGAAATTATAAGTGCCCATTCTCATCAACCCATTGCCATTGAACCATTGCCCATTGCTTTCCCCCCCCCCCTTTCAACCATTACTCCAACTCTCTTAGCCTCAGTAGTCAGTAGTTAAGCTCATAGTACTAGCTCCTAAGATCAAGCAGAAATCAGCCACACCTTTTCTTCTTTTTCTTAGTGTTACTCTCATCCCCTCAGCATTAGTCAGGAAGGCAGCCTCTTCAGCACCCTTGCTTAGCTTACATTAGTACTAGTGTTGCTATCCATTTCCCTTCCAAGCTCTATTCTCCCCTTTGAGTAGTTCCACAATTGGTGTCCCAACAGTGGCCTTTCTATACTTCAGATATCTTCAGCTCTAGTAACACTCTTACCATCAGCTACATACTACTTCACCTACACTCCTCATACTCCTTTCTTTATAAATCAACTCCCTGCTTTTAGAATCAACTTCAACCAACAGTAACACTATCAGCATCTCCACTATCAACCCTCAACACCCTTCAGATTTAGAGTCAACTTATCTGCTTCAATCATGTCTGCCCAAGGATCCCCCAACACCAATGTTGCTCCCAGTCTTTACCCTCCAGTGGATCCTTCCAGTAATGCTGCAGTTCAGGACTCCACCACTTCCAACGCTGGTCAGACTCAGGTTCCTCCCAATGGTCCAGGTCCACAGGCTTCTTCCAATGCTCCAGATCCCCAGGGTTCTTCTACTCCACAAGTCAACTCCAGTTCTTACAGACCTCCACTTGGACCTCAAACTTCCAGTATTCCTAGATACACAGGATATAGAGATACCAATCAGCCTTCAGAAGATTCAGAGGATTTAAATGCGCCACCACCCCGCTTTCCCAGGTTCCAGCGCCAAAGGGATGACTCAACACACTCTACCAGGTCCAACACTCACTTTTTAAATAGGGAACCAGCTATGCCTAGGTATGAGGATCCTGTCAGTAGAGGAGTAAAGATCAAACCCATGGACAAAGAGCTCTTCTTTGATGGAACCAACATGCCTGTGGATAAATTCATTAGAAGGTATGAAAGTGCTGGAAGAGATGATGGTGCTAACTCTAAGGAACTGGCTGGACAAATCATTGCTTTTATCAAAGGGTTGGACCTTAAGGATGAAGTGGAAGACATGTCAGGCCATGAAAACTTGGATTGGGAAACCCTGAAGAAACAGTTACTCACCAGATTTGGAACCTCTCAGCCATTGGTCAGATATACCAGGGAGGATCTCAGGAAACTAATCTACAAATCAGCTCAGGATGGAGGAATCAGCACCTTGGAAACCTTCAACACATTCAGAAACAAGTTTGAAACCATCACTCACTACTTGGTAAGGATGGGGTACAGTACTAGCCTGGAGGAATTCAGACACCTACTTTTGGAAACTCTTCACAAGGATCTGGATCAAAGAGTTACTAGGAGCTTGATGAGGAACAATCAAATGCTAGCCTCAAAGGATGGAGGTGATATCTTGCCAGACACTGAAACTCTTCTTACCTACATTCACCAGGAAGTTTACTCAAGATCAGTGGTCAACAGAAGGACTGAATGGAGGGCAGAAGAGAAATTCACTTTGGACAACTCACCTAGGACCTTCAAACTCACACCTGCTACTCAGGGAACTGCTCCTACTGCTTCTATTTCTCTGGACAAACAAGTGGAACTCCTTACCAAACAACTTGCATCCCTCACTGCTGGCAAAGGACTACCTCCCCACATGGACAAACCTGCTAGGACCTGGCCATTCAAATGCTATTATTGTCATCAGGAAACCCATGGAACCAACAGCTGCTCTCAACTTGCCCAGGACATGTCTAGTGGTGCTGTTATCAAGGATGGAAGAGATTACAAACTTCCAGACAAATCAGTTATTCCATGGATTCCAAGCAGACCAATCAGAACCCCAGTGGAAGAGTACTCTAAAACTAAGCTCACATCTTCTTTTGGCCAACTAGAGGAGGACCCAGCCTATTATCAAACCCACAGTTATGAAGCAGACCTTGGAAAGAGGACCAGAAACAACTCTAAGGATCAGGAGGAGGAGGAACCAGCCAAGTCAGACAAAAGGATCAGGAAGGAGAAACAGGACCTAATGGACATGGATACAGAGGAATTACTTCACATGACACAGCCCCCTACTCCTAGTGCTTCCAAATCCCCTACTTCAAAAGGCTCCCCTCAAGTCAGATTCCAGGATAAGGACAAGGATTCAACCACTGCACCTAAGGACAAACCAGTTAAGAAGACCTATTTGGAAAAGACTTTGGCCAAGGAGTACCCAGGAATTGAAGAGGAAGTGGCTAGTAGGATGTTGACTGCAGGAAAGATGGAGTTGGCCTTTGGAGAAATCTTTGCTATATCACCAGGAGTTACTGACTGTATTAGGAAGAAGATAACCAACAGAAGGGTCCCATTGGATGGTGTCAAATCAGCAAACTTCACAGACATGGAGGATGGAGAAGAACCAGCACAGGAGCAACCCACTACTCACTACTCCTGCCCCCTTGGATACATCACCATCACTATTGGAGGAGAGAAAAATCAAGCACTCTTGGATACTGGCTCTATGGTCAACATTATTCCTGAAACTCTTGCACATAAACTTGGATTAGTACTCACTGCTAAATCTATGAAGCTCAAAGGAATTGGAGGTCAACTTACTGATATACCTGGAATTGCTGAAGATGTGGAGGTAACCATTGGGAAAGTAGTCAGGACAGTTCATTTCTGGGTAGCCAAAGGACCAGTTCAGATGATTATTGGAAAGCCTTTCTTGATGGATGTCTCAGCTAACATCAACTACAATGGAGCCAGAAGAGAAGCACTTTCAATCATGGATTCAGCTGGTCAGACTTTTTTGGTTCCAATCATACTCCCCAGTAAATCAGAAGTGGGAAACCAGCATACCTTCCAATTCTGGACTGGTAAATTTTTTAGATTGAGACCAGGTTTTCAGTTCCCTTCCCTTACAACTGCAACCCTGGAAAACAACCAAAAGCAACAAACTGTAGACACTCATTCAGCAAAATATAAATCAACTTTAAAAAAAATAAAACCAGTAAACCAACCAATGCCATTATCTCTCAATCCCCCATTATCAAGGCCACCACTCTCCAGAGATCCTTACCTCACTCCTTTGAACCCATTTCCTCCACCATTCACTCCTACCTCTAAGATTACTCAAGAAAGGCTGGACCTCATCAACTTTGGACCTCCTGGATGGCTCTCTCCTCAAGAATATCTCCTGCTGGTATGGGTAATTGTGATTAGACAAGGTGCTTTGGCTTTTGTGGAAACAGAAAGAGGCCTTCTTAAACACACCTATGGACAGCCTTATATTATTCCAGTCATTTCCCATGAACCTTGGCAACAGAAACCAATTCCAATTCCTGCACCCATCAAGGACCAGGTTATAGAATTGGTAAGGGAAAGACTCAGCACTGGCCTCTATGAACACTCCTTTTCCAGTTATTCCAGCCCTATATTTTGTGTAAAGAAGCAGGATGGTAAGCTCAGAATTGTACATGACCTTCAGAAACTCAACAAAGTCACCATTAAGGACGCTGGACTACCACCAAAGACAGAGGAACTCATTGAATCATTTACTGGAAGGGCTTGCTATGGACTAGGTGATATTATGGGAGGATATGATGAAAGAGAATTAGCTCCAGAATCCAGACCTTTGACCACCTTTGAAACACCCCTTGGGAGATTTCAACTTACCAGATTACCCCAAGGAGCCACCAATTCAGTTGCAGTTTACCAGGCCCAAATGATGTGGATACTCCAGGATGAATTACCTCAACATATGGGAATCTTTGTGGATGATGGAGGTATAAAAGGACCAACCTCTGACTACAATGAAGAAACTCTAAAGGACAACCCCCAGATCAGAAGATTTATCTATGAATATGCCATTACTCTGGAAAGGATTCTTTTCAGGATTGAAGAAGCTGGACTCACCATCTCTGGGAAGAAATTTGCTTGCTGTGTACCTGCTCTGGATCTGGTTGGCCATGTGGTTTGTAAGGAAGGCAGAAGGATATCCATCAAGAAGCTCAACAAAATTGAAACCTGGCCAACTCCCACCACTCCTTCAGATGTCAGAGGATTCCTAGGTATCTGTGTATATGTTAGAATGTTCATTAAAAATTACTCAACCCTCACTGCTCCACTCAGAAGACTCACCAGGAAGGACTCCTCTTGGGATTGGACTGAAGATTGCCAGGATGCCTTTGAGGACCTTAAAAGGATTGTTGGAACTGATATCACCCTAAAGAAATTGGACTATGGACCTGATGCTGGCTTAATCAAACTCTCAGTGAACTCCAGTGTTATTGCTGCAGGTGCTGTTCTTACTCAACAGGATTCTGATGGATTGGATAGGCCTGTGTTATATGAGTCAGTAGTCTTTTCACCCAGGGAATCAAAGTACTCACAATCCAAATTAGAACTCTATGGTGTTGCCAAGATCCTCAAGAAAATTCAAACCAAACTGTGGGGCCAACATTTTCAACTCAGAGTGGATGCCCAGTGCCTTATTGGAATGATCAACAACCCTTCACTTCCCAATGCCCCTATGAACAGATGGATTGGATTTATTCAGTTATTCTCCTATGACCTTGTTCACACTCCTGGAAAAACTTTCACCTTACCTGATGGACTTTCAAGAAGACCCCCTGATTTTGATGAAGATGATTGTCCTAGCTTTGATGAAGATGAAACCTGGATCAAACCTCACCCTGGATTTGGAACTAAACATTCTTCTTTTGGCCTGCTTCTGGGGACATCAGCTAAGTTGGGGGAGGGGGTAAGTAACTTGCAGCAAGGAATTTGGAAGCATCTCCAGGAATACCTTTCAACCATGAACAAACCTCCAGGATGCAGCAGCCTGGAATTCAAGCAAATTTTGCACAAATCAGCCAACTTCTTCCTTTCCAATGAAGTCTTGCACAGGATCAACAAACCATTCTCCCAGATAGTAGTCACCTCTCCTTCAGCTCAGAAATCCATCCTCAATTCCCTTCATGAATCCTTAGGCCACAGAGGTATTGCTGAAACCTACAGAAGAATTAAACTCAGATTTTGGTGGCCAGGTCTCAAGAGAGGTGTTACCAAGTGGGTCCAGTCTTGTGAAGCTTGCCAGAAGAGGAGTTCAAAATTGCCAATGGAACCCAAGAAACCTACAGGAGCAGCAACCATCTTTGGAAGAGTCAGTTTGGATACAGTTCACATCAAAGCTGGCAAATGGAAGTACCTGGTAATTGCAAGAGATGACCTTTCTGGATGGGTAGAGGCAGTTGGACTAGAAAAGATTCAGGCAAAGAAAATCTCTCAGTGGTTCTTGGACAACTGGATCTACAGATATGGAGCCCCTTGGTCAGTCACAGTGGATGGAGGCTCTGAATTTGGACAACAATTTCAAAAATCCCTTCTGGAATCTGGAATCAAAATCAAAGTCACCACCCCTTATTATCCTGAAGCAAATGGTATGGTAGAAAGAGGACATCAGGCAATTAAGGATACCTTGGTCAAGCTCTGTGGAAAAGAAGGCAAGAAGTGGAGGAATTATTTACCTTTAGTTTTATTTGCAGACAGAATTTCCACCAAGAGATCAACTGGTTACTCACCTTATGAGCTAGTTCTTGGACAGCCCCCCATCTTACCCATTGATTTAGAATTGGAAACCTTCTTTGGAGTGGATTGGTCAAAGGTAGAATCAACTCAGGATCTTTTATTGGCTAGGACTCAGCAGCTTGAAAACAGGGATACCATCTTGCAGCAAGCACACCAGCAGCTTATGGATTCCAGGAAAAACTCTGTGGATTATTGGAACAAGAAGAAAACATCAAGGCAGCCACTAAAGAAAGGTCAATTAGTAGTAGTGTATAATAAATCTTTGGACTCTCAGTTTGGCAAGCTCTTTGAAAATAAATGGAATGGCCCTTACAGGATCAAAGCTCAAAACCCAGGAGGATCTTACATCTTGGAAGAATTGGATGGCACAGAATTGGCCAGAAGGTTTGCTGCAACTCATGTCAAGGAATACCACTCCAGGTGAAAACAATAAATAAGGAATAATCAATTCATTTCTCTTCTCTTTTCTCTTTCTCATCTTCTTACACAATAACATAAAAACAAAATAAAATCAAATCTATAAACAAATCAGAAATAAAATCAATAAAAATCATTTTCAAACACTCTCAAATAAAATAACTAATTATCCAAGTTTATTAAAGCCTCTGAATCACAAAACAAAACTTCAAGGGTTTCCCCTACAAATCTCCAAAAATCACAAAAAAAAATCAAGGGTTTCCCCTTTACAACTTCAATGAAAAAAACATGGAGGGTTTTCTCTCTACAAATACCAAAGTCAACAAAAACCTGCAAACAGCCACCTAACATCAGCAAGCTGATGCACCGTGGCCCACCGTCCATCCCTGTCTAGCAGGGTTAAAAAACGGTGAGAGGATGACCCCCAGCGCGCCGCATTGAAGGCATTATGCAAAGGGGGGCCAACGAGTTTAGCCCCTCGAACTGTGCAAGTGCAACAGCGGAGGGGGTTGAGGACGAACCGCACGCTGGAAGTACAGCGGCAGAGGACGCCCTGGGGGTAAAGCAAACAAAAAAGCCTACCTTTTATGTGTACAAGGTCGGACATCCCCCAGCAGCAATGCCTTGCCTCAAATCCCCAATGCCTTGTTGCCTACAGCCACCGCCACCGCCACGCGCCCCCGTAGGTATGTCTGATCTGCTTGACAGGTTTGGGCGAGGAAACCTGCTCCTCGCGACTTTGCCCGCGAAGTTGCCCTGCTTAGTCGTGTTGCGCAGGGTCTGGTTTATCCCAGTCAACGGGCCTGGTGAGCCCTTAGATTTTGTGGCGGTGGCGACGTACATACATGTATCTTGGCAGGTTCTACCTCCATCGCTTCGAACAGTCCATACTCGGAAGTTTGGATATTCCCCCGTTTCACTCCCTCTTCCAGCAAAACATCCGTTGTACATTCACTTTGTAACTGGTCGTCGCGGAGTCTCAGCCAAGCATATGTACTGTTTCCCAGAGCCCCTTTCGGCCAAGGCGGACCTTCTTCAACGTGCCACGTCTCTCGATGCCGGGACGTCTTGCCTGTACTGGTTTCCATGTGAACCACAAGAGACTTCGACACGAAGAACTCAGACTTTCCCGCAGGGCGAAGGGCAATGGTATGTATTCGAGTACATCTATGTATCTCACCTCCTCTTGTCGAGCGTCCCGACGGGGGATAGTCCTTCGTTTCAGCGTTGGATTGGGAGATCTACCCCATGCGACTTTCCACCCCTCTCGTGGGGGCCCTCCCTAATTTCCCCACCTGCCTGACATTTCATCCCGCCGCGCCTCAAACTTGGTGCTCTTCCGGGTGTCTCTCCCCAGCGATGGACATCAAGACAATCCAGAACATGATTCTCCTGATGCCGCGCCACAAGCTACCCGAAACTGTTACAACCAGGACTGAGCGGGTACCGCTCACCAAAAAGTTTGAAGGAAGCTCTGCGCAGGTTGAGTGACAGGAACTCAGCCCTCTCTTCTCAGCGTCGGAATTCCTTACAGCCGGCGCCAATGATTCCGATCCACTCATATGCGAGCTTGCGGGTCTTGCTTGGCGCCTCCTCCGAGCAGCCCACTATGCCCGCAGACCCAGCGCCAATCAAACCGGCAGCCGCCCCGCCTCCCTCCCCCAAAAATAGACCGCTGCCAATGTCGCCCTGCTTTCCCCCATGGTACAACCTCTGTGTCACATTTGCCTTCCAAAAGTTGGTGAAATATGAACACAAGTTGTTGTCCACCTGACCACTTCCCCCCCTTTCCCTGAATTCACTTTTCAAACACCCGGATTTGGCTTATTATAATCTTCTTCCTCTCTGTGTACTTGACACCCATCAATGTATGTATGTATTTATGTAATTGTAGTGTTTATATCTTGTCTTGTTCAGTTCTTTTCCTCACTCTCCATATTTTATCTTCTGGCTCAATGAATTTTTGATGGAACAATGTAATGATTAGTGTGTTGATTGTCTCCTGACTTGAGTGTGTGGCAAGGGAACTGTGAATATGTAGATGGATGGATCCCTTCTAATTCCTGATGATTGATGTTCAAACTTAACCAAGCAACCTTGCCTGAGGCTTTGCTGGATTCACTTATCAGGATTCCTTTTATCAAAACAGGGAAATCTCACATGAACAGCAAAATGCAGGTATGAGAGCTGTGGATTCATTCAGCTGTGATTGATTTACAAAAGCACATAATGTTGCATAGGCTCAAGGGTTATACACTGGCAAAAACATCCATTGATTCAAGGTTGACTCACAAGCTGGTTTTACTCAACTTAATTAAGGCCCTCTGGTAATTGGATGGGTGAGAGTCAGATGGCCCTGTAGGGACCCTCTTCTTGTCAGCATTACACTACCAGTTTTTTATCAAGTTGCCTGGAGTAGGGAAATCTCTTCAGTTTGAAAAATATAACTCTTTCCTTGTCTCATGAATTGCAGGTGTGGATTCTGCTGCACAAACCCCCTGAAGGACCATCATTGAGTAACTGTGTGGTGCTCCTAATTGTCACCATTTATTATCAGAAACTGAAAGAATACAAGATTTTTCTCAACAAAAACACTTCCTGGTTGAATTCCCATCCAAGTGTTGAATTGGGTTGTACATGGTAGCCCCTAATAGTGTGTGTGATCAAGCACAGAGAAATTGAAGAGTTTTTCTTTACCGTCCTGGTTGGACTATCATTTATTTTAATTTTTTTCCTCCTTCCTGCTCTCACTATTTAATCTTCACTCCAATATTGTGAAACTTGTTCCTTCTTTGAGGCACTGGCTTCAAATCTCATTGATGAGCTTTGCTTGCCTTCCTTCAAATGAAAGGATGGTTTTTGCATGCCATATCCCTTACTGCTTGGGGTGGCATCTATACTACAGGAGGTCCATTGTGATGTTCAATCAAATACCTGATCTGTTCTGATTAGCAGCTGCATACTGGCTTCAGCAGAAGCTGAATGCCTCACACTAGCTGAATAGGAGTGCGAAGGGGGTGTAGGGCTGAAATTTGGGTGTGCAGCGGCGAAGCCGCCTTGGCCTCTAGTAAAATCAAAAGCTCACCTCTTCTTCTTTTATCACTACATCACCCTCTTCCATTTCACTTTTCTCCCTCTCCTTCTCTTTTCCCTTCTCCTTATCTAAAAAAAAAAAAAAAAAAAAAAAAGAGAAATCAAAAGACATAAAAAGAAAATTAAAGCATAACATTAGTAAAAGTCCTCAATAAAGAATAAAAATAGAATATATTAGAACTTACCCTCAGCTCTTATCCTCTCCATTTCTGCTTCTACTCTCCAACCATCTTCCTCCTCTTCCACTTGGTCCCTCATCCTTAATAATTCCCGGGCATTCCTCTCCTCAGTTTCCTCTATCATGGCATCTATTATGGAATGAGTATCCATCTAAAAATCAAAATAGAAACAGGGGGTAGAAATATTAGTATTATAATCAACTCTCTCTTTTAAAAATTTCATCATATACATACAGAATCCAGTCAACATACATGTGCAAAAGCGTCGTGGAACCGGCTATACAACTTAAGACGGGCGTTTCGTGCGGTAACCGGGTCGTCGAGGTCCTCACGAGCAAAGGCAAGGAGTCCTTGTTGGATATAGCGGCGCAAGGCATCGACTTCTTCGGGTTTAAAAGAATCTCTCATACCGGCGTTGTACGCGTGAATGTTGTCGACGAACAAGTGCGCTCTGCAAATAGAAAAGGGGATTTCGTAGGAAGGTCTAATGACGGCCTCTTCGTCAAGCTGCAAAGATGATATGGACGTATTGGACGAATAATCTATTGAGTTTTCAATGATATCTTTCGGCGATGAGGGCGTAGAAGTGGCGCTGGAGGCAAACATTACGGATATTGTAGCGCGATAATGGGATTGTTCCGTTGGCCGACGACCTGGGGCCTTATAGATACCGCTTCTTATTCATATTATGACGTCACTTTGGACGCCTTCACCGCTCAGAATTGTTTGGCGCGGATTCTCTTTCATTTTCTTAATTTTTTGACTCTGGTGTTTGACCCAGTTTAATCTACCCTTTTCCAATATCTCCTGGCGCTTAAATACCGCGATCATTTCATCTAAACACCCTCTTCAGACGCAGGAGTCCATTTGGGCAGTCCCTCGGCGGTACCTTTGGTTTATTTCATTATGTATCCCTTGGATTTCAACTTCTTTGCGGTAGAAACCGCGGAAACCGTAATGAAACTTTGGAGCGTTTCAATAACGATTCGGCTGGCCTCAAAATACATATTACACCTTTTTAGTTTCATCTTTCCGATTTTGGCTTTCGTTTGAACTTGGTTTTAGCCGATTCTATTGAGCGGTTTTGGAATTATAAGTGCTCGAAGCTTTGTTAGGATTTACGCGGCCTCATTTACGGCTTTCATTCAGCGTCCACGGCGGCCCATCGGCCGAATTAATCTTTAATATTGCTCGGTTGTCCATTCATCTCCTCCTTCTTGCCTTTCTAATGAGCCTTAAATCAGAACTTTTCATCGACGAAAACCCAAGTTATACCCGAAAACATATTACCTTACATTTACGCGGTGTTACTACTACGCGCGCCCGCGGATTTCGCTTGGATCTTTAATCGGCCCTACACAACCGATAATCAACCCTTAAAAATAATCAGTATATACCATTTTAATCTGCAGAATCGGCTCTTTCGAATGAACTGGGTTTCGAGAATTTTCATCGAGCCGTTCCGAAGATACAGGTCGACCATCTCTTTCCTTTTTGTTGGCGTTCCGCACGCGCGCTTTCCGTATGGAGCCCCCGCTCAGATAACAGGACCCCTCTTTCGACATTACACGCGCAGGGACACATGTTCCATTCCCCGTCTGGACAAAATGAAGAGAAATAATGGATCATCTTTCCGGGAGCATTCATCCAGTCATTGGGGGGGAATTCCGGCATCATCATCATTATCATGACAATCAATCATTCATATTCTAAATCTTTCTTCTCCACCATTATGGTTACTTCCACCACGGATTCCATTCCTGGGATTCAGCCTTATCCAACCCCTTCTCAACACAGGAAGTATAGAGGTTTATATTGCTTTCAGAATGGTCACACCATCAGGAGGTGCCAGCTAATTACTTATGATGCACATAGAGGATTAATTAGGAAAACTAGCAGTACTGGCGTATGGCTTTTAGATAATTCATTCATCCCTTTTGATTTATCTAGGTCTGTTAAGAGTTTAGTTGAACTTCTAGCTACTGCTGGGACAATTTCAGAAACCACCCAATTGGATCAATAACATTCCTTGGACAGCTTATCAACCTCCCTGGACTTCAAATTCTCTTCAAAGCACTCTACATTATATATTCAGACACTCAGAAACTCAGTTATTCAACCTCAAATCATTCACAAACCTTCAGAAACTACAATTATCAATCCCATCAATCATCATCATCATTGCATTGCTCTTCCTTAGCCTCAGTTAGGCGGGAAAATTATTGTATTCTTCAGAGTGGAAATTAGTCTAATATGTGTCTGTCTCAAGGATATTGCCTTCAGCAGAGTTAGATCTTCTTAAACATTCACCCCTCATTGATAATTGGACCTTCTTTTGGATACTGGACTCTTTGGATTGGATACTGGACTATGGATACTCTGGATACATAGGACTATTGGACTTTGGATTGGACTTGGATACCTTGGACTCAGATATACTGGACTTGGATTATACTTGGATTCTATTTGGCTTTGGACACTGGACTCTGGATTTGGACTGCTACTCAGGACTTTGGATTTCACCCTTTGGAGGAATAACACTGGACTTTGGACCTTGGACTCTTGGACTCAACATTCTTCAACTCTTTCTGGATCACTCTTCTCTTTGGAGCATTGCCTGGGGACAGACAATAAGTTGGGGGAGGATGTGGTGCTCCATTCCAAACCATAAGTAGTATTTTATTGCTTTTCTTTACATATATTCATCATTACATTGCCCATTTACCCATAACCCTTCACAAATACCTCATTATTATTGCATATTCAGATTCTACGCCAAATTTCACCTATAGTCACTCATACATAGTACCCCCTTATCTTCAATGGTTCAGTAGTTATAAAGGATATAAGACTTACAGACAACCTACATTCTTCATTAGTTACAATACTCATTTCATTAGTAACCTACTTGAATCATTACAGTAAATTCCTTTTACATATTTATTCTCACATACTAAACTCTTTACATACATTTCTTATTATGTACTATGCCTATTGTACACCTTACATCATTGGATCTGTGCTTACCTCTTTCAGGAGTGCTCATCATTACAAGTAGTTACTATGTTCTCATCACTCTTCCCCATTAGTACATTCTTTTATTCCCATAACCAGCATTCCCCTTTCAGCATTGCTCATCATTACACACTGTTACTATGTTCACATCACTTTTCCTCATTTGTACAACCTTCATTCTCATAGCCAGAACTCCTCATTGTCTGTGCTCATCCTTCCTTCATATAAGAACTGTCTTTCCCCCCTCACTTGTACCTCATGCAGAATTTATATATAATTTTAGATACAGAAATTATAAGTGCCCATTCTCATCAACCCATTGCCATTGAACCATTGCCCATTGCTTTCCCCCCCCCCCCTTTCAACCATTACTCCAACTCTCTTACCCTCAGTAGTCAGTAGTTAAGCTCATAGTACTAGCTCCTAAGATCAAGCAGAAATCAGCCACACCTTTTCTTCTTTTTCTTAGTGTTACTCTCATCCCCTCAGCATTAGTCAGGAAGGCAGCCTCTTCAGCACCCTTGCTTAGCTTACATTAGTATTAGTGTTGCTATCCATTTCCCTTCCAAGCTCTATTCTCCCCTTTGAGTAGTTCCACACCGACGGACGTTGGATTCTCACTATTCTTGAATTCAATAAATTGGTAGAAGACGTCTAATTGAGCCACTCTACTGATGGTCTTGAATTTCTTAAACATCAGCTCATACATATCAAAACTGCTTGCAGTGTCGTGGACATCGGATTTGAGACTGTCGTGTATCATCGCCAAGAAGATAGCTCTGCCAATTTTTTCAAGGACCGTGTTTGAGTTCCGCTGAACAAAGAATTCCTTGTTGTTGAGGTGGATTCCTCCTTTTTTGCCCAGTTCTCAATGCCAGACTTTGAAGTTTGATCCGTCCGGTGCAAGGATGATATTGTCCGGAATCTTTGAAGTAGCCAAAAGAATGGCTTGTCCGACAATCTTGGATTCTTCTAGCTGTGCCTTGGCTTCGGCTAGGTCAGCCGCTTGTTTTGCCACTGTAAGGTGGGGTGGTGGATCCATTGTCAGGAGACAGATGATCGGTGTGAGGGGGAAGTTTGTAAGGATTGGTTGAGTTGGGAGATGAGGTGATTTGGGAGGACTTTGTCGTGGGGAAGTTTGTTGGAAAGAAGCGGGAGGAGGATGATGGGGGGAAGGGGGAGAAGGTGGAACTGTGATGTTGGGAGGTGAGATTTCTTTGGATGAGAGTAGTGGAGGTGATGCAAGGGAAGGAGGAGGTGGTGGAGGAAAAAGGGGGGCACGGAAGGTTGATCTAGGAAGCGGAGCGAAATGTTGTTTGATGAAAACTGGTTCTGCGGGATTTGATTCAAGTGTCGGCAGTTGAGGTAGGTCAGGATAGTACCAATTTCTGGGTGTTGCCGGTCTTGCTTGCTGCCAGCCGCCCGGAATCCGCCAATTGATCGCAGCTGTTTCGCTGCCCGGAGAGTTGTTGGCGTCAGCAATATGGGTCAGCCTAAAGGCACCCCAAAAATTTACTTCATGTCCACCAAAATTTTGGTGTACCCATATGTGCACCCCAATATTACTGGGGTGCCCTTCTGGACTACCCCAATTTATTGGTGTGCAGACCTGCTTACCCCAAAAACATTGGGCTGAGGGTGTTGAAACCCCCAGACTGCTTCAATTTTTGGGGTGAAATTTAATGTACACCAAGTGAAATGGTGTACATCAGTCGCGCACCCCATCGAGGGGAGTTACTCCCCCACCCACCCGCCCGACTTGTTAGACCTGCACACATCGGTCATTGAGGGGAGTAGCACCCCTCAATGACCATTACAGACCGGTAATCAAGGGTGCTACTCCTCTTGATGACCAACAAAGACCGGTCATCAAGGTTGCTACTCCCCTGATGACCGGCACAATCAGTAATCGAGGGGAGTAGCACCCCTCAATGACCAACACAGACCGGTCATCAAGGGTGCTGCTCCCCTTGATGACCGGCACAATTGTTCATTGAGGGGAGCTACTCCCCTCAATAACCAACACAGACCGGTCATCAAGGGGGGTGCTGCTCCCCTCGATTTCCGGCAGAATCATTCATTGACAGGAGTAGCACCTCCCCACGATGGCCGGCACAGATTGGTCTTCAAGGGGAGAGTAGCACCCCCCTCAATGACCGGTCTGTGTTGGTTATTGAGGGGAGGTGCTACTCCCCTTGATGAACAATTGTGCCGGTCATTGAGGGGAGCAGCACCCTTGATGACCGGTCTGTGTTGGTTATCAAGGGGAGGTGCTACTCCCCTCAATGAACAATTGTGCCGCTCATCGAGGGGAGCAGCACCCTTGATGACCGGTCTGTGTTGGTCATTGAGGGGAGTATCTGTGCCGGTCATTGATGGGAGGTGCTATTCTTCTCGAGGACCAATCCAATCTGTGCTGGTCATTGATGGGAGGTGCTATTCTTCTTGAGGACCAATCTGTGCCGGTCATCAAGGAGAGTAGCACCCCCCTCAATGACTGGTCTGTGTTGGTCATTGAGGGGAGGTGCTACTACCCTTGATGAACCATTGTGCTGGCATTGAGGGGAGTAGCTCCCCTCAATGAACGATTGTGCTGGTCATCAAGGGGAGTAGCACCCTTGATGACCGGTCTGTGATGGTCATTGAGGGGTGCCACTCCCCTCGATGACTGTTGATGTGTAGTCGGGCGGGTGGGTGCGGCACCCCAGATAAATCTGGGGTGTTGAGTGGCTCACCCCTTTCACAGGGTGACATATTGGAGTACTGGGTGTTTGCACCCCAGTATGATGGGGTGTTGTGGCTGTGTACACCACAGATTTCACTGGTTTTGGGGTACCCCGTGGCTCACCCCAAATTACCTGGGGTATGAGGTGCTGTACCCCATCTTCACAGGGGTGCACAAAAGTACACCCCAAGTGGTTTGGGGTACATTTCAGCAGCACCCCTTTTTGGTGTACATGAAGTAAATTTTTGGGGTGCCTTTAGGCTGACCCCAGCGAAATCTCCAGGAGGTCCAAAAATTCGGGCAAGGGCGCGTGGTGTGTTTTGAATGGATGCAGTGACTGCGTCAATCAAAGCTTGTCCGTCGAGTTCTTGAATCAATTGGTTGGACCAGGTTGATGAGTTAGATGATTTTTGTTCAGTTCAACTATCTGAGTTCCAATATTTTGACGAGAGGAGAAGAGAAACTTCCACAGCAAACCACGTCGAGCCTTTACTCCTGCCAAGGAGTAAAATTTCACAGTTTTGGCGTACTGCTTTGCTACGACCACACTTGTGCTTCTAGAGACTCAGGGATAGATAGTGGGGGGAAACGGAAGAAACTCAGATAATTGATAAACAACCACTGACTGTTGCCAAACCGGCGATCGTGAGACTGAAGATGAAAATGATGACAACCGTGACCCGGGACGATTACACCCTGCTCTGGGATACCCGTAGAAGTATGCGAGAAAGATAGATAGTTGATGAGAGTATTTGGGCAATTACACTCTATGCTGAGTTACCAAGATAGCGATATGTAGATGAAGAGAAGAAAAAAAATGAGTTACACAGGCTCATAACCTGAAGTGACTGAAACAATGAATATGTAATGCAGAGAGAGGAACAAGCTCTACAGCTTGTTCCAAGTCCAAAAACATGGTCTTGAGGGCGGGCGAGTGTCACTACATGTAACCTAACTGGTTAGGTTACAACAATAATGTGTTCATGGCGGTGGAAGAGATAAAGAGATGGTTCAATCTTGCTAGCATCAAAACCAATTTTCTGTAACATCTTCTGGAAAAAGTTCCACCAACAGTGGGCCACTTGCTTGGTGCTGCAGAGCGCTTTCTTGAGCTGCATTACTTTACCCTTGAGTGAGGGAGTGATCTCAACCGGAGGTTGGATATACACCTCTTCCTCAATTGGGCTGTACAAGTAAGCAGAGCTCACATCAAAAGTATCTGTTGGGAGCTTGTTGGATATCACCAAAGAAATCAGTAGTTGAAATGTGTTCAGGGATGTGGTTGGTGTGTAGGTCTTGTTGTATTCCAACCCCATTTGCTGATTGAAGCCATTTGCCACATATTGGGCGCAGTAACTTTGAATGGTCCCATTGGGCTTTCTCTTGATTTAGAACACACAACATGCTCCAAGTGCTTTACAACCTTTTGGTGGATGTCAGGCTCAGCCTTAGAGATACACCAAGTATCCAAAATCCTGGAATATATTTGTAAACACTAATAATTATTGAATTACTAATGAAGATTCAGATTCCTCACCTTAAATTAAGGGGGTTCACCCACTCAAAGTAACCCTTTATTCCTACTCCTTCATGTACATATTGTATAATTAAGAATTGGCCACAAAATGCGCCCAAAAAAGGATTACATACAAAAAGGGTCAGCCTTTATGCACACCAAAGAAATACCACATGCACACCATTTTTGGGGTAGAAGGGCAGTTGTTGGCTAATCTTCCAACAGCGGGTCTACAAAGTGGCAGCTGTCAGTGTATCTTCCAACAGCAGCCCCACGGAAGAGTAGCTGTTGGCTGGTCATTGAGCTTCCCCATAACAAAGCTTCCTGATTGGCACTCAAACATCAACCACAACCCTTGTCCCAGCCGTAGTCCCACCACTAACCGCTATCCCAAATCACATTGCACTGCGGGAATCTCAATGTTGCTGCGGTCCGCAGCGACATCTGACAATTCAGTGGGGATTCAAACCCTGTGCGACAATTTGCAGCAACACTTTACCAGCTGATGGACAGCCTGTCAGCCGGCGTACTCGCGTGGAGGACAGGCTGGACAAATTAGTAGTAATTTTTGTATTACTACGACTAAATACAAGATATGATATAAAAGGAAAAGACAAGATAAATTTACAGACTTACTTCGCGCACTGCGAGAAACTCTTCGCGCACTGTGGGGGTCGTCGTCTCGACGTCCCGCCCCCAGTGCGCGCTTTCGCCACGGCTCTTCGCGCACTGTGCATTCCCCCAAAAAAACGGCTTGCATTTCTTGAGATATTTTTTGATGAATCAATAGAATGGCTTTTTATGATCCCCCTAAAAAATAATCAAGTCATTTAGGGGTCTCCTTGAGCCTAGAGAAAATTGACATGAAAAAATCATATTTTAACGCGGCAGGGACCTGTAATATCGCCTCCTGTGCCCCAGTAGCCCCAAAAATTTCACAGTATCATGGTACATGTGCAAATTCATGACCTGATAATTTTCAGAATTTTCACCAGCTTTCCTGTAGCCCAAATAGGTATTGTGTTTATTATTTTGCGTATATGTATAACTTTTTTGTTACACACACCAAAGGCACAAAATTTTGAGAGCACAGAGAAATATGCTTCAAATTAATTCCCCGAAATTTCTAGCAATATTGTGTCATTATAAAATGAGATATAAGGGGTGCGCAGCAGGCTTAGTAGGAAAATTACTGCTAACTGTATAGCTTTTTTGTTACACACCCAAACAGTCCCAAAATTTCAGAAATGTTTTCATTGTGGATATTCTCTGCGCCATAAATTTCTTGGCAATAGTGTGTCATGATAACATGAGATATAAGGGGTGCGCGGAGGGCTTAGTAGGAAAATGGCTGCTACATGTATAGATTTTTTTTTACACGCTGAAACAGTCTGAAACTTTCAGGAATGTTTCAATTTTGCATATTATCCGCGCCATAAAGCTCTTAGCAATAGTTTGTCATTAAAACATGAGATAAGTTAGCAGTCATTTTCCAACTAAGCCCGCCGCACTACATCTCATGTTATCATGACACACTATTGCCAAGAAATTTATTGCGCGGAGAATATCCACAATGAAAACATTCCTGAAATTTTGGGACTGTTTGAGTGTGTAACAAAAAAGCTATACAGTTAGCAGTAATTTTCCTACTAAGCCTGCCGCGCACCCCTTATATCTCTGGGAAAAATTCTGAAAATTATCAGGTCATGAATTTGCACATGTGCCATGATACTGTGAAATTTTTGGGGCTACTGGGGCACAGGAAGCGATATTACAGGTCCCTGCCGCGTTAAAATATGATTTTTTCATGTCAATTTTCTCTAGGCTCAAGGAGACCCCTAAATGACTTGATTATTTTTTAGGGGGATCATAAAAAGCCATTCTATTGATTCATCAAAAAATATCTCAAGAAATGCAATCCGTTTTTTTGAGGGAATGCACAGTGCGCGAAGAGCCGTGGCGAAAGCGCGCACTGGGGGCGGGACGTCGAGACGACGACCCCCACAGTGTGCAAAGAGTTTCTTGCAGTGCGCGAAGTAAGTCCGTAAATTTATTTACATTTAATAATCATATATCCTTAGTCTGGTCTTTTAGAAAGACTGTTCAGCTGGACTGGCCTAGACTCTCTGATTAGAAAAGCTAATGGAGGTTCAATAAAAGATAAGTGTTTGATAGTTTTGGTTTCTTTCCTGGCTTAAATTAGCTCAGTAGGGTTATTACCAAAACAACCAATTATAATTTATTTAGGGAGTTAAAAAATTGACTCCCAAGAATTAATAAATCAACTCCCAAAAGTCATTTACTTTGGGCGGACCGCCTCTGGACGTCTGTCCCCGGTCTGCAGGACCAAATTTTGACCCGCACGCAGTTTGGGAGTCAGAAAATTAATTTTACTCTCCAGAATGGGAGTCAGAATTTTAATTTCACAAAAAATGACGGAAAATAAAGAAAAATTTACACCTCCGCACTGGGGCACCTAAAGCCCCCCAAAATTTTATAGTGGCACTCTGAATAGCACCTGATGAGCTTCACGGCATGGGCACACCCCAGGAAAGGGTCTACATAGTGAACTTCTTGGCAGTAGGAAACCCCAGGAAAGGGGTGTGCTACTAGTACTGTGGGTCTCATTTGGCAGATTTCCTACTAAGGGAATCCGCCAAAGCCTTTGCCACAACGCCCTAAAGTGCACCAAAGTTTTGGATCATGAAATAAAATACACTGTAACCAAATGGTTAGCTGCAAGGCAGTAACACAACAGTATAAAATAATTCTGAGGCACCTGGGGCTTTTGGTCATATCTGCTACTAATTGCCTCCGCAACAGATAATATTCCCTCTGCCACAGTTGATAGCGCCTCCGCAAGAGTTAATAGTGCCTCCGCCACAGTTAATAGTGCCTCCGCCACAGTTATGTGGAGGAAGAATTATTAACTGTGGCAGACGCACAATTGACTGTGCCAGACACACTATTAACTTTGACAGAGGTACAAATAACTGTGGCAGAGGCACTATTAGCTGTGGCGGAGGCACTATTAACTGTGGCGGAGGCACTATTAGCTGTGGTGGAGGCACTATTAACTGTGGCGGAGGCACTATTAACTGTGGCGGAGGGACTGTTATCTGTTGCAGATGCAATTAGTAGCAGAAATGACCAAAAGCCCAGCTCAAGGTGTAAACGGGTCGGGTTTGGGTCAAAAAACAGTGCCCAAACCCAACCCAACATTTAGCTTGGGTCGGGTTGGGTCGGGGCAGATTTTAAAATATGCTGCCTGGACCTGACCCAATGTCATACTTTTTTGGGTTGGGTTGGTTTGGGTCTTAGGTTGAACCAACCTACTAGGCGCCAAAACCCCCCAACTTGACTGTTGGAGGCGCTATAGCTGGGTCGCAGGCTGACCCAATGAGGAAATAGGCTGCCCGGTGTGGAACTACTCAAAGGGGAGAATAGAGCTTGGAAGGTAAATGGATAGCAACACTAGTACTAATGTAAGCTATGCAAGGGTGCTGATGAGGCTGCCTTCCTGACTAATGCTGAGGGGATGAGAGTAACACTAAGAAAAAAGAAGAAAAGGTGTGGCTGATTTCTGCTTGATCTTAGGAGCTAGTACTATGAGCTTTAACTACTGACTACTGAGGGTAAGAGAGATGGAGGATTGATGAGAGTGGGGAACTTATAATTTCTGTATCCAAAATTATCTATAAATTCTGTATATATTTCTCTGCATCAGGTACAAGTGAGGGGGGGGAAGACAATTCTTATAGTAAGGAGGGATGAGCACAGACAATGAAGAGTTCTGGCTATGAGAATGAAGGTTGTACAAATGAGGAAGAGTGATGTGAACATAGTAACAGTATGTAATGATGAGCAATGCTGAAAAGGGAATGCTGGTTATGGGAATAAAAGAATGTACTAATGGGGAAAAGTGATGAGAACATAGTAACTACTTGTAATGATGAGCACTACTGAAAGAGGTAAGCACAGATCTAATGATGTAATGTGTACAATAGCCATAGTACATAATGAGGAATGTATGTAAAGAGTTTAGTATGTGAGAATAAATATGTAAAAGGAATTTACTGTAATGATTCAAGTAGGTTACTAATGAAATGAGTATTGTAACTAATGAAGAATGTAGGTTGTCTGTAAGTCTTATATCCTTTATAACTACTGAACCATTGAAGATAAGGGGGTACTATGTATGAGTGACTATAGGTGAAATTTGGCGTAGAATCTGAATATGCAACAATAATGAGGTATTTGTGAAGGGTTATGGGTAAATGGGCAATGTAATGATGAATATATGTAAAGAAAAGCAATAAAATACTACTTATGGTTTGGAATGGAGCACCACATCCTCCCCCAACTTATTGTCTGTCCCCAGGCAATGCTCCAAAGAGAAGAGTGATCCAGAAAGAGTTGAAGAATGTTGAGTCCAAGAGTCCAAGGTCCAAAGTCCAGTGTTCTTCCTCCAAAAGGTGAAATCCAAAGTCCTGAGTAGCAGTCCAAATCCAGAGTCCAGTGTCCAAAGCCAATTAGAATCCAAGTATAATCCAAGTCCAGTATATCTGCGTCCAAGGTGTCCAAGTCCAATTAAAAGTCCAATAGTCCTATGTATCCAGAGTATCCATAGTCCAGTATCCAATCCAAAGAGTCCAGTATCCAAAAGAAGGTCCAATTATCAATGAGGGTTGAATGTATAAGAAGATCTAACTCTGCTGAAGGGTATATCCTTGAGACAGACACATATTAGACTAATTTCCACTCTGGAGAATAATTTTCCCGCCTAACTGAGGCTAAGGAAGAATGCAATGATTGATGATGATTGATTGATTGATTGATGAGGTTGATAATTGTAATTTCTGAAGGGTGTGAATGATTTGGAATTGAATGACTGGATTTCTGAGTTTCTGAGTATATAATGTAAAGTTCAGTGAAGAGAATTTGAAGTCCAGAGAGGTTGATAAGCTGTCCAAAGAATATTCTTGCTCAAGTTGGGTGGTTTCTGAGCTGCAATGTGTTGGAAGAAATTGTTGGAATACAGGCCCAGGCCCGCAGCAACCAGCCAGGAAGCTAGCGCGGCTCAACCCAGAAATGGACCCAGCCGGAGATAAAGGTAAGCCCTTTTCCCGAGCCCAGACCCACAGCCCTAACAGGCCAGACAGCTGATGCGTATCGCCACGTCGAACACAAACAGTCCCAGCCGAAGTTAGAAACTTACCGGCCCAGAACAAACAAGCCCAAGCAAACCACAGAACCTTGTACGTTCCGGAGGATAGAGATCAACGGATTCAAACAGATAGCTGACTGAATCTTGTTCATACCTAGAACCCTCGCGGAACGACTCGGCACAAAGACCAGGCAAGAGCTACTCAGCAGAATCACGGAAGACACCGATCACCGTAAGTTCCAGAGTAGCTCCCCAGACCAGACATAAACCAGAAACCGAGCTAAGTTGTTACGACGCTCGTGAAAACAGACAGATCCACAGCGGAACCTTTTCGCCAGGACAAAGCGAGATTATTCCAATAATCCGCCGTCTCAACAGTAAGCAAAAAAGCAAACCAGAAAAGAGTAATCAAAACAGACTACAGGGACTGATTGAGATGCGAGCTTTGCCCGGCATGCAGAACTCATAATCAACCACCGAAAGCAGCGCACGCTCAGACCATTCCTCTCCTCCCTGTCATCTCCTACCCCAGACCAGCCATCAGGATCTCGAGTCCTGCCTTCAGGTACATAGAAACACAATCTGCTTGTAATTACAAATAAAGTAAACTGTACCTAACTGGAAATAAAACCTTTAGTTACTCCAATTTTTTCAGAAATTGATTATAATGATGAATGAATGAGTGATTGGATTTGTTGATTGAATAATTCCTAGAATACAGGGTGAAGATGATGAAGAAAATTCCAATATTGTGGTGGTTGGATGTCCAGTAATTGCTATGGGATGGTAAGGAATAATGATGGATGGATGGATTGATTGATGGATGATTGAATTGATTGATGATCCATAATTGATATTAGATGGTAAGGAATAATGATGGATGGATGGATTGATGGATGGATAAAAATGAGTGATGATTCCAGAATGAATTCCTTTTTTCCATGATGATGATTCTTTTTCCTTCCTTTTTCTCCATTATTCTTGAGTACTTGACTCCTTTTAATTTCCCCATGTCCACCACGAAAAAAAGCGTTAATTTTTGTACAGATAAGGAATGGAACATGTGTCGATGCGCGCGTGCTGTCGAAAGAGGGGTCCAGTTGTCTGAGCGGGGGCTCCAAGCGGGAGGCGCGCGTGCGGAATGACGAAAAGAAAAATAGAAATTGATCGACCTGTATCTCCGGAACGGCTCGATGAAAATTCTTGAAACAAAGTTCATTCGAAAGAGGCGATTCTGCAGATTAAAATGGTATATACTGGTTATTTTTAAGGGTTGAGTATCGATTGTGTAGGGCCGGTTAAAGATCCAAGCAAGACCCGCGGGCGCGCGTAGTAGTAAAGCCGTGCAGATTAAGAGACCACTTCCTCCAGATATAACTCAAAAACCCGTCGATGAAATTTTCTAATTACGAGCTCATTTGAAAGGCAAGAAGGAGGAGATGAAACTAGAATAGATTGATATTGAGATTCCTTTCGGCCGATAGGTCGCCGTAAACGTTTAATGAATGGCACCCGCGGGGCCGCGTAAATCCTAGGGAAACTTTGAGGGGTTATAACTTCTAAACGGCTCGATAGAATCGTCCAGAACCGAGTTCAAATGAAAGGCAAGATCGCATTTATGAAGACTGTAATGATCAATATTAAATTTGAAGCCGGCCGACCGATTATTCGAGCGATTAAAGCTTTATTATGATTTTCCGCGGTTTCCATCGTATAGGAGTTGAAGGGAGATGAATACATGATGAAATACTCTTAAGGTAACGCCAAGGAGCTGTCCAATTAGACTCCTGAAGCTGGCCAATCGATTGAAAAAAGTTATAGGCGAAAAGAATGACGTGAAAGCGTTCCAAGAATTTAATTAAACTGGGTCGAACACCAGAGTCAACATTAAAAGAATGAAAGAGAATCCGCGCCACACGATTCTGAAAGGTAAAGGCGTCCATAGTGACGTCATAAAATGAAGAAAAATGAGTATCTATAAGGCCCCAGGTCGTCGGCCAACGGAAAAGTTCCGTTATCGCATTCAATATCCGTAATGTTTGCCTCCAGCGCCACTTCCACGCCCTCATCGCCGAAAGAAAACCTCGATAACTCCTTAGATTATTCTTCAAACACGTCCATAACTTCATCTCAACTCGACGAAGCAGCCGTTATTAGCCCCTCTTTCGATATCCCGTTTTCCATTCGTCGAGCGCACTCGGCCGTAGACAACGTCCACGCATATAACTCCGGCATGCGGGACAGTTTCAAACCCAAAGAAATGTACGCCTTGCGCCACTTTATCCAGCAAGGACTCCTCGCCTTTGCTCGTGAGGACCTCGACGACCCGGTTGCCGCACGAAACACACGTCTGAGGTTGTATAGCCGATTTCACGACGCCTTTGCACATGTATGTTGAGTGGATTCTGTATGTAGATGAATAAGAATTTGAAAAGAAAGAACATTGATTATAATACTGATATTTTTCCCTGTTTCTATTTTGATTTTTAGATGGATACTCATTCCATAATAGATGCCATGATAGAGGAAACTGAGGAAAAGAATGCCCTGGAGTTGTTAAGGGTGAGGGACCAAGTGGAAGAGGAGGAAGATGGTTGGAGGGTAGAAGCAGAAATGGAGAGGATAAGAGCTGAGGGTAAGTTCTATTTTTATTCTTTATTGAGGATTTTTACTAATGTTATGCTTTCTTTTGATGTCTTTTGATTTTTAGATAAGGAGAAGGGAAAAGAGAAGGAGAAAAGTGAAATGGAAGAGGGTGATGTAGTGATAAAAGAAGAAGAGGTGAGCTTTTGATTTTTATATTTAGTTATTTTTATTTGAGAGTGTTTTTGAGACTGATTTATATTGATTTATTTCTGATTTGTTTATAGATTTGATTTTTATTTTGTTGTTATGTTATTGTGTAAGAAGATGAGAAAGAGAAAAGAGAAAAGAGATGAATTGATTATTCCTTATTTGTTTTTACCTGGAGTGGTATTCCTTGACATGAGTTGCAGCAAACCTTCTGGCTAATTCTGTGCCATCCAATTCTTCCAAGATGTAAGATCCTCCTGGGTTTTGAGCTTTGATTCTGTAAGGGCCATTCCATTTATTTTCAAAGAGCTTGCCAAACTGAGAGTCCAAAGATTTGTTATACACTACTACTAATTGACCTTTCTTTAGTGGCTGCCTTGATGTTTTCTTCTTGTTCCAATAGTCCACAGAGTTCTTCCTGGAATCCATAAGCTGCTGGTGTGCTTGCTGCAAGATGGTATCCCTGTTTTCAAGCTGCTGAGTCCTAGCCAATAAAAGATCCTGAGTTGATTCTACCTTTGACCAATCCACTCCAAAGAAGGTTTCCAATTCTAGGTCAATGGGTAAGATGGGGGGCTTTCCAAGAACTAATTCATAAGGTGAGTAACCAGTTGATCTTTTGGTGGAAATTCTGTCTGCAAATAAAACTAAAGGTAAATAATTCCTCCACTTCTTGCCTTCTTTTCCACAGAGCTTGACCAAGGTATCCTTAATTGCCTGATGTCCTCTTTCTACCATACCATTTGCTTCAGGATAATAAGGGGTGGTGACTTTGATTTTGATTCCAGATTCCAGAAGGGATTTTTGAAATTGTTGTCCAAATTCAGATCCTCCATCCACTGTGACTGACCAAGGGGCTCCATATCTGTAGATCCAGTTGTCCAAGAACCACTGAGAGATTTTCTTTGCTTGAATCTTTTCTAGTCCAACTGCCTCTACCCATCCAGAAAGGTCATCTCTTGCAATTACCAGGTATTTCCATTTGCCAGCTTTGATGTGAACTGTATCCAAACTGACTCTTCCAAAGATGGTTGCTGCTCCTGTAGGTTTCTTGGGTTCCATTGGCAATTTTGAACTCCTCTTCTGGCAAGCTTCACAAGACTGGACCCACTTGGTAACACCTCTCTTGAGACTTGGCCACCAAAATCTGAGTTTAATCCTTCTGTAGGTTTCAGCAATACCTCTGTGGCCTAAGGATTCATGAAGGGAATTGAGGATGGAATTCTGAGCTGAAGAGGAGGTGACTACTATCTGGGAGAATGGTTTGTTGATCCTGTGCAAGACTCCATTGGAAAGGAAGAAGTTGGCTGATTTGTGCAAAATGTTCTTGAATTCCAGGCTGCTGCATCCTGGAGGTTTGTTCATGGTTGAAAGGTATTCCTGGAGGTGCTTCCAAATTCCTTGCTGCAAGTTACTTACCCCCTCCCCCAACTTAGCTGATGTCCCCAGAAGCAGGCCAAAAGAAGAATGTTTAGTTCCAAATCCAGGGTGAGGTTTGATCCAGGTTTCATCTTCATCAAAGCTAGGACAATCATCTTCATCAGAATCAGGGGGTCTTCTTGAAAGTCCATCAGGTAAGGTGAAAGTTTTTCCAGGAGTGTGAACAAGGTCATAGGAGAATAACTGAATAAATCCAATCCATCTGTTCATAGGGGCATTGGGAAGTGAAGGGTTGTTGATCATTCCAATAAGGCACTGGGCATCCACTCTGAGTTGAAAATGTTGGCCCCACAGTTTGGTTTGAAGTTTCTTGAGGATCTTGGCAACACCACAGAGTTCTAATTTGGATTGTGAGTATTTTGATTCCCTGGGTGAAAAGACTACTGACTCATATAACACAGGCCTATCCAATCCATCAGAATCCTGTTGAGTAAGAACAGCACCTGCAGCAATAACACTGGAGTCCACTGAGAGTTTGATTAAGCCAGCATCAGGTCCATAGTCCAATTTCTTTAGGGTGATATCAGTTCCAACAATCCTTTTAAGGTCCTCAAAGGCATCCTGGCAATCTTCAGTCCAATCCCAAGAGGAGTCCTTCCTGGTGAGTCTTCTGAGTGGAGCAGTGAGGGTTGAGTAATTTTTAATGAACATTCTAACATATACACAGATACCTAGGAATCCTCTGACATCTGAAGGAGTGGTGGGAGTTGGCCAGGTTTCAATTTTGTTGAGCTTCTTGATGGATATCCTTCTGCCTTCCTTACAAACCACATGGCCAACCAGATCCAGAGCAGGTACACAGCAAGCAAATTTCTTCCCAGAGATGGTGAGTCCAGCTTCTTCAATCCTGAAAAGAATCCTTTCCAGAGTAATGGCATATTCATAGATAAATCTTCTGATCTGGGGGTTGTCCTTTAGAGTTTCTTCATTGTAGTCAGAGGTTGGTCCTTTTATACCTCCATCATCCACAAAGATTCCCATATGTTGAGGTAATTCATCCTGGAGTATCCACATCATTTGGGCCTGGTAAACTGCAACTGAATTGGTGGCTCCTTGGGGTAATCTGGTAAGTTGAAATCTTCCAAGGGGTGTTTCAAAGGTGGTCAAAGGTCTGGATTCTGGAGCTAATTCTCTTTCATCATATCCTCCCATAATATCACCTAGTCCATAGCAAGCCCTTCCAGTGAATGATTCAATGAGTTCCTCTGTCTTTGGTGGTAGTCCAGCGTCCTTAATGGTGACTTTGTTGAGTTTCTGAAGGTCATGTACAATTCTGAGCTTACCATCCTGCTTCTTTACACAAAATATAGGGCTGGAATAACTGGAAAAGGATTGTTCATAGAGGCCAGTGCTGAGTCTTTCCCTTACCAATTCTATAATCTGGTCTTTGATGGGTGCAGGGATTGGAATTGGTTTCTGTTGCCAAGGTTCATGAGGAATGACTGGAATAATATAAGGCTGTCCATAGGTGTGTTTAAGAAGGCCTCTTTCTGTTTCTACAAAAGCCAAAGCACCTTGTCTAATCACAATTACCCATACCAGCAGGAGATATTCTTGAGGAGAAAGCCATCCAGGAGGTCCAAAATTGATGAGGTCCAGCCTTTCTTGAGTAATCTTGGAGGTAGGAGTGAATGGTGGAGGAAAAGGGCTTAAAGGAGTGAGGTAAGGATCTCTTGAGAGTGGTGGCCTTGACAATGGGGGATTGAGAGATAATGGCATTGGTTGGTTTACTGGTTTTATTTTTTTTAGAGTTGATTTATATTTTGCTGAATGAGTGACTACAGTTTGTTGCTTTTGGTTGTTTTCCAGGGTTGCAGTTGCAAGAGAGGGGAACTGAAAACCTGGTCTCAATCTAAAAAATTTAACAGTCCAGAATTGGAAGGTATGCTGGTTTCCCACTTCTGATTACTGGGGAGTATGATTGGAACCAAAAAAGTCTGACCAGCTGAATCCATGATTGAAAGTGCTTCTCC